>NC_089490.1:394602465-395240247 GCF_036850765.1 Saccopteryx bilineata
TTTTTTCCTTTTTTTGCCAACTTACAAATTTACCTCTGCCACCCTGCTTAGTGTATCCCAAGGTTCTCCTCACCACTCCATGGCTGTAAAGCTCCAGTATAGGACCCCTGGGTTCATCTTTCCAGTTTAAAGAAAACGGAAGCTCCGTCTTCATGCGTGCTGCAGATGGCTTTTCCAGTCTACCTGGGTCATTGCCAGCTGGGAAGCAGCGGTCATTGGGATTTTGATGCTAGCTGCAGAGTGTGGAAGTGTGACAGCAATTCCAGTACCATGTGGACTTCTCCTGAAAGTGGACTTTTCCTGGACTCCTGCTCCTGTGAAGTTTTTGATGGACTGAACTGGGGTTGGGTTGCATTTGCAGAGATTTGGAATGGTGTTGATGCCAACTTGGACTTGGTGAACACTTTAAGGACATTACTCTTTTATAGATTCTTGTTGTATTAGCTTAAAGAGTTTGCTTAAAGTCTTTGATCACTGTGATGTATTGGTATACTTGTTTTGGGTATCTGTTAGCATTGGCTATACTAATTTTGTGTTTGTTTTGTATTTTTTCCATCTGCCTCCAAATTAGAAAATCAGATGAGTGCAAATCTCAGCACACAAATGAAAAAGAAAAGGGGGATATGTTGTGGACCGTTAATGGCAGGAAGCCATTATAGATTCAAGGCTTAGCAAAAGGCTAAGTTCTCCTCCCTCCATCTCCATATTTGGCTTTGATGCTAAGTGTTTGCACCCACTCCACTTCCTTCCTGGGTTGCAGGAAGCAATATACATACCCTTCCTCTGACTCTGTTTGTTTCAGATGTTTGTAAATTTCACTAATGTATCCTGTTTTTGCCTTGGGAGAATTCCTGTCTTAGCCTTTGATGTGCAACTTTGTATCAGGGTCCTTGATTTGCATAGGTCCATATAATAAAGCGAACTGGGGCTGTGAGGCACTCAGATGCTGCCAGGCAGTTTGAGGAGTCCTCCTGGTCCCATCGGTTTTGTTCTGACAAAGTGTGTTTCCTTTATTCCACACCGTTATTTGGAAGCTGAGCTGGTCCGCGGCACACTTGGCACGCCCACCATGGGGCGACGCTCTGCCCACCAGGGGGCGATGCTCTGCCCATCCTGGGCGTCGCCATGTTGCGACCAGAGCCACTCTAGCGCCTGGGGCAGAGGCCAAGGAGCCATCCCCAGCGCCCAGGCCATGTTTGCTCCAATGGAGCCTTGGCTGCGGGAGGGGAAGAGAGAGACAGAGAGGAAAGCGCGGCGGAGGGGTGGAGAAGCAAATGGGCACTTCTCCTGTGTGCCCTGGCCGGGAATCGAACCCGGGTCCTCCGCACGCTAGGCCGACGCTCTACCGCTGAGCCAACCAGCCAGGGCCCATTCTTATTTTTAAGAATATGAAAAATTGCCCTGGCCGGGTAGTCCAGTTGGTAGAGCATTGTCCTGATACACAAAGGTTGCAGGTACGATCCCCAGTCAGGGCCGATTGATATTTCTGTCTTTCTCTCTCTCTCTTCCACTCTCTCTAAAATCAATCAATAACTTTTTTTTTTTAAAAGCATGAAAAATTGAATTAGCTATATAACCCAATATTTGACATTTTAATTTATGTAATGAGACTGTATTCAGTAACAACAACAAAAAAAAGATTATACAGTAGTCACCTGTATATGTTTGCTTTCTCTTTAAATCTCATCTTCATAACTACAATTATTAGCATGTTGTCAAGTCTAAGAGTCTAAGCCTTTGTTCCTTATGTTATAACAAAGACAGAGGACCTGGGACCATCATAATGTTAAACTGTCTTTTTCTCATTAAAAAATTGTTAGGCGGCCCTGGCCGGTTGGCTCAGCAGTAGAGCGTCGGCCCGGCGTGCGGGGGACCCGGGTTCGATTCCCGGCCAGGGCACATAGGAAAGCGCCCATTTGCTTCTCCATCCCTCCCTCCTTCCTCTCTGTCTCTCTCTTCCCCTCCCACAGCGAGGCTCCAATGGAGCAAAGATGGCCCGGGCGCTGGGGATGGCTCCTTGGCCTCTGCCCCAGGCGCTAGAGTGGCTCTGGTCGCAGCAGAGCGACGCCCCGGAGGGGCAGAGCACCGCCCCCTGGTGGGCAGAGCGTCGCCCCTGGTGGGCGTGCCGGGTGGATCCTGGTCCGGTGCTTGCGAGAGTCTGTCTGACTGTCTCTCCCCGTTTCCAGCTTCAGAAAAATACAAAAAAAAAAATTGTTAGGCAATAAAAAGATGTATGCTGTTAAAAATTGGACTTTGTTTAAACTTTTGTTCCATATGGTATTTACACATAATTTAATTCTACTATTTCCATGTGTAATTTTTACTTTAAATGGCAGCTTATTATTAGCTTTTAACTTGGGAAGTATCTTTTCCTAATTGAAAATCAAGACATTATTCCAACAACCAATTTTTTATCCTATTTACCATATTGGTACAAATTACAGAGTATAATTCACTACTTGGTTGTTTCTGTAAGCAGTGACTACAGAGCCTAGACATTTTCGCATATAATTTCTTTCTTTCTTTTTCCTTTTGTGAGACAGAGAGATAGGCAAAGAGAGGGACAGACAGACAGGAAGAGAGAGAGATGAGAAGCATGAATTCTTCATTGTGGCACCTTAGTTGTTCATTGATTGCTTTCTCATATGTGCCTTGCCTGGGGGGCTACAACTGAGCCAGTGACCCCTTGCTCAAGCCAGTGACCTTGGGCTCAAGTCAGAGACCTTGGGCTTCAAGCCAGCAATTTTGAGGCTCAAGCCAGCAACCATGGAGTCATGTCTATGATCCCAGGCTCAAGCCATCAACCCCCGTGCTCAAGCTAATGAGCCCACACTCAAGCTGGGGACCTCACAGTTTCGAACCTGGGTCTTCTGCATCCAGACAGATGCTCTATCCACTGCGCCATTGCCTGGTCAGGCTATAATTTCTTAATATCTCTTCTTCTTTCAAGTTTTTGACTGCCTTTATCATATATTTGCATACAAGGGCTAACAAGTTTCTTGAAACCTACGGAAATGGAGCTGCATTGCTCTGAGACACTTTATACCTTCATTGCCTCACACCCTCCAAGGATGTGAAGCAATTCACAGGCCCTACTGACCTCCCAGCACCCTCATGGAGGCCCATGCCCGGCTCTCATTAAAAAAAACAAGGACTTCCACAGAGGGAAAAGAACTTGTTCTAACAAAGAAAAAGTTTTTAATTACCGTATTTTTCGCTCCATAAGACGCACCTGACCATAATCAGTTCAATTCAAAGAAAACCTCCTGAAGTAAATGTTTCCTCCTCCACCCTTCATGAACCCATCTCACTCTTAGGACTAGGAATTAGAATTGGAAACGCTTGCATTTATCTGGGGACAGAAGCTAAGCATTCAAATGTGAGGATCCCACAACTTAAACAGATTATGTCGGCACCCCTTGGGTCTCTTCAGTGTTCCTGTCATGGGAAATACGCGGGTCCTGCAGATATAAGGCAGGTGTTAGAATGGAAAAGGTCGCAGGCCCTACTGACCTCCCAGCACCCTCATTAGAGGCCCCGTGCCCGGCTCTCATAAGAAAAACAAGGACTTCCACAAGAGGGATAAAAACTTGTTCTAACAAATAAAAAGTTTTTAATTACCGTATTTTTCGCTCCATAAGACGCACCTGACTGTAAGACACACCTAGGGTTTTGAGGAAAATAAGGAAAAAAATATTCTGAAACAAATGGTGTGTTACAATATTTAATAAAATACTGTATTTTTCTCTCCATAAGACGCACAGGTATCTTCCCCTCCACTTTTGGAGGGGAAAAAATTGCATCTTATGGAGTGAAAAATACGGTATATGGCCAGTTGGAGATTACATGCACTCCTTTTTATCCTAAAAGAAAGTAGAAAAATGTATCAGTTCATTAGAGAAACCTCATACTAACCCAGTGGCCCTGAGCTTCCTACCAGCCAGGCCTTCCCAGAGGAGGACAAGTCGTCACAGATTTATTGGGAGCCCTGTGTTAATTTGCATGAGTAAGCCTCCAAGTTCCTCCTTTGAATAAATACTAGTCAGAGATGACCTGGGTGCCACCATTTAGGGCAGGATGGGGAGACCAAAGGGAGAAACAGTCTCCACTTCCCAGCAGATCCACGTGCTGCTCTTAGAGTAGTCAGGTCACTGGTACGACTGAGCTGGAACACTCAAATGGGGGTAATCTGAGGGACATTTAACACAGGGGCTTCCTCCAAAATGTGGGCAGAATGTAGGAAAACCCCGAGTGATAGAATAATATCCCAAAGTTGTCAGGAGCAGAAGCCAACTTGTACCCTAGCCTATGTGGAGTGCGTCACCTACACACCCCTGTTTTGTTACTCTGGTGGTTCAGCCAGTGAAACCACCAGGAGGAGAGAGAGGTCAGAGTTCACCCTCCCTTTCCTGGTCACAGATTGGGCAGCCGCTGAGCTTTCTGTCTACGACCTAAGCTCCACTAAATCCTCGGCTACCACTCCTGCTGCTGGAGCAACATGGTTCATTCCCCTTGTCTCTTAAGTCTTAGGAGAACAACTTCTGTCTATTATTGGTTCCCAAGTCTGTCGACAGCTCCTTTAGTTGCCATAAACTGCCCACATTTCTGTATATACAATAAGTCCTTCACTAATCTTTTTTCAATTAAACATGGTAAGACTGCCTTCTCTTTACTTCCAGGATATCAAGCAATACAAGACCGCACAAAAGTATGCATAAACTGGCCCTGGCCAGTTGGCTCAGCGGTAGAGCGTCGGCCTGGCGTGCCGGGGTTCGATTCCCGGCCAGGGCACATAGGAGAAGCGCCCATTTGCTTCTCCACCCCCCACCCCCTCCTTCTTCTCTGTCTCTCTCTTCCCCTCCTGCAGCCGAGGTTCCATTGGAGCAAAGATGGCCCGGGCGCTGGGGATGGCTCCTTGGCCTCTGCCCCAGGTGCTAGAGTGGCTCTGGTCCCGGCAGAGCGACGCCCTGGAGGGGCAGAGCATCGCCCCCTGGTGGGCAGAGCGTTGCCCCTGGTGGGCGTGCCGGGTGGATCCCGGTCGGGCGCATGCGGGAGTCTCTCTATCTCTCCCTGTTTCCAGCTTATTTAAAGAAAAAAAAAAAAGTATGCATAAACCGTCAGCTTGCCTAGAATGGGTAGGATCAATGTAAAAAGACTGAATCTTTTTTTTTAATTTAACTTATTGGGGTGACACTGGTTAATAAAATTACATAGATTTCAAGTACACAACCTTACACTACTTTATCTGTATATTGCATTGCGTGTCTTGTAGGAATACTCAGTTGTCTCTAGGTACACAGGGGACGATAGTCTATTTATTATCTTTCTCTAACAAGAGAAGTTCGAGTAGCAACAAGTCCCCCACTGCTGGAAGGGTTCAGGCTGGCGGAGATGACAAAGAAGGGGCGTGAGCATCGTTTGCTGGACAATGACAAGAGTTCAACTAGATACACAGCCTCCATCCGTACTTCAGCCTTTGCTCTCCTATCCCCTTACTCTGGACGGTTATTTCTAAAACCAAAGCAGTGGATGTCTTATTTTGGGTTTCCCCATGAACAGATACTGACCAAATGCATTTCTGTATCTCCCACCTCACCAAGCCCAGCCCTTTCTTTCACTTGCACAACTGCTTCCTTGTCAGTTACAGGAAATAATGTGGGTGGGGAAGCTGAACTCTAGACAGCTGCACCTAAGAGAAGGACTTTGGATCTTTCTAAAGTGTCACCCAACCGAACCTGGTGCGTTTATTCTTTTGGGAAAAGCCCAGTTGCCTACAAGGAAGCTGGGGAAGAGGAGCAGGAGGGACCGCACGCTGACCGAGCAGGTGAGTGCACCCAGTCGGACGGTTCTGCGGAAAACCCAGGGACGCTGCAATGTTCTCCACCAAAGGGGACGTATGGTAACTCTGGCTGTCAGGTAGACCCATGGCAGGGTTTATGGCACTAGCTGTTTGGCGTCGGCCCCCCAAAAAGTGAAAGAAGAACTCAGCTTGGTGAGAGACTTTGTCTTCAGCCTTGCGATACCCTGATCAGGGACCCCAGTCACGCCATGCCAGACTTCTGACCTACACAGAGATGAGCTCCTTATTAAATTATCTTTTAAACTGATAAATTTATGACGATTTGTAATACAAAGTGCTATCCTTTAAGAAAAATCATGTACGCTTTGCAGCCAGAGACACTGTTCAAAGTCTCTGCTTCATAAGACCCTGCATTGGAAATACTGGAACTTCTTTCTTTTTTAGTTACCTTATTATCTACAAAACGAGAATAGTATGTGGTCTCCCTCAAGGAGTAATTATAAAACTCAGGGAATATGTGTGTAAAGATCTTTTGGGCCTGACCAGGTGGTGGCACAGTGGATAGAGCGTCGGACTGGGATGCGGAAGGACCCAGGTTCGAGACCCCGAGGTCACCAGCTTGAGCATGGGCTCATCTGGCTTGAGCAAAGAGCTCACCAGCTTAGACCCAAGGTCGCTGGCTCCAGCAAGGGGTTACTCAGTCTGCTGAAGGCCCACGGTCAAGGCACATGTGAGAAAGCAATCAATGAACAACTAAGAAGTCGCAACACGCAACGAGAAACTGATGATTGATGCTTCTCATCTCTCTCCGTTCCTGTCTGTCTGTCCCTGTCTATCTCTGCCTCTGTAAAAAAACAAACAAAAAAAAAGATCTTTTGGTCCCATGGCATCTGGCTCCTTGACAAACTGTAGATCTGGACACATTCCTCATGTTCTAGCCTCTCAGGTCATCAACGAGCTGTGTTAGCAAGATGCTATCTATATAGATTCTAAAACAAAATGATTTTTACACTCCAAGAAAATGAGGCTGGTCCAGTGGTGATGTGTCCCAGGGGCTCAGGCCTACAGAAATGCAGACAGCTGAGGACGGTGCTGGATACCCCGTAGGCACTTAATATTAGCCATCCCACCTGAGCTGAGCCCCAGGAGGAAGCAGCCTCTGACTCAATCTAAAGTCCCTGCCACAGTCTGAGCACCCTCTAGTTTTGTTGAGTCCTAGTACTGGGACTAACTAGGGAGGAAACAATGTTGCAAGTGAGAAATATCTGATGATTTTTCAGATTCTTTATGCCAACATATTGCAGGTTCCATTCGGCTGGCCAGCATGCGATGTTGGTAATTCTTGGGAAATAGAATCTTACAAGGACAACGTTGCTGTGTATTTCCTGTGAGGCTGTGAGGGAGGTGGGGGAGCCAGGAGATGAGGAGACCGTCTGCTTCCGCTTCTGCACAGATGAAAGTCTTCTACTTAGGGACCCTGTCTGGGTCTTTGCCTCCATTCATCACCCCAACCCACGAATGCCTGCAGGGTGTGAGACCCTCTGGGAATAAAGCAATATGACCCCAGCTTGAAAAATTGCTGCGTGGAAACCTCAATATGGCGCTTGATGGTGTCCAGAGGGTTCCTGGATGATGTAACATGGAAATAATTCTCACTTCCTGCCTGACTATATAGAGGGTGTATGCAAGTGTGTGTGTGTGTGTGTGTGTGTGTGTGTGTGTGTGTGTGTACACAACGGATGGGGGGGGTTGTTTTTTTTATTATTTTTCTGAAGCTGGAAACGGGGAGAGACAGTCAGACAGACTCCCGCATGCGCCCGACCGGGATCCACCCAGCACGCCCACCAGGGGCGACGCTGTGCCCACCAGGGGGCGATGCTCTGCCCCTCCGGGGCGTCACTCTGTTGCGACCAGAGCCACTCTAGCACCTGGGGCAGAGGCCAAGGAGCCATCCCCAGCGCCCCGGCATCGCTGTGGGAGGGGAAGAGAGAGACAGAGAGGAAGGAGAGGGGGAGGGGTGGAGAAGCAGATGGGCGCTTCTCCTGTGTGCCCTGGCCAGGAATCGAACCTGAGACTCCTGCATGCCAGGCCGATGCTCTACCACTGAGCCAACCAGCCAGGGCCCACAACGGATAGGTTTTTAAAGTTTTTAAGAAGTATTTCCCAGGTCAACAAAGGAATACTGTTTCCCCATTATGAATGCTGGCTCCATACTAAAAACTACATGTATCTCCTGGTTATGATAGATCATTAGTTGATATGTAAGTGACTGATTAGATAGATAGGTAGGTAAGTAAGTAGATAGATAGATAGATAGATAGATAGATAGATAGATAGATAGATAGATGATAGTATTGAGGGTCCTTAGAAATATCAGGGTTACCATCACTTGCCAATAAGAAAGTTAGTGACTTGCAGTGGTTCAAAGAAGCACCAACCTAAGTGCTAAGCAGTGTGAATTCTGAGTTCTTATCCCCGATGACCCACACGTCTTCACTTAGGGCCCCCTAAGTGAAGTCACTTTTCTATTCGTGACTTTATTTGTCTGGGATGTCCTCAAGAGGTTTAAGAATATGTATTTATGTGTCAGTGAATGACTCTTATTATAAAAATAAAATTATATGAAACCAGAAAAAAAAAGACCTGTGAGAGCAGCTTATAAACAAACTATAGTTAAAATGACATGATAACCAGATACTCAGCGGTAGCTGGGATCATTATAACTAATAAAGTATTGTCACTGTGGTTTAGGACCATGGAACCTTATCGAGGACACATCCATGAGGATAAGTATTTCAGTAAATATGTGGCCATAGGTTTATGGTATTCAGGAGAAAGTGTAAGTAGTATCTGAAGAACAGGGAGATAGATTATAAATCCCGCCTGATAAAATGCCTCATAGAACGCGATGGTCTTGCACCTCAGAAGGGAGAGTCAGGTCTGCACGTTGTCATTTAGAATGTTGTCACCGCTGAGAGCCCTACCAGCATGTCCGGTCACCAGAGTGGCCACCGTCTATCGCATTTCTGAGGATTTACTGTACCATCCTGTCTGCAAATATGTTTTTGTTGTGCTTCTGAAAAGGGGTTCTGTGAATCATTATATTCACTTCAGTTTTATTTACAAGTAGCTTCTAGGTATGTTACTGCAATTCACCTAAGATTTTTCTCTAAATTTCATGCACGAAACATAAGAGTTGTCTACCCAAATGAAATGTGCAGTGGATAAGCAAAGTAAATTTAACTTACATTGTGACTCAAGAAAAGAAGAAAGGAAAGGGAGGGAGGGAGGGAGGGAGGGAGGGAGGGAAAGAAAGGAAGAAAGAAAGAAAGAAAGAAAGAAAGAAAGAAAGAAAGAAAGAAAGAGAGAAAGGAAGGAAGGAAGAGAGGGAGGGAGGGAGGGAGGGAGGGAGGAAGGAAGGAAGGAAGGAAGGAAGGAAGGAAGGAAGGAAGGAAGGAAGGAGAAAAGAGAAAAAAAGAAAGAGAGAGAGAGAGAGAGAGAGAGAGAGAGAGAGAGAAAGAAAGAAAGAAAGAAAGAAAGAAAGAAAGAAAGAAAGAAAAGTTTTTAAACCAAACCAGAATTCACAAGTGGCCTAGAAAACTGAGCAACAGAGTCTACCCAATAAGTAGACTCTGCCCAGCAACAGGCTTCCCTGGGGGATAATGACCTCCACTTAACTAATGTCGATATGACTGGGACCCAGAAGAATTTGCATCCACACACCCGGCCTGAATTTCTGTTTTTAGTTTGGAGAATTGGACAGCATGTTCTCCAAGAGACCGACCAGCTCTGAAAGTCTGCAGTGCCGCTATATGCAAAGCACCATGCTTAGCACGATGAGAGACACAAATATGAGAAGGACAAGCCCTGCCCCAGCGTAGGGCTTATCCTCTTTGGGCCTTAGTTTTCTCCACTGCAAAACTGGGCAGGTGTGAGGATCGAGCAGACACGTTCGGAGGGCACTGACTGTGTTAGTGCCTCTAACAGCTAACTGCCATCTCCAACACAGAATTAATGAACGCAAAGGGGCTGAGATGCTCCAAACCAGGTAATGAAAGCAAAAGTCCTCTTTCAATGTGCACACCAGTGCACATGAGAGGGATGACTCTATTGCATTTATTTTTTAGCAGCGTGTGTTCGATGACCTCGGTGGGCTCCGTGGACAATCCTGTGTTTCCGGTCGTACATCACAAGAGACCTGAGGTCTCGGGGATCATGTCTCAGGTGCCTCAGTATCCATTCAACCATCAGCAAGTCCAGCCAGTTCCTGACTACAATCTAAGGTTCAATGGGCAGGTGGGGCAGCCACCACCCGTGTATTCACCACCTGCCCAGAGAACCTTGACAGAAGGCAAAGTCTTAGGGGTAAGTGAGATTTCACATTGCAGACCAGGGGCCCCGTGGCTGCAGTCAGGGCAGGCAGGAGTTTGGAAATACAGAATCTCCAATCCAGTAAGTGAGGCTGACGCCCTCCGCCCCCAGCCTTGCCTAACTCAGGTCTATCAGGAAGTTCAGCTGTGCAGCACCACCGGGCCTCCCCTTCGTAGGGGGCCTTGTATTTGCTAACTTAGGCATTTTAGGAAAGAGAAAGAAAAGCAACAGGCAGTAAATTGGAGCCTTGGTCCTACTGCCAGAATCCATGTTGACCCGTGCAGCCTCCGGAAGAAGGCCGGGGCAGCGAGCCACAAGGGGGAGCCCAAACCCACGTGCCTGAATGCATTCCTTGCACAATGGGAGCAAAGTAAGAGCTCACTGTGATCCCCCCTAACAGGAGCCCTGGGTAGGACAAGGGGAGGCCCACTTCATTGCACAGCTGAATGATGACACCATGGCTTCTGATCCAGGCTACCCGGGTTCAAATCCCAGTTCCACGCCCACAGACTGCTCCTGGGAATGTCCGTCGCTAGAGCCTACATGGAGGTTGATCGGTAGCTGCCAACTGAAAAATGCTCAGTAATTCCATTTCCGAGACTCTGTCTGGCAGACATGACTGTGCACACGATACATATGACATAGATGAGGCTACTTACTGCAGCACTGTTTGTGACAGGGAAGGAATGGGGACAACCAAAGTACCCATCAACATAGTACTGGTTAAATCAGTGACATCCAGAGAAGAAAACACTGTGGAGCTATATATAAAAGGAAAGCTCCTTGTGAACATACTCCCAACCTATACAATTAATCGGGAAGAAAATCAGGGGCAGACATTACATATAATATGCTATCATTTGTGCAAATTTAAGGAAATAATATATTTGCATTCACTTCATGTTTGTAGTACATATACATATATGTGGATGTACATATCTCACTTGGGCAAAAATATGTATTAACTTTTTATAACTGCCATCACAAAATACTATGAATATGGTTGGTGTAAAACAACAAAAATTTATTGTCGCACAGTTCTGAGGACCAGAAGTTTGTAATCAAAGTAACCATGGGGCCGTGCTGCCTCTGGGACTTTAGGGAAGGATCTGTTCCAGGCCAGTCTCTGAGCTTCTGGTAGGTCCTTGGCTTATGGCAGCATCTCTCCCATCATGGCATTCTCCTGTGTGCATGGGTGTCTCTTCACATGGCACCCCTTTAAAAGGACAGTAGTCACATAGCACTAGGGCCACCCTATTCCACGATATGTCAAACAGTCTAATTACATCTGCAGCAACCCTATGTCCAAAGGAAGTCTAATCTGAGGCACTGGGGCCTAGAACGTCAATGTATTAATTTAATGGGAGAGAGGCAGACACGGCTCAACCCAAAACTATATCCCAAAGAAATAACAGATGAACACAGAGACTTGTCTACAAAGATGTTCCTCACAGTGTTGTTTATAATATGTAAACATAGAAGGAATCTTACCTGCCCAAGATCGCAGTTCCAACTAGTCCACACAATGGATCTGGGCAACCCTTAAAAAGCAAATGTTTAAAGAACACTTAAGACCATGGGGACATGTTCATAAGGGAATATTAAGTTAACTATGTAGAGCCATTTTGTATTATTGGTGTATATATTTGAAAACAGTCATGGAAAGGTATATGCCAATATGTGCCTGGTTATTTTCTATGTGTGTGTGTGTGGGGGGGGGGAATTATAGTTTACATTTCATTTTTATAGTTTCCAAATTACTTTTTAGACCAGGGGTCTCAAACTCAACTCAGCATGTGGGCTGCAGAGCAAGATCACAGCCGTTCAGCGGGCCGCACTAGGTCTACAAAAGGCAACTGTTACGCAACACTTTTCTCACTGCAGTTGAAAACAAAAAAAAATCAGTACAACAAGCACAATCATACATGCAGTTTACTCAGTGTCACAAAACGACCAGAAACTGTAGTTCGCATCACAACTGCTGTTAACTACGCTAATATCTAGCTAGGATGCTAGAGAAATGAAAAATACAAGTAGGCCCCTAGGCTTACTTAATTTTATCCAAAATATTTTGAACTTCGTGGATTAGTCTGTGGGCCGCACAAAATTGTTCGGCGGGCCGCGAGTTTGAGACCCCTGCTTTAGACCAAGAAAACAAAATGTTTATTAAAGTATAAAAGAGGCACGAGGGAGGTGGGGGCAGGACTCAGCCTCAGAAACGCCGGTCTCTCCCTGTGGTTCCCCTGACAGGCCATTCAGATCATACTCGGCCTGATACACATCAGCCTCGGAGGCGTCCTAGCCACGGTCGTTGTGGCCGGGCCCTACCCAGGGGCCCCAGCCGGGTCCTACACAGCGGTCTCGTTCTACGGAGGCTATCCTTTCTGGGGCGGCATCATGGTAAGTCATGTGAGTCACCCCGCAAGTGACTTCCAGAAAGTGTCACTCACTTGAAGCCACCTTGTCGAGGTGGACGTTTTGCTGCAGAAGTTTTCCAGCCAAGAGAGCATGTGGGCTCTGAACCCACCTTGGGCCTCGCTCACCAGGAACCTGGGTCTGCTTGGGCAGCCACAACAAATACAGACTGAGGGGCTAAAGAGCAGACGTTTATTTTCTCACCGTCCTGGAGGCTGGACGTCCAAGACCCAGGTGTCAGCAGGGTTGGTTCTTCTGAGGCCTCCTTCCTTGGCTTGTAGATGGTTGTCCTCCTTTTTGTGTCTTTGTGCCTATATTAAAATATCTCTTCTTATAAGAACACCAGTCATATTGGGTTAGAATCTAGCCATATGACCTTATTTAATCTTAATCACCTGTTTAAAGACCCTGTCTTCACATACAGATGCTCCTCAACTGATGACAAGGTTACAGCTCAACAAAGCCATTGGAAATTGAAAATACCCTAAATAAAAGCCCATTAAATACTACACTGTAGGCCCTGGTTGATTAGCTCAGTGGATGGTGCATCAGCCTGGGTCCTGGGTTCGATTCCTGTTCAGAGCACACATTAGAAGTGATCATCTGCTTCTCTTCCCCTCTCTCTCCCCCTTCTCTCTCTTCCCCCTGCAGCCAGTGGCTCGATAGCTTCAAGTATGGTCCCCAGGCGCTGAGTATAGATCAACTCATCCAAGCGCCACCCTCAAGTGCTGAGTATATCTTAGCTGATTCTTGCATTGGTCCCAGACTGGGTTTTTTGGGTGGATCTCGGTTGAGGCACATGTAGAAATCTGTCTCTCTATCTCCCCTCCTCTCACTAAAAAAAAATAATTAATTAAAAAAATTTTTTAAATACGACATGGTAGCTTATGGGTTGATTGCCTATGTGATGACATGGCTGACAGGGAGGTGTGGCTGATCGGAGCTGGGCAGGATGCTGCTGCCTAGCCTCATGCGAGAGTATCTTACCGCATATCACCAGCAAAGGAAAAGGTCAAAATTCAAAATCCATACTACACTTTCTATTGAATGCATATTGTTTTTATACCATTGTAAAGTCAAAAACATACGTTCAATCATCATGAGTCTGGAGCCATCTATAAAGTCATATTCCAAGGTACTGGGGGCTAGGACTTCAAAAATTGAATTCTGAGGGACACTATTCAGCTCAAAATACCAAGTAACAGCCCTGTAAGGCACCACTGAGGTAGAGCAGGTACCTTTTTTTTTTTTTTTTTTTTTTTTTGTAATTTTCCAAAGTTAGAAGCAGGGAGGCAGTCAGACAGACTCCCACATGTGCCCGACTGGTATCCACCTGGCATGCCCACCAGGGGGCAATGCTCTGCCCATCTGGGGCCATTACACCATTGCAGCCGGAGCCATTCTAGCAACTGAGGTGGAGGCCATGGAGCCATCCTCAGCGCCCGGGCCACTTTGCTCCAATGGAGCCTTGGCTGTGAGAAGGAAAGAGAGATGATAGAGAGGAAAGAGAGGGGGAAGGGTGGAGAAGCAGATGGGTGCTTCTCCTGTGTGCCCTGGCCAGGAATGGATTCCAGGACTTCCACACGCCGGGCCAACGCTCTACCGCTGAGCCAACTGGCCAGGGCTGAGCAGGTACCTTTTCTAAATAGCTTACCTAAGCGGTAAGGAAACCTTTTCCTGGCACCTGTTCTGAATCACCAATGTCTAAAACATTGGATTGGAAATAGCGCTCAAGTGTTGTTCAAGGCCAGTGGCTAGGAGTGGCTTCCCAGCCATAGAATGGTCATTAAACAGTGGGGTCTACACATGGAGTACATAGATGGGCTCAGAGTCCCCCTTTTGGAAAAATTGTTGGCATATTAGATGTTTACATTTTTGTCTGGAATAGCCCATAGTATTCATCACAATCTCAGGGTGACCTGCAACCCTTTAACTGGTTAAGAAGCACAGGTCCTTTCTCTTCTCCAATGTGTTGTCTTTATGTTTCCTTAGCATTTTCCTTAGAGATCTCCCTCCTACACACACACACACACACACACACACACACACACACACTTTAATAATTCTCCTCTTCCCTCCCACCACCCATCTCCTCTTTCTCCCTGCTGTAACACAGTCTATCTCTCGACTCACACACCTATCTGTGACTCTGTGCAACTTTCCTCACAATAGCAAAACTCCAGAGTAACCTGGACACCTGCCAACTCACCCTGTCTTAGGAGATTTAAATAAAATAGCCTAGACTTATCCTCTACCCTCATGCACAAAAGTCAGGGCTTACGTTCTTGGGAACATTTTTTCCTGAGTACCTGCTCCCTCTTGTTCCTATTCATGTCTCTCCTCTGAGGCCAAGGTCTTCTCTCTGTTCTGCACAGACCCAGACTTGGAACTCGGCCCTTACTCCTTTGTTCAGCCCCAGGCACCTGTGTGTGTATAACAGACTTTAGTGGGTTTGAGGCAATAGAGAAGACTAACACCACAGCTACAAAAGAGTTCCTATCGAGTATTAGATTCTCTTACACATTCCTATGTGCCCGGTGGTTCCCCTGACACCTCAGACGTCTTGCTGGCTTCTCCCCTTCTACCAGGCTGCCCAGGTAGCATCAGCCTTGATGACACCCCTCTTCCCTCTTTATGCAGACGTTGGGCTCTTTGTTGCCTTCCTGGCTGCAGAACTGTCTTTCTCTTTCCCAAAGATCACCAATGTCCTCCTCCAAACCGGGGGGAATCTCCCTAGGCACCTCAGAGTGTCCAGCAAGGACACCAGAAGACCAACCTGGTTTTTTTCTCCCTTCTCATCTGGTCTCTATAGGCAAAGGACATACGACTGAGATTATTTTTCCACTTACAAGAATATGGCTTTCCCCTTTGAAGGCACAGTTTCTCTGTAAATGCTCATTTCCAAGCCTAAGTAAGGAGGAGTGTAGGGTAAAGGTTAAGAACACAGGATCCGGAGTCAACTACCTGAATTGGATATCTGGTTCTGCTAGTTGCTAGATGGTCTTGAATGGGTTATTTAAAATCTCTAACCCTCAGTACACCCCTTTATGAAATGGAATGACAATAGTGTTTGCTGGGCCAGTTAAGTAAAGCAAGGTTAAAAAAAACCTCATGTAAGGCTCAGCAAAGCCTCCATTAGACCATGACTGATGCCCTCACAGACACTCCCTGACAGCAGGGATCCCGTCAGCCACTCTGCCGCAGAACCTCAATGGTGAAATAAATGGACACAGGCCTGACCAGGCGCTGGTGCAGTGGATAGAGTGTCGGACTGGGATGCCGAGGACCCAGGTTCGAGACCCCGAGGTCGCCAGCTTGAGCGCAAGTTCATCTGGTTTGAGCAAAAGCTCACCAGCTTGGACCCAAGGTTGCTGGCTCGAGCAAGGGGTTACCTAGTCTGATGATGGCCTGTGGTCAAGGCACATATGAGAAAGCAATCAATGAACAACTAAGGTGTCGCAATGCGCAACGAAAAACTAATGATTGATGCTTCTCATCTCTCCGTTCCTGTCTGTCTATCCCTCTCTCTGACTCTCTCTCTGTCTCTGTAAAAAAATAAAATTAAAGAAAGAAAGAAAGAAATGCACACAATTCACCCCACTGTCCTCATATTTGATGCTCAGCACCATAGAAATTGCACATTCTTCTGAGTAACGAAAAGGTACTCACCAAAGTGTTCACAGGCAAGGCTGATGTTGTGCTGATAACTAAAAGCAGTGCAAAGGTGAGGAGCCCCTTCCCTGACCCATCCAGAGCACCGTGCCTGACTGAGTCATATCGGGAGATCAAGAGATGTGCATGGGGAAAATAAAAGGCAAGGAAGAAAGGGGCTTTATCGAGTGTCGACTATGTACAGAAGCTGTACCAAATGCCAGATGCAAGACGCAAACATCTCGTGACAATCACACTTAGGAAGACATATAGCTTTTCCATTTATTAGATGAGGAAAAATAAACTTAGCAGAATTAATGACTTACCAAGATCACATGACTTGCAAGATAGAATTTAAAACTAGGTCTGCTGGGGCCTAACCTGTGGTGGCGCAGTGGATAAAGCGTCGACCTGGAACGCTGAGGTCGCCAGTTCAAAACACTGGGCTTGCCTGGTCAGGGCACATATGGGAGTTGATGCTCCTCCCTCCCCCTTCTCTCTCTCTCTCTCATTCTCTCTCCTCTCTAAAAATTAATAAAAATTTTTTTAAAAAGCCCGGACCGGTTGGCTCAGCGGTAGAGCATCGGCCTGGCGTGCGGGGGGGGGGGGGGGGGGGGGGGGGGGGTGCGGGTTCGATTCCCGGCCAGGGCACATAGGAGAAGCGCCCATTTGCTTCTCCACCCCCCCCCTTCCTCTCTGTCTCTCTCTTCCCCTCCCGCAGCCAAGGCTCCATTGGAGCAAAGATGGCCCGGGCACTGGGGATGGCTCCTTGGCCTCTGCCTCAGGCACTAGAGTGGCTCTGGTCACGGCAGAGCGACGCCCCGGAGGGGCAGAGCATCGCCCCCTGGTGGGCAGAGCATCGCCCCTGGTGGGCGTGCCGGGTGGATCCCGGTCGGGCGCATGCGGGAGTCTGTCTGACTGTCTCTCCCCGTTTCCAGCTTCAGAAAAAAAAAAAAAAAAAGAGTTTAGTTTAAAAAAAAATAGGTCTGCTGGATCCCAACACAATAATTTATATTATCTCACCTCAATTCCTTGCCATGTGGTGCAAAGTGTCTCATTCATTCATTCATTCTTTTCCCCTTGTTGGACTGGAGGAACCTAGCCTGTGTGAGAGAACACATGTGTGACCGGACCACAGAAGCCTGAACGTGGGGACCTGACCTCTGACTTCTTTCTAACCTCTGTCCCCTCTGTGCCAGTTCATCATTTCAGGGTGCCTCTCAGTGTCAGCGGAGCAGCAGCCAAACTCTTTCTGCCTGGTGAGTTGCGTCCTGAGACAGGCCCTCCCAGCTGGGCCCTCCAGGAGAGGCACACGAGGGAGCAAAGGCGTTCACACACGATCCTCCCTCGTCCTTGCACCTACCCATAACTGGACCCAGGGCACCGACACGCATGCGCAGTCCTGCTCCCACACAGGACCACGTGAACCTGGCCACATGAACCTGGCCTGAGTCACAAGGAGGAAAGAGTCCAGAAGAGTCGGGGGGAGGAAGGGCAACACAGCCACTCTTGTTGAGGCATCAAGGTGTGGACAGACAGAGAGGAAAAGCTACCGGAAGCACAGCCCCCACTCCCAGCAGAGCAGCACACAGAGCCGATCTCCAGACACCTCCACAGGGGATCCAGGGGCCAGGGCAGCAGCTTCCCTAAGGAATCCTGCCAGCCAAGGTCTGCGAATCGGCATGGACAAGGCTTTGTGGTCCCCTAGCAATGGACTGGGGAAGAACATTTGTTTCTCTCACAGGCAGGTTAGCTATACAAGGGACCCCAGGATGGCCAGCTCCCACCCAGATCAGAGCTATTGACAGTTTCCGTAGGGAAACTCAATGCCTTTCTGCACAAAGCCCAGAGTCGTGGAGCATCAGAGCCTGTTCCATCTCAACACACGGGGCCAAGTCTCCTGCCTATCTCCCATGGGATAAATGGTCGAGTGTTCCACAAACGTTATTTTTGGGGACATTTGTCCCATGAGACACTTTATAAAGAAATTTAGGTAAACTGGGAGGGAAAATCTTTGTTTAGTAGACTCCTTTCCGAAAAATCCATAATCCTTGTTGAGGGCTCTACGAAATCTTGCACAAAACACCTATTTAACTTTGTTCAACCAGGGCTTTTTGAAGTTAGCTTAGCCCCAAATCTTTTTTTACACAGAACACCTCATTATTAAGAAGTTCTTTTTAAGTCCCTGCTCATTCCAGCTACAATCATTTTCCTTTACCACCCTGACCCTCGGTGTCTTCTTCAGCTTCAAAGCAGCGTGGGCATGAATATCTTCAGTGCAGTCTGTTCTCTGGTTGGAATCGCAGTCCTCATCACTGATCTGTGTATCAACAGCCCATATTACTACTTCAACGACTATTTTTACTGGGTTAGGGTGAGTATCCCTCTTGCCCAAAATTCCTCTGGGTTCCAACTTACCTATGTAATTTAGAATATCATTGGAACAGCCTGACCAATAAGCTTCTTCACCAAGCTCTATAGGAAAAACAGAGGTGCTGTCTGAATCGAATTAGAGTTTAAGTCCTTGACCTGTAGCTCTAATGTTGTGTTTTCCTAGACTTGTGACTTTTCTTAGTCTTACTGTCTGTCTTCATAAAACAATACTTAGCTTTTGGCGCTGTTGGGAGAATTAAATGCAGTTATGCATATAATACGCCAGTACACACCAACCTGCACCAATACTCACATGCTCACCTTCCTGCCTGTTACTGTGGACAAAGGGGTCAGCAACAGTTTTCTGGAAAGAATCAGAGAGTGACTAAGGCTTTGCAGGCCATCTGGTCTCTGTTGCAACTATTCCACCCTATGTGAAAGGGGCCATAGAAAATGTGTAATCAATGAGCCATTTCATGTTATTTCCTAGAGAAATATAATGGAAGCCATGGACGTGACTTTACAATTTCTAGTCACCACATTAGAAAAATGAAAAAGTAACAAATGAAATAATAATATTTATTTAACACAATAGACCCAAAACATCATTACATATGTAATCATTTCTTTAAAAATAATTTAAATCATTAAAAAATTTTCCTATGCTTTTAATTTACCTCCATGTGACTATTTTTATAACTACCAGTTTATACTTCTTAATATCTTTACCTTTGTCACCCACCCCTAACGCTTCTCCCATAAAAGATTTTATTTAGGAAAAAAAAATGTATTGTAAAAAATAAATCTGACAAGGACCAGCATCATTTGTAAAGTTTCTGTGACTCCTTCCCTAAGACATGATCCTGCCTTTCCCTGCGCCTGCACACCCTGGCCCACCCCGGATCTCTGAATCATCTACTGAGAATGAATTTCTGGCTTCCTCAGTGTCCCCAGCCACTCTGTTTGGCTGCATTATACCTCGCACCATGGCTGATGTGAAAGATAATTATCTACATCTATACCAGCCTCCTTCACTGGGTTGTGCTCCTCAGGATGCTTTCTTAGCCCCTGATACCAAACACGGGGTTAATAAATGCTTGCTCAATTGAGAGGGAAGGGAAGGAAAGTGCTGAGGAGCGATTCCTTCCCTTCCCTCTGAAAGGGAGGATTCCCTGAGCAGCGAACAATCACCCTTGCTGCTTCAAATATCGGTTTGGTACCGATCGTGTGTTATGCACTTTCACTTCTATTATCTCCTATTAGAATCCAGATGGATATTGGGATCATTCATTTCTTGTCCCTTTATGAATAAAGGGGACTCTACCCAAGCTCTCTGCCCAGATATAGTGGGAGACCCATTCTCTGGGTATTCTTAGAGAAGAGCAACAGAAGGACTCAGATGTCTCCTGGCTTTCAGATGAAATCTGCTATTGCTAATTAGTGAAATTGGGATCCTTTTCCCAAGATAAAGACAGCCCCAGTTGTTTCTCTGCACCAAATGGCAAGGTCACTGGCCAGGAGGGTTGTTTCAGTAGCTGACTTTCTCTCAAGGCTGAGAGGGATGATAGAGGTTTACATCAGGGCCCAGGCCACGACCCATGACTGATTCCTGTTTCGTCAAGTCTTCCTTTCTCCCAGGATGCCTTCCCTGCAGGCTCCACCTCCGCCATATCGTTCAGTCCCGCCTTTCTCCTCTCTGTCCTCTCACGTTCCTCTCTGTGGCTTGTCCGTGCTCCCAAATTTCAGTTCACTTCCTACACAGAGCAGTCTCACTGTCCCGCTGTCTCTCTGCTGGCAGGCCCCATCCTAAGTCTCCTCCCTCGTTCCTGAACCAGGATAGCAAGGTGTTTCCTAAACAATGACTGCTCTTCTCCTTAAGGAACACCTGGAGAAAGTGTTAAAATAATTCTCTTTAAAAAGCTCGATCCTCACAGAAAGCTGGTGACATATTTTCTCCACAAGGCTGAGACAAGGTTAGGGGACTTTCTCCTAGCCCCAGCCGTGGCCCACGTAGAGCCACACCGCCAGCCAGACCTCGGGCCCCGGAGCAGCACTCTGACCTCCCTGTTCATTCTCGCTGCAGTCCCCTGGTTTGGCTACTTCTGCCGTGCTGCTCGTCTTCAGCCTCCTGCAGTTCTGCATTACCTGCACGTCTGCCCACTTTGGCTGCCAACTGGTTGGCCATTCACACAACAACGTGAGTCTGGAAGCTCCCCGGTGGATGGAGTGATGCCCCAAAGTGGGTGGGGACAGGAGGGGTCTTGGGGCTCCCCCTTCCTGCCCGGGGACGGGGGAGTCCGGGAACGTCTAAAGCCGCTGGGCATGCCTGGTCCTCACAGTGCACCAACTGTGCTTGTTTTTTTCAGGGGCCCGTGGTGGTCTACCCAAATGTCTTTGTGACAAATACAATGGCTAACCCACACTACTAAACTCACCACCAACTCATTCCAGAAGTTCCAGGGGTCCCAATAAGCCAAAGGTTCCAGAAACATCTTTCCCTGGAACCAAAAGAAGACCTCGCCTTTCTGGACGTCAGAAACTCAGCCTCTCCCTGCCCTGACAAGCTAAGGAAAGTGCCGCTCCAACTGCGTGCACCCTGGACTCTGTTCTCGTCGCCCTTCTAACCCGTGCTGGTCCCCTAGGGAAAAGGAGGTGAGATTTTAGCCAGAAGGTCCTCCTTCGGGCAGCCACCTCGGGGACGTCGTGTGCATGTAGTCATGTGTTTACCTGCGTGGAGTTAGGATTCAGGGGAACAAATGTCTAGACAGCCGAGCTTCATTCTTTTATCATTCACTCATTGAATAAAAACATGCACTGAGAATTTGATATGTTCAAGACACTATTCATGTCAAGAGGGCGGTAATCATGGGTAAACACACAAAGTCAGTGACTTCAAGGCATTTCTGCCTCGCAAGAGAGAAAAGCACGCAAGCAAGGCAGAATGTGAGGGTGTGCAGCGAGAGCAGAGGGAAACAATTTACAATGGCAGTGTTGGGGACAGCAGAAAACAAGCCATCTTTCAGGCATTAAAGAAGAGAGCGACATTTTGTTGCTGTTGTTGTTGTTGTTGTTGTTGTTTTAGTACAATAAGAAATCAGAGTGTTGGCAAGACCTTTGAAGAAAGTGAGTCATTCACTAATATAATCAGTTTTTGGGTTTTTTGGGGGGTTTTTTTGTATTTCTCTGAAGCTGGAAACGGGGAGAGACAGTCAGACAGACTCCCGCATGCTCCCAAACGGGATCCACCTGGCACGCCCACCAGGGGCGAAGCTCTGCCCACCAGGGGGCGATGCTCTGCCCCTCCGGGGCATCGCTCTGCCGCGACCAGAGCCACTCTAGCGCCTGGGGCAGAGGCCAAGGAGCCATCCCCAGTGCCCGGGCCATCTTTGCTCCAATGGAGCCTCGGCTGAGGGAGGGGAAGAGAGAAACAGAGAGGAAGGAGAGGGGGAAGGGTGGAGAAGCAGATGGGCACTTCTCCTGTGTGCCCTGGCCGGGAATCGAACCCGGGACCTCTGCACGCCAGGTTGACACTCTACCACTGAGCCAACCGGCCAGGGTAATCAGTTTTTTTATATACTTTTGTCACCACGGCTATTAATACTCAAGAACAAACATTTTCTTAAGATATTTTCCAAAGTTGTGTGTCTAGTATATCTTCATCTACAAAAGGCTAAGGACTAATTCAAAGAGAAACTGCTACGTCTATAACTCTTAGCTTTACACACATTCAAATATCATTATCTATGATGGCCAATAGACTTCCAAAATGTTACACGCCAACAGATTATCGCAACAATCCTTAAAGTCAGATTGGCATCAAATTTTCCTTTGCTGCAGAAGCCGGGCAATAACTGCTATGGGGGAGGTTGTTGTTGTTACTAAATACAGAGCATGGCTTTACTCTTGTAAATATATTTAGGCTCTGATGTTGCCTAAGAGGTTTCCCACAAAGGGCTAGCTGTTCAGAGTCGGTTCCTTCTGCACCTGCTTCATCTCTGACCAGGGAGCCTTTGGTTGCTCACCAGCTGGTCAGGAACGGCTCGGTGCCAAGGCCTCCAGTGGGTTTTCTCAGGAAATCACAGACAATGAAAATGGAAAATGGAGCCTGTAATGGGTTTATTCAGCCCTGCACCTGTTTTATAAGCTTCCATGTTAGTACATTGGGGTCCCCAAAAGCCGCTGGCTTCTTTGGACCTTTTTTGAAGAGCTGGATGACCAGAGTGAGTCTGATCTTCTTTCCATCTTCTTTCCATCTTTTTTCATATAGATTTCAAGTTGTACAATTCAACGAAATACCATCTCCATACCTTACCATGCACCCTCCACCAGAAGCAAAGTCACTTTCTGTCCCCATGTCCCCATTGCCCACCTCCAGCCACTCCACCCCCTTTCCTTCTGGCTGTCATCACAACGCTGTCTGTGTCTATGTTTCATAAACATATGCTTTTTTTTTTAATATATTTTTCTTAAGTGAGAAGTGGAGAGGCAGACAGACAGACTCCTGCATGCGCTCAACCAGGATCCACCCTCCATGGCCATCAGGGGGTGATACTTGGCCCATCTGGGTTGTTGCTCCGTTGCAACCAGAGCCATTCAAACACCTGAGGTAGAGGCCATGGAGCCATCCTCAGTGCCTGGGCCAACTTTGCTCCAATGGAGCCTTGGCTGCAGGAGGGAAAGACAGAGACAGAGAGGAAGGAGAGAGGGAAGGGTGGAGAAGCAGATGGGTGCTTCTCCCATGTGCCCTGGCCAGGAATTGAACCCGGGACTTCCACAGACTGGACTAATGCTCTACCACTGAGCCAACCGGCCAGGGCCCATAAACATATGCTTTTTGCTTAATCCCTTCATGTCTTTCACCCAGCCCTCTAAACCCCTCCCCTCTGACAGCTGTGCGTCTGTTCCATGTAACCATGTCTCTGTCTCTATTTTGTTCATCAGTTTATTTTTCTTGTTAGATTCCGTGTATAAGTGAGATTGCATGCCATTTGTCTTTTTCTGACTAGCTTGTTTCACTTAGCATAATAATCTCCAGGTCCATCCATGCAGTCACAAAAGGTAAGATTTCTTTCTGTTTGGGCCAAGCAGCATCCCACTGGGTAAATGTACCACAGTTTTTTTTATCCATTCATCTACTGATGGGCACTTTGGCTGTTTCCAGATCTTGGCTGCTGTAAATAACAAAGCCGTGAGCATAGGGGTGCATATGTTCTTTCAAAAGAGTGTTTTGGGTTTCCTGGGATATATTCCCAGAAGGGAGATTGTTGGGTCCCAGGCAGTTCCATTTTTAATTTTCTGAGGTAACTCCATACTGTTTTCTACCGTGGTTATACCAATCTGCATTCCTCCCAACAGTGCGTGAGGCTTCACTTTTCTCTATGTCCTCGCCAGCACTTGTTGTTTGTTGATTTATTGATGATAGCCCTTTTGACATTTCAATTGGCATCTCTCTGATGATTAGTAACATTGAGAAATTTTTTATATGTCTGTTGGCCATCTGTATGTCCTCTTTGGGGAAGTTGCCCATTCAGGTGCTTTGGCCATTTTTTAATTGAGTTGTCTACTTGGCGTTGAGTTGTAAAAGTTCTTTATATTGTCTTGGAAATTAACCCCTTATCAGATGTATCACTGGCAATTATGTGCTCCCATTCATTGGGTTTCTTTTTTATTTTGGTGATCGTTTATTTTGCTTTGCAAAAGCTTTTTCATTTGATGTAGTCCCATTTGTTTATTATCTCTTTTGTTTCCCTTGCCCAAGGAGATATATCAGAAAAAATGTTGCTATAAGAAATACCTGAAATTTTACTGCCTATCTTTTATTCTAAAATTTTTATGGTTTTACAACTTATATAAGATCTACCGGAAAGTTCTGTCCGTTCCTATCACAAGTTTCGACACGTAAGCACATGTTTATTTGACGCATGTGTGCCTCTCTATTTTTATCACTTAATGTATACATACTGACGTAGCAAATTAACTAAAACAAAGTTGATTCACGTAAGTCTTATGTGTGAAGCGATAGTGTACCCATGGCTACTGATAAAGTTCATTTACGCCACTGTATTGTATACAAATTTCAACAAGGAAGAAATGCTACAGAAGCATGTAGAAATTTATTAAAAGTGTTTGGTGAAGGTACAGTTTCTGATAGGACATGCAGAAGATGGTTCGAAAAATTCAAAACAGGTGATTTCAATCTTTCTGGGCGACCCACGTTCTGGGCGACCATCTTTGATCGATGACGATGTTGTTAAGACCATGTTGGAGCAAGATCCTTTTCTGACAACATTGGAGATCACAGAAAGGCTTAATTCAGCTCAGCAAACCATTTCGGACCATATTCAGAAGATAAGATTGGTGTGGAAATATATTATTTAATAAAGTTTATTGACGGTAAAAAAAATTTGTATTTTGTTTTATTCCAAAAACAGACAGAACTTTCCGGTAGACCTTATATTTAAGACTTTAATTCATTTGGAGTTTATTTTTGTGTGTGGTGTTAGTTGGTGGTCTAGTTTCACTTTTTTGCATGTATCTGTCCAATATTCCTAATACTATTTTTTGAAGAGACTGTCTTTAGCCCATTGTATATTCTTGCCTCCTTTGTCAAATACTAATTGACCATAAAGGCATGGGTTTATTTCATTGCTCTCTATTCTGTTCTATTGATTTATATGCCTGTTCTTGTGCCAATACCCTGCTGTTTCAATTACTCTGGCCTTGTAGTATGGTTTGATATAAGATAGTATACCTCCAACTTTGTTCTTTCTCAGGATTGCTGAGGCTATTCAAGGTCTTTTGTCGTTCCATATAAATTTTGGGGATTTTTGTTTTAAATCTGTGAGATATGTCATTGGTATTTTAATGGGAATTGCATTGACTATGTAGATTGCTTTGGGTAATATGAACATTTTAGTTTTGCTAATTTTTCCTATCCATGAACATGGATATGCTTCCACTTATTTGTATCTTTCTTAATTTCTTTTTTCAGTATCTTATAATTTTCTGAATATAGGTTTTCTATTTCCTTGGTTAAACTTATTCCTAGTTATTTTCTTGCTGTTGCTTATAAATGGGATTGTTCTCTTTTTAAAAAATTTTTTTTAAATTTTATTTAGAAAATTAAATCTAACAGGATGACATTGATCAATCAGAGTACACAGGTCTCAGGCAAACATTTCCACAGCACATAAACAGTTGATTATGTTGTATATCCATCACCCAAAGTCAAGTCATTTCTCGTTACTGTATATTTTTGTCCCTCTTTCCTCCCTTCCCCCACCGCCTCCGCCTGGTAACCACTTCATTTTTATCTATGTCCATGAGTCTCTGTTTTATATCCCACCTATGTGTGAAATCATAGTTCTTAGCTTTTTATGATTTAGTTATTTCACTCAGTATAATGTTCTTAAGGTCCATCCATGGGATTGTTTTCTTAACTATTCTTTCTGATAGTTCATTACTGATGTATAAAAATGCCACCAATTTCTGAATATTAATTTTATATCCTGCTACATTGCCATATTTATTTATTAGGTCTCATAGTTATTTTTAAGGTTCATTGATTAGATTTTAGAGAGAGTAGAGAGAGAAAGGAGGAGGAAGAGCAGGAAGCATCAACTTCTAGTGACTTGCTGTAGCTGCTTCATAGTGGCTTGTTGTACGTGCCTTGACCAGGCACACCCAGGGTTTCAAATCAGTGACCTCAGCGTTCCAGGTTGACACTTTAGCCACTGCACCACCACACGTCAGGCTAGATCTCGTAGTTTTTCATGAAACTTTTAGGGTTTTCTATGTACAATACCATGTCATCTGCAAATAATAACAGTTTTACTTCCTTTCTAATTTGGATGACTTTTTGTTCTTCTTTTCTGATTGCTGTGAGCAGGACTCCCAGCGCTACATTGAATAAGCATGGTGAAAGCAGACATCCCTGTCTTGTTCATGATCTTCAGGGAAATGCTTCTAGAGTTTGCCCATTGAATATGACTCACAAACTTGTTATGATTTCATTGCTCTCTATTCTGTTCTATTGATTTATATGCCTGTTCTTGCGCCAATACCATGCTGTTTCAGTTACTCTGGCCTTGTAGTATGGTTTGATATAAGATAGTATACCTCCAACTTTGTCCTTTCTCAGGATTGCTGAGGCTATTCAAGGTCTTCTGTCGTTCCATATAAATTTTGGGGATTTATAAAATCCCCAAAACACCTATGAAGTAGGTGTCTTGTTGGGCTCTGTGGTCCCATCTTCCAGATCACCAGAGCTCAGTGCTCCAGGAATGTTTCTTGTGGATTATGTGCACCCTCCTGTTGTACTGTTGTAGTTGATTCTTTTTTTTTTTTTTTTTTTTTTTTACAGAGACAGAGAGACAGTCAGAGAGAGGGACAGATAGGGACAGACAGACAGGAATGGAGAGAGATGAGAAGCATCAATCATCAGTTTTTCATTGCGACACCTTAGTTGTTCATTGATTGCTTTCTCATATGTGCCTTGACTGTGAGCCTTCAGCAGACCGAGTAACCCCTTGCTCGAGCCAGCGACCTTGGGTCCAAGCTGGTAAGCTTTTTGCCCAAACCGGATGAGCCTGTGCTCAAGCTGGCAACCTCAGGGTCTTGAACCTGGGTCTTCCACATCCCAGTCCAACGCCTTATCCACTTGGCCACTGCCCAGTCAGGCATGTAGTTGATTCTTGAATGCCGTTGGCCCTTTCATGGGTGGAGTTAACCCTTCAGGCTATAAGGATAAATCTTGATCACCATGTATGAGTCACTGTACGGGGGCTGCCCTCTGAGGCAAAGTTGTTCTTAATAGGGTCTAGTGCCTACTGGAATTGTCCTTTGGGTGTGTCACTTACGTGGCTAGTTGCGTCAAGCTCTGATGTGATCTGAAGTCCACCATCGGTTGTGTTGGTTCTGGAAGGGTTCAGATACAGATCCCCTGAGGTTGCCTGTTTTTCCTCCAGAGCCTTCCAAAGAAAGACAGTCGAGTAAGCCCAAGCTGGCCAAGACCCACAGACCCTTCCACAAGTCTCAAGCTCACTGGGTGAGGCAACTGGGGTGGGGACAATGGGGCTAGTGGGGCCCATACTTGGGGGCCACTTGGTCAGGCACTCAGTGAGAAGTAGACCCTACTGCAGAGCTATACCACTCAGTCTCTGCCAGAGCCTCCAATTCTAGCTCCCCCAGGAAGAGCACACTGCAGGTTCAGGTTGGAGGCAGTCAGCCATCCCCTCTTTCAGAGCAAGCTTAGCAGCGCAGAGCCACTGGGGCTCGGGAGGACAGATCAAGAGTCTCCGATCGGGTGTGGTGCTGCCCAAGCCTTCATCCCAGTCCCAGACAATAGCCCCCAAGGGAGACACAGTCTGAATGTCCCAGCTCCTAGCCCACTCCCTTTCCCCTGTGGGACCGAGCTCATCAAGGTGGGGCCACTGGGAGGGCAGATCCAGTCTCCCACTAGGGGTGGCCCTGGCAAGCTTGTAGAAGGGGAGCTGGCCCCTCTTCCCTTCCCGGACTATAGTTTACAGAAAAGACATGAACCAAGGGTCCCAGCTCCGAGCAGCTCCCGATCACCCCACCAGGCTGAGTCCAGGAGGGTGGGGCTGCTGGCTGCCAGAAAGGCAGGTCAGATGATCTTCCCCTTGGGGAACAGAGCAGGTTGAGTTTGCAGGGGAGACAGGAGTGCACTCCCACACTCAGATCACCACACAACTCAGCACCCACCCATCTGATTCCTGGACAGAAGTCTCCCCAGGAGATGCTCCCCAAAAGTCTTAGCGCTGCGCCACACTTGGCTCTCCTCACAAGACTGAACTTCGCAGGCAGGGCCACAGAGAGTGGAAGGGCAGGCCCAGGGAGTCAACAGGTGGCAGGGGTGGAGTGCAGGCTGTGCATCAAGTTGGGAAAGAGTGGCTCCCTTCCCAAAGCTACACAGTTTAATCACCGCTGAGTCTCCAGCAAGAGCTTCTCTGGAAAAAGAGTGCCCGAGAGGTCCCGAGCAGAACCCGAGCAGAACCCGAGCCGGGCAAAGCTGCGTCACCAGTAGCTGGATAACCATGCGGTGCACTCCACAGTTCGTGCTGTAACAGGGGGAGAACTCAGCCACGGGAAGACGGTATCTGGGTCCTCTAGCGGACTCCATGCTCTCCCAGGAAGACTGAATCTCCACTGACTTTCACCACCAGATGCTATGCAGGCTCTTCCTCCCATCTCTGTTGCTCTGGGTTGGGGATCCCAATGTGAGAATAAGACCCCACACTGCTGGGGGGTTGGGAGTTTTGCACCTGAGTTTTCCCTCCAGCCTCTCAGTCACTGCAGGGGGGGGGGCAGTCCTTTCCGCATCTCCTCCCTTTATCGCAGTCTCTGTGTGGCTTCTTCTGTAAGTCCTTGGTTACAATCCTTCAATTCAGCTACCTTCAGTTGGTTATTCAGGTTGATTGTTCTAATTTAGCTGCAAATCTGGTCTGTTGCCTGGAGCAAGTGAGTATAATAGCTTCCATCAACTCTGCAGCCATCTTGGAATCCCCATTCATCTACTTCTTTATTGTTGCCTCTTACCACCCCATCTGATCCCACACCTTCTCACCCCACAGATCTCCAACCCTTCACCTAGAGTCTGTTCTCAGCCTCCCCTTCCTGACTGGTCTGCCCTAGGAGTTAACACAGACAACCCAGGTGTGCCTCCTGTACAGTAGTGACAGGAAAACCTACCCCTGGGCCAACACCTTGAACATAAACAAGTCCCAGCTGTGAAGAATATGATCACAGGTGGAAGGCTGGGAGCCAAGCTTTCAGGAAGTGATGTTATGACCATGGCAGCCTTTAAAGGGGCAAGCACTTGTTACATTCCTTGCCTTTGAGGGGGCTTCCCAGCAAGCCCCAAACCTGCCCCAGCCCAACTGCCTGCCAGCCCCTCCAGTGGCAGAGGAAGGGGCTTCCTTTGGGGAGAAGCTTCAAGAATGCTAGCAAGGCCCCTGAGCTCTCAGCCTCCCCCTTTCTAATTCCACCCTGATTCTCCCATTGGAACTGCATGGCCCACTTGTAGATGGAGAGAGCAAGGATTGTTAAGAGAGATTAGGGGACACGACACATCTTCATAGTCAAGAAGGTCTGGAAGAAAGGAGGGCGGAAGTAGGCAAGGCTTTCTGAAGCCTCAGGTCAACACTGGCACATGGCCCCTCTGCCATGTTCTATTGGCAGAGGCAGCCCAGATTCAAGAGTTTGGGAAAACAGACTTCAGCTCCTCTGCAAGAGGTGTGGACACATGAAGCCGGGAGAACTAGGGACAGTTCCCATCAGCCTGCCACGCTGCCCTACCCCCGGCTTAGCTGAGAGTGGGCCCCAGCCATTTCCGGCCACCTCCCATGCCGTCCTCAGCCCGCAGGCCTGTGCCATCTTCCTGACTCTGAGCAGAGGCCTCGGGGGCTATTTTGGTGAGATTCTGAATCTGGAAACAGTGCACAAATTCTCTGTGCATGTGCCCCTGAAATAATAGCACTCCCTGCATGTACACACACACGCTCACACACTCCAACACACACATACACTCACATGTTCACACCCCATGCACTCACATGCATGCACCCACATTCACATACATTTACACATTCTCACACTTACACATGCTCACACACTCATGTAATCACACATACACTAATGCATGCTCATACATGTTCATACTCATGTGTATTCATGCATATGCTTTCACAAGCTCACGCATGCTCACCCTCACACACATGTCTTCCCACTGGCACACTTCCACACATGTTCTCACATTCACTCATACGCATGGTCCAGCCTAGAGGGTGTGGAACAGGGAAGCCTCCCCTCCCCATCCTCTGTTCGCATCTGCTGGCACCCTTCCCGAGCCATCGGGATTGGAAAGACTGGATTTGGAAGAGCCTCCTGCCAGCCCGATGCCAGAGGGTCTGACTTAGAGAGAAGGAGCAAATTCTTGCCTGGCCCGCGTGCGGCACGGCCAGCGGGCCGGGCTGGCGCCTGGGGAAGTAGAAGGGCAGCCCAGAGGGTTAAGTCACCTCTCCTCCCACCAGCATCACAGCCTCCCATTTGACAGATGGGAAAACTGAGACCCTGAGAGGTTAAGCAACTTGCCTGAGGTCAAGCAGCTGATTAAGCCCACAGAGTGGTGGGCTAGATTCTTCCTAGGCTAACCCAGGGCCTGTGGCCTCACCCACTAAGCAAAGCTGTCTCCCCCAAGATGTGCAGCTCCCCCACCCCCGGGAAACTCCTGTGCATTTCACCCCAGACGCCCTCCTCAGAACTTCTCTGCTCCAGCTGGTGACGCCTCCTCACGCTGCTCCAACTGTGAATAAACAAAGCTGCGTCTGGCTCCTTGTGAATAAAGATGATGCCCAGAGATGCTCAAGGGACCAGTCCTGACCGCTCAGGGTGGCTCAGCTTGGGACTCTGGGTAGCCTGTAACAGGGCTCAGCCCAGCCAAAGGCAGTGAGGTTCATGGGTTAGTGCAGGGCCAGGAGACAGGTCAAGGGGAGCCAGTGGAGTTAGTGTCCTGGGATTCACAGAGGCCTTCTAGTGTAGCCATTGTGTCCAAATTGTGTGACCCATAGATCAGGAGGCCGCAGGGAGCTGGGGAGATGCAGGCGTGGAGTCAGAGGACCCAGGTTAGCACCCCAGCGGTATCTGTTATCTTGAGCATGTGACTGTGGGCAAGTCACCCTGCTCATCTTCAAAGTGACAGGTAATGAACCTTCTTCTCTCCTGCCTTCCCAGAGGGTCCTAGAGAGAAGCTCGCAGGAAGAGCACGGTTCAACTCACGTCAAGCTCTGGAGGAGCCGGGAACTGCTGGAGGAGCTTTTAAGGACCTTCCAGGGCCATCTCCCTGCCCCACCTTACAGATGGGGAAACTGAAGCTCATGGGGAATAGGTGACTGGCCCAAGATCAGACACCTCACCTAATATCTCTGAGCTCAATTTCCTCATCAGCAAAATGGGAAGAACAATAGTACCTACCTCCTAAGGTTGTTAACAGCAGTAGAAGCTAAAGAGCATTGAATGTCTGCGGTATGCCAGGCACTGTGCTGGGCGCAAGATGGGCATTATCTCTTTTAAAACTCACAGCGATGTGTCAGGGTGAAATTGGGGCAATCACGTGGCTTTTCCGGCTACTCTCAGGCGAGGCAAAAGAGCCCCCGTTCAGTCACTGGAGTGCCCAATCTTGTGTTATGTCACAATATTAGGGCACCTGGGTCCGCAGCCCAGCACGAGGCCTTTAAGAAGGGGCCTTGGCGGGCTTCCCCTTCGACCTCCTAGCAGCGGCTGTGTTTCCAGCCTCTGCAGGGCAGGAGAACGGGAAGAAGGAGATGGAGGAGCAGGGAAACGCGTGTTAACTTGCTACTGTTGTTAGCTGGAGTCACCCTCCCTGAGAGCGGCAGTGTTTGAGCTGATCACTCTGCAGAGGTGTTGTGGGGGTCTACGGAGACATCACTGGGGGGGTCTCTCTCTTGTGCACGTCCTCCAACAACTCTTCCCCAAATGCAGGGGATGCATATCAATTTCTCCAACTTTCCTTCAAGCCAGCTTCTCTGTCTGGTCTGAGAGTGGGCGGGGGCAGCCTCACCCCTACACACACACACACACACACACACACACACACACACACAGTGCTCACATCACTCTGACTGCTCCCTTCCAAAACTCCCAACCCTGGGAGTGAGAGGGCCGGAGCCACTAGTGGGCGCTTGGCTACGTCCCTTTCGCAAGTCCCTCTGGGCTGTCTGCGTTGCAGCTCCCTCCAGGATCTGCTGTCAACTCAAATTTCTGTTTTAACACCGCTGGTGGCCTGACCTGTGGTGGCGCAGTGGATAAAGCGTCGACCTGGAAATGCTGAGGTCGCCGGTTCAAAACCCTGGGCTTGCCTGGTCAAGGCACATATGGGAGTTGATGCTTCCAGCTCCTCCCCCCTTCTCTCTCTCTATCTCTCTCTCCTCTCTCTCCCTCTCTGTCTCTCTCTCCTCTCTAAAAATGAATAAATAAATAAAAAAAATTTAAAAAAATAAAATAAAATAACACCGCTGGTAAATATGTCCGACCTCAAGGCTACAGTCTGTCCCACCCAGCACACTGCGATTTCTGATCCTCAGTTTTCTGGTCTGCAAAATGGGCTGAATGACAGCGATCTCACAGGACAAGGATCTATGGTCTCTTACAGATGACAATGCTCTGCAAACTGTAAAAGGTAGTGCAACGAGGCGCCGCCGCTCGTCCAGCCATTGATAACGTGCCTATCCTGGATGCCGGGGTGTTTTCTGCGCCTCTGTCATAGGCAGCCATTTCCCTGTAGACGGGAGCTTTCCCCTTCTCCACCTGCCTGTCTCTGCCACACATGCATCTGTTTAAGGTTGTCCTTCGCTGATTGTCTAGTAAGAAATTTTTAAAAAGAGTTCTCTTCCTGGTAGCACAAAGCAAGGGGCGTGGCCCCGGGGGGCCTCCGGAATAGACAGAGGGGTGGTCCCTGGCCTGAGGGTGCAGAGAGATGCTGGTGGTGGCTGCTGGGGGGAGGGGACAGAAAGAGGATATTTCAAGTCCCAAGAACTAGGTGACACTTTCTTGCTCAGGATTGCCACTTAAGCCGCGTTGTCAGCAGACAGCCTGTTTTTGTAGGTGTATTCTCTTCTCCTAAGAACTAAATGGAAACTGTCTGGTGTTAGCATTTCTCACCACCCGCGGGGGAGAGATGTTCATTACACCTGTGCTCTCTCCTGGGGCCGCTCTGGCCATGTCAGAGAGCCCAGGAGGAGTCCAGCCAGGGCGCCGACCCCTGGGGACCCTGGAGAATGTTCATAAACACGCCATAAATAGGGTTTCAGGCAGTTCTCGCCTGTCCCTGGTGCAATAACAACTATTCAGGCAAAACAGTGAGGTTTTCACCAAGTTAAATTTGTTCCACTTAAAGCTTTTGGCCTTTTATTCTAAAAGTATGACCTTCCTCCCTCTCTAGTGTTAAATATCCCTTCTAGATCAGTGGTCCCTAACCTTTTTTGGGCCACAGACCAGTTTAATGTCAGAAAATATTTTCATGGACCGGCCTTTAGGGTGGGACAGATAAATGTATCATGTGATCGAGACAAGTGTCAAGAGTGAGTCTTAGACGAATGTAACAGAAGGAATCTGGTCATTTTTTAAAAATAAAACATCGTTCAGACTTAAATAAAAATAAAACGGAAATAATGTAAGTTATTTATTCTTTCTCTGCGGACCGGTACCAAATGGCCCATGGACCGGTACCAGTCCGCGGCCCGGGGGTTGGGGACCACTGTTCTAGATGATGGAGAGGACGTAAATGATTTCTTTAAATGAAGTTAGTTGAGGAAATGGAAAGCTGGCCGACCATTCAGCTCCCCTTAGCTTTTCATTCACTGACCTGTGACCTCTGAGCATTTGGACCTATCCCTCCAAGGAGTGGAGTACAAGCCTTGGTCCCTCACTCTGGCAAAGGCAGGATTCAAACCCAGGAGTGGCTGGATTCCATAAAAGTCGGCAGTCCTTCTAGTGGGAGATAGGAGTCCGGGGCCCATCCCAGTTCTTCCACTGAGGTGCTGTGTGACCATGAGGAACACCTTTACCTTCTCTGAACCTGTTTCCCCATCACTAAGCACAAGTAATAACCCATGCCTGTCTCCCTTAGAATGGCAGATGGTCATTATTCACACCTTAAGAAGCAAAGACTCGTGGGGCACGTGGTCGTCCTCAGTCCAGACCCCCCCCCCCATCTGTCTGCCATGTCACTCTCCACTTCCAGACCAGGTCCTGGTCTTGGACTCTCAGACCAGGCGATCTTTGGCGGTGTCCTCAGCAACTGACTACTCGTCCCCAATATGCCTGGCAGGAAGGAAAATGGCCAATGAGGAGGAAGGAGAACGAGATGAAAAAGAGAGAGAGAAGCAAAGGAATGTGGGGTGAGGACCCCGGTCTGGTCCATGTCCTCCCTGAAGTCATCCCTGAGTTCCACAATCAAGTCGGATCAATTGTCCTTCCTTCCAACGACCCCTCGCTCCCAGCAGGGGCCCTACCCTTGCCAGACCTGTGAGAGCAGGACATCTAGTCTCAATTCATCTTTGTATTCCCAGCCCCGCAGCGTGGGGCTCATAGTAAATGCTAACTAATCATTTGTTGGACTAGATTGCAAATTTCTCCAGCTCTTCCTCCTAGGCTCTAGGTTCCCTGAGAACAGGGACTCTAGCTGACCCTTATTCATTCTCCAAAAAAGGACTTTTTATCGGGTTCATATTTGTATTTCCATCTAATTCCCACCAAACCCTATGAGGTTCCTACAGTGTTATTATCCCTACTTTGCAGGGAAGAGAGCTGGGGGGAGGGGAGGTGGCTATTTTTTGTGTCTCACAGTAACTCGAGGGGCCGGGGTTCAGAGCCTGGCTCCTACTTCCAGAGCCGTGTGCTGAACCACGTAAGGCCTTTGAGAAGAATGACTGTACATTGAGAAGACTGTACAATTGGGTGGATTCCTCACTCTGCTGTTTCTTAGTAAACTCACCGCCTGACAGCTGGGTGGCCTTCCCCTAAGTGTTTGCTCAGACCAGATGCACATACATCAATTTCCATAAAACATAATCCACGCTGCCTTAATGACGATTGCTTGGGTGACCAAAGAGAGAAACCTTCCAAAGCAGGAAATTAACCAGGGCTGAGTGAGGGACAGGAACTGGCCTTGAGTTCTAATCACAGGTGAAGAGCCCCCTGCTGGCTGAGCTCTGCCTTGCACTAGCTGTGTGTTCTTGTGCAAGTCACTTGCCCTCTCCCCGCGGGAAAGGAAGAGGTTTAAATACATGCTCTGCCTAACCTTCCTTTCCATGTAGTGGTTCAGGGATAAAGAAGGTGGCTCCTAGGGTTAGAGAGGCTGGAATTCAAGTCTCGGCCTTGCCTCACCTGAAAGCCTTGAGCTAGGACAGCCGCTCGCTTCTTTAAGTGAGGTTCCTCCAAAGACCATCAAGATTTTGCGGTGAGCAGGGGTAGAGAGAATATCGTTTCTAACCTAAAAAGCCCTGTGCAAAGGTGTAACCATCCTGTCATCACTGTGACCTCCCGAGCCTTTGTCTCCCAAGCGCCCAGAGCGAGATGTCCGCAGCACCCGCCAGCAAACGGGGCGTTTGTCGTCATCCCGCCCAGCAACGCCAGCGGCCTCCGCCTCCTCCTGTTACCAGTTACCAGCCGTTCTGCCCACCTCCCTGTGCCAGCCTTCGCGGATTATGCAGTTGGAGGAGCCGGACCACCCAGCCGCCTGACCCGCGGCCCGTGGAGACATTCCTGAAGGGAGAGCTCAAAGCTTTTAGGGGTAAGACCGGCCTCTGCAGATGACCAGAGGGCTAGGTACTGAGCAGGGAGGGAGCGCCCCAGCACAGGGCAGTCGTGCGCACCCGAGAGGCGGGGCGGCGAGCAGTAAACACGTGGTGAGGACTTGAGGATTCACCTGCACACTAGACAGACAAAGACCCTTCCCTGTGGATCTTACCAAGAAGAGACCAGTAAACTAATGACTGAGATAAAGAGGTAGAAAATGATGGATGGGGGAGGGGCAACACTAGAGAGGGTGGGCAGAAGGGTTTGTCTGGGGAGATGACATTTAAGCTAAAACCTAGCTGCTAAGGGAAGAACTGGGATCAAGGGCTCCCCAGGAAGAGAGAAAGCAAGTGCAAAGGCCCTGAGATAGGAAAGAGTGCGGCTTGTCCCAAAACAAAAAAACAAGGTGGACCTGACTGGCACGTAACGAGCAAAAGAAGGAGAGAGAGGAAATAAAGCTGAAGTGGAGGGTGAGGGCCTGCTCCGACCCAGCGGGCGGACAGCCCAGAAAAATGGCTCTGCGTCCTCCTCCCATCTCACACGGTCTTGAGATATTGGTGTCTGGGAGGGAATACAATATCAGGTGGCAGCTTGGTGGATAGATAGATGATAGATAGATAGATAGATAGATAGATAGATAGATAGACAGATGGTAGATAGATAGATAGATAGATAATAGATAGATAGATGATAGATAGATAAGATGCGCATGTTTGTCTGTGTACACACATATGGTGTCTTCAGTTTGTCTCTTAGCACCAGTTTCTCCAAGCAGAAGATGAAAACATAGCTTTGGCGATGATGATGATGATGATGATGATGATGATAGCTCTTATTTATTAAGTACCCCTAACAGATATACGCACTGTGCCAAGGAATGTGCATGCATTGTCCCCTTAGATTCTTATCACCACTTTGTGACAAGAACTATAGTGTCCACAGCACCGACTAGGGGACCAAGGTTTGCCACAGCTAGGTTGCTGGCCCAAGGCCGCACAATGGGTAAGTGGCATCCGTACCCAAGGATGGCCTGTCAAGTTCTACTTTCAACCCACGCTCCGTAGCATCCAGAAGCTGGACCCCAATAGTGCGATGCCTGCTGTTCACAGTCAGAACTGCCCATATGTGGACCACGCTGGCTTGGGAGGGGTGAGCACCTTGTCACTGGGGGAGTCCATTTAGAAGTCAGGAGCTGGAGAGGTCTCCTGGGCCAGGCAGAGGGTGAGTCCTGGGGCCTCCAATGTCCCCTTCCACTCAGAATTCAATTGTTACCGAAAACATCTGGAGAAAATGTGGCGGAAGTTAGCAGAAGCCCACCTGTCCTCATCTTGGGGAAAAGCAGCCCACCTCTGGGAGTGGGCCGGCAGAGGGCTGGTGGACCACCTCTTCAAAAAAAATCGCAAGTTCGGATTTGAGCTGGGCAGGGTCAGCTCCAACCACAGCTGGATGGAGCAATGATAGACACGGGGATGAGAAAGATGGCAGTGGAGACGCTTCGTGCAGGACGCGGCAGGTAAAGGTGAGGCGTCCCATTCAGGGAAGGCCGAGCCATGGAAACCAGGGCGAAGAAACCAGGGAGCAGTACAGAGCAATGCTTGAGAGCCCAGAGGGCAGAGCACAAAGCGGGATGCAGACCCGTAGAGACATGGAAACAGGCAGGTGGGTCCCGCAGGCTGTGGGGAACTGCCTTTCCTTCTTAAAACTGTCTTTTATGGTTGTTATAAAAGGATGGAATGTGAGTTTATTTCCGAGTCGCAGGGTGAGCGCGGGGCTCCGGCACACTCTCCTCCGCGGCCGGCAGGGGGCGGTGTGGAGCCCTCCCGGCTGAGCGGCCGCGCGCTCTCCGCAGACGCTTCAGATCCCCATCGGCTTCGTCCACCTGGGCTTCGGCAGCGTGCTGCTCGCGGCCCGCCGCGACCGCGTGGGGATGCTCTTCATCGAAGACAGCGTGCCCTTCTGGGGGGCGGCTCTCGTGAGTGCGGAGCCGTCGGCAGAGGTGGGGTGGGGAGAGGGGACCGTGCCCAGGTTCACCTCTCCCCTCGCGCACCCCACCGCTGCATTCTACTGGGCACAGCAGCGCTTCCAGATGGGGGCCTGAGCCCAAGTCTGACTCTTCACCGCCATCCTGCATCCTGAACCTGAGCCACACCCACTCCTATGTATGCCAAGCTCCCAGCAAAGAGCCTGGCACGGAGACGGCTCCCGGGAAGGATGGGATGGACGGGATGAGTGCAGAGGATAAAGACACTAACCGCCTGCGTGACCTGGACCCTAAGCCTCCCTGCATGCAGACCCTGGCCCGCAGAAACCCACCGGCTCCCCTCCCGAGCCCCACGCCCACAGGTTCCCTCGCCGCGAGGGAGTCCGCCCAGCTCTGAAGCCTTGCGCCCTCCCTCGGCCACCTCCCCTGCTGGGGACTCTCCAGCCTGGGGGCACTCTGGCATTAGCACTGTCCCAGCCCCCGGGACAGCCAGGCGCTGGCTGAGGACCACGGGGTCTGAGTCCCAGGCAGGGCCCTCCCGCTCCAGCCTCAGCCTCTGCATCTAAAAATCAGGTACCCCACAGTCGGAGGAATCGAGAGTTCCGCCCAGGGCAGATTGTTAGCAACCCTGACTGCACCGAATGGTGACTGTCGTTTGCACTGCTTCCTCCTTTAGTGAGAGTCAGAAACATGTGAGAGGGACATCCCTCAAGTGACTGGTGGTCCCTGACCGGAGGCACAGTGACTTCCTTCCCTTGTCCCAGGCTGCCTCCAGCAAGAGTTCAGGACCCCCGAAAACGGGGCCCAGAGAGGCCAAAGGAACTGGCATAGGTGTACAGCAAGGGTCACCTGGCCATGCTGCAGGGACAGGCTGTGGCCCTTCATATGGTCATCGTTACCCGAACTTAAGGGCAACGTCAGCTAATGGGACTTCTTGATTGTTTATTTAAGTGTCAGTCTTCCCCAGTTAGACCGGAAGCCCCATGAGAGCAGGGGTCTTGTCTATCATGCTCACCTCAGTTCTGTTCTTGGCACATACCTGCTGCTCATGTTTGATGAGTGAATGTTTGAAGGCCCAATGGCTTTCCTATGAGGCTCTGGTGACGTAACATGAATGAAAATGTCTTACAAGTTTCAGCTAGTTCCCCGGACAGGGGCCCCTAGAACCAGAGAGATCCCGAGGTGCCTGGCCAGGCGGCAGACAAGGAGGCAGCTAAGAGGCCGCTGCCCTTCCTGGGCGCCCATGGCCTCGACGGTGCCCAGGCATGGTGTGTCCTGTCAAAGCCTCACAGGCGCCCCCTCTCTGCACACAGTTCATCACCTCCGGGTCCCTCTCCGTGGCAGCGGAGAAGAGCCACACCAGCTACCTGGTAAGTCTGATCGGGAGACCGGGAGCAAATATGGGACCAAGGCAGGACTCCACTCCACTCGGACCCCAGATACACTGACTCACTCATTCAGCTACTTCCACAAGCACTGCCTGGGGGTTTGCTCAGCTCTAGAAGCGAGACAGCACCCGGACAGCCAGACAGAGCCGGCCCTACCTAAGGAGAGGAGGGGCCAAGATACACTAGGGGTCACTTTCAGAATACACTAGGCGTCAAGGAGAACTGCAGTCAGTGGCCACTGCCCCCTGGCTGTGGGAGGGCTGGGTGTGGGAGGCTCAGGCTTCCTGTCCTCTCTTTGCCCCCTCGTCCCTTCCCCTCTCCTCCCTTCCTTCCTGTCTCTGTCCCCCGTGCAGGTGAGGAGCAGCCTGGGGATGAACATTTTCAGTGCCATGGCGGCCTTCTCCGGGACGGCCATTCTGCTCATGGATTTTGGTGTCACTAGCTGGGTGTGTTTTCAGACGCCCCTGGCTGTGGGAAACACGGAGAATGGTAGAGCCATATTCAGGGGGTGGGGAAGACAGGAGTCTGCAGCACCAGGAGCCCAGGACCCTGGGCCCTGGCAGGGCCTGCCCGTCCCAATAGCCTGCGTGAGCGTATTGACCCCATGACCCTGCCCCAAGCGTGGGCTGGGGAGGAACAGAGAGACAGCCTGGTACCGTGAGGGGGAGCCCAGGACGGGCAGCAGGACCGGTCCAGCCCCAGCTCGGCCACCAACTGGTTGTATACCCCTGCGCAAGTTGTTCTCACTCCGGACTCCCTTCTCTCCTCGATTCTAAAGTTCTCGGCTTGCTTTCACTGTGGGTTTTGGTCCCCAGGTTGTGGGCAAGGGTTATCTGGCTGTACTTACCATCTTCACCATCCTGGAGTTCTTCATCGCAGTCATTACCACCCAAGCCACCCGTGCTCAAGCCAACATGGTGAGTACTTCCACCCCAACCTTGGTCTCTGGACAGTGCTGTTCTCTGGGAAGACTTTCTGCTTCCAGGCCCTCCCCCTGCTTTCCGGTCTGGGGAGCAATCCAGAAGGACGGGCTTGGATGAATTCCACTCTTACAAATTGGGGGTACCCAAAGAATTCTTTGCTGGAAGATGGGACTATTTTCCTCATGGCCACAGGGGGGCGCCAGCACCAAAGGTCCCGCTGCTCTGTGAGCCTTGATGCAGAACAATGGAAGGCCCTGGGCACAGGGGCGAGTGCACACAGATGAGTAGGACCCTCCAGAAGTTCATGGGCCATAGGGGAGACAGGGAGCATCCGAAAGGACAGCGTGACTCGCTGAAAGCTGAGCTTAGGTTCCCCAACAGTGGAGCACCGTGAAGCCAGAAAAGGGGTGGAGGAGGACATCTGTGGCAGGGGAAGCAGTTGGAGTAAAGGCTGCCCGCGCAGGTGAATGCGGACCGCAGTGTGGGGAGTGCTGCTGGAGGCGGCTTCGTGCAAAACGGGAGGCGAGGCTACGGAAAGTCTTTGAGTAGAGACAGATGTGCTCAAAGGGGAGGGTGAGTAGACAGGGCGCAGGGACATCAGTCAAGAGGATTTGTCCAATGCGGTGGGGGAGGGGGGACGAATAGAGAACTGGGGGCTGGAGGCTGGCAAGCCGCAAGGAGGCTAGCGCTACGTAGGGAAAACTTGAGACAGTGCAGGGCCGACCAGAGAGAAAGGCCTTTAGCTTCTAGAGAAAAAGTTTTTCAATGTCTTATTCGCTTCTGTATTCCTAATGCCTGGGTTAGACCCCAGTAAATATTTTTTAAAGTATGTATGACTTGAACGAGTAAACAGTTCTGAGTCGGCTCCTTCAGACTTGCTGGATTCATTACTAGGGTGCTGTTCTCAGAATACCCACCAGAGGGCACTATTGCAACAGCTCCCAACGGGGTCAGAGCCTTCTAAGACTGTCACTGGGTTTTCTTTCTCTTGGCAGCCTGTGATTTTCCTGCCAGACGCCTTCAGCACAGACTTCAACATCTACAGCTCGGCAGCCTCTCCGCCCCCTGCCTATGACAATGTGGTATATGTGCCCAATGATTCCTCCGCGTAGATAATCACTCTGGCCATTTGGCATCCAGCCTTTCCCTTCTGGCCCAGCCTCCCCCACCCACCCCCTCCATCCCCACCCTGGCAGTCTGGAAGCAGCCTTCCTCCCCAGTCCGTGCTGTGCCCCGCCCCACACGTGGAGTCTTCCTGGGGACTTCTATCCCACACATTTCCCACATTGGTTTCTTTCCTACAAAAAAAACCTGGTTGATGTCAAGGCTGTGTGTCCCTGGCTGTCACCTTTCTGGAAATGCCCTCTGGCTGGTCTGCATTTCCCTCTGCTCACTGGGGAAACCCCAGCCTCCCTGGGAGACAGGTTCTGCCCCGGCCCTCAGACCTGGAAAGGTAAAGAAGCTCGAGGGTCCAGAATCCTCCAGAAGGGAATAATGAGCCCAGCTGCGGAGGCCACACTGCTAACAGCGGCCTGCCCTCGTGACCCGGGGCTCCAGGGCCAGCTCCATCTTTGTAACCTGCTGCCATGTCATTAGGCCTCAGTTTTCACCCCTGGAAATGGACCCATTGAACCATATGACATAGGAGCCCCCCAACCCCCAGTTCTCCGAGGCTCCCTGAAGTCCTGATCTACATGAGACACTGTCACCCCACTGCTCCGGAAATGCTTGTTTTTCTTACCTGTAAAATGGAGTCGGTGTTGACTCTGACCCTGCCCACCTCCCAGGGCTGGGGACCTTGCAGGGGAAGGCTGAAGCCGGCCCACTGAACGCCATCAGCACCCACAGGTGCGCAGAATGCAGGCCCCACCCAGAGGCTCAGGGCCTCCTGGTGCCTCTCAGCACCCCTCCGCCCCCCAGCCTGAGGAGCAGGGCCGCCTAAAGGTTACCCGTGAGCTGGGCTGGGGCTAAGGCAGTGCTCCCCAACCCCTGGGCTGCAGACCGGTACCGGTCCATGGGCCATTTGGTACCAGTCCGCAGAGAAAGAATAAATAACTTACATTATTTCTGTTTTATTTATATTTAAGTCTGAACGATGTTTTATTTTTAAAAAATGACCAGATTCCCTGTTACATCCGTCTAAGACTCACTCTTGACACTTGTCTCGTAAGTTCGACAATTATATTTAAAAATACCACAGTTTTTACGCCAGTCGCATAATTTTATTTTGTGCATTTATCCGTCCCACCCTAAAGGCCAGTCCGTGAAAATATTTTCTGACATTAAACCGGTTCGTGGCCCAAAAAAGGTTGGGGACCTCTGGGCTAAGGTGACACCTTCACATGCCATCAGAGGCCCTGGTAAGTGGCTCATCACATCCACACCACAGGTGGAAATAAACAGTATGGCTCACAGTTCGAGCTGTTCTCTTTGCAATGACTTTTTAACCTCCGGGGCTTCCAAGGGTTTGTTACTGTAGGCAGGTAGCTAGATAGTGACGGGGAAAGGAAGCAAAGAGCATCGGACATTGTATTTAATAAAACTGGAAAGCCTGCTTCAGTAAGAAGCTTCAGCATTCCATTTAGTAGGAAGCGCCGGCATGTACAAGCTCATTAGGTCATTGAGCCCTTGGGACCGATCTCCAAGCCTGTTAAGAAGAACCAGTTTTTATAGCCTCCTCCGCCCAAGGTAAAACCTATCTATGGGGGAAGGTGCTTCTGTGCTTCTGCTTTGAAGTATGCGCAGTGAAAGCCAAGAAGGCAGCCACTGAGGCCTGTCAGTCGAGACTAGAAGAAGGATCTGATTGGTTAGTGGGCGGAACCAAAGCGAGCCGGCAAAATTTTAAAGAAACTGATTGGTTGGTTTAAGAAAGCTAGTCCCGACCAGACGGTGGCGCAGTGGATAGAGCGTCGGACTGGGATGCGGAAGACCCAGGTTCGAGACCCTGAGGTCGCCAACTTGAGAGCAGGGTCATCTGGTTTGAGCTAAATCTCACCAGCTTTGACCCAAGGTCGCTGGCTCGAGCAAGGGGTTACTCGGTCTGCTGAAGGCCCACGGTCAAGGCACATATGAAAAAGCAATCAATGAACAACTAAGGTGTCACAAAAAAGAAAGCAAGTCCTTCCAGCACAAAAAAATATAAACAGAGGTAGAACGAAGACCCAGTCGTCTCTCATCCAGCTTGGAAATGTGTGCTTCCCTGCCCCATTGGTCATGAGTCTTTCCAAGCAGCCACGCAGCCCTAAAACCCCACACCAACTGGCCGCCTGCTGGCAGCCATTTGGACTCCAAGTCTGGTCGTGGGGCCAACCAGGGCACAGCCAGGAGCCCTGAGCATGCTAGTCGCATGAGGACTAGCTGGCTTGCCCCATGGCACAGAATCTCTGGACTTTGGCCTTTGTACTGGGCGTAATGGAGACCAGACTGGACTTTTTCCTGGGCATCAAAGATGCAGATAAGACATCAAAAACCTGTGGATAACCTTCTGTTTCAACCCTGAATAAATCTTACTGCATAAACCGAATCAGTAAAATTTCTTTTCTGTGACTCCGTACCAGAACCCCATTTCCACCAGCCTCAGGTTGTCCGAATGTATCAGAAGACCTAAATAAATAACTGAGCCGCTGTTGCAGTAAAAAGGCATCTCTGGGGTCTGGGCTCTGTGTGGCATGAGCCTTACACTTGTTCTGTCCGCACCTGGGCCCAGTAAGCAGGCATTCATATCTCCACTCTACAGCTGAAGACACAGAAGCTTAAAGATGTTAAATCAAGTACCCAAGGCCACCAGTCTGTTAAGAGGCAGTGCTGGGATTTGAACCCAGTTCCATCTGATGTCATGGCTCTTACCACGTGGCTCAGCACAGTACAAACCCCAGTGCTTCCTACCAACCCCTTCACCTCCCTCCTCTTGTTTCTTCATCTGAAAGACTGGGATGCATTGCTCAGCAACCGGCTTCCTCATCCAACAAACTCCAGCTGCCCCTTTAAAACCCAATTGTAATGTTGCTCCTTCTATGAGGTCTTCCCAAAGGACGGGTATAGTCAGCTAGGCTGCCTAAGAGCCATTCTGCCACAGGGCTGGGATAAGGTGGGGCAATTTGGGGTCCATTTAAGGCGGCACTCGCTCCCAGGGTTATGTCAGGGCAGAGTGGGGTGGGGGTGACAATAAGTTTTGGCTTTCAAATTTAAGAGAGAAGGCTTGAGGACTTAAAGCTGAGAACAGAAGACCGTAAAGCAAAGTAAGCAAAGTACGGAGTTGGGGGAAATGTGTTGGCAGATTTAAGACCAGGTTTTCTCACGGAGGGGATCAGAGGCATTTTTTAACTGAGAGGAGAAGTTTGGAGAGAGGGAGGGAAGAAGGGAGAAAAAGGAGGAAGAAAGGGCTTCCTTGGGTGGGGATTGTCACATCTGTCCCCTCTTGACTTAGTCCCTCCAGAGATATGGGGGCCAAAAACCACAGATCCAATGAGAGGAATGAAAGAACTGGATGCTTTTGACGTCCCAGGCTGTAACCAAAGGAGACCGCCATGCCCTTAGAGACATCCCCTGTCCAGACAGCATGGAGCCAGGTCATAAAGATGAGATGGCTGCGTGTTGTGCCTGGGGACAAGACGCGGAGTCCTATGCTCCCGTGTGGATATAAGTAAAAGCACCAAAAAGCTTTCTGGGTCCCCAAGAGAGAAGAAGAAGGGACCGCGAGGGCTAATGTACAGTGTGACTGTCTAAGACTGTAGATTTATAATAGACTAGAGTGGAGACAGAGGCCACCAGTGAGCGACCAGCGAGAATAGATCATGGCTTGTGGATCAAAAGTCAGAGGAAGTGACGAAGTCCCCCTTACTTGGCAAAATTAAGTTTTCTACCGCTGAGAGAATGTGGGGGCTAGAGAAATCATTACCCTGGAGAAGGATTCTGAAAACCATGAAATATTACTAAGAGACATTAATGGAGATCTAAATAAATGAAGAGACACACTGTGATCGTAGATTTGAAAGCTCAAGATTTTATTAAAATGCCATTTATCTCCACAGGTTAGCTATCGATTCCAAACAATCCTATTCAAAATTCAAACAGTGTATCTGGAGGAAAGTTGACAAGCTAATTCTAAAATTCCTACGAAAATTCAAAGGGTCTAATATATCCAAGAAAACCTTAAAGAAAAAGGAGTTAAACTACCAGACTTCAAAGCTTCCTATAAAGCAATAATAACCAAGATAGCATTGCTTTAGTGCCACAGCAGACAATTAGATCAGTGGACTAGAGTCCGGAAACAGACCCTCCCAGGTACAATTCACTTGTTTGGGACCAAGGTCAGGGGACTTGTTTGCAAGTCAGGGGACAGAAGGTCTTCATTTCAATAAATGCTGCTAGAGCAATTGGGTATTGGTATAGAAAAAAATAATAACAACCTTAATTTTGATATCACACCATACATAAAATTTAATTCAAGATAAAATCATAGACCTAAAGTTGAAAACTAAAACAACTTTTTAAAACAAAATAGGAAACTATCTTAAGTACTTTGGGATAAGCAAAGATTCTTCAAACTGGACACACGCGCGCGCACGCACACACGCACACACACACACATACACACATACACATACACACATACACACACATACACACATGCACACACACATACACACATACACACATACACATACACACATACACATACACACACATACACACATACACACATGCACACACACATACACACATACACATACACACATACACACATGCACACACATACACACATACACATACACACATACACATACACACATACACATACACACACATACACACATGCACACACACATACACACACATACATACACATACACACACACTCACACACATACACATACACATATACACACACACGCACACACAACTCCGCTAATCATAAAAGAAAAAGTGATAAATGAGAACTTATTAAAATTAAGAATTTCAGTTTATCAAAAAACACCGGAAGTATAAAAATGCTTCCCAGACTTGGAGAGATTTTGAAACACATAATATATGACAGAGGGTTCATGTCCAAAATATGTAAATCACCAATCCTGAACACCAAGAAGGAAAAGTGAGAAAATTCCATTGCAAATGGGCAAAGAACTTAACAGGCACTTCACAAAAAAGAGATGTAAAAATGGCTAATAAGTGTGCTCAACAGTCATCAGTCATTAGAATAACACAAACTAAAACCACAAGGAGATACCGCCACATGCCAAAAGGGATCAAATTACAAAGGCTGACTACAGAAGTGTTGATGGGTTTTGGAAGCTCATCTTCTTAAACACTGCTGGTGGGTGTACAATTTGATATTAGCACTTTGGGGAAAATGTTTGGCAGGATCAGCTAAAGCACGCCGTATAACCCAACAATTCTATTCCTGGGTATAGACCCAACAGAAATGAGTGACTATGTCCACCGAAAAACAGATACATACAGTTTTCAAAGGCAGCTTTACTCATAATAGGCAAAAATTTGAAATATCCCAAAAGTTCATCAACAATAGAAAAGGTAAATAAATTGTAGTATATTCATAAAATATGAATAAATAAATAAAATGGAATAAATACACAGAGGTACATCTCTGAGTGAGAGAAGAACACGCTGTATTATTCCATTGATGTGAATTTGAAGAACATGCAACAAACTGACAGGGAGAGAAGTCAGCAGGGTGGTTTTGCCCTCCAGAGTGGCAGTGCTGACCGCTAGGGCATCAGCCAGCTTTCTGGGGCACGGGAAATGCTCTATATCTTGATGTGGGTGATGGTTAGACACAGATAAAAACTCACCAGGCTGTACATATTTATTGTGTAACTACTTTCAGTTTTATTAAAGTAGGAACAAAAAATGTGATCTATAGTAGTTAAGCTTCTGTGTAATAAGTTATCACAAACTTCCTGGCTCAAAGAAGCACAGAGTTCTTGTCTCACCAAGCTCAGGACCCAGGTGCGGCTTAGACCTTCCTCTCCCTGCTCAGGGTCTCACAGGGCTGCTCGAGGGGGCAGCCGGGCTGCAGCTCATCCAGAGGCTGGGCTGGGGAAGAACCCACTTTGAAGGTCATGCAGGTTGATGGCACAAACTCTTTTCCTTGCAGCTGTGGGACTGAGAGCCCCAACTTCCTTCTGGCTGTCGGCTGTCAGCCTCCCTCAGTCCCCAGCCCAACGGCTGCAGCTGCTGTCAGCCTCGTACCACGTGGGCCCCAGCATGGGACCATTCACTACAGCCAGCTGCGGAGAAAGCCAGCTAGAGCCAGTCTGCTAGCAAGATGAAGTCTTGCATGGCCATGTAATTATAGAGGTGGCATCTCCTCGCCTTTGCAATAGTCTGCCTCCCAGTCAGAAGCACATCAGAGGTCCCGCCCACACCCCAGGGGCAGAGTGATTGGGGCCACCTTAGAATCTGTCTGCTTTCACTCGTTCACATTGTGAAAATGGGAAAACGCAATGTGCTTCTTTCTCTCCCAGCTTAAATAAAGCCTGGTCTTGACCCCCCAAAAGCCCGTCAGCCGTCAGCCGTGGGTTTACATTTTCCTCCCTTAACAGGTCCGCTTTCTCACTCCCATTCACTCGCTGAAATTGCTTTCTCTGAGGCTGCTGTCATTCACTCATTGTCACCAAAATCCAAGGGTTTTTGGGTTTGTTTGTTTGTTTGTTTTCAAAATCAACAGGCTCTTTAAAACCCGTATTGTAATAATAGCTTCAGCCATTACTCAAGTGTTGCCCACCCTGGACTCCCGTCTGCGCACCCTACACATTCCCCAGCTGACCCCACCTCCTGCTGTGGTTTCATTCGGTGTTGTATTCAACAGATGCTTTGAGTGTCTACTATGTGTCCAGGCTCTGGGGACACCAGACTTAGCCAAAGGCCCCCCCTCTCGTGGAGCTCACATGAGCTGTCAATCACCAGCCTGAAAATTCCCAGTCTCCCACCCCACTCTCTTCTTGAGCCGTCTCCTCATCCACTTTCATGCCCCGCAGAAAAGGAATCTATATCTTCTCCTCCAACCCAAACCGCTTGTCAATCAGTGTCACTACAGACCTGGTTGCCGTCCATGCCAGAAGCCGGGCGTCATTCTTGGTGTCCCCCCCCCAGCACCATGTACAATCACCCCCCCCCACTGATCCTCCTCACTCTCCTTTCCCAACTCGGTCCGCTGGCTCGCCCTCCCTGCCAGCACCGGGCTGCCGTCATCTGAGGTCACTGCCTCATGTCGCCAGCCTCCTCGCCTCCTCACCCGTGTCCCAGCTCCAAGCTTCTCCCGGCCAGCCAGAGGGAATTCTCTCAAGTACAAAAGCAAATGTTATTGCTCTGCCTGAAGTCAGCTGGGGCTCTCCTTTGCCCTCAGGTTCAAGGCCACTTATCCCGGCAAGTTTCCAAAGCCCTGGAGGCACGGGCGCTCGCCTCTCCAGCCCCCTCTCACCCCACCCTCCTCGGGCACTTGACCCTGCAGCCACACTGCACCTGTGAAACCCTTCGGCCTGAATGGTCCCCTGCCTGCTCCCCCCACCACATGCTCCCCTGTTCAGCCCTTTTAACTCCCAACCACCGCCCGCCCTTTGGAGCTTGGTGCAGATGCCACTTCCTCCAGGAAGCCTCCCCGGGCTTCATCCCTCACAGGACGACTGCCCAGCCCAGCTTGTCTGAGAGAAGGTGAGTGACCTCTCAATGGCTGTGACAGCTAAGTGAGTGTGTGGACATCGCTCTCTGCATGCGTGTGACATGTTTGACATCAAACGTGCATGACAGCTGAGCATGAGTGGCACCGGAGAGCGCATAGTGACTATAGTCCTTATTATACACAGCATCTAATACATGCCAGGCACTGCTTTAAGCATTGTCTATAGTCTAACTCATTTCATGGTTTAGCGACTTGATGGGTATTATTATCCCCATTTTGCAGAGGGGAAAACTGAGGTCAAATAACTTGCTTAGGTCTCACAGCTAGGAAGTGGTAGAATCCAGGTTTGAACTCAGGCAGCCCAGAATTGGCTCTGAAACACTATGCTGTCTGTGTTCAGTCGGATGCCATCCTCAAGGGCGGAGCAGGAACGGGTGCCAGGGCAGAGCAAGCGGCTTCCCAGATCAGCCCGGCGCAGTTTGTGAGCCGTGCCTGCATCCTGGTTCAAGCAAATCAAAGGTCACAGATGCTTATAAGGCAAGCGGAGAAATCTGAACACTGACTAGATAGTTGCTACCTAGTACGTTGCAAAAACTGGGCCATAAGTGGTTTTTCTGACTCCCAGCATTGAACTTGTCCTTCGCACCAGAACTTACTTAACTCGTTTTAATTTTTAGGCATGACACGTGGTCACACTTCTGGCTAAAGAGTCCTTATGTTTGAGAGATAAGTACTAGACTGTAGGAGGCCTGAGTTTGGCTCACCGATCGGGCAGCAGAGTGGGAGGCGGTGAACGGGTCCGGCCGAGAGCTGAGGACGCTGAGCTGGGGGCTGGCACGTGGGGCTCACCGGGCCATTCTCCCCACTTCGGCAAATGTTTGCAATTTTCCACAATTAGATCTTTTCAGAGGCTCAACCTCTGACTCTTGGAAGATTTACAGTCACCTTCACCTACCTTGCTCTGAACACCCATTACGTTGTCAACATTTGACTTTACAAAGGAAACTGGCAACTCTGAAGGCGGGTGCTGAGATGTTCTCCGGCCTGGGTTCGGGGCTTCGGAAACTTGGACAGCGCACTGCAGCTGGGACTGAGACAGGAGGTGGGGCCCGGAGGGGGAAGATCCAAAGTCTACTGTCATAAAGAAGTACTGGTCTGCAGTGCTCCCTCCGCGGGGCCAAGGTGAACCCAGAGGGCAGAGCGTGTCTGGGAGCTCGGAGTGGAAGTCCCGGGGACCAGGTGAGTGGTTCCCCCGCAGCAGGAACCAGGAGGTCTCAGTCAGATTTCTAGAAGCAGAGCCCGAGACAAGGATTTTGTGTGCCTGGTTGGTGCGGAAGAGTTCTCGGGAGAAGAGAAGAAAAGCAGGCCGGGCAGGTGGAACGAGTCAAGGCCAGAGGTGGTCTGAGCTGCCCGCTTGCTTCAGCCTGGTCCCTCATGGGGGGGGGGGCTGCTCGGAAGCACAGACTTGGTCCCACCTCGAGGCAGGGAGGCGGGGCTTTTATACGCCATGCTGAAGGGTTGCAGAAGGGGTGTGACTCAAACTCCCAAAAGGGAGCAGCTGTGAGCCCTTAGCAGCCATGAAGAGGATCTGGGCAGCGGGCAGCCCCGGCAGCATCTGTCCTGGGAGGAGCTCGCTGCCCAGAGCCCAGTGCTGCTGGCGGCCACTGACCCTGAGAGCTGGGGTGTGGACAGGGCTCAGCCAGTTCCATTCCAATCCCCGCAGCTCACACGCACAGAGAGACATTTGAGGAAGCAGAGCCCCAAAGAGGGGATGGGACGCGCCCCAGAGTCAGGTCTGGCATCCAGGCCTCCTGACGTCCCTGAGTGGAGGCCTCCACTTCCCACAGGGCCCTGGGGTTCTTCACAAGTGAACCCCTCCTTACACCAGCACTCCGTCCTGAAGCCCTGGGGGAAGCTGGCTTTGGCACATTCACAGCTGTTTTCTAACTGGCATCTACTGAACCCTAATCCTCCAAGGTGGCCCCCGGTCCCCCGCCAGCCCTTCTGTCACATGGTGTGACTTGATACCTCTCAACTCCTGCCTTTCTCTGCTTGACATGCGTGCACAGGCATGCGCACTCACGTCCGTGCACACACTCACGTCCGTGCACACACTCACGTCCGTGCACACACATTCATGTCCATGCACACGCACTCATGTCCGTGCGCACACACTCCTGTCCATGCGCACACACTCCTGTCCGTGCGCACACACTCATGTCCGTGCACACACACTCCTGTCCGTGCGCACACACTCATGTCCGTGCGCACACACTCCTGTCCGTGCACACACACTCCTGTCCGTGCGCACACACTCATGTCCGTGCACACGCATGCACAGGGACACCCTCAGAGCCTCGCCCTGTCCTCTCGGCCTCCGCAGCACAGCCTGACTTGGGTCACATGCTTCTCCGCCCAGGCTTTCTCTGCAGAATTCCAGAGATAAGCCTCAGACCACTGGTTCAATGCCCTCAGCGCTCCACTCCCGCTCCGTACCCTTCTCCGCCTCCCCGGGAGCCCAGAGCTCTCATGCCTCCTCCCCCTGTGGTCACCCCTCCGATGATGAGGACAGAATTTATCAGGTCTCAACCAAGAGCCAGGCAAGGACCGGATGGAGCCTGGATGGCAGAATTCCAGGCATGTGGCAGGCTGGTGGCAGCACTGGCCAGTGTTAGTTGAGTGATTGCTATGTGCCAGGCCACACGTTGCAGACGTTATCCCATTTAATCCTCACAGCCCCCGCCCCCACCCAGCATAGCTCCTAGTGCCCCCAGCTGACAGGTGACAGGTGTGGAGACTAAGACGCTGTAATCAGCCTGCCCAAAGTCAAAGCTCCAAGGAGCAGAGCCAGGGCCTGGCCCAGGCGTATCCTCCTACAGAGCTCCTGAGCTAGTCCCCTCTGCGTGGGGCCGGAGGGACCTGCCCAACTCTTTCCCGCCCGGGACCTAGGGAGCACCCAGGCCCGGGCTGGTGTCCTCAGGGGTGCCAGGTTAGCTGGTCCTGGGGGTCCTGAGCTGCCTGAAGGGACCAGAGTGGGGTCAAAGGTAAAAACGTTTCCCCCACTGTTCCCAAGGGTCTCTATCACAGGCATAAACCTTCTAAGGACCCAGAGTTCGTGCCCTTCTACAGACCTTTCCCTCTGGTTGTCTAAGCCCTGCCCTCTTTAACTCTTGCCCTCCCAGTGGTCTAGTTTCTTGCAGCACCTCTCTGCCCTGTGGGAGAATCCTGTCGAGCTGAAGTGACCCTAGCCATCACAGTGCAGTCCTGGCCCCCATTGTGATATGCAGATGAGGAAGCCACAAGGGGGGGCAAAGGGGGGGAGAGTAAAACCAGAACCAGACATCTGTAAGTTTAAGGTCAAAAGTGTTCCCCACAGATAACCAAGTATGCAGAACCTTTGCAAGACAATGAGAAAAAGGTTGCACAGCCAGTGAAGTTGGGACACGCTCTATTATTAAAGTAGAGTGCTCCCACAGCAGGAAGTCCGGGGCCTGTAACATGCTAGAGTGGGAAGGTGATGTCCAGGGCTTCCCAAACTTATTGGACCAGAGAACCCTCTTGCTGCCGATCTGTCGGGACCAGCGTTCCATGGGACGTACTTTAAGGAGGGTTACCCCGGATTCTTGAATCTAATTCCCTAGTGGATATTTGAACCCTTCCCGCTGCCACCACTCAGGAAAGTGAATGCCAGGTGGAAGCACACCTCCAGTGACCCGGGCACACACTGTTCCCGGGGGCAACCTGTTCACTCCAAGACCGCTCTGCCCAGAAGTCCTCCTTCGTTTGTGCTTCCCAGCGGAGTCCAGGCTCAGGTTGGGTTCTGCCCTCCCAAGTGCACCGAAGTCTAGCTGTAGCCCGTGGCCGATGGGTCCAGGTTTCTGCCACTCACTGCATCCCTCAGGCCCGCTAGCTATGTCAGAGGGGCCCTGGGGAGCTGGGAATTGAGAGGGCAACAAATTCCCAGGCACAGCGAGGTCAGGTCCCAGAGAAGAGTCAGGCGGCGGTGTGTCTCTGGGCTCGGCTTCTGGCGCCCCCAAAGGGGAAGGGCCCAGCCCCCCCTCAGCCCCCCCTCAGCCCTCCCCAGTAAATCGGGAGCTGTCGCTATGCTACAGGGCAATGGGGATATTGACCAGGGGTCCCAGCTGTCTGGGAACAAGGCAAGCATCAGATCACGCGCAGTCCCACTTCTTTGCCTTGTGACCTTGGCCAAGGCACTTGCTCTCTCGCAGCCTCAGTTTCATTTTCTCTAGAATGGAGTCGACTTTCTGAGTATGGAGTGGGGCCAGCAGGCACGGCGCCTCGCCCAGAGCTGGCGCGCACCCACCCCAAGGCCCCATCTGGCCCTTTGGCTCTCTGATGGCGTCTCTTCCTTTCCACCCTGTTCAGGATTTAGTCACCAGGCTAGCTGTTCCCTCTGCCCCCCCCACCCCCCACCCCGCCAACCCGCGCCGCCCACCCTCACCACTGCGGCAGGAAAACTGCAAAATACGCATGCTCAGATGGGACCTCCTGAATTCACACAGTTGGAATTAAAATCCAGGGGAATTTGTCCCCCTTTCTTTTTTACTAGAACAAGTAAAAAAAATAGGCCACTCCCTTTAAAGGGTTTCCTCATTAGTCCCGCCCCACGGAGAATCATCTCTTACCAAGATCCCCACAGCCCCCCAGCCCCGTCCTCCCCTCTCAGCCCCACCCACTCCGTTCCCCAGAGAGAGAGTTCCGCTCTTCTTACCGAGTCACCAAGTCACCAAGTCACCGGCAGCCCCCAGTGCTGATATGCACCCCCACACACATGCATCAACATACAACATACTGACCGGTGCTTCCGGCCTCCTGAACAGTTTACTACCCCAAGCCTGTTTTCCCGAGGCTGAGACACCCAGCACATCCATTTTCAGTCACCAAGGCAGCACTAGATGAAGGATGTAAGCCCATAGGCTCTGGAGCCGGCCTGCCAGGCTTTCAGTCCCAGCCTAGTCATTTACTAGCTGTGTGACCTTAGGCAAGTGGCTTCGCCTCTCTGAGCCTCATCTGCAAAATGGGAGCAGGAATAAGGGGGGAAAAGTCAGATAATAAATGTAAAATGTTTAACACACTGCCAGGAACAGAGAAAGTACTTTTAAATGTTGACTTGGTTAAATATTGACTTCCCAGCTCAATGTTGGCTCATATCAGGTTCTCAGCAGAAGTTTCTTTCCTTTCTCTCCTCATCGTCCCAAACCCAAGAGGCACCACCATCGCCCTAGGTGGTGGGACAATTACTTGATCCTCACCTGCCCGCATTTGCCTCCTCCAGGCCCGATAGGTAGGGACGGTTCACAGAGTCCCCCACACCCGCTCAGGGCTCCTGTACCAGGGGGCCTGCCAAGCTCCCATAGGCCAGATTGGGTGACCCCTGTCTTCAGATGGTTGAGAAGTATGTCTGTTCCTGTGTTTCTTCCCCGGAAGTAGCTGTGTCCCCGCAAACTCCGCAGGGAGCTATGTCCCTGTGAGCAGCAGTTTCTCCCCATCCCCAGGGCCCAGGTTATCCCTGGTCAGGCCAAGTTCAGGGGCTGCTGGGCAGAGCAGCCAGCAGTCTGGAAGGCCTTGGCCCAAAGGGCAGAGGTGACAGGCCCCGAGTCTCACCCAGGCACAAGCCCCCAAAACAAGACGGGTTATAATGCAGCCTGTCTCCTCAGCCAGCAGCCGGGATCCCCGCCCGAGGCATGGCAGCTGAAGCCTGGCAGGCAGCCGCCACGGTCACTCCCAGGTCTGGAGCTGGGGGCCTGGAGCCCTGGCAGGCCCCCAGCCCGGCCCCGCCTGGCCAGGCATATCCACCCTGGAAGGCAACTCAGCCTGGCCACCTACCTCCAGACTGGCACCAGGAGAGGCCCCGGAAGAGGAGGGTCCTTCTTAAGGAGCTGGGCGTGAGTGTCCATTTCCTGGGGCCATGGGAGTGGGAAGAATGGGGGTGGGGTTCTAGGGGGGCAATGCTTGGGAGCTCCCAGGATGAAGGAAAATGAGAAATCCCTCCAGCTTCCCTACTTAACACGCATCCTAAAACTGGAAAAGCCATGAGAAGGGGCCCGAGGCGATCTACACCCACAGCAGCACAGGCTCGGGGTTGGCTCACAGGAAATCCACAACGGAAGATACGTGCTCCCCTTCCCTTGTCTTCCCTGGAGTGGGGGACACCGGCATGGCCACAAGTGGTGGGACAGTTACTCGATTCCCCAGCCTTCCAAGGAAGGGTCCTTCCTTGCAGACCCCCCGGGACTCCTTAGGAGGGGGCAGCAGACTCGTTCCAGCCCGCTGGTCCAGGGTCAGGGCGTCTCTCAAGGCCGGGCCCCTAACAGCGGCCCACTGTTCCCGCCCAGGCCGTCCACATCGCCAGTGCTGTGCTGCACTTGCTCCTTGGGGGCTGCCTGGCTTCCGCAGTCAAAAGCCTTCACCTGGTGGTGCTGAAGACTTGGTACCCATTCTGGGGCGCAGCCTCCGTGAGTAGGGGCCAAACATGAGCTAGGTGGGGGCGCCCTGCACCTGGGACCGGATGGGGGGTGAAGCAGAGAGGGCTTCATAAAAGGCAGGCACCAGCCGTGCCTTCTCCAGTGTCCCTCTGTCTGCTTCTGTCCTCCAGTCTAGCAATAGCTCCTTCCCAGGAGGCCCCCCTGGCTGTCTGACTCTCCCCTCATTTAACACCTGCTTCCCGCCGAGAAGGGGGTGAGCGTGCGCCCGGGAGGAGGGGGCAACTCGACCTCTCGCAGGCTTCCGGGCGGCCAGGCTGCCTGTGGACGCAGCAGCACATCCCTGGTGACCAAGCCTCTGTCGGGGCCGGTCTGCAGGGGCACTAGGGTGCAGGTGTGGCTCCTGCCCTCCCAAGGCCCTGGGCCGGGACAGGAGACGAGAGGAGACCAGTGCACGCGCAGTTCCCCGTGTTCCCCCACGGTGTGCTCCCCCATCCTGGGTCCCTGGCGGAGTCCGGCTCACTCAGGGTCCCAGCTCCCTGATGCCCTCTCGGGCAGGTGTCCCAGCCCTCCACCGTCACTCTGGGCCATGGTGCTAGCTCCGAGCTTCCAGCGCACAGAGCCGGAACTGTTTCTACGTGTGGTACCCATTCATCCCTGTGCCCCCGGGGGCGTGTAGTAGGTGCTCAGCGAACATTGGAAAGTATCATTGCAGAAGCACGCCAGAGACCTTGAACTGAGAGCTAATCTCCTCCTCACTGCAGGGTTCAGGAAGGAGAGAGGATCCCGTGGAGGGGATAGTTCAGCTGATCCCAGACGAATGGTTTGGGCTAATAAAATGGGGCAAGTGGGAGGGGCAGGGAGGGCATTTGGAGCGCATGACACAACTTGATCCCGGGTATGGAGGTGTGTGTGCAGAGAGCAGAGCGGCCGGCTGAAGCGGCCGGGACCAGGCCATGTGGCAGGCAGGGTGAGGTTCCTATGTTGGAGCAATGGTGTTCTCAACCCTGCTGGCTGCCACGGGTGGGTTTCCTTAGAGAACAGTGGGAAGGGCAGGAATCTGTGGGTTTCGAATCCTTATGACAGTTTCACATCTGGCCTGCAGTTCCTCGTGTCAGGGATCTTGGCGGGAACAATGGAAATGGTTCCGAAACCCTCTCTGGTACGTTGGTGCGTTGAGATCACTCCCTTCCACTCCCCGCCTGGGGTCACCTGGGGCAGGGCATCTGTGTGCGGTGGAGGTTGGGTGGCAGCTGCCCAGGGTTTGCCAGGAGCAGGCACAGGTCTTCAAAGCAGCAGAGGACGTCCAAGCAGAAAGGTGCCTCTGTGCTGGACATCCGCCCTTCACTCACGTCCCTGACTCCACGCCGTTCCTCCACCCACTGCCCTTCCCCCACCCAGTTCTGTCCCCCGTGTCCTCTGGCCTGGGGGTGTTGTTCAGCCTGTTCTCCACACAGCAGCCGAGTGGATCTAGAGGCGGGCACTGGGTCCCCCAGTCCGGTCCCCGTAGAAAGTGAGAGCCATTCCGGCCTCTCAGTGGTCAGCAAGCTAAGAAAGCCATGTTTGGATAGAAGTCTTGAGCCCAGAGATGTGCAGTCTCTCCTGGGCTCACAGAACGAACTGCTGGCAGGCTCGGATTAGCTCTCAGTCTCTGACCTTTGGACAATGGTTGTCACCTTTGTTTTCTGCTTGTAGAAGGTGCTATGCCTGATAGCGAACTTCATCAGCTTCTTCTGCGTGCTGGCTGGCCTCTTTGTCATTGCCAAGGATCTCTTTCTGGAGAGCCCATTCACGTCCCCGATCTGGAGGCCGTACCCCAACAGCACAGTGAGTACCAGACCGCGGGGTCCTCTGACTCCCAGGAAGGCACTGCCGGTGCTGTAGCCGAGAGCAAGTTTCCGGCTCCCAGGAAACCTCTTCTGGAGCCCAGGTACAGGCGGCAGAGCCCTCGGCCAATGTGTTTACACCCTGTGAGGGGCAGTGCAGAGGGGGACGCTGGCCTCCTCGGTGGTCAGCACCACTCCCGTCACTGAGTCCAATCCTGCTGGTATAGACAGGGAAACTGAGGCCAAAGTGGGGTAGGACCGAGGCCAAGCGACAAGTTGGCAGCAAATTCAGGCCCACAACCTGGACCTGTCGATTCCCTATTCAAGGCTCCTTAAATACTGGGTCCGCAGGGACCCTGATGTCATTATCCGGGAGCCTCGCAGCAGCCTTGCAGAACTAGCCGAGTCCACATTGTCGCCCCATTTCATGGGCGTGAACACTGAGGTCCAGAGAGGCTAAATTAGTGGACCAAGGCCTCATAGCAAGTCAGGGGTGCAGTGAGGACTCACAGCTGGGTCTTTGACTCCAAGCCCCGTGCTCTTTTCCCCACAGCTGCCTCTGAAGCAGGAGGTAGACCAGCTGTTCCACGTGCTTGGCTGAGGGCCTCTGAGTCTGGTTCCCAGGTTCTGACCATGCTGGCTCGCTATTCCTTATTGCCTTCCACCATGCACACACACGTGTGAACTCACATGCATGCACACACGTGCACAGACACACACGTCCCCACCAAGCACTCTGGCCCTAGGAGATGTCCCAGCTGCACAGCCCTCGGCTTCGCTCCTCCCTCCCCAGCTGTAAGAGATAGTCCTTCTCTCTGAGCCCTGCTCTCCCCATCTCAGCGGGGTTCAATGAGATAACACCTAAGGCCATCCGCACTTCTACCCGGGCCTCATGGTTTCTCCAGCCCTCAAACATATTTCCCCGAGGACCCAAGGGCGCCTGACATTGAGCATAGAGCAGTGACAGAGACAGACGCACTCCCGGCCCCACACAGCAGCCCCGCCTCCCTCCCATGCGCACCTGGGAGCTGAAGCCCCAGCGCCCTCTGCTGGCTGGGTCTCAGCCCTGCCTGTGCCACCCAGTGAGGCCTCACCCAGTCCCCTCCTCCCCCAGGTCCACATCCAGAGGCTGGAGCTGGCCCTACTCTGCCTCACCTTCTTGGAGCTCTTCCTGCCTGGGACCACGGCCATCCTAGCCTACAGGATGGACCACCCGTCTGCAGAGGTGAGGGCCCGCGAGAGACGGGAACACAAGGAAACAGGAGGCTCGGGAAGGGGACGTTCGGGCAGGGAGCACATACGGATCGTGTCTCTCACTCGTTGTCAATCCCCCATAATCCTGCAAATTGAACACTTTGGTAGTTTTCACGTTAGTGTCATCTCTCTACTGAGGTTTCACTTAAAGCAGATATGAGTTGGTGGTTGTGAGTTGATGTAATACCAAGCAAACAAGTTGTCTCAGTTCCTGCCCTATCGTCCAGTAGGAAGTCTTCTCATTAGGACATCAGAGAGCTGTGTGGGGGCCTGGAGTTACTGAGGCCAACCCCACTTTTAGGGATGGGGAGATGGAGGCCCTTACCTGTCTGCAGGAATTAACAGGGGATGTTCCTGCTTATGGCCCTTGAGGGGCCAGGCACTGAGCTAAATGCTGCAGACAATTGTATCAGTTTCCTATTGCTGCTGTAACAGATTATCACAAACTCAGCAGCTTAAAATGACACGGCTGTTTTATCTCACAGTTCTGGTGGTTAGCAATTTGAAATAGGTCCTCCTGGGCTAAAAGCAGGGTGTCAGCAGGGTCACCTTCTTGCTGGGGGATCTATAGTTTCCTTGCCCTTCCGAGCTTCTAGAGGCCACCTGCGTTCCCGGGCCTGTGGCCCCTTCCTCTGCATCCTCAAACCTCTCTCTTCTGTCTCCCCTTCCTCTGTTAAGAGCCCTTGTGGCCTTGGCCGGTTGGCTCAGCAGTAGAGCATCGGCCCAGCATGTAGAGGTCCTGGGTTTGATTCCTAGCCAGGGCACACAGGAGAAGCACCCATCTGCTTCTCCACCCTTCCCCCTCTCCTTTCTCTCTATCTCTCTCTTCCCCTCCCACAGCCAAGGCTCCATGGGAGCAAAGTTGGCCTGGGCGCTGAGGATGGCTCCATGGTCTCTGCCTCAGGCTCTATAGTGGATCTGGTTGCAGCGGAGCAACACCCTGGAGGGGCAGAGCATCGCCCCCTGGTGGGCATTATGGGTGGATCCTGGTCAGGCTCATGTGGGAGTGTGTGTCCTCTTCTGTGTTTCTTCCCCCCTCCCCCCTTTTCACCTTGGAAGAATACAGGGAAGGAAAAAGGAAGAGCCCTCCTGAGTCTGGGCCCACCCAGAAAATCCAGGACCATCTTCCCATCTCAAGGTCACCAGATTAGCAATGTTAACTCTACATTTTCTCATTGCGGTGGGAAATGCCAGACCACCAAAGAGAATTGCCAATACTAATACCTCATACATAACCTGAGGTACTTCTCTGTATAACCTGAGCTAGTCACAGGTTTGGGGATGAGAACATGGACCGCCTGGGGCCGTCCTTCAGCCTGCCACACTGGCGCCCGCCTTCCTGGACCCTGCACTGTGGGGGGCAAGCTCTGCCTTTTTGTTTTCAAGAGGAGGTTCCAAAAGGTTTCAGTGAGTTCCCAAGGTGATGCAGCCAGTAAGTGACTGAGCTGGACCTCCCTTCAGAGGCATCTGTGGCCTCGTCCCTCTGAGAGGACAGCCTCAGGGACAGGCATCTGTGGCCTCGTCCCTCTGAGAGGACAGCCTCAGGGACGGGCATCTGTGGCCTCGTCCCTCTGAGAGGACAGCCTCAGGGACAGGCATCTGTGGCCTCGTCCCTCTGAGAGGACAGCCTCAGGGACAGGCATCTGTGGCCTCGTCCCTCTGAGAGGACAGCCTCAGGGACAGGCATCTGTGGCCTCGTCCCTCTGAGAGGACAGCCTCAGGGACAGGCTCTGCAGCACTGGGCTGGGGCCACCCTCATCACAGATCAGGGATGAGGACAAGGCGACAGTGGCGAGGGACACTGTTAGCAGCAGACACGCTCCTAGAATGTATTGCAGCGGGGAGGGACCTCAGTGTGTCACTTGGTCCAAGGGAGCCAACAGGGTGAGTGACTTACACGTAGCTACCTGCACGGTGGCAGCCGGCTGGGAACGAGGGCCAGTCTGCTGCCCCTGCCCCCGTGGGCTTCCTCCCACTCCCTTCTCCAGAACAAGGTGGGGGAGGGAGCCAGGCACCACCTTCCTGGTGTCTCTCCAGCCTCAGTGTCCACAGCTTCACAGCCATCTCACAGTTTCCACAAGTGAGCCCGTGGGAAAGTGTTCTGTAGATGGCCGCTCGCTCCGCGTGTGTGAGCAGGGGGGACAGTGGCTTTTCTTTTGCAGCAGGATGACATGTCCCTTGTTCCTGACACATCACTGGAGCTCAGTGGGCCTCCGCCATCCTATGAGGACGTGACTCGAGGTGGCACAGAGGAGGAGCAGAAGCAGAGGTGAAGAGAGCTCATCGCAGCATCAGAATTCACGCCATGGACCCTCCCCAGGGGCCATTACCTGAAAGGGGCAAACGGCGCTGTTCCGAGAACTGCCTGACCCGTTCTGGTGGCCTAAGTGGGGCGGTCCCCATCCCCTCAGACACAGAAGGGGCCTCCAGGCCCCCGACCCCCATAACCTCAGCGCCTGGTTGGCCGGAGCCGCCTCAGCCAGACCAGAGCATGACCAGGTCCTCCCACCCGCCCTGACAGCTCAGGAGCAGACCTTGTGCCCACGCCACAGCCTCTGCCTTCCCTGTCCGCTTTCTCCAACCAGTGGTGGACGCTCGGGGAGCTTGTCCGCATGAGTGGACGCTCGGGGAGCTTGTCCATGTGAGGCTGGGCAGAGCCAGAGGCGGGTCCTTGGAGCCCAGGAGGCCTAACCGACTCGGTGTCTCAGGGGAACTCATGCATCTGAATCCCTGGATTCAGGGCGGGGGCGGTGGGGACGCTGCGTCAGACAGAAACCGTGACCGGTTCTTCCCTTCACACTGTTCGTGAGTCTCTCTGCTTCCCTGGGCCTCAGTGTCTCCACTGCACCCCGGGGGAGCGGGTGGAGGAAGCGACCAGAGCCCCCCACTGGAAAGCTCTGACGTCAGGGGCCAATGCAACGTGCGGTGACATCCTGACGTCTGAGCTCGCCAGTGACACCTCAGCCGCGGAGTTCCGTACCTTGTGCGGAGCCAACAAGGTGACGGAGAGAGAGACCACCTTCCTCCTCCCCCAAATCTCAGATGTCCCGAGAACAATCTTCACAAATGTTGGGTTCTTTGGGTGCTGTATTATAGTAACCTGATGTTTCCTTAAATTGATTTTTTTTTCTCACATAATATTATTTTAGAGGGGTACTTCGTGTCGGCAACAACAAAGTCAGTATCTTTCCATAAACAGAAGCTAACCACAAAATGATGTAACAGGATGAAAATAAAGCAACACTGACCCTCCACGCGCCCCTGTGGTCTCCCCTGTGACTTCCCCACCTCTTGCCTCCCTGCGCTGCAGCCACCTGGCTTCTTCGAGATGCCCGGCACCCAGGCGTGCCCCTGCCTCTGAGCCACCCTCTCGCCTTTCCCCTGCCTACACTCTCTGCCCCAGGTGTTTGCGGAGCCTGCTCTTTGAATATTCTTTTTTATTCTTTTCCATGTGAGAGGAGGGGATCCACCCAGCAATCCCCATCTGGGGCCAATGCTTTGCCCATCTGGGGCCATGCTCACAACGAAGCTACTTTTAGCGCCTGAGGTGGAGGCTCCATGGAGCTGTCCTCAGCCCCGGGAGGCTAATGCGCTTGAACCAATCAATCATGGCTGCAGGAAAGGAAGAGAGAGAGAGAGAGAGAGAGAGAGAGAGAGAGAGAGAGAAGGCAGAGGAGGAGGGGTGGAGAAACAGATGAGTGTTTCCTCTGTGTGCCCTGACTGGGACTCAAACCTGGGACTTCCACATGCTGGGCTGATGCTCTACCACTGAGCCAACCAGCCAGGGCCCTGAATCTTTACTAAGCTGTCTCTGGGCCAAGGCTGATGTCGCTTAACCCCCTCTTCAATCTGTTAGATATGTTCTGTGATTAAAGCCGATGAAAGTAGTATTTTATTATTATTATTATTATTAACGTATTTTACAAGTTCAGTTGTATGGCATCGGTCTGTTACAGAGTGAGTCCCTAAGAGCAATGAGGCAGTTGCCTCTAGCGCAGTATGTGAAGGCTGGAAGAAGCTGCTCTCAGGTAGCAGTGGGAGACGCAGAGTGCCAAGGGCAAGGTCGCAGTGCAGCTGTCAGGGTCTGAGAAGCCTAAGCGGAACCGGGTCTCACCTTGGGACAAATGACCCTCTGGGCAGCCAGCCCGGGCTGAGTGTCTGAAAGGAAAGGTGGCAGTAACCAGGATGCTCGAGGCTGCAGTACAGAGGGGGTAAGGAGCACAGGCTTCGTGCTCGGGCGCAGACGATAAGCTCGGATGCCAGCTTGGAGGCCTCAGGCAAGTGACTCAGACTGCTGAGCCTCTCTGCCTATCTGAATCATGGGGAGGAGGGTGACTGTCCCCTAATACTCTGGTCGCTTAATGATCCAGTGCACAAAGTGGGCTTAGCACACCCAGAGCCTGGCACCGTGTATAACCAACATGGCCAATAATAATACCTCATGAAGAAGGGTTCGGCTAGATGCCCAAACCAGCCCAGACCCAGGCTGCTATGATTCTATAACCCTGTGGTGCCCTACTGGGCAGAGGGAAGCCTGGTCTGCCCCTGGTTGGCTGGGTGAGCCTGGCACGGCAATACACTGTGACAGAGATGCCAATCTTTGCCCCATTTCACACAAGAACAAACTAAGGCTTGAGGAGGTAAAGGGATACCCCCAATCACACAGCTCCACAGTAGCAGAGCTGAGACTGTCGCACTCCCAAGCCAGCTCTGCGCATGCTCAGGGCATCACTGCTTTCAAAGGGTCTGAGACTGACTGTGCAGTGGCATGATCTAGCTGCCTTGCCCTGGAGAGGAAAGAGCTACCCACAGACATTCTGAAGAGCATGGCTTCCTGGTACCCACCTGTCATGTGACAGCAGATTGCAGAACGCACTCTCCAGGTACTGACCATATGTCCTTGGCACAGACCTAGTTTCTGCGTGCCGTCCTGGTGTCCCACCTAGACAAAAGCTCCCATTTGGTTGATAAATTATAGGGTCACAATGGACCCTGGAAAAGTCGCTTTCAACAACAGAAAGCGACACATGACATATGACGAGAGGCCACCAGGTGGGGGTGCGGCATTAAGCACAGAACTGGGGCACCCGCTCAGGTTGCTGGTTCCACTGGGGTCTGCTCATGGTTGCACCCGGAAAGGTATTATTTGCAGAATGGAACAGAATTGGTCAAGGAAGGAACAGCCGGGAAAGTCACAGGACAGAGACATCACGCTGGGGACTTCCTGGGTTCTTCCACTGACACCCATTCCTCCAGTTGGTGGTCACCCTGATCACCAGCATTTATCATGGCCTCTGGGAGGTTCTCAATTATTCCACACATATTATTGGTTTTATCTCACCGAGAGGACAAAGTGGCCGGGAAGAAGTCATCCTGCCCGCAAGGCAGCCATGAAACACTTGGGCAGCCAGGGCAGGCTCAAAACCTGGCACCCTGGGGATTCACAACCTTTCCACGTTTGTTTAATGTTAACTTAGTGAGAATGGGAAGAAATCATTTTCCCATTAATAAAAACTGTAACCCTCTTTCCTTATGTTCAAAATGGAGGCATACCACAGGCACCACATGGCACTGAAATTATTTAGAATTGTTTCCTCTCCTGGTTCTCTCACTCGAAACTGGAGTGCATTACTCAGTCACAAATGGCAGAGGGGTCTGGGGGGGGGGGTCAGAGCATAAGGAGTCTCATTCTAAATATAGTGACCACTTCTCTTCAGAGGCGCGCGGTTTACTCTGTGAGCTGCTGTTCTCTCTGTGGGTTTCCATCGCAGCCAAATAACTTTTGAGGAGACCTAAGGCTTTCGGACGCGTTCTTGGGAAGCCCCTGCTGTGCATTACTTGGCTTCAGAATCTGGCTGCCGGGCAGTGCCCACTCCAGGGGTGCCCCCCAGCTGGTCTCGGGGCCACCAGCCAGCGCGCACGGCAACCTGCAACGCGCATCACAGAAGTGCCACATGGACACGGGCTGGTGCTGGGGAGAAGCAGGTTTTCTTGCTACTTAAGAGTATTACCTTACTTAAGTACTTACCTACTGAGGAGTATTTTGGCAAAAGGGACACTGATTTCCTTTCTACCAGCTGTGTGAGAGCCTACCAGGTGGAAACCTGAGTTAACAGGCAGCAGATTTCTAGTGAACCCCTGTGGTGTTGTAGTGTGTCTCTGGTCAGTGCCTGCAGAAGCCGCCCACCTGGACAGTCTCTCACTCCCCTAGACCTGCCTCCTCCAGGAAGTCCTCCTTGATATTCCCTAATCCTCAGGAGCCTCAGCTGGTGAAGCCCTATCAGTTTTAGCAGTAAGCCCTGCTTACCTTACTGGGCAGGCTCTCTCACGGCCTTCAGTCTTCTCTCTCCAGCTGGACTCAACATCGTTTGAGGATGGTGTCCCCACCTTCCCTTTTCTGTGGACCTCATGACACCCATAACATAGCAGGCAACAAAGAATGCTTGTTTGAATCAGTTCTTATTGTTGACTCATCCTAAGTCCTTTTAGATGGTGTCCAGGAACAAATTCCTTGAGCAGACTCCTTAGTATAGACCTGAAGTCCCCTACCACTCATCATACATTTAATGATCTTTTTGTTTACTTTAAGAAAAGGTTGTGACTCTTACCTACTCTTAACAATTAACTCCTAATGCTTTTAACTCTTCTCAATCATTCTCTTCTCAGTTATGTTCTCCACAAACCCCGCCCCCCGCCATGTGAGATTGCCATTGTCCAGAAAATAATTTTACATTATCACAGTAACTAAGACACGGTAATGTTAACAAAATTCTCTTCAGAAAGCGTTATCAAAAACCGTGCCCACTTGATGTTTCCTCTTCATTCATTCATTCAATAAATTTTTTTTTTAATTGAGCAGCTACTAAGTAACCACTAGTTTGGGCTCCAGGAATACAATAGCCAACAAAACAGAAAAAAAAAAATTCTGTTCACAAGAACCTGACATTCTAGTCAGTGGGAAATAAACAATAAACAAGTGAGCAAGTATTTATTAATATATTAACATACGATGACTAAAGAACAAGGAAGGGCTTGTCCCTCTGCCTCTAATGAAGTAATGGCCGAGCACCTTGCTGTCAATCACATCTGCCCCAGGGGAGGGTGCAAAGAAGACCACAAGGCTGTCTCCCTTGAGCTACACACCTGACTGGGAGCAAAATATCTCCATTTCGGTTACTCTGGCCTTGAAACAATCCCAGAACTTAGTGTAAAACAACTATCTTACTCTGCTCACAGGTTCTGTGGCACAGAATTTGTGCAGGACATAGCAGGAAGGGGCTGTCTCTGCCCCGTGACTCCTGGGACCTCTGCTAGGCAAGCTCACAGTTGGGACTGACTTGGCAGGTGGGGGTTGGAAGCATCTGGAAGCATCCTCACTCATGCCTGGCAGATGACAGGGGCTGTGTTCTGGAATACCTTCACTGGTCTCCACGTGGCCGCTGCACATCGGAAGACTTGGGATTCCTCAGAGCACGGCAGCTGAGTTCCAAGAGCCAGCACCCTGTGAAAGCCAGGCAGAAGCACATGGCATTCTTATGATCTAACTTCAGACGTCACATGGCACCAGTTCTGCCATACTGCTTCTGCCAAGGCAATCACAAAGGTCCATCCAGGTTCAGGGGTTGGGAGGACATAGGCCCCACAACTCGAGGAAAAAGGTGTCAAGGTCACGTAGGAGAAAGATCGCCGGAGAGGAGATAAGGTGGCAGCCATCTTTAGTAAATGCAATCTTCTGCACCTTCTGCATCTAATTTCCAAAAATGGTGATATCTACATCTACCCTGAGTCATCTCTCAGGCAAAGCTAAAACCACTCAAGCAGAGCGTGATAATATCTGAGTGTTGTACAAGATTTTATTCTAAACAGAAAATAAAAGAGCAGACTAACCCTTTGATGTCTCAGCCCCTTTTCTGGATGGAGGGCACTCTTAATGACCCGAAATGTCTGCCTTGTGCCTTATTTTTAAAGAATAGAAAGTCAGGTCTAGGCTTTATTCCTGATTTAGGTCCGATGCCTAAAGCACAGAGGCAGAGAGGCGTGCGTGAAGGTGCACCCACTTTGGAGACAGAGTCCTGGATTCAAATTCTCTCTTGGCCCTGACAAGCCCCTTTGCCTCTAAAGAACAGGGGGACAGAATCGACCTCCTCACAGGGCTGCCGTGAGAATCAAATGACATAATACCGGCCCACGCCCTCCACGCTTGGTAGCCACTCTGGACAGAATCTCTAACATCTACACTTGCGGTGAAATCGTACGTTTTTGTGTTTTGTTAAGCCACTGCAATGAACTGTCTTCTCATCAATGTTGCTATAATGTGTACATCCTTAAAATGTACCATAAATGATATGCTTTGGGATTCACAAGCATATGAAGGGTCCTTGGGGGAGCAACGATCTGTTTGTTTTCACAATGGTCCTTTGATAGAGCAAGTTGGGGTGTGAGATCCTCAAAAAGGGGCCTGGCTGACCCTGTGGACTCCGAGGACAGCTGCTCCGCCCCACACCTGGGGGGCCTGAGGCTCCTGAGGCCCCATGAGAAGTTAATGGAATAGAGGAAACCTCATCTCAGCGGCTCAGTCAGATCTGGGGCCCGTTCACCCCTGGGGTGCGCGGAGCCGGAGAGAACAGAGGTCCTCCTGCCACAGAGCCGCCCGGTTTTACTCTCAAACCAAGGTCCTCGTTGCTCCATGCTTCAGGAAAGGGGCCTCATAATATGCTCCTTGGTTACCAAAGGCAGGTCTCCAGGGGTTGCCATGGAGACGAGGCTGCTATAGTGGGTGGGGAAGACCACCCTCTCGCTGGAAGGGCCTGAGCTGTAGAGAATCCAGATGTTAGAGGAAATGACAGGACGGGGATAAGAGAATGGAGAGGAGAGGGGAGGGCGTGACTCACTGCTAAACTGCGACCTGTGGGGGGAGGGTGTAGGGGGGCCTGGGGGTGCCTGTTAACCTGTCAAGTTCTCCTTCCATACCTGAAGAAGAAGCCCCAGCTGTCACCACGGACACACGTCCAGGGTCTGTAACTCCGCCATCTAAACCCAACCCCGTGAAGCTGAGATGGTTCACGCCCAGGGGATGGCGGCCAGATTTCAAGTTGAGAAGCCCTGAGTTCAAGTTCTGCCACTTTGCATCTGTGTGACTTTCAGCAAGACACGTAACCTCTCCACTGCTTCCTCGCCTGTGAAACGGGGGAAATTCCTGCTCAGCTCAGCCTTCCTCAAAGGAGTTCTGAGATTCAAGCGTTTCAAGATACCGTCAGTGCTGTCGAGGCCGGGGCCACAGCTGCCCCCCAGTTCCCTGCTGTGCTCCCAGTGCCCCTCAGAGAATATTCAGTGGATAAATACATGATAGCGTGAACTCAGCCGCTGCTCTGCACGGGCCGGTGAAGCAGGGGGACTCTTCGTGGGTCGCTCAGTCTGCGCCACAGGGCGCGGCGCCTCCCGGTGTGGTCCCCGGACCAGCCGTGGCCTCGCCCAGGAGATGCCCAACTGCAGAATTTGGCCCCTCCCCACACCCACTGAATCATAATTTCTGGGGTTGGGACCCAGGAATCTGTGTTCTACTAGGCCCTCCGTATATAGTCTGATCTTCGCCAAAGTTTGAGAAACATTGGTATTGGGGTGAGGGTGAGATGGGGTGTGAGCTGCCCCGCCCCCTTTCTTGGCCCACCTGGGCCTGGGGTTCATTCCCAAGCCCGCCTCCACCCTGCCCGGGCCTGCCAGGGGCTGGGGACAGGCTGTGGAGACTGGGCAGGGCCAGAGAAGGAGGGCTTGTCATGGGAGGGGAAGGGCTGGTAGCTGGTCTGCCTTCCGGTTTCAGCAAAATCCGCAGATGCTGGAGGGGGTCGGGAGATAAGCCTTGCAGGTACACAGGAGCTGTGCAGAAGGTCTCCTCCCAACCTTCAGCTTCCCCGCACCCTGGCCGTGGTCTGTGGGGACAGCAGGGAGGCTTCACAACAGGGGTCCCAGGTTCCACTCCAGTCCATCTCCTCTGCTGAGGTCTCCGCCCCTCCTCTGGAGACTGGGCGACTCAGCCTGAGCGGTTAGGAACACAAAGAAAAGACGAGCCTCCGAGATGAGATAAGCGCTGCTGGGAACTGACGTGCCCGGTCCTGCAGCGTGTTCTGAGCAGGACCTGATTTAAGGTACCCGGAAGCAGCTGTTCACACACGCAAGGGGGTGGGGGGTGATCTAATTGAAGGAGAGAGCTGGGACTCCATAGAAGTCAGAACAAAATGCAGCAAGGCCAAATCACCAAGTCTGCGCTCGTCCGTTCAGGACCAGGATCCTGGGAAGGCAGCTGGAACCAACCGAGTGAGGATCTGAATTGGCTCACGGCTGGGAAGAGGATGGGGACCTGGCCACACCCATAGGAGTCATGGAGTAGGGAAGTGACAAGGCCTCTGGGTCCCCCATGGGGCAGTCACCTGGGGGCCTGAGGGAACCCGGGCCTCACATTTGGAAGGGTTGTAGAGATGGGTGTCTATCCTAAAAAAGGTACCATGTTGTCATGGAAGGGACAACAGGAGCATATAAAGCCAGTATCCACGGCTACCATCACAGCCGCCTGACCCGTGTAGGTCCACATTTGATTCGGACAGATGGTAATGAAATAACGGAGCCAAGAACTGGTGGGCCATTAGCTTTAATCCTAGTTTGCACCCAGCAGGCAAGAAATACACACAGTGGGAAAACGCTTCCCTTTCCATTCAGGGCTCCCAAAGCCACTGACTTATCTGAGTATTCCTAGGATCAAAGATTTGTACCTCACCAGCCTTATTCACCTCTGTTCCCCATCTCCCTCTCTCTGCACAAACTGGCTTCTCCTTCAGCACTCCACCATCTTGACTGCTTCTCCTCTCTTCCACGTGGCCTTTCTCTGCTCTCACCTGTAATGCTAATCTCAGGAACTAAGAGAGAGCAAGCTCCTGATCTGCCCCATTTTATAGTGTAGAAATCAAAACCTTTAATCCAATATATCAATACAAACAAGGAAGTCTCTGAGACAAAGTCACTTAGGGTGGGAAAGGCTTAGTCTTAAAACTAAGCCTTAGGCTATAATGACCCTGCCTGTTTACAGCCTGTCCCTCACACCCAATGCAAACTATAAGCGAGCAAACATATACATCATAATTACAAGCTTATTTGACCAACAGAGGGGCAGAAGATCTTTAGCTTGAAAAGAAGAGAATTCTGGGGAAGTGACAGGACAACTGTCTTCAGATACGAGAACCCTGAGTGGAACAGAGGGCAGTCTGGACCTCTGTGGCCACACTCAGCCCCAGCCTAGTGATGCCTCCACCTCAGTGGGCTCCGGCCCTCGCTCCAGCCACCCTCCATAACGTGGCAGCTGCCACGTCCTTACACATCCCCAGCCCTGTGCCCCAATCCTGTACCTGGTGGGTGTGGAGTCCCAGTCCCTGATTCCCAGTCCTGTCCTTGCACCGGGCACTGTCTCCTTGAGTCACCTAGCACCAAATCACAGCCTCTTTCCCAGCCGTGGATTTCCTGGTCGGTGAACTGGAAATGTCCAGCCCTGCCCTTGGGGGTCGCAATGAGCGTCCATTCACACATGTAGCAAACGCTCCCTGAGCACCAGGGAGCACTGAGCGCCAGCCCGGTGCAGACCACCGCCCTCCAGCACCCAGGCTCCAGGGGATTGCACAAGCCCCCAGGAACGATTCAGGTGAAAGCATTCCAGGAACCGGAGATGCGAGTGCAAAGAACCTGAAGAGTGGATGGAATAAAAGAATCCGTTTTAATTGGAGTGGATTTACTGAGGGGGGTGGGGAGAATTCAAGGGAAATGAAGTCAGAGAGTTAAATCAGGGACAGATAGTGTAAGATATTTGAAGCCACTATAAATATATTTTCAACTTATTCGTTTGATATCTATATCTGTCTCCCAAAAAATGTTTATATAGCTCTTTTTCCTGATTTTTGTTTTTCAAGGAGTGTAATTTCATCACAGTGAGAAAGATTTACTGTCTTTTGTCACTCCAAACCAGGGGTCCCCAAACTACGGCCCGCGGGCCACATGTGGCCCCCTGAGGCCATTTATCCGGCCCCGCTGCACTTCCGGAAGGGGCACCTCTTTCATTGGTGGTCAATGAAAGGAGCACATTGACCATCTCATTAGCCAAAAGCAGGCCCATAGTTCCCATTGAAATACTGGTCAGTTTGTTGATTTAAATTTACTTGTTTTTTATTTTAAATATTGTATTTGTTCCCGTTTTGTTTTTTTTACTTTAAAATAAGATATGTGCAGTGTGCATAGGGTTTTGTTCATAATTTTTTTTTTATAGTCCGGTCCTCCAACAGTCTGAGGGACAGTGAACTGGCCCCCTGTATAAAAAGTTTGGGGACCCCTGATCTACACTTAGGCTGCCTGACTGCAGAGCCACAACCCTTAAGAGTAAATTTTCCTGTTATCCTGGTAAGGAAACTGAGGCACAGAAAGGTAAGGTGCTTGCCCAAAGTGACATAACTATACATCAAAGAGCCAGGATCACAGCTCCAGAGCTGGCATGCCTGCGCCCCCTACATGGGCCTCGCTCGCCCCTTCCTCCCAGCGACCCTGGTCTGTGCACCGGCACATGCCAGGTGCTGTGTCGCCCTGTGGGTCAGCCGTGCTCTGGGAGTGCACACACAGGCAGAGCGCGGAATTGGCCGTGGCGCTTCTCTGTGTGACCTGAGACCTGCTGACTGAAGGAGACGGGGGCCTCAGCTGATGCAAGATTGGGTCAGGTGATCTCTGAGCCATTCGCACTCCACTCAGCCAAGGATGCTGCCATTGAGACGGCGTGACAGTCCCCAGATGTCAGGGGCCTACACCCATGGCCCTGTGCTCAGGACCAACATCAGAGACAAGCAGAGGAAGGGTTGTGGCACTAACTGAACACTTACCAGGTGCTGGGCCTCTCCTGGGGCTTGTTTATTTTATCTATCTATTTATTCATTTTTGAGTTTGAAGTTGAATTTTTATTCAACATGAATTTTTTTTTTTTTTAAAGTACAATCACTCCCTGACCAGATAACTCAATTGGTCAGAACACTGTCCTGATAAGCAGTGGTTGCCAGTTCAGTACCCGGTCAGAGCCCATGCAGGAATAGAACAGTTTTTCTCTCTGTCCGTCCATCTGTCTATCTCTCTCCTTCCCTTCCTCTCTCTCTAAAATCAATACATTTTAAACAATTAAAAGAAAAATAAGTGCTATTATTACTTCGATGGAAAACAGAAACCTTTGCAGAAAACGAAAGTGATCCATATGATGCATAGCTTTGATAAGAATGCTAAGAATAGCATTTATTTAATTATAATGTTAACAATATTTCAGAAAAATTAAAAAAAAATATTTATTGATTTTTAGATAAGAGGTAGAGAGGGAGAGAAAGAGGGGGGGAGAAGTGGGAAGCATCAACTCAGTAGTTGCTTCCTGTACGTGCCTTGACCTGGCAAGCCCAGGGCTTCGAATCGGTGACCTCAGCATTCCAGGTTGATGCTTTATCCACTGCGCCACCACAGGTGAGGCTTCAGCAAAAATTTTATGGGACAGTTTGGAGCAGGGGTCCCCAAACTTTTTACACAGGGGGCCAGTTCACTGTCCCTCAGACAGTTGGAGGGCCGGACTAAAAAAAAAAACTATGAACAAATCCCTATGCACACTGCACATATCTTATTTTAAAGTAAAAAAACAAAACGGGAACAAATACAATATTTAAAATAAAGAACAAGTAAATTTAAATCAACAAACTGACCTGTATTTCAATGGGAACTATGCCCCTCTCACTGACCACCAATGAAAGAGGTGCCCCTTCCGGAAGTGCGGCGGGGGCCGGGTAAATGGCCTCAGGGGGCCACATGTGGCCCACAGGCCATAGTTTGGGGAGCCCTGCCTTAGAGACAAGTGGGGCTCAATCTTGCTGGGTCCTCTGGAGGACTGCAGAGAACCCCTCAGTATCCTTCCGCCTTAGGGCAAGGGGGCTGGGATGTCCGTAGTAGAGAGCAAAGGAGTGTAAGAGAACAGGGTTCAACAGGCTTTTCTAAAAACTGCAGGGGTCTCTCCTGAGCCCCTGCACACCCTTATAATGACCGTGACAAACAGCTCAGGTGAGGGTGGAAGGTTCTGGCCAGAGTTCACCTGATGCCTAGGTTGATAATGGGTCCCCATACATGATTCAAGGGACACCCAAAGGGCCCTGTCTGTAAAATCTCTCTCACACCACCCTGGCAGGGACCTGAGATTACCCTCTAAAGAATTTTAAGCAGGGCTGGGATAAGCTCTAACGGGCTTTTGAGAGCCACCCCTCCAGCTGAGGACAGAAGCTCGGGAAGCAGGGAGCTGAGGGGCCGGCTGCAGGGCAGAGGCAGTGGGGCGGTGTAAGCGTATGCTGGGCGTGTTCACAACAATGACCTTTCGGGTCTCCAGGCAGGTGCAGGAATTTAAGGAACTGAGAATTGGGTGCTGGAAGATCTGGGCAAGGGACAGGCAAAGCCTCCCTGCAGGGCCTCCTTGGCCCAGGGTCATAAGCCTGTAGATGGAGTGCCTCTGAGAGGGGCCGGGAAGGCAGGGACTAACCCACGATCACAGCACAAGGTGGCAGCTATTTCTGACGACGTGGAGGGACACTGGAGAAGCCGAGCCACCACCCTCCCCTTAGGGAAGTGATTTCAGCAGGCTGATTTCATCAAGAGGCGTTCTGGCTGCTGTGTGGCACCGGGCAAGGAGTGAGAGGTGTGAAGGGATCCTCAATCCACTTCTTTATCCTCCGGGAGCCTTTGTCTAAACCTGCTCACCTCCTCCTGGATCAGCAGTCCAGATGGGCTCAGCTCCATCTGACTCTGCAGAGTGGCTCAGCAGGTGGAGCTGTGCAGCGCCGAGGCCCCGGATGTCTGCCCTGACCTTCCTCCTCTGGCCTCCTGAGCATCCTTGGATAACTTCCCAGGCCCTCTCACAACCCCTCCACTGGAGAAACAATGGTTTCTAAAGGAAGCCACTGGGGTGAGACGGGAGCCCTGGAATCCCAGGGGGCCATCCCCAGGCAGTTCTAAGAATAGCACTGAAGAAGAGCGGGGATACAGTTGGGCAACCTCCAACATGTTCTTCCTAAGAAAGACCTCATGCTGTGAATGACTCAAAACCCTTCCTGAGTCTCACGCAAAGGATGGGAATAGGCAGGTTCACACACTGGGGCAAAAGCCACTGTCTTGCTGACAGGAAGCTCAGAGGTCATCCAACCAGTTTCTCGAACTGGGGCAAAAGGAGAACTTGAGAGGGTATGTGCAGCACGTCTGAGGGCCCAGGTGCGCCAGGACAGAAGTGGTGCCTCTGACCAGTTCCTTAGCGTCACGCGTGAATGGTGAAAAGGGAGAGCCATAAATCTGATACTTCAGCACAGGACAGGAGAAGAGAAGGCAAAGGTGTGCACATTTCACATATAACTCAGGACTTAGGAAGATTTCCCACCTCCAGGATGGGCCACGTAACATTCATTCTGGAAGTTAGGAGTACTCCAACCGGGTCATTTTATTTTATTTTATATTATTAATATGTAGTTGTTTATTGCAATTTTATTCTTTTTGTTTGTTTTTGGGGGGTTTTTTTAATAAATAAAATTTTATTAATTTTAATGGGGTGACATCAATAAATCAGGGTACATATATTCAAAGAAAACATGACCAGGTTATCTTGTCATTCAATTATGTTGCATACCCATCACCCAAAGTTAGATTGTCCTCCGTCACCTTCTATCTAGTTTTCTTTGTACCCCTCCCCCGCAACAGGGTCATTTTAGATACACTAAACTAATGCACAATCACCCACATTACACAATTAGGAAACTGAGGCCCAGATTGGGTAGGACCCCTATACAACGGCACAGGATTGAGTTAGCGGCATGGTTTTCATCCAACCTTGCCTACGGGATCAGCTCCCTGGATCTTTTCCCAATTCTCTTCTCTCCAGGAAATAGTTCTTCCTTCCCTTCTCTGCCTGCACACCCTCTTTCCCCCAGGAGACTGTGTTTGCAAGAAAGGCAAACGCAGGTCTCAAGCTAGAACTTCACCACAGGTAAACGCGCCACAGCGCTTTGCGCATGCGCCTATTAAGTTCGCCCCTAGGCTGCCAACCCCGTCTCTCCGCCTAAAACCATAACCAACATGGCCGCCCTGGCAACAGCCGCTCCCGCCGACACAAACGTGGCGACCATGTGACGTCATAGGACAGCGCCGGCGGTCCCAGGGACTGCACGTGGGCTCGGATTTGGGAAATTTCCAGGCTAGGCCATGGATACACCAACGAGAAGCAGCCGGAGGCTGAAAGGCCTTCGGCCCGAGTCTCCCAAGAGCCCCACCGCAGTTTTGCAGGCGAGACGAGCCCTTGTGGAGTTTGAATCGAACCCAGAAAATACGAGGGAGCCCGGGTCTCCTCAGCGTGTACGGCAGCCCGGCCTCGAGTCCCCCCGAAGTCAACCGGAGACATGCCCGGGATCACCCAGTCCACGGCCGGGGACAGGACCGGGGTCACCCCGAAAGGAGCCGGAGCCGGACCCAGGGTCCCGCCAGGATCAGCAATATCCAGGCCCGCAGTCTCCCCGAAGACAGCCAGAGTCAAGCCCTGGGTCCCCCCGACGTCAGCCAAAGCCAAGTGGGGAGTCACCAAAGTTCTTCCAGAGCCAAGAAAAACTGGACAAGGAGTTGGCCCAGAGTAAGGAGCTGGCCCGGGGGTCCCTCCGACATCAGCTGCAGCCGGACCCAGGATCACCAGAGCCTTACCCCGGCCAGCAGGCGCCAGGTCCGGAGCCCTCGGCCCCACAACAGGAGCTGACACCCCAGTCGCCTGGCTCGCCCCGGGGTCAGCACGAGCCGAGCAAGCCCCCTCCGGCCGGGGAGCCAGGGAGAGACGACCTCTGGCCAAAGAAGCGAAAGGGACCGTCAGTCCAGGCCCCAATGCCCATGAAGTTGAAGAAGGAGGTGGAGGTTCCTGTCATCCCGAAGGGAAAGCCCAAATCGGGGCGGGTGTGGAAAGACCGTTCCAAGAAGAGGTGAAGTGGTGGGGGCGGCGGGGAGGGGGGTTCTCTGGTGTGGTGGGGCTCTGGTGCAGCCTGGAGACAGCCCCTGGGTTGAGAGCTCACACAAACAGGTAATTGTAATCCGAATGTGGTAAAATGCCCTGGCAGCCCAGGGAGGATGAGAGCCTGGTTATTTCTGTGCTGCTTCACTCCTCAGGGTCCCTGTGGACCTCCTGTAGCACCTCACTCGTGTATTCATTCAACAGGCGTTTACCTTACCCTAGTCTGCCCTCTCTAGTGAGGGAGACAGAAGCAAGTAAACCAGCCATTACTTGATAAAATGCAGTGAGGTCTGTCTTCACCCACTGTGCTAGATATTTGCCTTTATGATAAATGTTACCAACACTGGTTATATAGGACAGTGCTAAGCACTTTAGTAAACATCGGCCAGGGGATGAGCCTTTCAAACAGGGACCAGAATGCACCAGGGCATTTAATCTGCACATCAACCCTGCGAAGCAGCATGTTCTCATTTTACGTGCAAGGACTACCTTCATGTTATGTATGAGGAAACTGAGGCTCTGCAGAGAAGCCAGGGGTAAACAGACTCTAGGAGTTCTGGGGTGAAAGCAGAGAAACCAATAAGGAGGCTGCTGCACTAGAATTAAAACACCTTTAGAAGCTGCAGGCAGACCTCGTGGATAAGGACCAACAGGTCATCGAATTGAGGTTTTGGATCTTTGAGGAAGTAGTGTTGGTGGGTGGTGAGTGAGCCCAGAGACAGTGGAGGCAGCACCAGCTCCAGATGTCCCAGCAAAGGGGGAGGGAAGGAGTTAAGAGTCACAGCTGTGGCAGCCCCACCTTCCCTGCTCATGCCAAATGCCACCTTCTGCACAGTGTGTTCTGTGGATGTCTTCTGTCCCTTCTCTGAAAGGTGGCATTTATTAAGCACCTACTACATGCGGAGCACTGTGCTAAGTACTTCTCCAGCCATGTCTCAATTAATCCTCCCACCACCCTTTGGGATGGGAACAGTTCTCATCCCCGTTTGACCTGTGATGGTGCTGAGACTCAGAGGCTGCCTTGCCCAGCACCGCAGAGATAGTAGTACGTGGTTGATTCAGACCTCAGAACCCAGGCCTGTCTTCCTTCAATCTCCAGATAAAATCGATGCTCTGGAACTGTGCTGCCCTAATACCTTAGCCGCTGCCACATGTGGCTATTTAAACTTAAATTGGTTAAAATTAAAGTTAAAAATTCATTTCCAGGCACATTTCAAGTGCTCAACAGCCCATGTGACTACTGGCATCCTTACGGAACAGAACAAATGCAGAGCATTTCTGCCCAGACACAAAGTTCTCTGGGCGGTGCTGCTCTAGGAAGATGCATCACTGTATCCTGGGGCTTGTGTGTGGCCAGGTCCCCACTGCCTGGTCCTTTCAGATTTCTCAGACTCCAGTTTGGGGTAGGGAGGCAGCCTGTGCTGCAGGCGCATTCTTCTGTGCTTAGGAGGCCAGGTCGTCAGCATCGGGCTCTTGAAGTGGGGTGGGGAGCAGTGATGGGTGTCCTGGGGTCACAGGCAGGCCCGGGGGGGGGGAGCAGGACAGAACCAGCCCGAAGAGGGGCAGGTGTGGGGTCAAGGTACAGGTTGTGTGTACCAGACTTCCCCTGATAACCTCCAGTACTGACTCCATTTTCACATTTCCCTACTGGGGAGAGAGAGCTCGTGGCTGCCCCGGTAGGGAGTGAGCCACATCTCCAGAGGCATTCGTGCCCTTGCCGACTGCACTTGGAGAAAGCAGAGGCCGTGTCGCCTGGACTCTGGTCAGAAACAGGGATTCGGGAACAGGTTGAACTGGGCTCTCGGAGCCGTGGCTTGCTCTGTGTAAATGTAGAGAACAGGAGTCCCCACGTCTGTCCCAGGTTTCTGCCGATCTGGAGGGTCGGCTGCGCGGCATGCAGGCGGGTGGGGAGGTGGTTCTGACTGGTTCGGGGAAAGGGCCCAGAGCTGAGAGGAGAAGGCATGGGTGCATCCCAGGGACTCCGTGAGCCCTCTCTCCCCCACCCAGGTTCTCCCAAATGGTTCAGGACAAGCCCCTGCGCACATCCTGGCAGCGGAAGATGAAGGAACGGGAGGAGAGGAAGCTGGCCAAGGACTTTGCCCGACACCTGGAGGAGGAGAAGGAGAGGCGCCGGCAGGTGGGGGGCCGGTCGGCCAGGCTGAGCCGGTGTCTGCTGCAGTAGGCCTGCAGGGAGGGCAGGCTCGCACAGGGACCCAGGGGGAGGCTGACTTGGCCTTTCTAGGGAGGGCGGCATGGAGCTGGGCAGAAGCAGAGGCGTAATCTGGGGCCACAGGGTAGGGTAGGCCAATCAAATATCCAGGTTATGCTGGGGCTCTACACGAGGCTCTAGGATGGGGAGGGTGCCCAGGAAGAAGTCCCCAAGGTCCCACCAGTAACAGGAATACTCTGTGATGTGGGGCCTGGGGTCCCTGCTCTAATGGGAAAGGCTCATCCCCATATTGTCTTTGTCATTCCCCTGGGGGGAGGGGGACTATCACAACAGCACAGTGGATGCTCACGCTTCCCTCCAGCTTTCTCCCTGATGCTCATTCCAGGGCCAGAGACGCCCCATTAGAGGCTCAGGCCCAAGCTCTTCAGTCTCCAGGGAGCCCCAGCTGGCCAGACAGAGAGGTTGAGGCAGTGACCTTGGCCAGTGAGTGTCCCACCAGGACCAGCGCACACACCTAGTGATTCCGGGGGCACAGTAGGAATCAAATACCTTGCCCTACGTAGCCTGTGGTCCCAGCCTGGCCACCTAGAGGAGGAAGTGACCAGTCATTTGGTCATCAGTCCCCAGCTGTAGTTGCCCCCGCTCCGCCTGTGGCTGAGGGCCCGTAGGGGCAGCTGCCCATCAGTCCCAGCTGTAGTAGCCCCCGCTCCGCCTGTGGCTGAGGGCCCGTAGGGGTAGCTGCCCATCAGTCCCAGCTGTAGTAGCCCTCGCTCCGCCTGTGGCTGAGGGCCTGTAGGGGCAGCTGTCCATCAGTCCCAGCTGTAGTTGCCCCCGCTCCGCCTGTGGCTGAGGGCCCGTAGGGGTAGCTGCCCATCAGTCCCAGCTGTAGTAGCCCTCACTCCGCCTGTGGCTGAGGGCCCGTAGGGGCAGCTGCCCATCAGTCCCAGCTGTAGTAGCCCTCGCTCCGCCTGTGGCTGAGGGCCCGTAGGGGCAGCTGCCCATCAGTCCCAGCTGTAGTTGCCCTCGCTCCGCCTGTGGCTGAGGGCCCGTAGGGGTAGCTGCCCATCAGTCCCAGCTGTAGTTGCCCTCGCTCCGCCTGTGGCTGAGGGCCCATAGGGGTAGCTGCCCATCAGTCCCAGCTGTAGTTGCCCCTGCTCCGCCTGTGGCTGAGGGCCCGTAGGGGTAGCTGCCCATCAGTCCTAGCTGTAGTTGCCCCTGCTCCGCCTGTGGCTGAGGGCCCGTAGGGGCAGCTGCCCATCAGTCCCAGCTGTAGTTGCCCTCGCTCCGCCTGTGGCTGAGGGCCTGTAGGGGTAGCTGCCCATCAGTCCCAGCTGTAGTTGCCCTCGCTCCGCCTGTGGCTGAGGGCCCGTAGGGGTAGCTGCCCATCAGTCCTAGCTGTAGTTGCCCCCCGCTCCGCCTGTGGCTGAGGGCCCGTAGGGGCAGCTGCCCATCAGTCCTAGCTGTAGTTGCCCCCGCTCCGCCTGTGGCTGAGGGCCTGTAGGGGTAGCTGCCCATCAGTCCCCAGGTGTAGTTGCCCTCGCTCTGCCTGTGGCTGAGGGCCTGTAGGGGTAGCTGCCGTTTTGTGCTGCGGCCTTATCTCACTTCCTGTGCAGCGCTAGCTCTCTCTTGGGCAACCTCTTTCTCACTGTTCTCTAATGAGGTGCACCTACCCAGCACCCAGCCCAGACCTTCCCTGAACTGAGAGCCCGAGTCTCACTTCTCATTTCTACCAGGGGGCGCAAGCCACCCCTAATCCCCTTATTACCAAAGCCAAGAGAGGCCCTGGCCATGCTGCAACCTCGAAGCCACATCCCACCCTGGCCCCACCAGGGACAGCAGTCAGCAAAGCCAAAAAAATCACTGGGCTTCCCATTCCCAGAACAGTCTCCCTCTAGATTCATCTTCTAAGTGTTCCTAGTGGGCCGGGTAACACTCCAAGCCCACTACATGTATTCATTCATTTATTCCTCAAAACAAGCTTATATGAGCATTCTCATTTTAAAGAAGGGGGTGGGGTTTGGAGCACAAAGAGGTTAAACTTGGCCAAGGTCACCCATTTAGGAAGTAGCAGAGTTGGGATTCGAACCAGAGTCTCTTCTCTGCAGCCTCCACCCTTCCCAGCCCCCCACACCTGAACACATGGACTTCGGGCTGAGAAGGTGGGGATGAGGAACCAGCCCACCCCTTCTTCCTTGGCAGCAGATGAGGGGGACAGTATCAGGGGCCACTGTCTACATGTGCCTGAGTGTCCAAGTCAGGAGCCACCTGCGTCTAAGTTCCCCCACTCCCCTCTGCGCCTCTGTCCTCAGCGGCCTGTCCAGATGCTCAGCTTCTTGGGTAGAGTCGGTACCTTCCCTCTGCGGTGGGCCTCTGGTCTCCCACCCAGCACCGCCAGGACCCTGCCCCCGTCCCCGGGAGCTCGGCCAGCCCTCGCTCCTCTGGAGCCTGGCTCAGCTCCCACACCCCGTCCCCTGTGCATTCCAGGAGAAGAAGCAGCGCCGAGCTGAGAACCTGAAACGCCGCCTGGAGAACGAGCGCAGGGCAGAGATAGTCCAAGTGGTGAGTGTGGGCCTGCCTGGGGGCGGCGCGTTCCTTCCAGATGCCTCGCAGCCCTGCCTCCTGCCCCCGCTCTCCTGCTGCGATCCCAGGCCTCCCGGTCCCTGGGGATCAAACGGGGCAGAGTCTGCAACCACACTGACGCCCTCCCCACGCACCCCCCCAGATCCGAAACCCCGCCAAGCTCAAGCGGGCGAAGAAGAAGCAGCTGCGCTCCATCGAGAAGCGGGATACGCTGGCCCTGCTGCAGAAGCAGCCACCCCAGCGACAGGCGGCCCAGGTCTGAGCTCAGGACAGCCCGGAGGCCTCCTGCCACCAGCGGCCACGTCAGACACAGCACTTCTCCAGCCACTGGTCACACAGCTCCGCTGGACTCGGCACTCCACTCTGCCTCCAAAACAGGGTCCCCACTCCAGGGGGGCTCTGAGCCTTTGAGGGCTCCTGGGCAGGTCTCGGTGAGACAGAGGCCCAGAGGGAGCCTGGGACCTGGCAGAGATGAGCGCCTGGGGCAGCAAAGGAGGTTCAGCTCCCTCCTCTCTGCTTCCCCTCCTTCTCCAAGTGCCTTCACCCAAGGAGAGGAAACTCCGGTTCCTCAGGGAACTGATAACTGAGGGTGACTTCCTCAAATGTGTATGTTTGTCTCCAGGTCCTGGGCCCAGCCCAGGCCGGGCCAGGAGGCGGTAGTCAGGAATCCAGCTCCCCCATGCCTTCCCAGAGGCTGCTTTGGGCACCTCTGTACCTGTGACCCCCACTGAATCCAGCCCCACCCACTTTCCACACTGAAAGGTGAAAATGGGAGGTTGCAAGAAGCAGGGTCCCTTTGTAGCCCCCTATTTCCTGCACCAGCCTGTGCAGAACCCCCAAATATCAGACTCCTCATGCCCATCCGATCTGCAACAAAAATATTTATTGAGGACCTGCCGTGCAGGGGCACAGTTCTAGGTACCTGGCAGCACAGGCAGGAGTTCCTGCCCTCAGTCTTTCATTCCCACGGACAAAACATAATAATAAAATACATTGTGTGTCAGATGGCAGGTGTGCTGTGAGTAAAGTGGGGCAGGGGCGGGAGCCTGGGCGAGGTGGTGCGATGGGGTGTCCGCTCTGTCAGCCGTACATCTGTTCAGTTTGCTGGGCACTTGCTGTGGGCCAGGCCCTGCCTGATGCTAGCAGTGAACAGTAAGCTAGCCTGCCAGCCTTCAGAGACCCCAGCCCAGGAGTGGCACAAGGAGCACTGGACCAAGGTCCCAAGAGAGTGTCTCACCCTGGCTCTTCCACTCATGTTTCATCTACCAAACATTTACCGGCACCAGCTCTGCAGCAGGCCCTGCAATGTGGAGCCAAATGCAGGAGTGTGACCCCACGTCCACAGCGGGGAGAAGTAGACATGGTGCAGGGGATGTGCTGTGACGCACACAAGTTACCCCTCGTATCAAGTGGGAGGGACAGCTGCCCCGCCCCTGTGGGACTGGGACATGGGTGCTGCAGAGGTCTTGGGGTGGCCAGCATTGCCCACACTGCTGTGGGACATCGGCACCCCGATGTGTTGTGGAAGCTAAGAAATGTCGTGTGCTGTGATCTCGGCAGCTGCTGTGCAGTGGACATTGCAGAAAGAAAATGGTCAGTAAAGATTGCCCACTGCACCGATCAGCCCAGGTCCCCCGCACATTTGACCACCCCTTGGCTTTTTCCACCTTGTAAACACTGAGCGATGCTGGGCCATGGTGTAGGGGTGGGGCTCCCACACAGGCACTCACCTTGGGGATGTCATCAGGGTGTTCTTTCACTCACTAAAAAGTAATGCTTACTGGTCAGCATGCAGTTACTCAACCTCCCTGTGCCTCAATTTGCTCATCTGCAGACATTCGTGCTGATAGAACCTACCCCTCACAAATGTGGGATAAAACATCTAGCTCAGTCAAGTATTGGCTAAATGGTGAAAGTGATGAGTTTAGACTGGAACAGTGCGCCCCAAACCCTTCTCACTTTTCTACTCCAAAAATATATCACGGGTTTAATGTAAAAATACCCCCCAACATCCCCCCACCCACACACCCCCATCCCAGTCGTATGGTAAAGTTGGGCTCCAGGAAGATGCACCCTGCCTGCCTTCGGGAGCCCACTACCCTAGTTTGAAGCATCTTATGATCTTAAACGCCATATTGCCTGAAGTGTGGTCCATGGACCAGTGGCTCTGACACTGCCTCCTGGGAGCTTGTTAGAAATGCAGGCTCTCGGCATCTGGCCCTGCACTCTTAACAGGATCCCTGAGTGAGCCATGCACATGTGCAAAGGCTGCTTTAACTCTGTTTCTGTAAAGTCACTGAGTCACGCATGGCATTTTAAAATGCAGGCTCCTTCGGATTCCTACCCTTTAGACTAAAATCTCTGAGGCTGGAACCAGGATGACTACCTTCTAACGATAGATGCTTTTGCTCTGAATCTCTGCCCTACCTTTGCCCACCGGGGAGAATGGCGATGTCGACCTTGCCTCTAAGCAGAGGTGTGGCTCAGCCCGCGGTTCAGGGGGCCCCTCTCATCCTGGCAGCGGGCCTGGCCCTTCGCAGACGGCGCAGCGCGGCCACCACGTAGCCAGCCGAGCAGGCGCGCGGGCGGAAGCTGGCTGGAGGCGACCGGGGCGGCGGTGGAGGAGGCGCGGCGGCGGCTGCTGCCCACGCCCAGGTCGCTGTCATCCACCAGCACGCTCTCCAACACGCTGCGCAGTGAGCGCCGCAGCTTACGCAGCAAGTCGGGGCAAGTGAACACGTAGAGCAGCGGGTTGATCACACTGTTGATGAAGGCTAAGCTGGTGACGAAGGGCAGCCCTCGCCACACCAGCGGCCGCAGCTCCGGGTGGCTGTGCGCGCGAGCCTCCAGCAGGCTGAAGACGTGGTAGGGCCCCCAGCAGAGCGCGAAGGCCGCCACCACCGCAGCCACCAGGCGCACGAAGCGGCCCGGCCGCGGGCGACCGCGGCGGCGCAGCTGCGCGCTCACGGCCGCGTGGCTGGAGGCGATGATGACAAGCGGCACCAGGAAAGCCAGTAGGAACTTGCTGACAGCCAGGGCCACCTGGCGCGAGTTGCACGTGGCGTCGTGGTCGGGCCCGGGGTTCAGGAGCAGCATGTTGTAGTAGCACATGATGCGCCCGTCCTGCCGCTTGATGGTGTCCCGAAACACGAAGTATGGCACGGTGTTGAGCGCAGCCAGGGCCCAGAGCGCCAGGCAGACCTTGTGGGCCGCTCCCACCGTGCGGTGGTTCTGCGCCCACACGGGCCGCACGGCCTGCAGGCAGCGGTCCAGGCTGATGGCGCTGAGCAGGAAGCCGCTGGCGAACATGTTGAGGAAGAAGATGGAGGAGTGCAGCTTGCAGAAGGTGGTGCCCAGCTCCCATGAGTGGCCCACGGCCAGGAAGTAGGTGAAGAAGGGCAGGCTGGTGGTGGCCAGCAGGTCGGACAGCGCCAGGTGCAGCACCCAGGTGGTGATCACCGTCTGGCGCATGCGGCAGCCCACCAGGAAGAGGATGAGGCCGTTCTCCACCAGGCCCAGCAGTGAAGCCAGCGTGTGCAGCACCACGGACGCGTGGTCTATGTACCGGATGCTGGAGTTGCTGTGGCTTTGGAGGCGGCTCATCTGCTCCAGGATGGGGCAGAGTGGCTGCTTCGTGACGTTGGCCAACATGGCAGGCACTGCGATGGAGAGAAGGAGGCACTGAGGTGGGCAGTGCAGGGCCAACGGGGGACACTGGCCAGGGGATGGGAGTCGGACTCGTGAATGTTATTGATGAGGCCCCTGGGGATCAGCAAAGCCGAGTAAAGGCAGTAAAGTGGGGGGGGGGGATTACATCCCAGCCCCCCTACTTGCTGGCTGCAACACAGGCAAGCCATTTATCCTTCCTGAGTCAGTTCCTCCTCTACAACGTGGATGTCAATCATAACATTACCTAGCTCAGAGGGCTATTGGAGAATTAAATGAGTTAATGTATATATAAGCATTTAGGAGATAACCTGGCACTACTGCATTGATGTCATTGTGCTGATTATTAGGCAGATGGCCTAAGATCACATGGAACAAGGCCAGGCCATGAAGGACTCCTTTTCCCAGCCCCCAGAGAGCAGAAGCATGATTGAGGCCTCACCTGGCTTCTCATCTCTCCCTTCCTGCCTCTCTGTCTCTCTGTCTCTGTCTCTCTCTCTCTCTCTCTCTCTCTCCAGTCTCAAAAATTAAATAAAAAGGGGCAGGAAGGCTCAGCTGGCCTGAGGGGGTGGAAGGAGTCTGTGCCTTTAAGAGTTGCCACCCCTCCCCTGCCACAGCACCCCCAGACTTTGCCTCTCTGCAGAGTCTCTTTGGGGCCCTTTGCACCCACAGTCGTGGCTAATTGGGTGTGTTGACTGTAAACAATGGAGCCAGCCCCTCCTCTGATAGTTGAAGAGGAACTGAGATAAGAGTGGGGCAAGCTGAGCAGGAGGAACTAGGAGATTGGGCTACTGGAGGCCCAATACAAGAACTCTTCCCTGCCTAGAAGGAAGCCACAGCTGCTCTGCCGGCCCGGGAGACCCAGCCTTCATTCATTTATTCACTTACACACTCATTCAATGGGCATTAATTGAGCAACTACTCAGGGAAGTGCTGAAAAAGCCAGCCCCTGGCAGATGTGCAGATGCCCCAGATGTATACGCCCACAGCCTCACCAAGAACCCAAGAGCCCAAGACCATCTGATGTGAAGCTGGTTGAGATCAATGAGGGCTGAGGAGGTAGGGGACAGGTAGCAGGAGTGGGGACCTCAGATTGTCCCGGGCCCCCAGGGCACACCGGGACTGTGGTAGGTTTCCTGCATGAGTGCTCTCTCACTCACGGCTCTACAGGAAAGGCGCCAGGACTCCTCTCCATCCCATGTTGCAGATGAGACAACTGAGACTCAAGTGTTTGACCACAGACAGGTAGAGGAGTAACCATTTAGCACTCAGCCCATTGTCTTTCTTCTCCCTCTGCTCTAAGTAAGAGATGATAGAGGAAGATGAGAAGGAAAGAGGGTGGAGGGTGGTCTTCAGTATTTGTCTTTCCAGAGGAAACAGTGTTAGCCAGGATGAGAAAATCCACCCCCTTCTCCAGGGACCACGCACCTTTGTAGGGCAGGGTTCTAGGATAACAAGCTAGCATTTTCCTGGCAGTGAGCCCCTTGGAGCTAGAGAGCTGCAGTTAGGTGGGTGCGGAGCTGTTGGGCCCATACTCCCTGAGAATGTTTATACTGCCTTAACTTTAGAGTCTGTAGAGCAATCACGCTCACAATGGCCCGGTGAGACCCCATTTTTCAGAAGAGGAAACTGAGGTCTGGAGAAGCAGCTTGCCCAACATTCCTCAGCAGAAGCGGTGGAGCTGGGACTCCACTCCCAGCAGACAGATGGATGCCATCCCCTCTGTGACAGAAACATCCCCTGCAGTCCAACAGCTGCTTGTTTAAGTCCCGCAGGGATGCTCAGAGAGCACAGTCTTGCGGCGCTCTGGGGGGACCCATCCGGACTGGTCCTCAGGCTGCAGAGTCAGCCCCTAGCCCACCAGGGTTCTGAGGAAGCCCAGGAGCTAGGGTCCTGCTTTGGTGGGGGTGGAGGGACAGACAACACAAGCTTTTGAAGTCAGCAGCCTGGGTCTGAATCCTGGCTCCTCGACTTCCTCTCTGGGAACTTGGGTCAGTTACTTGAAGATTGTAGTGTAATTCTAGTTAATGCCGAAGAAAGTGGGGCCCCCTCCTCTGAGCAGCAAGTCCCCTCCATTCTTTGATAAACCCCACCCTCTGCCATCCTAGCTGTTAGCAGCCCTCTCCCCAGGTAAAACTGTGCCTTCTCTTGTGGGTCCAGAGAGGGTGCTAATGCTGCCCAGTCCCTGGGCCACGGCCTCCTTACCTGGGCACAGGGGGAGCGAGCACCGGATCCCAGCCCTGGAGGCAGCCGGTTTCTGGTAGCAGCTGGACAAGAGCACTGGGTAGGAGGAGGCCACAGCAAGGCTGAGGGAGGAAATAGCTCCGTCCCAGAGTGCGTGCATGTGTGTGTGTTTAGGGGTGGGGTGGGGTGGGGGGAAGGCGGGGACAGCCTGAGAGTGACTTGTCACACTGGTGTTCGAGTAACGTTACTCTCCATTGATGGAGAAGGGACAGGATGCTGGCAGCCTCTGCTCACCATGATCCCTTCACAAAGCAGACTTTACAGAAGCCAGTGCAAGTACACGGATAGGCGTGTGTCTGGAAGTGTGAACCCAGGTGTGCAGAGGGCGGTGCTTTTGAGAGTGACCAGCATGTCAAAGAAGTGCATGAGGAAAGAACACCTTGTCCATCTGTCCACTGTCCCCAGCTGCCCTCTCCTGACCTTGTCATCCAGGGGGAGGAACCCCTCTGCCCCTCAGAAGCAACCAGGCAGTGTGAGTACCTGTTCTTGAGGGACCCCAAGAGCCCCATGGCCAGGGAGGCAGAGTTGGGCAGTGGCCAGAGCTTGGAGCCTGGCCGCCCACCCTGTCCCTGCAGCCCTGGCCCGGAGGTAAGCCACACCCCTGGCTGCCTACCCTGTCCCCGCAGCCCCGGCCCGGGGGTAAGCCACTCCCCTGGCTGCCCACCCTGTCCCCACAGCCCTGGCCCGGGGGTAAGCTGCCCACCTTGTCCCTGCAGTCCTGGCCCGGAGGTAAGCCACGCCCCTTGCTGCCCACCCTGTCCCTGCAGCCCTGGCCCCGGGGTAAGCCACGCCCCTTGCTGCCCACCCTGTCCCTGCAGCCCTGGCCCGGAGGTAAGCTACTCCCCTGGCTGCCCACCCTGTCCCCGCAGCCCCAGCCCGGGGGTAAGCCACTCCCCTGGCTGCCCACCCTGTCCCCGCAGCCCTGGCCCGGAGGTAAGCCACGCCCCTTGCTGCCCACCCTGTCCCTGCAGCCCTGGCCCGGAGGGAAGCCACGCCCCTTGCTGCCCACCCTGTCCCTGCAGCCCTGGCCCGGAGGTAAGCTATTCCCCTGGCTGCCCACCCTGTCCCTGCAGCCCTGGCCCAGAGGGAAGCCACTCCCCTTGCTGGGCCCCTCTTTGCCATCAGTGAGCAGGGCAACAGTGTCTACCTCACAGGCCATGCTAAGAGGTGCCCTCGTTCACCAAGCGCCTGGCACACAGGAGGTATAGGCGTAGGGCAAGGGCATTGTAGCTTTTATTTGACATGTGCTTGAAGCCCTAGGATAAGATGACCGAACTATGTAAGTCTGCATTTAATTGTTTCCTCGCTGTTGACTCCCCTTTGCTGACGAAGCTTCTGGGGGTCAAGGACCATTCCTTCCATGTCCCGGCACCTTGGAGATAACTCAGTAAAACATGTTAAGGGCTCAGCACCCCTCGATCAGGGCTAAGGGCACCCCCGTGGGATCGACCTGCAAGAACCCTCCGTTTAGGCACAGGCTTACTACAGGAACTGGGGCTTCAAACAGGCAGAGAAACCACCATCGGAGTGAAGAATGAATGAAATGTGACCAGGTGACCGGGGTATTTCTCACAGATCAGTAAGAGCCTTGATTATCCGAATCATCAGCATTAGGGAAATGTCTCTTTTCTTCTAGATTGGGAAGGGGCTCCATCTTCCTAAAACCAGTGTCTGCAGCCCTCCCTAGGGACTGGGAAGTACCTTCTTCCCCACCCCACCCACCCCATCCCCACCCCAGCCTGCTGCCCACTGACATCCTCTAAGCCCGCACTGTAGTGTAACGCAGCAGGGAAGCCCAGCATTTCTGTCGGGCACTGCCATGCCCTAGTCACGTGACCTTGGGCAAGTACCTTCACAGCAGTTGAAATATGTTTAAAAGGTACTCTTTCTGCACAGCCCCTACCCCAAAGTGCAGGAGTTGGTGGGGCACAGACCGCTCTTTGGACCAAGAAAGAATCTCTCCTCTTCCTTCCCGTAGACCTGTCTTAGCACTAGGGCATCAGGCTTGGAGAGGGTGGTGCCCACGCAGCCACCAGGACGCTTGTGCCGCGACCATCCCACACAGCCCCTCGCAGCCGCCCTGCCAAGGTGCGCCCCTCCCCCCAGCTCTTCCAGGCGAACCCTTTCAGAGGCTGAAGCCCTCGGGCCCCTGCCCTGTGTCCAGTTCTCGTTTCTATCCTGTGTAATCACTGTGGGGACTCGTCTCCCAACCTTCCCAGGGGACAACATAGGAAAAGCGACTGAAACAAACCGAAAAAAAAAAGACTCTAGATGTGCAGGGCCTTAAGTCATTTCTAAAGAAGGAGACAGAGATGTTATTGTCTAGACAGAGTTTGTTTGTTCAAGCTGGAGACCGTGGAACAAGGAAGCGCTTGGGATAGAAGAAGCCACAGGAGAGGCTTAGGGGAGGCTGTCAGCTCACTGGAGAGTCAGAGAAAAGGAGCCCTTGGGGACAAGTGTGTGCGGGGGGGTAAGCCCAGGACAGGCCGCTGCCCACTGCTCCCCTGGTTGCAAGCCCATGGGGTCCCTTAGAGCTCCGCCTGTGCACACCTGAGGGAAGAGTGGGGGGGGCACGGGCGTGCTCCTGGGAGGCAGAGCCGCCAGCGATGTCTGTGGGGCCCCTCGGCTGCACTCCCACAGTGCCCCCCAGGCACACACTCCCACAGCCCCCTCCTACCCACCGCCACACAGGGACAGCTGCCAGGGACCGGCAGGGTGTGCCTCCTCCCCAGGTTTCAGGACCCAGGGCCAGCACCAGAAACTCCAAGAGGAAGAGTCTGGGGAGGAGCCAGGGGCAGTGGAGTCCCCGGGCCGGGCTCACTGGCTGGAAGCAGAGGACAGGAGCCTCCAGCGACCAGGAGACACAGGCCCAGGCTGAGTCTGAGAGGAGAAACCCAAGCAGGAACGCTTTGTGAGGTCTCCGCAGTGTCAGGCTGGTGCTGCAGGCAGGACACCAAGACGGTCCGATGGACCCTCACAGAGTTGGAAGTCCAGAGGAAGGTGACGGGGGCTTTGGCAAAGACCTAACATGGGGTAGACCAGCAGTGCTCAACTTGAGTGTTCACAGACCCTCCCAGAGGGCTGTGAAACCCAGAGGGCTGGGCCTCACCCCCCGTGTGCCCGGTGACCCGGCAGGTCTGGGGTGCAGCCTGGGCATTTGCATTAGTATCAAGTTTGGGAGAGGGGATGGTGAAGCTTCTAGATCCGCTGGGGTGGAGAGCTCTGTGTCCTGGGGCCTGGCGTGCCCGGATGGAGCAGGGGGCAGCAGCCAGGCTGTGGTAGAGAGCAGGGGCTCGTGGGAGGGGCCCGGACAGCGCCTGCCCGCCCTCCCCACAGTGAGGATGGAGGGACCATGAGTGAAGGGCTGACCTCAGCATCTGGCGCAGTGAGGACACAAGGGCCAGCTGCCACTGGTGTTATTTCCTGTGGTTGTTGTCCGCCACGGTGCTGATGTGGGACCTCAGTGGGGCTGGGGCTTGCCAGACAGAATCTGGGGGAGCAACGGAAAGGGAGATGCAGTGCAGCCAGGTCCTGCCTGGAGGGGCTGTAGATTCAAGGGAGAGGAAGGAGTGTAGGAAAATTGGTGGCCTGGCCTGAGGGCGGGGGAGAAAGTTGTCCACAGAGCCACTGCAGCCTGGCTTGTCTGAGCACGGGGATGAATGCTGGGAGGGAGGGGGAGAGGCAGGCCTTCAGCCCCAGCCTACCCAGCCCTACCCAGTGACCCCCAGGGTCTAGAAAAAGACACAGCTACCCTCAGTGCACAGGCCCTAGTCCCTGAAGTACAGCCCTCTCCATAGCTTGGAACTTGATGTCAGCCAGAAAGAACTGAAGTCGGGTCCACCTCCGAATCAGCCTTCCCCATAGCAGTGGGGAACCCCCCAGCCCTCTGCTGCCAGAGCCCCTGGGACCCAGCACACCACCCGCCCATCCCTGCGCACTCCCCCGTGCCCCAGGAGCATCACGACAGGCCGTGGGGGGAGGCCCAGGTCGAGCTCCCTAGTGCCCACCACCACCTGCTGAAGGAGGCCTGACCCCTCCCACGGCCAGAAAGCCCCTTGGTGACCTGGCCCCGCCCATGCCATCTTCATTTCTGCCAACTCCCCAGTCACCTCCTAGCCTCAGGCAGTGTTTCTCGCCGACGCCCCACACCCTGCACCTGCCAGGCTGTTTCTGTTTGCTCCCTACTACAGAATACAATGTCTTCTGTGGGCCTATGGGTGGACTCCTATTCATCCTTCAAAACTCTGGCCAGAGGTTGCCTCCCCTGGGAAGCCTTCCCAGGTCCTCTTCAGTAGACCCAATCTACCTCCCACTCCGTCCTTCCACATCTCCGCCTCGCTTAGTATCCCACCACCTTTCACCTTCGTAGTAGCTTTTTCACACAACTGCTCCCTGCCCTCATGATCAGCAACTTGAGGACGGGAGACTAGTCCTCTATTTTATCTCCTATCTGTTGTTGGATTTAGGGCTCATCCAGTTAATCCAGGATGATCTCATCTTGAGATCCCAGATTACATTTGTAAAGGCCCTTTTTCCAAATAAGGTCACAGTTCCAGTTTCCAGGGATTCCTTCTGCCCTTGGCCATTAGGATGTAGACATAACTTTATTTTTTTGCAGGAGTTACCACCCTACCCATTACAAATAGTAATGGCTAACATTATGGGGCCAGGCTGGGCACCTCCCATGTATTAGCTGGTTTAACCCCCACACCACCCTGGTCTTTCAGGAAGGAAGAGGAGAGATTCTTTCTTGGTCCAACGAGCAGTCTGTGCACCACCAACTCCTGCACTTTGGGGTAGGGGCTGTGCAGAAAGAGTACCTTTTAAACATTTACATTTCAACTGCTGTGAAGGTACTTGTCTGCCCAGCCTAGAAACACCCTTCCTCCCTCATGCTCTCCCTCGGGCCCTGGTTGTTATGAGCAGAAGAGAAGGACGGAGAATCAACACTTACTGAGCACTTAAATCTCATGGCACGCCACTTAGGGTGATCTTATTCTCAACCCCATTTTACAGATTAAGAAATGAATCATCGCCATGTCCTCATGCTTTCTACCTGCAGACTCTATTTATTCTCCGTGCTTTACGTGGTTTTTTTTTTTTTTTTTTGGTTTAATCCTCACACAACTCCACAAGTTAGGTGTTGTGATGAGTCCCATTACACAGATGAGGAAATCGAGTAACCAACGAGGTAAGTGATTTTTCCGAGGTGTCTGGTGGACACGTGGAGGAGCTGGGCCCTTCCCAGGCTGATGAGCCCTGGCCCATGCGTCTTTGGACAAAGGTGGAATTATAACCCCGGGCTCAGGGCACCCCCCTCTCCAGGGCGGTTTGGCGCCACTTTTTCCGCAAAGCTCCTTCTGCCCTTGGCCACGAGGAAGCCCCCTTGCTGTTTCTCTGACTTTCCAGGAACCTTGGGGGACCCGCTGTCCTCGTGCGCGTAGGAAACCTTTTCTGTGTGTCATCTAATTCCATCCCCGCTAGGATCATTCTCATCTCTGTTCTACAGAGCGGGGAGGTCCCTCACTCGTGAGCAGTGATCACAGAATGGAATCGGGTCCCTCGACGCCTCTGGCCTCTGCTCCTTCTGCCACCTAAGGCTCCCCCACCCCTGTCAGCAAGAGCTCTTGGTTACACAAGAAAGCCAATAAATATAGAAGGAATGATAGAGTTGCTGAGGAACAGGGTGATTACACGTCCCCAGAGCATCTCCCCATCAATCAGCTGCTTACTATTTACCAAGAGGAACACAGAACCTTTAAAGTGGAGGAACCTGGCAGACCCCTTCGTACTCAAGGGATCAAATTTACGTCAGCAGCCTGACCTGTGGTGGCGCAGTGGATAAAGTGTTGACCTGGAACTCTGTGGTCACTGGTTCAAAAACCCTGGGCTTGACTGGTCAAGGCGCATAAGAGAGGCTATGAGTTAATGCTTCCTGCTCTGTTCCCCCCACCTTTCTCTCTTTCCCTTTCCTCTTTCTCAAATCAATAAATAAAATCTTTTTTTTTTTTAAAGTTTTGTAAATTTACATCAGCAGCAGTAGGACAAACTCTTACAATCTCTTCTTGTAGAATTACTGTGAAGAACACAGTGTCCCTTCCAGGATCGTCCTACCTGCCCAGGGCCAAACTGTGACCCCCTTCCGTCCCCATTCATATATTGAAGCCCTAACCCCCAGGACTTTAAAATGTAACTCTACTTGGAGACAGGACATTTAAGAGGTGATTAAGTTAAAATACGGACTCTAATCTAATCATATGGGTGTCCTCGTAAGAAGAGGACATCTGGACACACAAAGAGACTTGGACTTCCGGCTTCCAGAACGGTGGGAAAATAAATTTCTGTTTAAGCCACCCGGTCCCTGGTGGTTAAGGCAGCCCCAGCAGAGAAATAAATTTCCCAAACGACCCAGCTTGAATCTAATCAGGAGGAAACAGCAGATAAGCCCAAATGAGGGCCGTTCTGCAAAGCAGTTGGCCTGGACACCCCAACAATACCAAGGGCATGAAGAACAAAGAAGGACAGAGGGACCACTCAGACTGGAGGAGGCTGAAGAAACATGATCCTGATCTTGGGTTGGATGTTGGTCTAGGAAACAATAAAACAAAACAATTAAAACTTTTCCTTTTGCTGTAAAAGTCATAGTTACAATTGATGGATTGGGTGAGTGAGGTTTGTAGATGATGAAATTATGTTAGAGCAATGCTGATTATCTTATTTTGATCTTTTCACTGTGGTTACTTGTTTTCAAGAAATATACACTTCAGGGCATATGGGACGAAGACAGAAGGGACTGTGTCTGCAACTAGCTCTCAAAGGGTGTGCGTGTGAGTGCCTGTGCACGTGCGTGCCTCTGTGTGCACAGAGAGAAAGGGAGAGCCGGAAGAAATGCAAAAAGAAGCTGTCAGCCTACTGACTCTGTACACTGGCTTTTATCTCACTGAATGCTCACAGTCCCTCTGACAGTACAGAGAAATACACTGCTGGGCTTGTGTTCCGTCGGGATGCTTTTAGCTAGTGATAAATACATGGATTGAGTAGGAACAAGCTTTTTGAAAGTCATTTTTGTAACGATATAAATATATTTAAATATATCAAGGCCGTGTGTGGCCTATTTACAAAAGTATGTGTTATGGTCTGGAAAAAAAAAGAAGCTATCAAGTTCATTGTCTGAAGAGTCTGGGTGGAGGGCATAAGGAAATTCTTTGCAGTCAATCTGAAGTTATTTCAAAATAAAGATGTGCAAACCTCCACCATCCCTCAGGAGAAATGCACCTCCCCAGCCCCCTTTCCCCTCTGGCTGAACTTCTCTGACCGGGCCCGGCTCCCCGCTCCCAGAGCCCCGGCCAGCCTGAAGCCCCCTGTCTCCGGCCCTCTCTGTGTCCTCGTCTCCCCAGATTCCCTCTGCCTCAACACACTATCATCCCACCCTGTCCCCTGTCCTCCAGAACTGCCAACACCACCCACCCACCCCCACGGCCCATTGGTGCCCCCAGGGCCAGCCCACCAACCTTCTCCATCCTCATTAAATCATCACCATGGTGATTTCCAACCGGTGCCGGTTGGAATTTTTAAAACGTGCCATACCTATTTAGTCAGGGGCACTGACCTCTTTTCCCTTAGATTGTCAAATAATAAAAAAAAAAAAAGACAACAGCCCTGGCCGGTTGGCTCAGCGGTAGAGCGTCAGCCTAGCGTGCGGAGGACCCGGGTTCGATTCCCGGCCAGGGCACACAGGAGAAGCGCCCATTTGCTTCTCCACCCCTCCGCCGAGCTTTCCTCTCTGTCTCTCTCTTCCCCTCCCGCAGCCAAGGCTCCACTGGAGCAAAGATGGCCCGGGCGCTGGGGATGGCTCTGTGGCCTCTGCCTCAGGCGCTAGAGTGGCTCTGGTTGCAATATGGCGACGCCCAGGATGGGCAGAGCATCGCCCCCTGGTGGGCAGAGCATCGCCCCTGGTGGGCGTGCCGGGTGGATCCCGGTCGGGCGCATGCGGGAGTCTGTCTGACTGTCTCTCCCTGTTTCCAGCTTCAGAAAAATGAAAAAAAAAAAAAAAAAAAAGACAACAGCCAACATAACAGCAATCATACAACAGCAGTCTGGTGTGAATGAATCAAAATCATACCTATTATTTTTGTCAGATCAACAAAAAGGTTTATTTTGGTGTGCTGCAGAATTTTAGTGATTAGTTTATGGGTTGCCCTGATGTTGTTGTGAGTCGGGGGCGCAAAGAGAGAGATCAGCAGACGAAATCACCAAGGACTAGCAAAGGACCACCGCTCGCTCAGGCAAATGGCCCTGAGTTCATGCAGTGTCCTAGTTTTATTCACAAGACTTCAAAAAGCTTGTTTACTGAGAAATTGGCATAACATCAAGAGTAGCTTTTACTTAAAGATACATAGAGTGCACCTGCAAGATAGCTGAGTAACAACATAATATCAGAAGGCATTAATTGCTATTGCTTCTATGGATCCCACAACATTCCTCTCCTTATCTTAAGGGATAACCTTGGAAAGTACAGAAACCTCATGAGAATGTTTTACTGAGAAAAGCCCAGCAACTGCCTTCAGTCACATAGACCTGTTTCAGTGACCCGCCTTCAAGTCACAAAACAATTCTCTTAGCAAAACATTCATTTCTTGTTGGCTGTGTTCCCATCCAAGGCCATGCAATGGGTTATTCCACTACACCCTGAGATGGAAAAGGCTGGAAATCACTGCATAACCACGTACTGCTGTGAGGTCAGTGTTCTCGGCCCCAGTTCACAGGCAGGAAACCCAGAGCTCGGGGGAGCTGATGGGTCAGCTTCACAGCTTGAAAGAGATCGGACAGGATTGGAACCAGACCCCCTAACTCCCAGCCCCCTGCTCTCCTGCCTCTTCAGATTGTGCTCACCGGGCATCCTTGCCCGTGCTGAGCTGCGCTCTGCTGGGCTCTGCTGGGCCAGGCCGAGGGCTGCCAGGAAGCAAGGGCGGTGACAGCCCACAGAGGATGACCGACAGGTGCTGACACCAGCAAGCCCTGCACCTGGGAGCCAGAAGCCAGCCGCTCCTTGCGCTGTTTTGAATGGACTTGATCCCTTAGGGCTGTCCGAGGTTTACGGAAAACCCAAGAGGACAGCAACAGAGAGTTCCTACAGTCCCTGCAGGGGGCTCCCTGTAATTAACACTTTGCCTTCGGGTGGCACATTTATTTATTACCGTTACTGAGCTGAGGTGGATACACTGTTATTAAAGTCCATTTCCTTAGCTTTTACGGAATATCCCTTTTCTGTCCCAGGAGGCCAGATTACATTTAGTTGTCCATACCTGTGTTGTTGTTTTTTTAATTAATTTTGGAAAAAGAGAGAGAGAGAGTGAGGGAGAAGAAGAGATTTGTTGTTCCACTTATTTATGCATGCGTTGGTTCTTGTATGTGCCCTGACCAGGGATCAAACCCACAACGTTGAGGTATCGGGATGATACTAACCAACCAGCGTACCCGGACAGGGCTCATTCCTGTTAGTTTTTATTGGTATAACCACGGTCATATTAGTTGCTTTAACTCTCAGGAGAGCTCTTTGAGGTGCTACTTTCTCACCTGTTGGTCCCGTCCAGCCGCAAGCTTTTAGAGCAGGGCCGTGTCTCTCTGGGAGCCTGTTCTGCTGATCTGAGGAAGCAGGTGTAAGTAACCTATCTGGCCTGCTGCCCACCACCATTGATCCTGTAGCTCACCTCCGGTGGAAGGTCCTGGCGAGCCTAAAGGGCAGGGAGGGGGAAGGGAGAGGGCCACCTCCCCCCAGAGGCCCCGCCCCACAGCCCACCTGCTGGCTCACCTTTCTTAGGAAGCTCCCTCCTCCCCAGCAGGAATCACTTTAGCTGAGCAAGCATCGCCCCAGCTGCGAGGCAGAAAGTCAGGGTGAGGGGCCGCGTTCAGAGCAGTCCTTCAGGGCCCTGGGCTGGGAGGGTACCTTCCTCTGCCTTCAGGGCAGGAGTTTCACCAGAGCCCCTGGGGGCCAGGTAGGCGCCCCTCCAGGTGGGCCCCCTTTGCCCTTAGAAGTTCCTACTTGCCGTTTTCCCTATATAAGCTCTGGGCCCTCAGCTGGTCGAGGCTGGGCGGAGCTGTCGCGGGGTCTGTGGTGTTTCTGATGGCAGGAGCCTTGGCCATGGCTCGGGATCACTGCGCGGCCCTGCTGCTGTTGCTGACCACTCTGGGGCTCGCTCAGCGCCCACACTCCAAGCCTGGTCTCCCAGGCCTGTGGCATAGATATGACTGTGGGGTCAAGGGCATGCAGCTGCTGGTGTTCCCTAGGCAAGGCCAGACTATTCGCTTCAAGGTCATGGGTGAGTGCCAGCTGAATCCCAGACCCACCATCCTGGCCTGCAGGGGTGAGCTGGGAGAAGAGGCAGGGCCTTCCTCCAACATGAGGCTGGAAACCCCTATGCCCCACCACATAGGGAAGAAGGCTGGCTCCCAGCCTCAGTGTCCCTGGTGCCCCAGGGCAACTCACCATGTCCGTTGGTGTGTGAAGAATCTGCTGGCCCTTGCACTGGGCTGGAGGGCCCGGGCTTCGCATTGGTAACCACCCCCGGCTGACGTGCAGGCTGCTGGTCCACAGACCTCTCTCTAAGAAGCGGGGTGGGGCCTGGTACGGAGCAAAGTGAGGTGGGTTTTGAGTCAAGCTTTGCATCTGCAGCCTCTAAGCTGTGTGGTCTTGGACAACTGGTCTGACCTCTCTGAGCCCCCGTTACTTAACTGTAAGAGGGGAAATAGGCCCTGGCCGGTTGGCTCAGCGGTAGAGCGTCGGCCTGGCGTGCAGGAGTCCCGGGTTTGATTCCCGACCAGGGCACACAGGAGAAGCGCCCATCTGCTTCTCCACCCCTCCCCTCTCCTTCCTCTCTGTCTCTCTCTTCCCCTCCTGCAGCCGAGGCTCCATTGGAGCAAAGATGGCCCAGGCACTGGGGATGGCTCTGTGGCCTCTGCCTCAGGCGCTAGAATGGCTCTGGATGCAACAGAGCGACGCCCCAGAGGGGCAGAACATCGCCCCTTGGTGGGCATGCCGGGTGGATCCCGGTCGGGCGCATGCGGGAGTCTGTCTGACTGCCTCCCCGTTTCCAACTTCAGAAAAATGAAAAAAAAAAAAAAAGGGGGAAATATGACCAGAAATGTGGCAAGTGGTCTGAGCAGATGTGGAGGGGGCGTGCCCATGCCCAGAGGGTGTCCTGGCTGTTCTGGGCTGACCAGGTGGGTGAACTACTAGTAGGGGTCCCCAAATGAGGTGACTGCAACAGCCAGTTAACTTAGCAAACAGACTCCGCTCTTTCCACAAAATCCCGGGTTTCGAATCCTCATCTTGCCCTCATTGTACGCGCCTGGGGAAGCTCGCACCCTCTCTGTGCCACAGCCGCCTCATCCCCAGGAATGTGGACAGCTGAGTTTGAAAGAACTGATATAAAATACTCAGCCCAGTGCCCGAGACCGACTGACTTCACCGTATTGTCTTCCCTGCCCGCTGCTGAGTGCTGCCAACGGGGAACCTGAGCTAGAAAGAGCCTGAGACCAGCTGAAGCCACCCATCGCCTCACAGCTGTGGAAGCTGAGACCAGAGAGGGGGAGGGGCTTGCCCGAGACCACACAGCATGCAAATAGCAAAGCTAAGGCTGGAACCTGGGTCTCCTGTTCTTGAGTGGGGGGTGTTCCCAGGAGACTCAGAGAGCCTCTGGCTTCACCCATCAGCCTCCCTGACCCCTCCCTTCCATCCCTCTCTTTCCTCCCTCACCCCAGATGAGTTTGGGAACCAATTTGAGGTGAACAACTGCTCCATCTGCTACCACTGGGTTACAGCTAAGCCCCAGGGCCCTGCAGTCTTCTCCGCTGATTACAAAGGCTGCCACGTGCTGGAGAAGGTAGGGACCACCCACTGTTCTGGGGGGCATCCCACGGCAGGGAGCCAACTTGACCTATACAGTATCAGGCCGGGGAGGCCCCCTGGACCGGCGCTGCATTGGCACCCACGATCGCTCAGTGAGCTGGTGGGTGAGGGGGGCTAAGTCCCGGGCACCTGCCCACAAGCCCAGCCCCCTGCCTAGCACCCAGCCGGGCTCTCCAGAGCTACCTGCCGGGAGGCTGAGTGGCCTCACCCAGCCGCTCACCTGTTCGCCTTCTCACCTGCAGGACGGGCGCTCCCACCTGAATGTGTTCGTAGAAGCTGTGCTCTCCAACGGACACGCTGACGTAGCACAGAATGTCACTCTGGTCTGTCCCAAACCTGACCACACCTGGACGACTCCGGATGGCCAGCTGGCGACAGCCACCACGTCCTCGCTTTCTGTCCTGCATACCCGCTCCCTGCGCCCCACCGCAGAGGACAGCTTTGCCCACCCAACCCCTGCCTCACCGTCCCCTGGGCCGGGACCTACTCGCCCCACCTGGGCTGGCCCCGCTGGGAGCACCTTGGAGCCCTGGGTGGTTGACACACCGGATTCCGTAGGTGCGTAGGACTTCTCTGTGTCCGTACAACCTGTGTCCCTGTCCGGGGCCTTCTGGAGTATCGGGCGGCTTGACAGCCCTCTCCTGGGTTCAGGAAGCCACCTCCCTCCATTTCCCTGGATGTCTATTGGCCACTTGGCTCCTTCTCATGTCCTCACCGCTCCGTCACCACTCCTAGGTACGCATCTGACCCCGGAACAGTGCCGGAGGGACTTGGGGCACATCCCCTGCATTGTGAGAAGCAGTTCAAAGGAAGCCTGTCAGCAGGCTGGCTGCTGCTATGACAACACCAGAGACCCTCCTTGTTACTATGGCAGCACAGGTACGACTTTTCATGCCTAGCAGGGTCCTGTCCTCTGAATCCTGAAGCAATAGGAGGGCTTTCTCCTCTCCCCTGTTCCTGACCCCAGAAGAGACTGCGGACCGGACCTTTGGATGGAGGACCACATGTCCCAGCTTGCCTGACAAGAGGTGTCCCAGGGAACTATGAATAGATCTACCTTTGCATGTTCTCCTGCCTTTAGATCTAGAACAACCCAGCGGGGATGATAAACTAGATGGTGATCTTGCTTTTAGACTCTAGCTCAGCTGTTCTATGCGGAGACAACCCAGGTGTCTTGACTCCCAGGCCAACACTTCAATGCTGATTGTCCCCAGCCCGTCCCCCTGTGTCTATGCTGGATGCACACTAAACCCCAGGGCCCTGATCAGTCTCTCTGACCCGCCTTTGTCCCAGCAACTGTCCAGTGCTTCAGAAATGGCCACTTTGTCCTGGTGGTATCCCAAGAAACAGCCTTGGCACACAGGATCACACTGGCCAGCATCCGCCTGGCCTACGCCCCCACCAGCTGCCCCCCGACCCAGGAGACGGGGTCCTTTGTGGTCTTCCACTTCCCTTTCACCCACTGTGGCACCACGGTCCAGGTAGGTGCTGGGGCCATGGGCTGGTGTCCAGTGCTGCCCCCTGGAGGGCCTCAGCTCTCTCCTCCTGCAGGTGGTTGGCAATCGGCTCGTCTACGAGAACCAGCTGGTGTCCAACATCGATGTCCAAGTGGGACCCCAGGGTTCCATCACACGGGACGGCACCTTCCGGTGAGGGGGAGCCTTCCTCATAAAGGGTGGGCTTGAGAGTGAAGGGGGCACGGGTAAGCTTAGAACCGGCTTCGGAACCATCGGGGCTCATGGTCAAACTCTACTAGCCAGCAGTGTGACCTTGTCCCAGCCTCCCCAGCTAGGCAGGGGGATGTCCCTCAGTCAGGGCTGATGCAGACAGTGCCTGGGGTCTGCCCACACCTGGCAGGTAGAAGCCACAGCAGTGGCTTTGAGGGCCAGAGTCCTCAAGAGCACTTGCCTTCATCTCCCCGAGAACCAAGCTCAGAAACTAAGCAACCACAGGTGAGGCTGGAAGTGCCCCCTCCAGGCCCCACAAGAAGCCGAGGCTGTGACTGTGGCTGCCTCCTGATCACAGAAGTTGTAAGGGCACAGATGAGGCAGCAGACGCCTGGGGCTGGGCTCTCTGAGGGGGCAGTGGGGGGAGGAGCAGAGGGAGAACTCCTCAATGAAAGCATCCTGCTGACTCAGGCTGCATAACCACTCCAGGTTCCCTGGGTGCCAGTGGGGGTGTCCCTGAGGGAATCTGTGTCACACCTGCCTCTGAACTCCAGGGGCCAGGCACCAGCATCACCCTGTCCACCCTGTCAGAGCTAATCCATCCACTGTGGTCAGAGACACTCTGTGCCTGGTAATGAAGCAGGTGACCAGGTGTCGTTCGCTCCACGCTATATGCCTTGGGGGCTAGAGCAAGGTCCTGGCATCAGGGGTCAGGGGCCTTTGCTTTTTTGAAATGAACATACCTAAGGGTAGAGGGAGTACGGATGGGGGGACAAAGCTGTCCTTTTAGACCCTTGGGTTTAAGAGCGAGGGGAGCCAGGCAGAACCCAACCCAGCATCCGGGGATTGCAGAGGAGGGGAACCGGCACTGGGGCTCCAGGACGGAAGGCCTCAGGGTCAGGGCACCACCACCGGTGCCTGTCAGCTCCGGCTCTGTGCCTCGCCTGCCTCCCCCCTGCAGCGTGTCCGCTCCAGGGCCTGCCTCCCCCCTGCAGCGTGTCCGCTCCAGGGCCTGCCTCCCCCCTGCAGCGTGTCTGCTGCAGGGCCTGCCACTCGGCCCGCCACCCAGGGTTCTGTCTCAAGTAGAGCTAAAGGTAGAGCTCTCAGGGGCTGGGGGTCAGGTGGGGCAGCCGCTCTTGCAGACATCTCAGGGTGGTGGGCATGGCCCCACCAAGACTGTGCAGGCGCACTTAGGCTAGCGAGGGACACTAGACCCAGCGACAGACCAGCTAAAACTACAAGGACCATGACAACACTGGAGCACAGTCTTGTGACCTCACTGATTTGACCACAGCCCTCAGAGGGGGAGGGGGCCATTGCCATTTAACAAATGAGGAGACTGAGGTTAAACGAGTTGCTTGTGGTCACACGACCAGTAAATGCTAAGAAGATTCGAACCCGGTCTGCCCGCCAGGCTGGACTGGCAGGCTCTGGGGGAACCTCGAACGCGGGCACAAGGTGAGCACCGGAGCAGGCCTGGCGTGGCAGGCTCTCGCTGCCCCAGGAAGGAGAGGAGGGCAGAGGACGGGCAGGGCTGTGCGTCACCCTAGCGATTGCTCTGGTGGGTCCACCTGCCCTGGCACCGGGCCCTCCTTGTTGCGTCCACATCGTGGGCGCCTGGTTACTACGAAAGCAGGAGGCACTGAACCTGTCTTCTCCCCACTCTCTCGCCCTTGGACTTCAGGCTTCACGTTCGCTGCATCTTCAATGCCAGTGACTTCCTGCCCCTGCAGGCATCCGTCTCCGCAGCCCCTTCACCAGCCTCGGTGACCCAGCCCGGCCCCCTGCGGCTCGAGCTTCGGATTGCCAAGGGTATAGTGCCCCATGCTTTTCCTCTGCCCCCCTTATCTGACACACAGCCCCCCCCCGAGGCTCGCGACCCCCACACACAGCCCCCCCCAGGCTCACGCCCCCCCCCAGGCTCACGCCCCCCCCAGGCTCACGCCCCCCCCCACACACACAGCCCCCCCCCCGAGGCTCGCGACCCCCACACACAGCCCCCCCCCAGGCTCACGCCCCCCCAGGCTCACGCCCCCCCCCACACACACAGCCCCCCCCGAGGCTCACGCCCCCCCCAGGCTCACGCCCCCCCCCACACACACAGCCCCCCCCCAGGCTCACGCCCCCCACACACACACACAGCCCCCCCCAGGCTCACGCCCCCCCACACACACACAGCCCCCCCCCAGGCTCACGCCCCCCCACACACACACAGCCCCCCCCCAGGCTCACGCCCCCCCACACACACACAGCCCCCCCCCAGGCTCACGCCCCCCCCCCACACACAGCCCCCCCCAGGCTCACGCCCCCCCCCAGGCTCACGCCCCCCCACACACACACAGCCCCCCCCCGAGGCTCGCGACCCCCACACACAGCCCCCCCCCAGGCTCACGCCCCCCCAGGCTCACGCCCCCCACACACACACAGCCCCCCCCCGAGGCTCACGCCCCCCCACACACACACAGCCCCCCCCCAGGCTCACGCCCCCCGAGCCTCACCCCCCCCACCCCCCCGCAGATGAAACCTTCCGCTCCTACTACGAGGAACGGGACTACCCCATCGTGAGGCTGCTGCTGGAGCCCGTCCCCGTGGAGGTCCGGCTCCTGCAGAGGACAGACCCCCGGCTGGTCCTGCTGCTGCACCGGTGCTGGGCCACCCCCAGCGCCAACCCCCTCCAGCAGCCCCAGTGGCCCATCCTGTCCGATGGGTGAGTGGCGGCGGGTGCCGAGCAGCCCCAGGGCTCCCCCTGCTCCCCCCCCCCCGCCCCCCTCGGTGGGCGGCTTCCTCGACTTCGCTCCTTCCCAGGTGTCCTTTCGAGGGCGACAGCTACAGGACCCGAATGGTAGCCGTGGACAGGGGCGACCTGCCTTTCCCGGCTCACTACCAGCGCTTCTCGGTGACCACCTTCGCCTTCCTGGACTCGGGCTCGCAGAGCGCCCTCAGGGGACCGGTAAGAAGCCCGTGGTGTTCTCGGCCCGCCGTCCCCAACGCCCTCCAGCACCTGCGGGCTGATGCAGACAAAGGTGCCCGGACGGCCTGGTTTCACCGAGTGTGGTGGAGGACAGTGAGTCCGGTCCGGGACTCCAGTCCGCCCGCAGCGGCCAGTAAATGACTCAAGAGGAAGAAAGGGAAATGCCATCAACCCTACCTCTGAGCGCTGAGCACTGGGCACCGTACTGGGAGTGGCCTTGCTCGGACCCTAGAAACAGTGTTTTCAACATGACTCTGCTTTGAAGTTTTATAGCCTAGCAACTCCTCCAGTGGGCACACAGGGGTAAACTTGGGCATATTTGGATTTTCTACATGACATAACAAACAGAACACGGCCACATGCTACTGTATAACTTGTGTTCTACTGATCAATATGTATCTTTCCCATTAACATACCCAGACCTCAACAGAGCTTAGATAGCTGCATATTCATTATATCAGATGTAAAAAACTCGCACTGGTTGGCACCTGGGGACGGCTTAATCCTCAGCTCAGCCTCTTCCTGAGCTGAGACCCCAGCCTGCTGGATGAAGGGGCCCCCTTGGTTGGGCCTCCTGGGTGCTGGTTCAGGTCAACTCCTCCTGCTTCTCCTCTGGGGGGCTGCCCTGCGCCTGGTGTTCCTGGAAGCAGTGCTAAGCTGTCCTCCCCTCTGCCCTCCATCACTGGTCACGGGGGCCGGGTCGGGTCTCTAGCACAAGGTCCTTCCCAGGGGCTTGCTCTGCCGTTGGAGACAGGGAGGCGCAGGGCCAAGGTCCTGCCCAGAAGGACCTGGGCCATCGGAAAGGACAAAATGCATGTGTTCCTGACTGGGACGCAACACATATGGCTCTGTACCGCACCAGCAGGGGCTGCGGGCTCAGCCCTGGTCATCGTGCCCCAATTCTCCCCGGCTGCCCGGGTCCCGGATCCCGGATCCCATGTCCCTGCCTCGGTGCTCCCCCGCCCCCCTGTGGCACTGATCAAGCCCCATCTCTCAATCTCTGTCTTCCCACCAGGTTTACTTTTTCTGCAGTGCCTCCATCTGCTCCCGCTCCGGGCCAGAGACCTGCTCCAGGCCCTGTGGCTCTCAGACTGCAAGTGAGTCCGGGTATGGGTGGGCAGGGGGCATTCTGCGCTCTTCTGTCTATATTACAGCTGTATCTGGTGCTGGCTTCCGGGCCACAGGGACCTGGACACCAGTCCAAGATGCCTCTCCTCCCCCGGGCAGGGCAGCGGCGATCCTCGAGCCCCCACAGTGGCAGTGCTGAGCCGCAGAACATCGTGAGCTCTCCAGGGCCAGTGGGCTTTGTGGGTTCCTACAGGAAGGAGACGACGCTGGGGCCCTCGGGTATCAGGACCTGGGGGCGGGCCCTGCATGCCACGGTGCCCCGGGGGGGGGGGGGGAGTTGACAAAACGGGGATGTTCCGGCCAGAGTAAGGGCATGAGATAGTGTGACGTCATTCAGTGGGGAATAACACAGAGACAAGCTCCCCGCCCCCCCCCCCATGAGATGACAGAGGTCTGGTGTGGAGGGGGCCTGACCAGCCCTGACATCCTTCAAATCCTTCTCTCTGTAGGCTCTACCAGGAGCTCCGACCTGAGGCCCCCGCTCTGGGTGGTCCTTCTGCTGGTGGCCGTTGCCCTGGTCTTAGGGATCGGTGTCTTCGTGGGCCTGAGGCTCCAGAAGGGCAACAGAGGGTGAACAGGCTCAATAAACCATCATCTCAAGCCTACCGGAAGCGAGTGTGGAGTTTGTGACGACTAGAATGGAATTCTTTCTTCTCTTAGAAACGTGTTCCTTACGGTCGGCTCTCTCCTTTCACACTTGCTTCTGTTACCAATACTGGGTAGAGTCCCATAGTCTCCTAAGCCTGACTTTGGGAGGCCTCGCCTCTGAGCGAGGAAAGGGGACATTCCAGGCGGGAAGAACCGGGCAAGCCGAGGTACAGGACGGGAAAACCATGGCAGCGTCCTGAGCCACCGGAGCAGGAATCGGGAACCTGACAGGGCTCAGGGCCTGGGAGGGCCTGTCACCTCCCCACAGACACAGGCGTCCTGACCGGGCACCCTCAGAGCACACTGCTTGGCTGCCATCGCACATAAGGGGAACCCAGAGTTCCCAGGGCCAAAAGAACTGAGCTGGCCTGCAGGCGCTCCTCCCAGCCCTGCTCTGAGCCTCCCGGCCTTCCCCCAAAGGATGGGGTGCTGCTTTCCGCCTGCCCGCCCGCCCCCTTCACCCCTCAGTCCCTCGCCCCCAACACCAGTCAGCAGGCCACCAGACGGGTCAGGCTGGCTGGCTGGCTGGGTGCTGAACTTTGCCCGCATGTGGCACGGCCTTTGTTGCTGACTTGGCAGCAGGGACCTCTCCAGGCCGACATACAGGTCTCCCGGCTGGAACCGGAGGGGAACGTAAAGGGTTCAGCCTCTGGAGGGCAGAGAATAACTGGTAGGGAGGTCGGAACTTGGTTCAGACACCCTCCTGGGCCTTTGGCAGGGTGTGAGCTGAGGGCCCTGTACAGAGCGCACTGTAGCACTCAAGCCAGGCCAGTGGCCTGGACACTGTGCAGGGCGCCCCACTGTGACCTCTTCTTTCTCTTCCGTCTTCAAGATAATGGTCAAATACAGGGATGCCTGAGCCAGGGTGCTTGAGTTACAGCCTTGGCTCTGTCCCTTACTACCTGGGTGATACTGACTTACCGAACTAGTCTGGGCCTCAGTTCCTCATCTGTAGAAGGGGATAATACCATCCCCAGCGGGGTGATACCATGAATGAATAGCTAAGGATCCTTAGACTAGTGCAGAGTAGTTAACCAACATTTACTGAATGCTGTTAACTACTAGAAGTTCCTCTTGCTCCTACCCCAAACGTGACGCCTCCCTTTTTTTTTTTTTTTTTTTTTAAATTTACAGAGACAGAGTCAGAGGGGAATAGACAAGGACAGACAGGAACAAAGAGAGATGAGAAGCATCAATCATTAGTTTTTCATTGCGACACCTCAGTTGTTCATTGATTGCTTTCTCATATGTGCCTTGACCGCGGGCCTTCAGCAGACCGAGTAACCGCTTGCTCAAGCCAGCAACCTTGGGTCCAAGCTGGTGAGCTTTTGCTCAAACCAGATGAGCCCACGCTCAAGCTGGCAACCTTGGGGTTTCAAACCTGGGTCCTTTGCATCCCTGTCTGATGCTCTATCCACTGCGCCACCGCCTGGTCAGGCAACACCTCCCTTTTCTTTCCTTTTCCTTTTCTGGTTCATTTGTTTGTTCATTTCTGTAACAAGTTTATGGCCAGATGAGGAGGGGCTGGGGAGACCGCTGCCTTTAGGCTGTCTTACTGGAGAGAGCAGAACCAGTCACTTGGGCAAGAAGAGCCAGGCCCTTGCTTTGGAAGTCAGTGACGTCCTCATCTGGAGCTATCTGTCCACCTGTGGCTAGGAATGATGGCTCTGTCCGACATCCTGGCCTGTGCAGGGACTACAGGACAGCCTCTTCAGGATTAGTGTGACTAGGAATTCTTGGCTAGTTGATGGTTGGAAGGGCCTGGCTGGCTTGCTCTTAAGAGGTCAGGGTTCTGGTCCCACCCAGAGTCATCGCTTCCTTATTCCTCCCTTCATTGTACAAGTTCATTATGAGCATTTCAAACAGCATGGAGGTGCTTCTCTAAGTGGTATCGCTGCTGTTTTTAAACAAAACACAAGTCTATAGATACTAATTGGAATCATATAACTGACTTTTCTCTAACTTTTTAACAGACATCTTGTATTATTTTTAATAGATGGATTTTCCTCCATAATGTGATTAAACTATATGATATATATCATCTAGTTTATATATATCCTATAGTTTATATAGATATATTCATTGATTTTAGAGAGAAGGGAAGTGAGAGAAAAACATCAGTTTGTTGTTCTGCTTATTTATGCATTCATTGGTTGGTTTTTGTATGTGCCCTGACTGGGGATCAAACCCACAACCTTGGTGTATTGGAATGAGGTTCTAACCAACTGAGCTACTCAGCCAAGGCCTATATGATAATATTTGATGGAAACTAAGTATTAAGGATAACAAGTATCAAACACAATTATTTCAGCATGTGATTCATGGCATACTATTTTCTTGGAAGAAATTCTTAGAACTGCTGGGTCAGAAACTGGCTCTTCTGATTATCAGGCTCTGGGACACTGTGGGTCTGTTCTCCCACAGCTTAGCCACCACGGATTTCATCATTCTAAATCTTTGCCTGAGTATCACAATGGAAATAGTATTGCTAATTTAAAATGGACCTCTTTGATTAGAAGCAAGCATCTTTATAGCCACCATGTCTTATAAATTGCCTCTTCGTGTCTGAGCTACTCTACCAGATGATTCCTTCCTTGTCTATAAAGAGCTTTCACTAAAGTCAGCATCTGACATATTTCCCACTGAGTTGGCCATTGGGATTTCTTTGTGGGGCTCTCCCATCTTGCTGTTCAAGACAATTATGTAACTGCATATTTTGCCCTCATATTTTTATCTTTGAATGAGGCAAAGATCATCCTCTACCATATATATCTTTTTTTAAAATTAATTTTAATGGAGTGACATTGATAAGTCAGGGTACGTATGTTCAGAGAAAACATCTCCAGGTTATTTTGACATTTGATTATGCTGCATTCCCAGAGAGGGACAGGCAGGAACAGACAGGAACGGAGAGAGGTGAGAAGCATCAATTCTTCGTTGCGGCTCCTTAGTTGTTCATTGATTTCTCATGTACATTGATTGGGGGCTCCAGCTGAGCCACTGATGCCTTGCTCAAGCCAGTGACCTTGGGCTCAAGGCCGCTAGCAACCTTGGGGCTCAAGCAAGAGACCATGGGGTCATGTCTGATCCCACGCTCAAGCCGGAGACCTTGGGGTTTCAAACCTAGGTCCTCAGCATCCCAGGCTGATGCTCTACCCACTGTGCCACTGCCTGGTCAAGCTCCCATCCTATAATCTTAAAAGTATCCATTTACTTTTTTCGTGATACTGTACTATGAGGATGCAAGTGTTTCACTCCCACCATCAGGTGTATGCAGGCACAAGACTTGAAAGGCAACTTTAGTATCTGATATTTGGTATTGAAATTGTACATAGATTTTTCTCAATACAATACTTCTAAGTCAAAGGGTCCTGTTTGCAAAATATACGAACAGCGAAGGTCCCTGCAGCACGAGGTTCCCCATGCTTTCCTTTTCCTAGTTATCAAAATCTAGCCCAAATTTTGCCCCACTTAACACTTCTTCCCTCCCTTAAAACCACCTCCTGGGCCCTGGCCGGTTGGCTCAGTGGTAGAGCGTCGGCCTGGCGTGCGGGGGACCCGGGTTCGATTCCCGGCCAGGGACATAGGAGAAGTGCCCATTTGCTTCTCTACCCCCCCTCCTTCCTCTCTGTCTCTCTCTTCCCCTCCTGCAGCCAAGGCTCCATTGGAGCAAAGATGGCCCGGGCTCTGGGGATGGCTCCTTGGCCTCTGCCCCAGGCGCTAGAGTGGCTCTGGTCGTGGCAGAGCGACGCCCCGGAGGGGCAGAGCATCGCCCCCTGGTGGGCAGAGCGTCGCCCCTGGTGGGCGTGCTGGGTGGATCCCGGTCGGGCGCATGCAGGAGTCTGTCTGACTGTCTCTCCGTTTCCAGCTTCAGAAAAATACAAGAAAAAAAAAAAAAAAACCACCTCCTGGAACAAGCAGCACCTGAGCCCTGAGAACATTTGAGTCAGACCCGATGGGGTTGATAACAAACCACTTGTGCTGCCCTGAGGCAGGAAGCAGAGCCGCTCGGGGGCCTGCCAGGTTGTCTCTCTTCCGCCCTTTTAGGGTGGGGTGCAGGGGCAGTGGCTGCAGCTAGTAAGACCAAGGGTCTTCCCCAGACTTCTTCCTACTTACGCTGTGGTTGAGATCAAATGGATGCCAGGGCGCTTTGCCTTACACAAATGAGGCTGCTTCAGCGTAAATGACACTCAGCGCCTTCAACTGTGGCTGCCCACACGTTTCTGTAAGGGTACTTCATGTCAAAGTGCCCCTCCCGTTCCAGCCGCAAGAAGACTAGAGAGCAAGGTCGACTGTCTGGTGTGACTCCAATGACAGAGGATACAGCTGGGCCAGGGGCACAGTGCAGGGACCGTCTGCCTGGAACGCGCGGTTGCTCGTTCGGTACCCTGGGCTTGCCCGGTCACAGCACAGACGACAAGCAACCAATAAGCAAGTGAAGCAACCATGAGTTGATAGTTCTCACCCAGGCCCCCCATGAAATCAAGAAATAAACTCTCTCTTATTTAAATGACAGATTACATAGGTACTTTTTTAAAAGATTTTGATTTTTACAAGGGGGCAGAGCGAGAAGCATCAGCTTATACTTGCTTCCCTTTAGTTCATTGGCTGCTGTCTTACGAGCCTTGACCAGGCAAGTCCAGGGCTTTGAACCGGCGACTTCAGCCTTCCAGGTTGACGCTCTAGCCAGTGCACCACCACAGACCAGACCTTTTAAAAAACATGTTGAAAACATTGCTGAGCTAACATGGAAAAGAAAAAAAAGACACATCTAGGACAAAAAGGAAAGCAGATACCCTGGGAAGTAAAACCAGCTTCTATTCAAGAACTTCTACAGAACCCCAGAGACCTGATGTCCCGCTCTGATGAGGACAGAGGCCTGCAGGTCAAGCCCAGGGCCTCTCAAAGGTGAGGAGTCGGAGCCGGCCTCCTACCAAAGCTGGGACTCCGGAGGGCTTGGTCCTTGGTACAGGAGTGGAGGGGAAATTCAGCCACTGCACAGAACGGGGTGGCGAGGGAGCCCGCCTGTCTTGATCTTGGTGCAGGGTGGATTTAAAAAAAAAATCCTTCAACAATTAAAAGTGTAAGTCCCTCTTCTCTGGTGCATGCAGTCCAAATTCTTAGAATAGGGCTGGGATGGGGACTCTCAGAGGTTCAATCTGGAAAAAAACAACTCAAGGGCTGAACTTAATTTAAAGTGATACCAGGGTGATAACTTACAGTGAGCCCTCGGCTTCAGGTAGAAGCAATTGTCTGAAAAGATGTGATTTCAGTCAAAGTCCCAAAGAATTCTCATGAAATCACAAATAAAACGAGCCCTTCCCAAACTGGAACCACAGGACAGCAGGAAGGGCCAAGGCACCAGCTGCAACAGACCCCACACAGAGAACGGGCAAAGGGGCTCCACAAACATGCTGAAAAAGATACACCCAGACAGCTTGTAAGCGGAAGAAAAGATGCCCAACCTTGTTAGTCATGGGCGTGAAGATTAAACTTCAAGACACTGAGATATACCCACCAGGTGGGCGAGGACTAAAACACTGAGGCTGGTGAAGAGCACTCACCTACTGCTGATCAGCGTAAACTGGTACAGCCATGTTCAAACGTAACTTGCCATTACCTATATTATCTATACAATAAATCCTCTCCTGGGTTAATATCCTAGGAAATACTCGTGCACCAGCATGTTCACAGAAACATTGTAACAACAACAACAAAAAACCCCAGAAACAACCGGTATGCCCACTATCAACAATAGAACACATAAAGTGCATTCTGTACATTGCCATAATGGAACCCACAATGAATGAGAGGTCAAGGTTAAGCTGTCCAAGGTCTACACTTTGCAGGCTGGCCTCCCAGCCTTTGCAGGTGGACTTTTCTTTTTCTTTTTTTTTTACAGAGACAGAGGAAGTCAGAGAGAGGGACAGATAAGGACAGACAGACAGGAACGAAGAGAGATGAGAGGCATCAATCATGAGATTTTTGTTGTGGCACTTTTTTTAGTTGTTCATTGATTGCTTTCTCATGTGCCTTGACCGTAGGGCTACAGCAGACCAAGTAACCCTTTGCTTGAGCCAGCGACCTTGGGCTCAAGCTGGTGAGCTTTGCTCAAACCAGATGAGCCCGTGCTCAAGCTGGCGACCTTGGGGTCTCGAACCCGGGTCCTCTGCATCCCAGTCCGACGCTCTATCCACTGCGCCACCACGTGATCAAGCTGCAGGTGGACTCTTGAGCAAGGATCCATGGACTCCAGCCACTGCCAAGTGCCCAAGGCTCTGATCAGTTACACAGTCGGACCCCTAGCCTGCTCACTGTCAGAGCTGGGGCTGGCGCATCCCCAGCCATGGATGCATGCAGTGCCTCTGCAGGGGGCTAGCCTCGGCACACAGCTGCTGCAGCAGTTCAGACCCAAGATCCAGGACTGTGTCGGAGAGATGGTGCAAAGCCCCACACACTGAGCTGGAAGATCAGGGCTGATACATCATATTGTCATCGCATCCCTTCTGCTGACAGCGGAGGAGGAGCTGAGCTTCCCACCAGGCCGTTTGACAGCAGACAGTCCTGGGGTGGGAGTGACTGCTCAGTGCCTGGTGAATGTTGGTCCAACCACGGGAGGGAATTGTTTCACTGTTTGCTCCTGTTTGCACGGGACTGAATGAACTACAGCAGTGGTAGTCAACCTGGTCCCTACCGCCCACTAGTGGCCATTCCAGCTTTCATAGTGGGCGGTAGCGGAGCAATCAAGGTATAAATTAAAAAGATTTAACTGTAGTAAGTTGTTTTATAAAGATTTATTCTGCCAAACTTAGCGAAAATCTGACATAAAGTACTTGGTAAGTAATTATTATTATATGCTTTAACTTGCTGTAACTCTGCTTTATAAATTTTATAAAGTAAAGTTACTTCCCCACTTTATAAATCACCACCATTACTGTAGAACCGGTGGGTGGTTAGAAAGTTTTACTAACAGAGATACAAAAGTGGGTGGTAGGCATAAACAGGTTGACTACCCCTGGCCTACAGCTAGATGTGTCAATACAGGGAAGTCTCAGGAATACTAAGCACATGAAGTCAAAGAAAGCAGGTTTAATGATATCCTTTACATGAATTTCAGAAATAAGCAAATAAAAAACCAATATGATAGTAAAATTATAAAGAAAAGCAAAGGGATGGTCACCGCCAGTTTCAGGACGGTGGCTTCCCCTGCTTGGGGACAGAGAGGCGGCAGTCATGGGAGAACGCAGAGGGCGTCCTGCTGTCTTTAAGCGGGAAGTGAATATAAGGGCGTTTATTATTCTTTAAACTGAAATGGCATGTTTTAGACACTTTCCAATGAGTGTTTCACTATTTAAAAAAAAAAAAAACCTTACAATGTTAAAGGTCTGTTCCACATTTTAAAAATCTTCAGATGAGATTTTAGACTTCAGGCTGCTGGCCGAGACCAGCAACCTCGCAGCCTTAGCCCAGACTGCAGGCATCGCCCCAGCCCTGCTGCGCCCACCCACACACTCTCCTCTCCTCCTGGCTTTCCCTGAACTTCTCACCCCTCCTTGCCTGGGCGAGGCAGCAGCTGCCGGGCTCCCACACCAGCCACTCCGTCCCTCTGCTCTGTGTCCACCTAGTGAATGTTTACTTCTGCAGAACGTGCTTGTGTCGCCTCTCCCCACTTACCTGGCTTTCATCACAGCTGCACCCCCCCCCCCCCCCCAGTGGCACCTCTGTCAGAACTCCAGTCCGCTGCTTGTGCTCATCTGTGCAGCCTCACCTCTGGCCTGGACTAGGTTCCGGCCACCACCATCAGAGCCCTGAGTGAAGAGGGCGCAGGCAGACCAGACCTTTGTAACAGGTGTCAAGAGGAAGGGCCACCACGCCTCTAGCAGCGTTCCTGGATGCCAGTCCAGGCAGAAGCAGGGAACAGCAGCCAGCTGTGGGGTGCTTCCTGTGTGCTGCCCGCACACATCAGCTCACTAATCCAATCAGCTCTGCGCAGTAGGCGCCGTTAACTCCCGTTTTTCAGATGCAGAAACCAACAGACACAAGTGTTGCAGAGCTGGGAGTCCAACCTGGCGTGACTCCCAGAGCCCACGTTTAACTGCACTACATTCCTAGAAAGCTCTGGAGTGGGCCATCAGCAGTCTATTCCTGCTGTAGTTGATCATGAGGTATCAGCTTGGTCTCTGAAGACAGATGGCTTAAAATCTCAGCTCCACTACTCACTGGCTGACCACTGGGTGGCCGTAGCACAGGCACTCTGAGCTCATTTCCTGTCTGTAGAACGGGGAGAATGGTGTCTGTCTAGCAGGGTTGTCCTGTGGTTCTGAGAGCTCAGCCCTGGGGCAGAGGTTAGGGGCACGCTAGTGTAACCACACTGCCCCCTGGTGGCTGCCTTGGTCAGTGCACCAAGGCCTAGAACAATGTAGCCACGCCCTCACCTTCAACAGTGGAGGGACTTGGTCCTGGGGCATGGATCCCCAAAGGGCTGAAGTTTACATGGATGCAATGAGCACTGATTACACCTCCATATGGTTTCCCTTCAGACACCTTGGACCACTGACTGCCCTGGCCCCTATATACAAACCTCATTAGCCTGACAATACAGACTGAAAAGGTCAGCCATTCAGAATCCACCAGCAGAGGCTGAGACCGACTTCCAAAAGGTTCACCTACAAGGCAGCTGAGGCAAAATGTGGAGCTGTGACGGCAGGGGTGACGCTCTCCTGTCCATTTTGGCTGAAATAACGGACTGGCTGTCATCCCTTCCTCCCCTGCTCTTAGGCACCAGAGTCAGAGCCTGGGCTTTGGACAGAGCCCCAGGGCTGAATCTCTAAAGGTGAACGACAGCAGTGAGTATGTGTTGGCCCCACCCTTGAGATAAAAATCTATCAAGGGCAATGCATCAGGACCTCCCATTGAGTGCTGACGGCCAGAGCCATGAGCCCGGCCGGCGAGGTCAGGCGGCTGGCAGGGCAGGGGTGGGCGCCGCAGGCCTCCCAGACTCAGCTGTCTTCGGGGAGGAGAGCAGGGAGAGCAGACAGTGCAGAAGCAGCAGTGGTGGTGCTGGGAGAAGTCTGAGCAGTGCTCCCGGGTAGCAGTGACAGGAGTACAGTAGTACAAGCAGCACCGCTGTAGCAGAAATAGTAACAGCAATGAAAATACACGTAGCATCTGTTACGTGCAGTCACTGCTGGGAGCACTTCTCACGTACAGACCCCCTCGATCCTGACGCTGCCTCTACAGCCGATATCCCCACCTTAGAAAGAAACCGGAACAGAGAGGCTAATGATCTGCTGAGGTCCCACACTAAGTGCCCGGCTCTGACGCTCAGTTCCTGACCAGCAGAAGGACATCTTGCCCACCCTTTTCTCTCCTGGCCGGGCTTGTGGCAAGTGGCTGCACGAGTGGTGTGAGACCCTGTACAGCACAAGGTCAAGGCCTGCCAGGACATGGAAGACACATTCTGGCAGACGGCTCGTGGATTTTTGTTTTCTTTGCAATTAAAAACAAAGTAGGAGCCCTGGCCGGTTGGCTCAGCGGTAGAGCGTCGGCCTAGCGTGCGGAGGACCAGGGTTCGATTCCTGGCCAGGGCACATAGGAGAAGCGCCCATTTGCTTCTCCACCCCTCCCCCTCTCCTTCCTCTCTGTCTCTCTCTTCCCCTCCTGCAGCCAAGGCTCCATTGGAGCAAAGATGGCCTGGGCGCTGGGGATGGCTCTGTGGCCTCTGCCCTAGGTGCTAGAGTGGCTCTGGTCGCAACATGGCAACGCCCAGGATGGGCAGAGCATCGCCCCCTGGTGGGCAGAGCGTCGCCCCATGGTGGTGGGCGTGCCAGGTGGATCCCGGTCGGGCGCATGCGGGAGTCTGTCTGATTGTCTCTCCCTGTTTCCAGCTTCAGATAAACGGAAAAAAAAAAAAAACAAAAAAAAAAAACCCCCAAAAAACCCCACAAAGTGGGGGTGGCGGTGGAAAGAGAGCGATGGAAGGAAAGGACTGCCGCGCCTCCTGATGCCCGTGTCCCCACGCGGTCCCCCTGCCCCGCCCAGTGCCGGGTGCTCCTGCTACAGACACACACAGGGAGGTGGCTGGTTTATTGTTTCCCTTTTTTAATGAAACTAGACCACTGCTTACAAAAGCCTGCGTGGGCCCGCATGCCCACCCTTCCCTGTTCCCTGGCTCAGCCATCCTGTCCCCCAGGAACCGGAACAAGGCGGGTGTGGAAGAACCCCACAGGCTCAGTGACCCACATGAGTGGAGCGGCCTGGCCTCGGACCCCAAGCCTTCAGAGGGTGACAGTGCTACCTCCCGCATCTGTTCCCATCAGGCCTAGGGGCTGCGCGGATGAGGGTGGTCCAGGCTGCTGTGGTTCTCAGGCCACCGCCCAGACCAGAGTGAAATGATGTGACTGTCCCCCCCATGGACCCCCCCGCCCCCAGGAGCTCTCCCCTTCCTCCCCCATCCCAGCCCTAACTCTACCCCACCAGTGATGAGGCCCAGCTCCCGTCGGCAGGGCCAGGGCCTACAGGCTGTAGAACTTGAGGCTCCTGTCCATGCCCGTGGACGCGATGAACTTGGCATGGTGCCCGAAGGCCACCCCGGTGGTCAGGCCGCTATGCTCTGAGGGAAGAGACAAGGGGCGCTGGTGAGAAGCTTTTCCCCTCTGGGTCTCAGCACTGACCCCTCACACAGACATCCAACCCATCCAGTCCTTCCCCCATGGCATGAGACGGCTCGTCCGCTTTCCCCGCAACCTGAACCTCCCGCAGGCAGGGCCGCAGCCCGCCCTGCAGTTACTGCAGGGCCTCGGCGACGCCCGGCACAGGGCCAGCACGCAAGTTCTTGTTGGGCTGAGCGAATGGACGACTCTCAGCGCCCCTCCCCTAGGTGTTCGGGCACCTGCAGCTCTGCTCCAGTCCTGGAGCTGGCGGGACCGAGGCGGAGGGTGCCCCCCGGCATGCAGTCTTGCTCCCCACATCTCAACTGGCTGTTCTTAAAATTGAGCTGAGCTTTCAGTTTGGCATAAACTTCAGTAATCAGCTGTTGGGACCAGCCCAGTGCTAACTCCTTGCTCATAATGGAAACAGTCTGTCAGCTTGCTCGAGCGCATGGAGTTCCAACCCCGGGGAACCTGGGCCCCCACAGAAGGCAGGGCTGGGGCGGGGGCTGGGGCGGGGGCACAAGAGGCTGGGCAACACTCCACAGGAGCGTCAGCACTTCTCTTCAGGCAGGTTAACGTTCACACCACAAAGACCCGTGCTTCCGGCCTGCCACACCCCTCACTCTGCTCCACATCAGAACACCGGGCTGAGGAAGGGCTAAACCCCACGGGCCGTACAGCTAGGCCCGGACACCTCTGAAACACCAGCCACGGCGCAGGCTCGGGAGAACACACAAGTGGGAGAAGTCTGTGTCCTGCCCACAACCTGCTAACGGGGAAAAGAACTGTATCAACAAAGACAGCAGCAGCTGCCATTCATTGAGCTCCCAAGTGTGCAGCAGGTACCTTGCCACCATGCATGCCACCTGTGCATCACCGGCTGGCACAGCCTGCAGAGCAACGCCTATGTGCCCACTGCAGAGCTGGAGAGGGACTCACTGAAAGGGAGCCACGTGCCCGGGGCCATACAGCTATCAGGAGACCGGCAACCCTGTTAGCCTCTATCTTGGCTTCTGTACCTTTTTCCTCTGGCACTTACAACTGCAATTACTGGCGACTATCTGCTGCGCAAAGGTTTGATCTCTCGTACCCACTGCTCTAACCCCACAACAGAGGAGGACACAAGCTGAATGATAACAATGGCAAATCCTTCCTATGCGCCAGACACTGTTTTAATGCACACACATCTAAACCTCACATTAAGTCCCACTGGGTACGTACTATTATCATGCCCCAGAGAGGTTAAGTAACTTGCCCTATGTCACACAGCTTGAAGCAGTAAAGCTGGCACTCTGGCTCGAGTTCACTGTCTCAGTGACCATATTCTGCTGCCTCAAGTTGTGACTAACAGCTGCTGAGGCATATTAATGCCCACTCCTGACACTCCCGACCCAGTGGGGTTCCCCCACCTCCTTCTGGGCCAGAACACCCAGGGACCTGGGACCCCAGGGCCAGCCTCTACCTGTAAAGTGAAGAATCTCCGTCCACTGCTTGCAGATGTAGATCTGGACATCTGTGCCCCCGAGGGCCAGGTAGGTACCGCTCTGGTCAAAGATCAGGGACTTCACCTGCCAGAGCCAGAACAGAGATCACACGAGGGGAACAGAAACTAGGGGCAACTGGGAACAAAGAGAAGCAGTTTAGATGAACTCAGCGAGCCATCGACAAATGAGGAGGCCCCAAGAGCTGGGGCGAGGGAGGCCGCACCTCAAAGTTGTTGTCCAGCTGCAGGGTCTTGAAGTTCTTGAGCTTGCGCAGATCCCAGAGCTTGACGGAGGAGTCGTCGGCCGCAGTGGCCAGGTAGTAGCCGTTCTCGGAGAAGGCGATGCTGGTGATGGGGCCCGAGTGGCCAGGGAAGTTGGCCACGTTGGTGCGCTCCTGCAGTTGGAGGGTGGGTAGCAAAACGTCACCCACTGTTCACGAGAGGGAGAAATGGAACTCCCCAAACTCCTACCTCTGAGATGGCCTCCTCCATCCTTCGGGGAAGGACAGCTGGCAGGAAGAACAGGAGTGGATGGCCCAGCCCAGGCCCCCCGACTACCCCGACCATGTCACTCACAGAGCCACTGTCTCTTCACCATCGGGACACCCCCAGGGCCAGATGCCATAAGCACTTAGTCACAATGAGCAGTCATCAAAGCTCTGACCCTAGGGCTCAGATGGAGGCAGCCATGTCCTACCTTCAAGTCCCAGATCTTGATCTGAGAGTCTATGGTTCCTGTTCCAAAAATGAGTCCATCAGGATGGAACTGTGCACAGGTGAGCGCTGTGGAGAAGGGGGACCTGTGTCAGAGCCCCTGCGGGAGACTAACACGGCAGAGGGTGGCTCCTTCTCCTCACATTCCCCACCGTGCCCGCATAAAGCCTGGCGCTTGGCAGGTATTGGCGGTAAGTCTATTTTTACAGAACAAATGAGCAAATAAAACATAATAATAAATGATAAATAGCAAATGAAGAGAAAGAGGCAACTTACAGCAGCCAGAGGTCTCATCTGTCACCTTGGTGAGCACGCGCCCTGTCTGGATGTCAGAGAAGGCCCAGTACTGAAAAACCAGAGACAATGACATCAGTGAGAAAGTGGGTGTCCTTCAGGAAGCAGAGACCCCCATTCAGCAACCCCTAGTAACACCAGCTCCTCTTGGCAGAGAGTAAACACTCTCCTCGGGGTTCTGGGGAGCCTCCTGGGGCTGGGAAGCTGTGCCCTCACCCACGATGCTCAAGGCCTCTCAGGGCCCTGGGTGGGGCCACACCTGGTCATCAGAGGAGCTCAGGAGATAGTCACCAGTGGCGTGGAGGCTGAGGCCTGTCACAGCGCTCTCATGGGCCCGAACAACCTGAACACAAGAGGTGTTCGGAACAGACCAGATCCTGATAGTGGCATCCGGGGAGGCAGAGAACACCAGCTCCTAAGAGGAAAGCAGAGGCGGACTATCAGAGAGGAGAGGTGGACCACGATGCTCTCAGAACACCAGCAACGGCTTCTCCTCTCAGCCCTGTCCTGCCTGGAACCACCCATCCACCCAATGGTGCCTACCAGGGCCTCTGGTAAATGACATTAAAATGGCCAAACATCATTTGACCTTGGAGGCCTTGCCATCCAGTGGTAGAAGGGATAACTGCACCAGAGTGCAATATCCCACAACCTGTTTGCAGGGCCAGAGAGAACCGTGCCTAGTGCAACTGGCAACTGCATTGCTTCGTTTGTTTTAATAACCACATGCAGCTCATGCCTACTGTCTGGGGTGGCGTGGGTCTGCACAGGACTGGGTCTGGGGGGGCTGCAAGGGCATGTTCAGTGTATCCTACACTTAAGGGTTCTTAGAAAAATTTGGGACAGGGAGAGAACTTACATAGTGTCACCAACCAATTATTTTCCTAAGGGCATTTAAAACTATAAGGTAAAACCTACCATCTTTTGTCAACATGATTTCATAAGAGAAATATAAACACCCAGTAAGAAGGAAAGGAGTGCTTCCATTTGAATGAACTTATTTTTTGAGAAATTCACCATGTTCATGATTCTTGTTTGTCATTTCCTTAAGGTACAGGGCAAAGGCCGGCTGTCTGAGAAGTACCCATCCAGCCACTGTCTTACAGACGCAGACCCAACTGTCCTTGACCTACACTCAAACCCACAGCGTCCCTGGCCGGGTCTCAGGAGCGGCCCTCACTCTCCAAGCCAGCAGGCCCCACCTATTCTGACCCACCCCCTTCAACAGTCAGCACCCAGGTCTTCCCGCCCACGCTGGAGGCCCCTCGGAATGCTTCCTCAGAGCCGAGTGCTTTGTTTTCTGCAGTTTGTATTATAAACATAGTAGAGTTTTGTCTTTTTCTCAACAAACTGTTTCAATGAACATGTTTCTGTAAGTTATGCATTTCCTCTCTCTGTCTGGTCTGAAGAGCCCTGTATAGTGGGTCCTACAGAGTAAAGGAGAACCCCATGACTCCAAACAGAGGCCCCTAAATGTCTACCCTGGAGTCAGAGCTCTTTCTCAGGCCTACCTCACTTTACCAAGGAGACAGCGGGGTGGGCTCTGGCTCTGGGGCCCTAACCCACTGAAACTGGGCTCAGGAACGAGGGCGCAGCGTGGCCAGAACTCCTTACCTGGGAAGGGTGGAACACCACACTGGTGACTTTCTTGGTATGGCCTTTGAGGGTGGCCAAGATTTGCTCAGAACTCTTGTCGAAGACAACGACATTTTTATCTGCCCCACCTGGAAAGGACCCACGTGAGATCCAAAAATGAGCCAAGCCTTCCAGGTCTCTTTGCTACAGAAGGCACTTTTGTCCCCAGGCCTAACTTTTGCATAGGACTGGAGCATGAACCTCCCCTGCCACCTCCCCAACGTCGGCCTGCTGCCACTGGGTCAGGCCAGCTCTCACCGGTGAGGATCTTGTTGGTGTCGGAAGGGCAGAGGTCCAGGGCGAGGATCCCAGGAATGCTGGCGCTGTGCAACCCCTGTGCACACCAAACCCAGTCACAGCCCAATCAAAGCCACACAACTCCCCCTCTGCCACCCCCAGCCCAGGGAACAAAAGTGACCTGCGTTCCTTCTCCACCGCCCTTGGCCTTCTGCCCGGACGCAGCGCCTCCCTCACTGCGTTCCCGGGGAGTGGAGTGGGGCAGGAGAAGCCCCGGCATCTCGGCAGCCGAGGCTGGAAACAGGGCCTGGACGGCTCTCTGCCCGTGCTCCGGGCCGGCCCCCCCAGCCCCGAAACAGCACAGAGGGCCCTCTCCGAGACAGAGGGCGCGGCCACTCACCACGTGCGATGCCACCTGCCGGTACTTGCTGAGCTCTTCTGGCTTCACCAGCTCCTCAGGCACAGTCTTCCCTCTCTGAGGAAAGAAGAAGGCCCACCCCAAGGAGAGCGGCACTGAGGGCGGGCCCCAGCTAGCCCTTTCCGAAGGGGTCAGCACCCTCCCTCCACCTGGCCACCTCTCTCCCCCGGCTCCGTGAGGCGACTCACCTTCTTACGCTCCGTGGTTAGCACAGTGGCCTTGTCTTGAAGCTGAGGAAGAGAGAGGGGAACAGACTCAGTGTGAGCCAAGACAACGGTGTGCTGGACGCTGGTGACGTCCATGTTTCCACAGGTGTCAGCAAAAGCTCGCCATGTGCCAAGGACTGCGCTACAGGCTGACAAGCGTGATCTCTTTCTACTCTCGCCCCAAGCTAATGAGGTGGGGGTGGCGACCTTGTTTCACAGGAGACAGCCTCGGAAGTGAAGGCCACAGGGGTGACAAATGCCAGAGTGAGGAGAGGACCAGGCTGCAGGACTCCCAGACCAGGTCTACGCCACTGAGACAAGAGCTAAAATGCAAGGTGATGCTCTGAACTGTCCGGCAAAGACACAAACTATCGAGTCCTGCAGAGGACTCTCTGAGTGTAATGGCACTGCACGTGAAATCGGGCCAGCTCCGTGTCTTGTGAGCTGTGCCTTGGAATCGGAGTCTCACATTCTAGATCCGTAAACTAGAAAGGCTAATTCTTATCCTGCCTCCCTCAGGGAAAAAACATGAAAACACGCAGCAAAGTATTTTACTATCTGCAAAGAACCCTAACAACAAAAAGAGCTACACGTTGCACTTACTGATTACAGTCTGTTAAATCCCCACATGTCTATGGAGTAGGTACTCTCATTCTCCTCTTAGAAGCAAGGGAAAGGGACACGGAAGGGTTAGTTAAGTCAGCTCAAGGTCCTAAAGCTTACAGATGGTGACCCCGAAGTAGAAAGGGAGCAGTGTGGTCTGAATCTGTGCTCTGCATGACTTTCTCCCCAAAGAGATGAGATTTTTATTTACATGGGACTCAAGGGTGAAAGGTGAGTGCCCATGCGCATTTCTACCAAGTGGCAGCACCCTTACCTTCTGGATAATCTCGGGGGTCATTCCCGCCAGCTCGCCCAAATCCATCGGCTCACCTGCACCCTGAAGAGAGAAAGGGAAGGTGAGGGAGGCAGGGAGTGCCAAACACTCTTCCAGGAGAGCCCCGCAGGCCACCACACGAAAGGGCAGCTGACAGAGGTGGGACAGGGGACGATGCCACTCACCACTACACTTGGCTGAGAGCTCGGCACAGCCTGGGGCACAATGAGACCAGCCTGCGGTTTCAGGGTGGCCAGAGCTGAGAGAGAAGACAATGTTAGAAACGGGGTATGACCAAGCGGAACCAGCACCGAGTGGGGGCTGGGGGGGGGGGCGCACCTTCTCGAGCAGCAGTGACTTCCTTGGTGAGACGGGCAATGACACGGCAGGCGGCGTCGTGCTGGTAGAGCGCGTGGGAGAGCTCTTGGCGGGTGGTCTGCAGCTGCTGGCGCAGAGTGAAGCTGTGCAGCATGACTGCATCCTGGGAGGGGGGATGCCACCGTGAGGGGGAGAGAGGAGCCAGGAGCACCCAGTAGAAGGGCCTGCCCTTGATAAGAGGACATGGCCCCCATCCCACGGCCTAGACCAGTTATCAGTGACCCTGAACGTGCTGGCAGCCACTCCCAAGTCCCTAGGCTTGCCTAATACTGGGCACAGACAGGAGTGGGAGCCAGCTCGTTCCCACCCCCATCTTCACTAATTCACCAGCAAATCTCCGAAGTCATGTCATCACCTCCCCAAGAGGGAACAATGCTGTTGCTATTCACTGACTGCCCTCATTCTGTTAGGCACTGTGCTCAGCAGTCCCTCAAGATATACTCATTCATTCATGTTGTAGAGTGCCCATTATGTACCAGGCGCTGCTCTTGGTGCTGAGGATATACCAACAGATGAAACAAATGCCTGGCATCATGAAATGTATACTCTAACTCTCCCAAAACCCTGAGAGGCACTTATCCATGTTGTACAGTCAGGAAAACTAGAACTGGAATATGAGCAACTTGCCTAAAGTCACATGGCATGTGAGCAGCAGAGCTAAGCATGGAACCCAGATCTGTGTGACTTCAACAACCAGGCTCCTCCTCTGCAATCATCCTGTCCCTCAAAAGAGAAAATAATGCTCCATCCTTCCCATCCCAAAGTCCTAGTCCAATGATGTCTTCAAGTGGGGAAGACGCCAGCTCTCTCCCAGGGACTCACCCACTCATCCTGCAAGGCTTTCAGAATGGCTGGGATGCTGGTGGCAGAGGGAGGCTTGGGCCGGATTGGGTGAGCCACTGCCAAGAGAGGGAAGGCAGGCATGAGGAACCACAACACAGGGGACCCTTCCTGTCCCCCACTCGTCTCCTTCCACCTGCATTAACAGACACTATCTCCTCCTCCCATGCCACCTCCCACCCTCTCAGGCTCCGAACTAAAACGGCCCTGGTCCGAGCCAGCATCTAAACACCTTTGATGTCAATGAGCTGCTCCTCGGACAGAGGCTGATTGTTGATGGGGTCTGTGCCATTCTCTGCAATATACTTCTCAATGAGCCGCCGCTCGTAGACATGATTAGAGACGGGGGACACACACGGGTGCTCTGGCACTTCATTGGAGACTGTGAAAAAAAGGCAGGCAGTGAACCTAGAGTGGTGAGAAAGACCGTGGGGCCCTGGTGGGATAGTTACACTGGATAGAGCATCATCTCAAAGTGCAGAGGTTACTGGTTCAATCGCAGTCAGTCAGGGCACATATAAGAACAGATTGATGCCCTCCCCCTAAAATCAATTTTTATAAAAGGTGATTATATATTTTAAAAAAAGACCTTGGGCCAAAGGGATGCCTCATCTGCTGCACGCCCAACAAGACCATGTGTCCCCACACTCAATAGGAATCAAGACCTGACAGCAGGCCAGTTCTGTACTGTCCTTAGAACACTTTCCAGCTGCGTAACTAGCTCCTCCGTCAATCTGCTGACAGAGAGCCAACAAATAATTACTGCATAATTACTATGTGCCAGGCACCTAGAGAGCTGTCAGTCACCTCTGCCCATCTCACTGTGAACAAAGATGCTCGGGCACCATTATATTCCGGGACATGGAGATACACAAGACACCCAGAGTTAAGTATAGAGCAGCGATTGTCAACCTTTTCCATCTCATAATTACTAAAATTCTGCAGCACACCAAAAAATATCTTTTTTGCCTATCCAATAAAAAATAAATAAAAGGTATAATTTTAATTTTCATTCATTCACACAGAACGGCTATTGTTGTGTTAGATGTTGTCATATTTTCTATTTGACAATCTAAAGGGAAAGAGATCAGTGCCCCTGACTAGTCAGGTACTGCATGTTTTTAAAATTCTTCCAGCACAGCAGGTGAAAAATCACTGCTCTAGAGCCCACCTAGATGGATTACCAGACAAAGAAATTACAAAGCAATGTGACAGGTGCTATAACAATACAAAATATTTACACATTGTTTTACTAGTTGCCAAGCATGGCTGTAAACACTTCCCCTAGATTAATTCACCCCACAATCACCGCCAACAGAGGTAGAGCTGATACGCCCGCCTCAGTAGCCTGTGCGCCCCCTGAGGACAGAGACCGCAGCTGGTCTCTAACAATGCAGCTGCCCAGCAGGCACTCGGTAAACATGCACCAGATGAGCAAATGAGAGGAAGGACGATGCTAGCGATAGAGACAAGAGCGTCCTCGAGACAGAAAGGGCCCTGGCGGGTAGCTTTCTTGGTTAAAGCACCCTCCCGATTGCCTGACCTGTGGTGGCGCAGTGGATAAAGCCTTGACCTGGAAATGCTGAGGTCGCCGGTTCAAAACCCTGGGCTTGCCTGGTCAAGGCACATATGGGAGTTGATTCTTCCAGCTCCTACCCCCCCCCTCTCTGTCTCTCCCTCTCCTCTCTAAAATGAATAAATAAAATTTAAAAAAAAAGCACCCTCCCGACAGGCTAAGGTTGCGGGTTCAATCTCTGGTCAAGGTGAACACAAGAATCAACCAACGAATGCATAAGTGGAACGACAAATTGGTTTCTCTATCCCTTCCTCTCTAAAATCAATCAATCAATAAATTTTTTTTAAAACTGAAAGGAAACAATAGCCGTGAAAATAATCTGCAAACTGACTTCTCCAATGTGAAGAGCTCATTTTCCTAATCAACACTGCCCCTCCTCCCTCCCTCCCGTTTTTGGGATTTATGGAGAGGTTTTAAGAGGAAAGGGCTTGGAAGTTAGGAAGCAAATAGCGAAAGGGATGAGAAACTAGTAACCTAATGAAATGAGAACCAAAAGGAAAGACGGTAGAGCCGTGAAAAAAAGCACGGATTCGGGATCAGAGAACCTAATTCCAGCATCCAGTTCTGCCCCTTGCTAACTGTTCAGCATCAGATGCGCCGTATGCTCCTTGAACCTTACATCCTTATCTGGAAAAAAAAGGACCTTTCTGTCGGCTTCGGAGATTTCCTGTGAGCATAAAAAGGAGACCACAGACTGGGAAGCGCACTGTAAACCAATAATGGCTTTACAAACGTACGCTGTTTTTATCAGCCCTGCAGGGTGAGGCTGGGAGCTGGAGACATGGCTTCCAGCCCTGTCACTGCCTCTAACTCACATGTGACCTTCGCAAATTGCAGACGCTCTGCCTACCCAGGCGAGAGCTCAAACAACATCCAGTGCAATGCTCTCATTCTGCAGGGGAAACTGAGGTCCAGAGCTCCGCACCAGATCACAAAGCCTGTCGGAGGCGGATCCTGCACCAGCTCTCGGCATTCCCGATTCCTGCACCAGCCCCGGCTATACCGATCTCTGCACCAGCTCCCTCCGCTCAGGCCTCAGTTCCCACTGCGTCAACGAGGTGGCTGGCCTCAAAGATGCCCGCGACAATATACTCGAGGCATTACGTGAAGCGCTGCACAAATGCATCCCAAGCTGAGGACGAGGACCCCCGTGCTGACAAGCCGCCGCCCTGCCTCCCGGGAGCCCCGTCTTCACCTCCGCCCCTGCCCTGGCGCCGCAGCAGCCCGCAGATCCTCCCGCTCGGCTCTCCGGCCTCTCGCGATCGGCCGCAGCCGATACTCACTAGAGCAGATCAGAGACATGGCGCCGTCGCTGTTCTCCGAGGCGCCACACACCAGGCTCCGGGATTAGCTGCGGAGCTGCCGCGGGCCAGTTCCTGTTCCTAGCTGCGTCGGGGACGCTCCGCGGCCAGCGGGGAGCTGCCCCGCCGAACGATAATAGCGTAGCCCTTCACGTGGGACTGCAGCGGGGCGCGCGCCTAGCCTCTCACACCGAACGGAAACTGCCCTTCCCCAGAATGCAACCCGGCAGGAAAGGGCCCGCCTGAGAGTCTCGGCTATTTCCGGAAAAACTCGTTTCTTTCCGTAAAGCTCCCCCGAGGCACGAGAGGAAGAGATCCGGAACTACATTTCCCATGATGCAGCAGTGGGAATTTAAAGCCAATGCAATTTAGCAACATTTTTGAGACCCTTGTGCGCTGGGTCTTGGCACCAGTCTTGCAAACTGGTGTATGCGAGAGTTTCCAATGGCATATTCCTTAGGTCTGCCTTAGAGTTCTGCATCTTCAGGGCGTGTCCCACGTGATTCTGCGGTGTTTTTTCGGACTACCCTTTGAGAAACGCTGCTAGATGACCTGATGAAGAAAGCACAGATGCAGATGGATTAAGAAACTGACAGTGACCAAGAATCGGTTCTGGTCCTGCCTCTTCTACCAATTTGCTCTGCGATCTTGGGGAAGTTATCAGTTTCCCTGCCCCTTTCCTACATGACTTCTGAATCCCTTCCAACTCAGATTGTGTAGGATTCTTTGTGGATACCTATAAGATAAGATACTCTCAGAAATCATGTAGAGCAGGGATCGGGAACCTATGGTTCGTGAGCCAGATGTGGCTCTTTTGATGTCTGCATCTGGCTCGCAGACAAATCTTTAATAAAAAATAATAATAATGTTAAAAATATAAAACATTCTCATGTATTACAATCTATTCATTTCCTACCGCTCCTGTTCATGGTTGCAGGTGGCTGGAGCCAATCACAACTATCCTCTGGGACAACACCAAATTTTTATTGGATAATGCTTAACGTACACGGTCATTGTATGGCTCTCACGGAATTACATCTAAAAATATGTGGCGTTCATGGCTCTCTCAGCCAGAAAGGTTCCCGCCCCCTGATGTAGAGAATGGGTGGCGTGGGCGATTAGGGATTCAGATTAAGCAGCAGACAGACAGGCATGGTCAGTGAAGTCTTCACTGAAGAGGTGAGAACATTCTGACTTTGACAGGTGGGCCAAATTCAGATAGAAGAGAAAGAGAACAGAGGGCATCCCAAGAGGAGGAAATGAACAAGCAAAGGCTTGGAGAGAAGAATAAAAGTTGCAGGTATGAAGGGTAGTATCACATAGTGGCCAAGTGCAAGGACTCTGAAATCAGATTGTGTGTGCTCTGTGCTCTAATCCCAGCTAGTAAACTATGTGAACTTCTCGGCCTTAATTTTCTCATCTGTAAAATAGGGTGGTGATAACAAAGGTTGAGTTAAATAATAGGATTGTTGTAAGGACTTAATATACTGCTCACAGAAATTAGGGGATATTTTATCTCTTCATATTCATTCTGAAGTATCCCCTAATTTTTCTGAGCAGTATATTTAAAAAGGTCTTTGAACTAAACTCGACACATAGTAAGTACAATGAAAATACATGCTCATATCTGTTATCATTCGCCTGAAAGCCAAGCACATTATCCAAACTACTACCATCTTTCCCCTGCACCAATAAAATAGCATCCTAATTGGTCTTGCTTCTAATCCACTTTTCAACAAACAGCCAGTGATCTATTTTCAATGACAAATCTATTCTCACTACTCCCCAGGCTTTCATTCACTCAACAAATACTGATTGGGCGCCTCCTATCTGATAACTGGAGATACAAACGGTGAGCAAGAAAGACAAGATTTCTGCTTTCTTAGACCTTACATTATGGGGTGCAGGCAGGGAGAACCATAAACACACAGGCAATCAACACATGAGAAATTTCCAGAGTGATAAATGCTAACAATAAAACAAATCAGAGTCAAGTGGATAGGAGGTTCTGTGGGTAGGAGGGATGGGCTACTTTAAGCAAGTTATTTGGAGAAGGCATCTCTGAGGATGTGACATTTTTGTTGAGACCTGAATGAGGGAGAATGTTTTCGGCAGAGGAAATTCACCCCCAAGTCCTGCACCATATAGCCCATGCTGACCTCCACAGTCTAACTAACCTCATCTCCTCTGCAGCACACTGGAGGTTCTCACACCTACTCTGGCCGGTTCCAGTACTTTTGCCTGGAACATTCCTCAACTCCCTCTTTCCCCTTTTCTTCTCATGCCCTTCAAAGTAAACATCAGTATCAACTTAAATAGTGCTTCGTGAAGCCTTTAACTTGACCCCCCAAGTTGCGTTCATGGCTCTCTCAGCCAGAAAGTTTCCCGCCCCCTGAGGTAGAGAATGGGTGGTGTGGGCGATTAGTGAAGTTTAGTCCCACAGCACCCTGTCATTCTCTGGGCCCTTCTGGATAACAATAATTTAATTGTTTACAAGTATCTGTTTGATGTCTGGGTTCTCCATTAGACTATACATTCCGTAATGGGAGGAACCATAGTGGTTCTTCTCATTGTTTCTCAGAGTCTAGCACAGTTTCTGACACATAGTAGGAACTTCATAACTGTTGTTAGTTGAATGACAGGCTCCCTGACAAGCCAGGTATCTTAAGTACTTGGATATAGTAGAAAATAAAATGGATTTGTTTAAGTGAGACCTTGAACCAGAGCTAGTTACATTTTCTTAGGGGTTGGCAGCAGAACAGCAGTTAAGCTATGAAGTGATAACCACACTTCCAGAAGATTCCTCTGGAAGATACTTAAGTGGATGGATCAGAGGGAGACAGAGGAGAGAGAGAGAGAGAGAGAGAGACTCAGTAATTTATTTGACAGATTTTTATAGAGGACCCCCTGTGTGCCAGTCAGGCACTATACTGGGCACTGGGGATACCACTGTGAGTGAAACCAGAAGTGTCCCTGTACTGAAGAGTTTATGGCTGTGATAGAAGAATGGGGGGGGGGGAAGGGGAGTCCTTTCAAAGCGTTTGAGTTCCAAAAGCCAGCCCCTCAGGGTATAGAAAGGATTCAGGGCAATTGACTTCGAAGGAAACACTGCAGGTAAGAACTTGATCTCAGATTCCTCCCTACTTCCCCCAATTTCAACCTCTCCACAGAGGAGATACAGATTACCTAGGCGGGGAAGGGAGACGTACTGGGAAAGGGATACATGCATAGCTATTGGTGGGTCCCCAAGAAAGAAATTCTATGCCCTGCTCCATGGCCAATTACCCAAAAGAAGCTCCATTTCCCAGTGGCAAATTTTGTGGACAAGTGACTGAAGAAAGTGAAGATAGGGATTATATAGAGTCACTTTAACTGCTAAAATTATTAACATGATGAAGGTTAAGGCATGAGGAAAGACTCCATTCTTGTTCTTACTAGCCTGGGAATTGAAACTTTAAAAAAAAATTATTTACTGATTTCAGAGAGAGAGAGAAACATTGATTTGTTCTTGTATGTGTCCTGACTGGGGATCAAACCCACAAGCTTTGACTGGGGGGATGACGGTCTAACTAACTGAGCTATCTGGCCAGGGAAGGAACTTTTTGAACCTTCCAGTCCTGCATCAATGCCTGGATATACATCTGCACATATACAGGAACTGCAGATAATCCTCTTATTACGCCTTGAAGGACTTGCACATCCAGTTCACTAACATGATCAGACCTCTTGGCACCGCCTTCTGGGCCACCTGGTATCCATCATCCAGACTGCCTGACCTCTGACTAGTAACCGCGCTCAACCAATTCTAGGACTCAGAGTGCAGGACTGATAATTCTCAAGACAGTACTTTTTCCTGTAAGCACTATTAGCTTTTCTTTCTTCTTTGGAACACTTCTGGGTTAGTCGCCTAGCTGTATTCCCAGTTTGCAAACTCTAAGACCCTTTTACTTCATCTTTATCATTTATTTCTAGCAAAGCCTCCATTCTTTTTTGAGTTCATTCCACACAACAGATGATTACGCAGGACAATGCAGCGCAAACAACTGACACTGAGGATTAGATGAACTCTCTCTCCTCTCCCAGGGTGGCCCTATGTTAATTTTCCAAAAGGTGTGTACAACCTGGAAATCAAGGGTGGGAAAATCCCTGAACTGTCTGAGATTTGTTTCTACCACTCAGATGGAAAAGAGAGTTGATAAGAAATTAAACAATCATAGGAAGAAAAAGTTGCATTTCTTGCAGAGGAGAGTCTGACCTGAGATGGCGTAGTCCTACAAATCAGAAACTATCTCACAAGCAAGCGTATAAGTAGTTGCAAGTGTTAGAAAGGCTGGAAGGTGAGACCCAGTATCCTACCAGAGTCTGCTGGGGAAGAAAGAGACCCTTATCTGAGGGAGAAAGTGATGCGAGTTCAGAGGTAACACACATCTGAAGGAAAGAAACAACTGAGACAGGTGACAGACTGGTTGTTACTCCCTGTGGTAGTCTGGCAAGAAGACAGAATTAGAAGGCTGGTTCTAATTCTGTAGTAGTGTGTGTGTGGGGGGGGGGGGGTCCGTTTTAAAGTGTTGAGTTTCAGGAACTGATTTAACATTAAAGGGGAACTTTCGCAGGGCAGTCAATGTGATCTACGAATTAAGACATCAAGTTGGATTTTTTTTAATGTACAATCTGTTACATCATTGAATCCCCACACCTACTGGGAATTATTTGTGTAGTAAAGTGGAAACAACTGAGCTACGCGCCTAGAATTAGAAAGCAGACAAGGAGTGGCCTCATTCCAAATCCCTGGACCCCCACCCAGGGGTCTGGGTGTTTGGTTCCTTTCCTTCTCTACAATTAAATGAACATTTGGGAGCCATCTGCAAAGTTCGGGCGTGGAACTGCTCTCAGAGGGAGCGGATGCATTTCCCCAGCGTTATGTGGCTCTAACGGCTCCGACACTTGTACCCTTTGTTCCTTTTTAGCGCGAAAACTTTCTCAAAACACCAAGGGCTCTTGGGCGCCTCCCGGTTAGAACAATGCCCAGGAGGCACTAAGGGGCTCGGGGACTACATTGCCCGAAATGCCGAGAGGCTGGAGAGGCAGATAGGCTTCGACCCCGAATTCAAAGAGCCAGTTTACGTACTCCGCAGCCCACATATGGTCACGTCTTTTCCCATTCCCGCCAGAGACTTCCGTTCCCAGCTTGAGCTTCCCATCCCACTATTCTCCGTCTGGGAAAGCTTGGAAAAAACAAAAACCCACAGGGTGGGACGCATGCGCATAGCGCACTGGGTTTGGGACGGGAGGGAGCGGCCGATACCAGGGCGCATTCCGCCATGCGCGTGCGCAGACGATAAACCAACGCCCGGGGATTGAGGCGCGGGTTTGGTGGCGCGTTTTAGCGAAGTCGCACGTGAAGGGCAGCAGTAGCCGGAGACCGGTGAGTGCGAACCGAAGCCAGACTTCGGTGCCGGTCGTGCCGGAGAGGCGGCAGCCAAGGCAGGCGGGACTGGGGCGGAGCCGCGAGGACAGACGAGCACGACTGGGGAGGGGTCCGACGTCGCGAGGCGGGAAAGGCAACTGGGGACCCGGATCCTCGTTGCTATGCAACAGGGGGCGTCGTTACTAGGTAACAGGAGGCACGCGTTTCCTGGGAGCAGAGGGTTCTGAACGCGGCTCCTAAGTCCCCACGAGGCGCGGTGACTATCTAGGGGACGAGGTCAGCGCTGAGCCTTCCCCCGCGACCCCCGCCCCACTACCCAGCATCCTGCGGCCTCGCTCGGAGCCCTTTGGGGTACCCTGAACCCATGGGCCGCGCCGGGTCCCATGCCAGAGACGCCACCCAGCAAGGGCTTGGCAGGGGACATGCTGTTCGAAATAGCACATGCCACTGACACCCTGTCTCGGGGAGGCTGGGCCCTGGGGAGGGCTCAGTGCGGCTGGGAAGCTGCCCCTTTGCCTGTCGCCCTGCCCCCAAACAGTTGCTGGGATGCAGCTGTCAGGGGGTGAGCGGGGGCTGCCCCCACCTGCTGGGACGCAGACTTCACTCCCGCCCAGTGGCAGCTTCGCCGTCTAGGAGCTTCCTTCCAACACAGCTGCCCTTCTTGGGTGGCCGCTGCATATTTGGATCAACTTTAAAATAAGCCCCTTTCCTCACCTCTTCGTGGCTGTCTTTTGCTACCCTCACGGCTTTGTTGGCAGGATCCTAATACTAATTTAATAAGCCTGTATTAGTTATCATTCTGTGCTAGGTGCTGGGGATTCCAAGAAGAGTTAGTTGTCAAGTCTGACCCCGGAGGTACTCAAAATCTAAAGGGGGAGGCAGGCATATAAACTGCTGAATTCTGCTACAACGATGAGCGGTATATTGGGAGTTTGTGAACTGCAACATTTCTATAGGTGTTTATAGTGGACGAAGTTCTTGCAGAAACATGTTAATTCCTTGCCAAGAACTCTTAACTCTGCTTAACCCCACTTTACATTTGAGGAGATTGAAATTCAGATAAAGGGATAGGCACAAGGGTAGTAGCTTCTAGTTTGTAACAGAGTTGAGCTGGTGACCAAAATTGAGGATCCTTTGTGCTCTGCTACACTTTTAGGGCTTTGCCCAGAGTATACTTTTCCCTGTACAGAACCCCCTCGGAGCTCTGAAAACAAAAGTGTGAGCCCTCTCTGGGAGAGCTGGAGATTGTTGGCCCGGGCGGGGCAGACATCCTTGCTTTGACAGGCTCCACAGACCATTCTGATGGGCCACCAGAGCTGAGAACTGCTGCTCGGTAGGGGCAGCTCTGAGCAGTGATGGGGAAATCGGGGCCAGCAGGGGGCACCAAGTCAGCCGCCCCTCCTGCCACGTAGTGATTCATTGTGTGAAAGGAAACAAGCAGAGGAAAGAGCACTGGCAGGGGGTATGTGGACTGCCCCACCCTGTCCTCTTAACAAACCACACCTAAACATATAGTGACTTTTCCCTACCACACTTAAAGGAAACAGTTTCCTCCGCTCAGCCAGGTTTTCCTGGTCCTGCTTGAGCCATAGTGCAGCTGCCTGGACAGCAGTGGCAGGTCTAGTCCCAATTGCTTGCTGTTCTCATACCTCTTGGTACAAAAACATGACCTGTAAGCCTAGCAGGTTGATCATCTCCTGCTGTGTAGTCCCGTCCTGACAGTCTCTCTGGTTGTCCTCTCACTTTGAGCTTGTTGATATTGGGGAGAACTTTAAGCCCCTCAAAAACAGGGGCCATGCCTTACAGAGGCAGTGTGGGGGTGTGGAATGAGCAAAAAGGCAAGATTTAGATTTGGGGTTCTGGAGTCAAGTCCCAGCTCTGCTGTGTGAACTTGAACACATCATGACCTCTCTAAGCCATAGTTTTCTGAGTGAAACGTGGAGAGTAGCGGTACCTTAGAAGATTAAGAGTTAAATGAAGTGGTGAAATAACAAGCACTTTGTAAATTATAAAGCAACACACCATATATATGTATATACACACAATTTGTTATCGTTGAGGGCCTATTATTTGAGGCTAGGTGTTGTAGGCAGTGAAGACATGTTGTAGGCAGTGAAGACATACTTTCTCTCAGAGATCGAGACTGCTTCTGCTCTTGGTCATGGCTTCTCTCTAGTAAAAGGGTTTGGGCTGAAGTGAGGAGGCGTAATGGTGATGGGTCAGATTCTTGCTGGGATTAACCTGGAAGAAAAGAGAAAGACTCCTATTAAAGAAAACAATTCGAAGAAATGGATCAACCAGCTAGATTAGGTTTCCCGTGCACTTCACAGGGTCAGCTGGCAAGGCAGTGTTGGCCTCATAGTGGAGGATTTATTTCAGGGTCCCCCAGCTCCCCTCAACTGGGCTTGAAAGTGGAGCCTAATGTAGGTAGAACTCAGCAGGCTGCCAAGGGGGGAAGCAGCTCCTGTCACCTTGACCTTCTAGAATAGAGGAGGCGACATCTGATTCCTGCTGGTGGAGGTCCTTGGACATAGAATCCAACCCAAGATAGCAACCCGGCTCTTCTAAGTCCTCGGTGTGGTTTTGACCCAGATAGTTCAGGAACTGAACCGTGCTTTCCTCATCTCCGACCACTGGTAGGCGGGAACCATCTGGTTCTTGATTTGTGCCAAAAAAGAGGAGAAGGCTTCCCAGCCTGGGGTCGTTCTACATGAATTGTGTGTTTTGCAGAAATTCTCCCTCAAGAGAGACTTATTAGAGCAGCTGTTTCAGGGCCAGAAAGTACCCCAAATGCAATATTTTTCTAAAATAAGACTTTCTTGAATCCTTTCCCTTCCCACTAAGCAAGAAAGGGAGCATCCTCCCTTCCCTCTCCTCCATCTTGATGGCTCTGATTTCTGGCCAACTCTCTGAGTGCCCTGGAAACTGCAGAAACTTCAAGCACCTCGCTGCTCCCACCTCAGGGGCATGACTGCCTCTGATCATTGGGTCCGAGTCATGGAAACTCCCTGGAACATCAGGTTCGTTTCTGAGCCAGAAAGAGAAGAGGGGATTTGCTGGGGTTGTTTGACATTTTTCAGGCATGATGGCAAAGAGAGGTTGGTATTGGAAACATTTCTTGGCTGATCCTCACCTGCTTCAATGAGTCTATACTTGTTGGGTCTTAACTTGCCTGTAGCATCATGTAACAGATGAGATCGGGCACAAATCATAAAGTGGTTAAGTGAATTATCACCAGTAATTCATGGAGATGATTGGTAGATGCCAGATTTCCTTTAGCTCGTGAATAATCACTTGTGTGATTTTCTTTTTTTTTTTTTCTTCTTTTAAAAAGTGATAGGCAGGGAGGCAGAGAGACTAATTCCCGCACGAGCCCTGACTGGGACCCACCCAGAAAGCCCCCTACAGGGTGATACTCTGCCCATCTGAGGCTGCTGCTCCATTGCTTGGCAACTGAGCTATTTCAGTGCCTAAAGTGAGGCCATTGAGCCATCCTCAGCGCCTGGGGCCAACTTGCTCTAACCACTGAGTCATGGCTGCAGGATAAGAAGAGATAGAGAGAGAGAGAAGGGTGGAGAAGCAGATGGTCATTCTCCTGTGTGCCCTGACTGGGAATCGAATCTGGGACTTCCACATGCCAGGCTCACACTCTACTGGTGAGCCAACTGCCCAGGGCTATCTTGTGTGACTTTCTAAATCACTGCTGAGACTTAAACATATTGGAGACCATATGGCAGAGTGGGATGTGCTGAGGGTCTGGTGTCAGATGTACCTGGATACAAATCCTAGTTTGTCCATTTATTTCTTACCCTACCCCAGTTTCTTTTTTTTAAGTTTAAAAATTATTTTATTGATTTTTTTTTTTAGAGAGAGGAAGAGAGAGAGAGAGAGAGAGAGAGAGAAGAGAGATAAGGAGAAACATTGATTTGTTGTTCCACCCATCCATTCATTCACTGATTGATTCTTGCATGTGCCCTGACCAGGGATCGAACCCACAACCTTAGTGTTTTGAAACTGAGCTGCCTGGCCAGGGTCCTACCTTGATTTCTTCACCAGTCAAATGGGGGATAACAATAACTACATGATGGGTTGTTTAGAGGATTAAATGAGATGAGTGGTACATGGTTAGTTTTTTATTAATAATATCTTTCCTTAAAGGTTGTGCTTTAACCCTTTGCCTACATTGGGGGCTGGGGAGTTCAGGTCCTTCTGAGTCTCTGGGTCTTAACTTTGTACAGTGGAATTACCTTGGGAGCTTTTTCAGGTCTCAGCCTTGGCTGTATCCAGACAGTGACACGAGAACCTGTGGGCATGGGACAGCAGCATCAGCCCTTGGTGAAGCTCGCCCAGGTTCCAGTGAGCAGTCACACTTGAGATCCGCTGCATAACCTTCACTCCAGCGAGTATGTGACTTGGGAGTAGAAGTTTAGGTTCAAACCTTGGCCTTTCTACTTAGCCCAGAGATCTTGGGCAAACACTTAGCTCCTGTCTCTGTTCTGCACCAATAAGGGCGAAGAGGATGATACTCACCTCACATGATGGTCCTGCAGAGCAAATGGCATATGAATGTGCTTATGTTCTTGTTTGAGCACGTAACTCAGCACCTTTCTTTATATCAGGGGGAGTCAACCTTTTTATACCTACCGCCCACTTTTGTGTCTCTGTTAGTAGTAAAGTTTTCTAACCACTCACCGGTTCCACAGTAATGGTGATTTATAAAGTAGGGAAGGAACTTTATAAAATTTATAAAGCAGAGTTACAGCAAGTTAAAGCATATAATAATAATTACTTTATGTACTTTATGTCAGATTTTTGCTAAGTTTGGCAGAATAAATCTTTATAAAACAACTTACTAGAGTTAAATCTATCTTTTTATTTATACTTTGGTTGCTCTGCTACCGCCCACCATGAAAGCTGGAAGGCTCACTAGTGGGCGATAGGGACCAGGTTGACTACCACTGCTTTATGTTATTATATGGTGGTAATCCTATCTGTGCTTTTAGATTGTTGGGGTTTTTTTTGGGGGGGTTTTGGCGACAGAGACAGAGAGAGTCAGAGAGAGGGACAGACAGACAGGAAGGGAGAGAGATGAGAAGCATCAATTCTTTGTTGTGGCATCTTAGTTGTTCATTAGTTGCTTTCTCATATGTGCCTTGACCCGGGGGCTACAGCAGACCGAGTGACCCCTTGCTCAAGCCAGCAACCTTGGGCTCAAGCTGGTGAGCTTTGCTCAAACCAGATGAGCCTGCACTCAAGCTGGTGACCTCGGGGTCTCGAACGTGGGTCCTCTGCATCCCAGTCTGACACTCTATCCACTGCGCCACCGCCTGGTCAGGCAGGTTTTTTTTTTTTTGTTTGTTTGTTTTTTTTATATTAGTTTTATCTGAAGTAGGTTATAAATTCCTTTGGTACAAAGCCTTAAATTCTTATAATTTTATCTTTATGCCCCTAGCACCAAAGACACAGAGACAGGCCTTCAGGTTTTTAGAGAGATCTTCTCATGCACCCTGAGGCACTGAGTGATACTCACTGCTTAGTGAATCTGCAAGTGGTGAAGAGTATAAAAAAAGAGGAATCCGTGAATCAAATGTTTGTGCTCAGCTTAAGGGGGAAGTCTCACTTAAGTTCTGCTTTTCTCAACTAGCGGCAGGTGTGGAGGCGGGCCCTGGAGCCGGTCAGAGCTGAGATGGCGGGTCTCTAGGCCAGTCTGGCCCTCTGCTCACCCTGTGCTTCTCTCCCTACAGACCCAGCCATGGCAGGTTCAGGCAGCACCTGGCTGTCAGGCAAGCATCTGTTCAAAGTCATCCTGATGGTCCTAGTGGCCCTTGTCCTCCTCCACTCAGCATCATCCCAGTCCTCTCGAGAGTTTGTGCACCCAGGACAGCAGAAGAGGGAGGTCCCAGGTGATCTCCTGAGCCAGATAGGTCGATCTGTGCGGGGAACACTGGACGCCTGGGTCGGGCCGGAGACCATGCACCTGGTTTCTGAGGTAAGGAAGGCGGGCCCTGCTGGGACGGCACACACTGAGAAGGACAAAGGAGGGGCCCTGCTGGGTGGCTACCCTGTCTGTCTTAGCTGCGTGTCCTCTGTGTGTCATAGCTCCTGGTGCAGAGGGCCCCAACTGCCACAAAATGAAGCAGGCAGTACCTACCTCTTGCATTCCCATTGTTTGAATTCTGCCCACCAAGGCCCTTCGCTCCATCCGCATCTCTCCCTTGGTCCTGACCCTTCTTGTCAGAAAGGCTGGGAAATGAGCCATCTTTACAAACTCCTGTCACTAGGTGACCTGTAGAGTCTGACCTTGGTCTACATTTGACCTGAAGTCTTCAGTTGGCAAGATATCAAGACCTGAATTATTTCTTCACCTGTAGAGGTGGGGGCAGGGCTGACTCAGGGGCTTAAGGCAGGGCTCTCTCTTCTACCCAGTGGCTTCCCAAACGTAGTGTCACATACTTTTTATAGGCTAAGTACTAAGCAGCTGAGACAGTTGTTTATAAAACCTGGAATATAGCAGAGCTGATCGATTCCTTTTCCACTGAAGCATCGAGCCCTGTACAAGCTGTGACTTCACACGCCTCCATGACTTCTGTGAGGCTAGGAGGACCCCGATTTTAGAGGGTGGCTACAGCAGGGATGTGAGGATTCCCCTACCCACATACACCTACTACCACCAGCAAAATGTTCCAGCACATCAGCTGAATTAGGGCCTGAATGTCCTGGCTTCTAGTTCAGGAGGGAGAAATAGTCGGCTGTCCCTCCTGTGCACTGGGAGGTGGATGGGGAAGGAGGACCCTGGCTGAGAGGCAGGCGGGAGACGTTCCCGCCGGGCCGGGCCTGGGCAGCGGTGGCTTGGTGAGGGTTGGAGAAGAGCCTCGTCAATTATGGATGCATCTCAGCGCTGCTCTGTCCACAGTCCCTGTCTCAGGTGATGTGGGCCGTCTCCTCCGCCATCTCCATGGCCTTCTTCGCTCTGTCTGGGATCGCTGCGCAGCTGCTGAATGCCTTGGGGCTGGATGGTGAGTGCCGGAGACCTGGGTAGTCAGCTGGAGCTTAGCCCGTCACATCCTGTTAGTGGGGGTTTACCTTTGCAGGGTCTAGACTTCTCCCCAGCTTCCCAGCACCTCCTAGGCTTCCCCAGAGACCAGCAGAAGAGCAGACCAAAAGCTTCCACCACCTACCAGCCATTAGCTTCATGTCGGGAGACGCATCATGCTATTCCATAGCATCTCATTTAATGTACCCACAGCCCGGAGAATTGCTCCCATTTTGTAGGTGAAACAGGCTCAACCGAGAGAAGTGATCTACCCCCGGCCGGCAGGAACCGGAGCCGAGATCCAGGCTCACATCTCTGTGACTGTGGGAAGGGAGTTTTCCTTGGCAGGGGGGTTTAAGTCCTCCCCCCCTTAGGGTTCTAGCCCCTCCTCCCCGGCCCCTCCCCTCTCCAGGTTGGCTGACTCTGTGACCCTTCCCCCTTTCAGGAGATCACCTCACCCAGGGCCTGAAGCTCAGCCCCAGCCAGGTCCAGACCTTCCTGCTGTGGGGAGCAGGGGCCCTGGTAATCTACTGGCTCCTGTTCCTGCTCCTCGGCTTGGTCTTGGCCTTGCTGGGGCGGATCCTGTGGGGCCTGAAGCTTGTCCTCTTCCTGGCCGGCTTTGTGGCCCTGGTGAGGTCTGTGCCGGACCCTTCCACCAGGGCCTTGCTCCTCCTGGCCTTGCTGACCCTCTATGCTCTGCTGAGCCGGCTCACCGGCAGCCGGGCCTCGGGGGCCCAGCTGGAGGCCAAGGTGAGGGCACTGGAGCGCCAGGTGGAGGAGATGCGCTGGCGGCAGAGGCGAGCAGGCAAGGGGCCCCGGAGCGTGGAGGAGGAGTGAGAAGAACTCGTGACAACACCACTTTCATGTTACCAAAGAGCTGAGCTGCTTCTGGGCCGCTGGCCCTCCTTCCAGCCCCCTGCCCCTCTCTTGCCGTCTCTGAACCCTCAGAACCTTCATCTCTGCACCAGACCCCCTAGCTGAGAGGGAGGAAGACCATTCCCCCTGCCGGTCCTCTGTCTGGGGTCGCTTCTCTTACCCCTTTGTATGCTTGCAGCTTCTCAGCCAGGGCAGCTTGGAGGACACCCCTCTGCCCCCAGCTTTTGCATCTGCTCTCAGCGAATATCATTGCCCTCAGCTTCTGTGACTCTGCTACCACTTGCCTTCCTGCTGATGCCCTTGCTTTCCTGTCCTTCTCTTGCTCCTCCTTTGCCAAGTCCCCAGCTCACTCCCTGTCTCCTTCCAGCCCTGTGCTCCAACCAAACCCCTGTCCCTCAAGACCTGCTCCGCCCCCCCCCCCATTGCCCAGGGTGGGAAAGAGGCAGAGCATACAGACCGGGACCCAAGGGGAAGTGAAGTGGGGACGTTCCCCGGGGGGGCTGGGGGCAGGATGTACATGGAGTCTGTTACAAGTGCCTTAATCCGAGCCAGCGGGCCCTCTGCTTGCCCGCTGCTGTGCTGTATGCAGGAAAGTGCGCCGTGGCTGCTTTGTGGCAAGACGACAGTGGTTCCTCTCAGATTCCCCTTCAGCCAAAGCAAAAAATGACTGCTTTGTAGGCTGTGCCTGCAAGTAGGATCCTGCAGTGGCCGCCAGATCCCCTGTGGGGATTACAGGGACCTGAGTGGGAAGGAGGACTCATCTCATGGGCAGAGTTCCAGGCGGGTCTCCATCTCTCTCTCCACTCGCTGCCACCGAGGAGTTGCTGACCAGGGCCCACTCCAGTGACCTGGGAGGATCTGGGAGCAGACCCTCCAGCGATGGCAGCACAGCCCCTTCCCTCTTCACACGCTAGCTCTGCGGGAAGCAGGGGCAGCCTGCTAGCCCCTCTCCACCTGGGCTCTCATTCTTCCTTTGAGGCTCGGGTGGAGGGCCCGGCACATGATGCACATGACATGAAGAGTGAATAAATGCCCAGTTCTTACTGTTAAGGTTTGACATGGATTCACAGCTGCAGTGATAATATATTTTTATCAGCGCTTGGTTGGTTTTAAATAAAGTGCACGCTATTTTATTATCTTGTTCTGTGTAGAAGTATTATTTATTCCTAGTCTGGATTGCTTTGGTATCATCCTCCACAGTTAAACCCATTTCTGTAGAGCCCTACAGCTTTCCTGGCTTCTCCCAGCAGGGACAGTGAAACGGAAGGGAAGGAGGGGAGGGGACAGGAAAGAAGACTGGTACCAGGTGCCCTTCTCCCCAGGAGTGTGAGGAATGAGGGAGGCATAACCCATTACAAAACTTCCAGGAACTGACTGGCACCCCCTCACCCCTCTGTGCAGGAGTGTCAAAGGCTGGCCCAAAGCCAGGAGGCTTGCCTGCCCTCCCTTCTTCCCCCACCAGGAAGGAGTTTCCTGCACTGTGGTTCTCAGCTCAGCTCTTAGATTGGATAGATTGTTTTGTGGAGGGGCCTGGGCGTGGCTTTTTCTTTTAAAGCTACCCTGGAGATGCTAACGTTCAGCCAGGAGCCTAGCTCTGAAGGTCTCCCAACACCACAAGCCTGGCCCAGGAGGCCAGGAGCAGAGGCAAGCCTCACACTTCCTTGGTGCGCAGCGGGCAGGAAAGTCTAGCTGCCTGCACCTGGAGCCCTTCCTCCCCAGGAGTGGCCCAGGCCTCCTTCGAGGCAGGCCAAGATAGTTGTCACCCGTCCCAATGAGATCCCTTTCACTCCTTTCCACCCCTGCAGCACTGATCCCCTTGTCCTTGAATTCAGGTTTTGATTCAGGTGTCAGATGCCTTTACAGGTGAGCAGCGTGCGGGGCGGGGGAGAGGCAGAGAAGTGGCTTTATCCTCCTTAGGCAGGAGCTTCGGAGAGGGAGCAAACGGAACGCGTCCTGTCCCTCTTGGCAAAGGCGGGTCAGTCCCCTGCTGTTCAGTCCCCGGGGAAGTGGTCTTTTCTCCCCCCGACTTCAAGCTCGGGGGCGCGCGGGGGTTGGGGATCTGTAGGGCACTAGGACCCGGAGGGGCGGACGGACAGCCCATGTGCTGCGTGCGCTCCCTCCCACCTCCTGCTCTTGCTCCCGCTCCATTGTCTGGGAACTGCCGCCGCGGGCGTGCGGCCGGGCGGGCGGCGGCCGGGACTCTGCCGGCCGGATCGGGCCGGCGCCAAGTGGGCGCGGGAGATGCCGGGCGGCCCGCGGCCACTTGAGCCGCCCGCCTAGTGCCCGCCTTCCGTGAGAAAGATGTGCATCCGGATGGAGGGGCGCGCGACAGCGGCTCCCCGGGGGCCTTGCGGCCCCCGGCTCTGCCTCCTGGTGGCCCTCGCCCTGATCGCCGAGAGAGGTCAGCGGGAGGGGTGGGGCGGGGCGAGGGGCGGCTGGGCGCCGGTCCAGGACGAGCGCACCGGATGCCTGGAAGGCAGGAACCTGCGGGTGCTCGGACTAAACCCCAGCGGGCTCGCCCGCAACGTGCCCAGAGGGCTGGGAGAGCTCACCCTGGGATCCTGCCCTATCGCTTCCTTCACTTGCACAACCCGGCAACTCCTTCCTGATCCCGGTCCGGGGGTTCTCCCTGCCACCCTCGCATCTCTACCCGGTGCCGCACCTTCCACGAGCCTCCCCTCCATTCAGGGCGTCTAACTCGGCTGTCCCCTGACCCGGGCGCACCAGCTCCCTTATCTGTCCTCTACTGAGCTGCCCTCGCCCCCGCCCGAAACCCATGGCCCCTGCCCTCCTTCCCCCACCACCAACCCACCCCCGGGAAGGGAAGCAGCCTCTTTGCCTGGGACCTGCGAGATGCGGCCGCACTCCCCCTGCCCCAAGGAGTTCTCTGACCTTAGGAGTCCCAAGAGATTGTCCCATCCCTGTCTTTCTGACCCCTTACGGAGATCCCTGTTACTGGAGGAAGGGGTAGCGACTCCCCTGTGGGACTTGCCCTTGGCATGGGCTGTGGCTGCTAGGTGGACGATGCTACGGAAGAGTAGGGGATAGTGAGGCATTCTTTCCACTCACCCACACTGAGAGGGCTGAGATCTGGATGCTGGGAGTCCGTGGGATTCAGGCCTCCAAGCATCTTGTAATTATCCAGGCAATGGAGTAGGAGGAGGAAGGGCGGCAGTGGCTGCCCCCTGGGAGCCATCCTCACTCACCTGTTACACTCGCGGGGGTTGGGGGTGAGTGTCTCAGACACAGGCTCATCGATGGGGAGGGTCTTGAAGGAGGTTGAAACCATCAAGTGCGCAGCCCAGCTGTGGGGCAGAAGCTCTCTCCCGGGCTGCTTTCAGCCACCTGCTCCCTCTCCAGGGGACCCTGCAGGAGCCCTAAATAACCCCATACACAAGAGAGATGAGGAAAGCCTTGTCACATTCATTATGCAGCCGCAATAACCCCTCCATTCTGCGCTCCACAGTTTATAAAGCCCTCTCATGTCTATAGTGTCACTAAATGCCAGTTCTACTGATGAGAAAACAGGGGCCCCAAGATGCTATATGCTTCAGCCTTCACTGAGACAACTAGGATGTGAATGCAGGTCTCCAGGCTCCTTGGACATCGTCTCCAGGGAGAGCTGCCCAGTTTGTAATCCAGGATGAGCAGGACAAGGCCCCAGCTGATACACAGGAAGATAACTAACTCAGAGAAGGCAACCAGGGGTGCAAATATCGGAGGGGTGGGCAATCCAGGAGGGCTCTCTTAAGGAGGCAGTATTCACTCCTGGTCCTGAAAGAGGAGAAAGAGACTCACAGTCTAGGGAGTGAACAATGTTGCAAGCAGCATGGGGCAGAGAGAGGTAGAGGGTGGAGGCAGGGTTGATGCCTCTACTCTGACTCCCAGCTCTACCATGCACCACGGCATGACCCCGGGCAAGTACCTTAAACTCTCAGCCTCATTTTCTGTATCATAAAATGGGATTAATAGTCATAGAACCTTGTTCTAAGAGTTCTTACACAAATGGAAAGTGTTAATACATATATGTAAAGTGTTTTTAAATGCTAGCCTGCATATAGTGTTCTAAAAATGTTAATGATTATTTAGGGCTAACTTATAGTTGAGTACAAACCAACTATGGTCCTTTGTCCTGGTTATTGAATACCAGACTGTCTTCCAGACTCATGGTTCCCACCCATCACCCCCTTCCCACTCTTGCACACCAGTGCCCAGTTGGGACAGGAAAGAAGGGAGCAAATTTGGGAAACGGGTGTAAGGTTGCCCTGGCGATAATGGATGAGGAGGGATAAACACCCAACCAAGTCTAACCAGGACCTAGGGGCAGAGAAAGTGTCTCTGCTTCTACAAAGCTCACCTGGTCACCATCTTTTACCTCATATGCCCTGCCTGGAGAGAACTGTACCCCGCAAATGCCTTGGTATCCGAGGCAATGAGATATGGGGGGTAGGAATGGGGGAGGAGGAGGCATCGAGAAGGTTCTACGTGAGGGAGGAAGGTAGAAGAGAGAATGGCTCGGGACTGGCATCCAGTCCCGGACTCTGATTCAAATCCTAGCCCTGTCACATGCTACCTATGTGATCCTCTTTGAACCTCAGTTTCCTCATCTGCTCAATGGGAGTTCCTCCCACATCCCGGGGGTGGGACATTTATAACACTCTTCTTCCTCCACTGCCCACCACCACTGTGCTCCTGCCAACTCTAGAGTGCTATCCCTTCTCCCTCTCCAGTGGACTGTGACCAGGACCCCCTGGACCCTGTCTACCTGCCGGCAGCCCTGGAGCTCCTGGACGCCCCTGAGCATTTCCGCGTGCAGCAAGTGGGCCGCTACCCACCTGCCAACTCCTCTCTGAGCTCGCGGTCTGAGACCTTTCTGCTCCTGCAGCCCTGGCGCAGGGCTCAGCCGCTTCTCCGGGCCTCCTACCCGCCCTTTGCCACTCAGCAGGTAAGGAGGGGGCACCAGGGCCTCCCAGGATAACGGGACTCAGCGAAGGTCTGCTTTGTGAGGCTCACCATTTTCTAGAAGGGGAAATTGAGGCCCATAAAGGCTCTCTTCCTAGCAGGCTGGAATTGGAAGCTTGGCACCTATCTTTCCACATCTCACTCCCCTTCGCCCCCTGCTTTGTGGGGCACCCCTGTTCTCCCTGCAGGTTGTCCCTCCTCAGGTCACTGAGCCCCACCGAAGGCCAGTCCCATGGGATGTGCGAGCTGTGTCAGTGGAAGCAGCTGTGACTCCAGCAGAACCCCACGCCCGAGTCCTCTTCCACCTCAAAGGGCAGGATTGGCCGCCGGGACCTGGCAGCCTGCCTTGTGCCCGGCTCCATGCCAGCCACCCTGCAGGCACTGCTCACAGAGCCTGCCGTTTCCAGGTGCGTGGGCGGGCCCCACCCAGGCTGGCCCTGCTCCTGCACCGGCCAGAGGGGGGGTCTGGGGTAGGAGAGGGCTGCACTCCTGGGATGTTTGGGGGTCTTGGACTATGGACCACCTAACTCCATTCTTTCTCTGCTAGCTTTCATTGGACCCTGTGTAGGGTTATTTAGGGCCCCTTAGGGGGTTCAGTCCATTATACACTGCTCACAAAAATTAGGGGATCACGGAATATGCAGAGATACACCAGTACTTTCAGCCTATTGTACAGTGCATTTTTACCAATGAAATAAAAGTTGGTTTTGCATCTCATTTGCATAATTAAACAAATCTCTTTGACTTGTTTGCTTTTCTGGTATTCTTGTTTAATTTAAAAAAATCAAGGCCCTGGCCGGTTGGCTCAGCGGTAGAGCGTCAGCCTGGCGTGCGGGGGACCCGGGTTCGATTCCCGGCCAGGGCACTTAGGAGAAGCGCCCATTTGCTTCTCCACCCCCACCCCCTCCTTCCTCTCTGTCTCTCTCTTCCCCTCCCACAGTGAGGCTCCATTGGAGCAAAGATGGCCCGGGTGCTGGGGATGGCTCTTTGGCCTCTGCCCCAGGCACTAGAGTGGCTCTGGTCGCGGCAGAGCGACGCCCCGGAGGGGCAGAGCATCCCCTCCTGGTGGGCAGAGCGTCGCCCCTGGTGGCCGTGCCGGGTGGATCCCAGTCGGGCGCATGCAGGAGTCTGTCTGACTGTCTCTCCCCGTTTCCAGCTTCAGAAAAATACAAAAAAAAAAAAAAAAGTTAAAAAAAAAATCAAATGCTTCTTTTTTTTTTTATCACTTCATATTCATTTTGAAATATCCCCTAATTTTCGTGAGCAGTGTATATGATTTTGGGCAAGTAACTTAATCTCTCAGAGACTCAGCTTCCTCATCTGTAAAATGGGGTAATAACAATTCCTGCGTCATATGGAGTTGGAGTAAAGAATAAATGAGATGAATACAATGCCCAGCACAGAGCAGTTCTGCAGCGAGGGTTTGCATTCTTGTCAGAATTACTTTTATAATTGCAATTTTCACTATCTTGGAGTCTAGCACAGGCATCTCCTAGAGAGATGTATTTTGTGGGGTTCTGAAGAGCCTGAGCTGTAGTCAGGGCAGTCCTGGGCATGGTTAGGAGGGGCACTGGGGTGGGCTCCTTCTGTGAGACTATTCCCGAAGGTAGAAGAGTGGTCTACAGACGCATTCTGAGACCTCCCCCCAGAGCTGTCCTAAGTTGGCTTTGTCACCTGGGATTCGTCTCTAGCCCATGCCAACCCTGGGTTTCCTGCCACGCCAACCTGGCCGTCGTGTGTTTGCAGCCGTCCCTGGGGGCCTGCGTGGTGGAGCTGGAGTTGCCCCCGCACTGGTTTGCCCAGGACTCCACCACGCGGGCCCAGCTGGCCTACACCCTGGAGCCTGCCGCAGCACAGGGCCCCGGGGGCTGCAGCCCCAGCGGGGAGGCGGACCCCGGGGAACAGGCCCTCCCCGTGGGCAGCGTGGAGCTGCGCCCGGCGGCCCCCCCGCGGTACCAGGAGGTGCCCTTGGACGAGGCGGTGACCCTGCGGGTGCCCGACGTGCCTGTGCGGCCCGGCCGGCTCTTCAGCGCCACACTCCTGCTTCGCAGCAACTTCACCGCCGGTGTCCTGACCCTGCGGTGAGCACCGGCCCCGGGGTGGCTTGGAGGCGGGCAGTCTGCAGGACGCCTGGGCAGGTCCTGCTCCTCTTGTGCTCCTCACTAGAATCCTTGGCCTCTGTAACACATGGGTCCACCTAACCCCCGCGGGCCGAGTGCTGTGCTGACCTGTCAGCAGGTCAGACCCAGCAGTGGGCACAGCTCTGACCTTGAAGTCAGAAGTAGGAAGTTCCCCTGCCCTGGCACCTCCCCGAGACTCCTTGTCTGGTGGGGCTAACTTGCCCGCTTCACAGGGCAGCTGTGGGGCTCCCAGGAGGGAGAGCCGGAAAGGGCTTGAACACAGACAGCTGCAGGGCCCGGGGGCAGGTCACGCTCTAGCGCCTCAGGAGGGACGTCTGCCCCAGTCACATTCATTCGCATGGTCTCCCGCTTGCCACCCTCATCTTCAGACACAGTCCCCACCTCTCCACAGAAAGGACCTCCTTTTTGTGTCCCTTTTGCGGGAAGTTCCCCCCAAAGCAGCCCCCAACCCAATCGCAGTGGCAGGGACTTGCAGAGTGTGACTTGCCTCTTGCACACTGGGGTTCGTGTGTGTCTCTCAGGCGCCCGTCCCATCTCCGTGTCTCTCACGCCCTCCTGTGCTCACTTCTATACTCAGTTAGCTCTTTCCTGGACCTTAAAATACGGCCTGGCACTAAGGGGCCCAGTGGTGGGAGGGAGCTGGACGGCCATGCTCTGATGGAGGTACAATGTGTTAGCAGGTGCAGGAAGGGGAAATTCGCCCTGCCGCACGCTCTCTAAAGGACATGGTACCTGAGTTGCTGGAGGGTAGAAGAATAAGCAGATGAAGAAAGGAAGGGCAGGGGGAGGGGCGGGGGGGGGCACAGCCTGAGCAAAGGCTTGGAGGCACGAATGGCGTTGTGTATGACGGGAAGAAATGTGGGTGTAGCTAAAACAAACAGTGATGGAGAGATGTCACAGCTGAGGAGAACTGAACCGGACCCTGAAGGCCTCGAATGCCAGGTTTAGACTTGGCCTTGTGGCCGGTGGGGAGTCATAAGTGGTCTCTGAGTGGGGGAGAGCTATAAGGTATGATCTGCAGTGAGATTGGGTCCTTCTGGGTCAGAGGATGGTGAGGAGGATATTCAGACTCAAAGTGGGAGGAGCCAGACAGGCTTTGTCTCCCCCTTCGGATCCTGTCCACAGTTTAGCACCCACCTTGACAAACTGGCCCTGTGTCCTCCTCCCAGGATCAAGGTGAAGAAGGGGCTGCATGTGACAGCTGCCCGCCCAGCCCAGCCCACCCTCTGGACTGCCAAGCTTGACCGCTTCAAGGGCTCCAAGCACCACACTGCCCTCATCACCTGCCACCGTGTTGGGCCCACAGTGCCAGAGGCCGAGTGGGTAGTTCCCTCCCCTGGGGTAGCAGCAGAGGAGGGAGGGCCGGTGGGCAGGTTTATGGGGCTCCAGGGAGGAGGGCTGCCACATCCAGATTCCCATGTGAGTAGGCATAAGAGCAGACTCCTTCAGTGAGTCAGTGCAAAGCAGATAGAGCATTTTCATTCATTCATTCAGCTACTATGGACCCATCCCAGTCAGTGCCAGGTACAGTGTGTGTGTGAGTCCTATTCCAGGTCATGCAACCTCTGCTGGCCACCCAGTTACAACCCGCACAGCCACTGTCCCACCTCCCCCTATCACCAGGTGGGTCCCTTTGGAGGGGGGCATTAATATTCCTAAAAGCCCAGCTGCAGTTCTTAACATTTACAATCTCTTCTTATTCATGCCCTGAGCCTGGGTAAGGGCCACGGACTTTGAATCTCCTGTTTGAATCCTGGTTCCGACACTTTTTGGGCAAAGAGTTAACTTCCCTGTATCCCCCCCTAGCAGAGCCTCATTTTCCTCACTTGTAAGATGGGGATAATAATTCATCCCATTAGGGTTTGGGAAAATGAAATAAAATAGTACATAGCCAACATCCAGGCCCATTGCTGACACGTAGCAGGTGCTTGATCAAAGGAGCTGTGAGGGTTGTTATTCAGTGGGTCGTATGCCAGTCCTGAGGCTTGGGAGGGAACCTTCCTCACTGATAGAGATTTAATCAGTATGCCACCCTGATGGCTATGAAGGCAGAGGTCCAAGTGGAGGAGGCCCAGGAAGGCAGGAGAGCCAGCAAGCATGGGGATTGGGGGGAGGGTTACATAGCTACATAGATCCTGTAGGGGCCAAGAGTGGATAAGAGCTTGGGCTCTGGAGCCAAGAAGCTTGGGTTTAATCCCAGCCCTGTCAGTTTTCACTGTGTGGCTGTGGGTGAGTTATATAATCTCTGGACCTCAGTTTCCTTATCTATAAAATGGGCATGATCATAGAACCTACCTCATGAATACAGGAGTACCTGGCTGCTAGCAAGTACTCAAGTTCTCTCTCTTCTGGCCAGCAGCCCTCTCGAACTGTCTGAGTTCCTATGGGTGGACTTTTTGGTGGACAATGGCACTAGTGGGGGTGTGGCAGTCACTCGCCCTGTCACATGGCAGCTGGAGTACCCAGGCCAGGCCCCTGAAGCAGAGAAGGACAAAATGGTATGGGAGATCCTGGTATCAGAGCGGGACATAAGAGCCCTCGTCCCACTGGCCAAGGTAAGGGGTGTCGCCTCTGCCCTGACAGGTGGGGGGCCGAGCGAGGCGCAGAGCTTGGGGCTGAGCTCCTCCTGCACCCCCAGGCAGAAGAGCTGGTGAATACAGCACTACTGACGGGAGTCCCACGGCGTGTCCCTGTGCGCCTTGTCACCGTGGACAGTGGGGGGGCTCTGGTGGAGGTGACGGAGCACATTGGCTGTGAGTCGGCCAATGCACAGGTCCTGCAGGTGAGTGGCACGTGCAATCCCACGTGAGTGTGCACAGTGTTGCACACACAGCCTTCCTCCATCCCCATTCAGGTCCCCAAGAGAACAGCTTCTTCTTGACACCAGAAGCCTCTTGATGGGGGCGTGGGGGCAGAGCTTCAACTTCCTTTGTTCCTACCACCTCTCCAGAGTCAAGTGGGAGCTCTGTCTCCCCAACTTGCCCCCAAGTTAGGCACATACTTTGGGATCGGAAAGTTTCTGTTTGAAGCCCTTTGATATCAAGTAGCGGTGTGACTGTGGACAAGTCTTTTCACTGCTCTTAGCCTCCGTTTCCTAAGCTTTAAAGTGGGAATATACTTTAGGGATATTGTAAGAATTAAAAGCACCCTAAGACAGTATCCAGCAGAGAGTGGGAGCTGAAGCAGCAGCAGCTACTGTTGTTATAATAATTATGTGGTGATACAAATAATGATAATTATTATCGTTGGAGTGTCATCATGACCTGTGAGGTTAAAAAGGGGGTAGGGGCGCTGGGCCACTTTCCCCAGTTTGAAGTTCTAATAGGCAATATTCGGAGCCTACTTTCTTAAACCCTGGCCACCTGAGTGGAGGAAGGAGTCTTGGGCCGCTTCTGGTAGCACTTTGCCCCTGTGTACATGGTTCTGAGGGTCCTACCTGAGGGCTCAGGTGAGTAAGGCTGCCTGGCTGCTGCTCCTCTGCCTACCTACATGTAGCTGCCAGGGGCTCCAGCACCAAAGGCCAGCACTAAAGAAGAAAATTGGGGGGTTCAAATACTCCTCTATTAGTAGAAAGACTCTGCTGTATGCAAACAGCCAGCTTCCCCAGCCGAGCCCCAGGTGAACTTGAATAGCTGGTTCCTCCAGGGAGTGATCCTGGATGCACGGTGGAATCTTATTCCAAGGATATGCCTCACCCGTAAAATACAGAACCGAAGTTCACCTGTATCCTTTCTCACGGCGTGAGGTCAGGGCTGCCCCCTCTGGTCCACACCTGTCTACCCTGGCTTGGCCCATCCCCTGTCCTCCTCCCCTCCCACAGGTGTCCGAGGCCTGTGACGCTGTGTTTGTGGCGGGCAAGGAGAGCCGGGGTGCTCGAGGCCTGCGGGTGGACTTCTGGTGGCGCCGGCTGCGGGCCTCGCTGCGGCTGACCGTGTGGGCCCCGCTGCTGCCCCTGCACATCGAGCTGACCGACAACACCCTGGAGCAGGTCCGGGGCTGGCGGGTACCCAGCCCAGCGGAAGGGTGAGTGGAGGCCTGGGGAAGCTGGCCGACCTCGGAGAAGCTGCTCTGGGCCCGAGAAAGGGCGCTGGGGACTCATCCCTGGGCTCAAGCTGGGGTCTGAAGAACTGCCCAGACGCTTGTGGTTCTCTCCCCGATCCCGGCCCTCCACCGCCCAGCCTGACCACCTCGTCCCCGCAGACCTCCACCCTCTCCTCGCGCTGCACGGCGCTCCTATGGTTCAGAGCCCAATCTCCTGTGTCATTGGCTCGTCTGGCTTGTGGACTGTCTGCCTCCTCCACACCACACCTTCCCCTAGAACGTAGACCCTTGGAGGCTGGTGTTTTGTCGACTGTATCCTCAAAGCCTAACATGGCACCTAGCTCAGTAAATATTGAGGGGGTGCCACCAGAGCCCAAGGGTGCGGTGGCCTCAGGAACCTGAGCTCGTAGGCCCTTCTAGAGACTGAGGACCCCTGCCTTCCCTCACTAGAGGGGGCGAAGCTGAGGGCGAAGCCCACACTGACTTCCGTCCCCTGGGCTGCCCCTTCCCTGCAGGGTGCAGGAGCCGGAGGCTGCGGCCGGTGAGGAGGCTGAGCGTCGAGTCCGAGGCTGCCGCCTGCAGTACCAGCGAGCTGGTGTGCGTTTCCTTGTCCCCTTCGCGGCCCACCCGCTGGACGGTGGCCGCCGCCTCACCCACCTGCTGGGCCCCGACTGGCTGCTGGATGTGTCCCACCTCGTGGCACCTCACGCCCGCGTGCAGGACCCCCGCATAGCGTCGCTGGAGGGCGGCCACATCCTGGTGGGCAGGGAGCCAGGCGTCACCTCCATCGAGGTGAGCAGAGCCTCCGAGAGAGGCGTCGACGGGCCCCAGGATGTTCCTGGGCAGGTGTGGAAGGTGTGCGAGGGACTCGGGCTGCACCTGGGAGGTATGGGCCCAGTGGGATTGGGGATAGGGTGAGAACGGCTGGCCCATGTAACGGGGGGAAGGCTGGGATTGGGTGCGTGGGACCAGGTCTGGAGAGAGGAGGGAACTGGCCCCCGTGTGTAGGATTGGGGTTCTGGTGCGTGTAGGGTGTGGTGTTGGAATGCAAAGTGCTGGGGAGAGCAGCCACTTCGGCTGCTGGGAGCAGAAACCTGATCCCTGTGTAGGGCTGCTGGGGTCTCAGAGGGAAGGCTGTGTATTTGGACCCTCACCTCCAGCTCCTTCCACCCTCAGGTGCGTTCCCCACTGTCTGACTCCATCCTGGGCGAGCAGGCACTGGCTGTGACGGACGACAAGGTCTCGGTTCTGGAGCTTCGGGTGCAGCCAGTGATGGGCATCTCACTGGCCCTGAGCCGGGGCACTGCCCACCCTGGGGAGGTCACAGCCACGTGCTGGGCACAGTCAGCTCTTCCTGCCCCAAAGCAGGTGACAGCTGGGGGTCAGGGGGGATGAGGTCAACATCTCCACATGGGGGTTGATGACAGGGGAATCCCTCACCTTAGGGTTTTCAGAATAAGGACTTACTGCCCTGGGAGGTAGTGAGCTCTCTGCAGCTGGAGGTAATCAAGCAGTGGCCGGAGTCTGTCAGTGGGAGGTTGATAAGATGGCTCTAACTGAGGACACTCCTGATGACTCTGACCCTGGGGCTAAGTGGCCAACAGGTGAATGACGCACGTCCCCTCTCTCCCTGTGTTTTGTCTATCTGCCTGTGTCTGTTTCCTCTCTGGTCTCTCTTCCTCCGTATGGCCTGTCTCTGTGGGAGTGGTCTCTGTGTGCATGCGTGCGTGCCCTCGCGTGTCTCTGCCTGTGTCCGTGTGCCCCACAGGAGGTGGCCCTCTCCCTGTGGCTGTCCTTCTCTGACCATACCCTGGCCCCCGCCGAGCTCTATAACCGCCATGACCTGGGACTCTCCGTCTCCGCTGAGGAGCCCAGCGCCGTCCTGCCAGCCAAGGAGCAGGGTGCCCGGCTCGCGGTGGTGGTGAGTGGGGCAGGCACTGATGGGCTGCCTCTGCATGTGTCCCTGCACCCGCCCGAGCCCTGCCGCCGGGGCCGCCACCGTGTGCCCCTGGCCTCTGGCACCACCTGGCTCGGGCTGCCTCCTGCCCCTACTCCGGCCCCCGCCTTCCCGTCCAGCCCTGCCCGGAGCTCACCAGCCACAGAGGCCAGTATGGACAGCAAAGGACAAGCCACAGGCAGCGTGGGGGACAGCGGGAACGTGAGGGGCAAGTTCGAGCGGGCAGAAGAAGAGGCTGGGGAGGAGGAGGAGGCAGAAGCTAAGGAGGAGGAGGGGGAAGAGGAGGAGATGGTCCCTGCCCCTCAGAAGGTCACTGACCTCGAACTAGGCATGTATGCCCTGCTGGGCATCTTTTGTCTGGCCATCCTAATCTTCCTGATCAATGGCGTGGTCTTCGTGCTGCGCTACCAGCGCAAGGAGCCCCCGGAGGGCGCCACGGACCCTGCCTCCCCCCAGCCCCACAACTGGGTCTGGCTGGGCACCGACCAGGAGGAACTGAGCCGCCAGCTCGATCGGCAGTCCCCCGGCCCACTCAAGGGGGAGAGGGGCTGCCCCTGTGAGAGTGGGGGAGGGGAGGCCGTGACCGCGGCCCCAGCACCTGCCGGGGGCACCACCAGCTCCTCCAACACCCTGGCCCGAAAGGAAGCCGGGGGGCGGCGGAAGCGCGTCGAGTTTGTGACGTTCGCGCCAGCGCCCCCAGCCCAGCTGCCCGAGGAGCCCGTGGGGGCCCCGGCCGTGCAGTCCATCCTGGTGGCCGGCGAGGAGGACATCCGCTGGGTGTGTGAGGACATGGGGCTGAAGGACCCTGAGGAGCTGCGCAGCTACATGGAGCGGATCCGGGGCAGCTCCTGACCCCGCCCCAGCCTGCCTGGCCCGGGCTTGTTGGCCAGCCGGGCAGCCTCCTGCTCACCGTCTGGTGCTTCCTGATCCAAGTCCCCTGCCTGGTCCCTCACACGGACTCCCACCCAGGCCCCCTCTGCTCTGCTCTGCTCTGCTCTGCTCCTTGTCATGGACCATGGTCGTGAGGAAAGGCTCATGCCCCTTATTTATGGGAACCATTTCATCCTAATGTTGGGTACAGAATAAATCGAGAAGGAAACCCAAGCTGGGACTGACGGTGTGTGTTTTCCAGAGGAAAGAAGTGAGAGGAGGGGGCGCGAGTCAGCCCCTGTCCCTGCTGGGACCACGTTGGGAGGCGGGGCCGGGAGCTGCCCTCTCATAGCGAGCCGCGATCCACACAAACAGGAGGGCAGTGGCGGCCTGGATGCCCGCCAGCAGGAAGAAGTACAGGTCCAAATGGCAGTTGTTGATGTTCCCTGGGGAAAGGAGATGGCGATTGGGTCAGGCTGGGCTTCCCTGGAGCCGGCAGCTGAGGCAGTGTGGCCGCTCAGTGGGGTCTGAAGACACTAGGCTGATAGCCCCCCAGCATCGGGCTGCCCTGGGTCTCCACAATACGCTGTTAGCTATTCTTATTTATTTTTAATTTAATTGTTTTATTGATTGATTTGAGAGAGAGAGGGAGGGAGCATTCACTGGTTGATTTTTGTATGTGCCCTGACTGGGGATCAAACTCGCAACCTTGGCGTATCGGGAAGATGCTCAAAACACCTGAGCTACCTGGCTAGGGCTAACTATTCTTTTGGTGGCTTAAAACAAATACCACCAGGAAGGGTGACCCCGTCCGCTAGAATGGCAGAGTTCCAGAAACAAGAAGGAAACCTGGAGATCCACTGAGTTCTGTGCTTCCTTTTTGATAGTTGGGGAAACTGAGGCCCTAGGAGGAGAGGCCATGCTGGGGGCGATTGGCCAAGTTCAGCTGGAACCCCGTTCTCAGTCCAGCCTGCTGCTTCATCAGCACTTAGCAGTTGTCAACTCCTTTCCAAGCCTCCCTCCACCCGTGCCCCACTCCCAGGGAGGCCCCCACTCACCGAAGTCCTTGGGGCAGTGTAACCAGCCCCCCGGCAGTGACAGCAGTGCCTCCAGGCTGGAGCCCAACAGCGAGCCCACCCCCGACAGGCAGAAAAAGATGCCCATGATGGCGCCCTGCATGGAGCGAGGGGCCTCTGAGTATGCGAACTCCAGGCCTGCAGAGGGAGAAGAGGGGTGAGCAAGGGGCCCCGCTCCTGCCCCCTGGGCCCCAAGCTCCACCCCACCCCCAGCCAGCCTCCGCCAGAGGACTGACTGCTCCGTGGCTATTCCAGCGCCAGGGCACCCCTGACCTGTCACCTCTGTCCCGCTCACCCACCTTGTGGACCTCCCACCGGACAACGCCCCTCCCCCCCCGTATTGTCCCAAGGACTCTGTCTCCCCTCCTCCCGCACCTCCCTGCCACCTTCACCCTCTGTCCTTTATCCTTCATGGCCACGTCCAATACTGTCACCAGATCGCTCTGCTTCAGCCTCAGAAACCTCTTCTCAGTGTGTGCCCTCTGTTCCCTCCGCCCGGGCCAAACCTCACCCGGACATTTCCTGCCAGACCTCTGCAAATGCCTCTCGAACTCCCGTCTCCCATCTTCCTCCTCCTCACACAGCCAGATGTCTGACTGTCTCCAATGGGGTCCCTTCCCTGCCCAAATGCCCCTGGGGTGGGGCTGCTGCCCTTGAGAGAAACCTCAACATCCAGGCTCAACCTACAAGGACCTGCACCTCCAGCCTTCTCCCCCACACTCCCCCAAGGCTCGGCTCTTTGTTTTGTGCTGTTGCCTGTGAGATCCTTGCTCTCACCTGCTGAGTTGTGTCCCCTCCCCACCACACCCCAGGCCTCCCCCAGTACCCTATAGTCACCCCCCTCCCCAACTTCACTAGGTTTATTATCCAGGAGACTGATACCGCCCCTCCACCCCATGAGTCCCACCCAGCCTCCCGTGTCTGCCACTGAGGGGGCCCCTGCTACGAGCTCACTGAAGGCCCCGGCCCAGCCCTGCAGCTCTCGGCTCACAGCCCAGCCTGGGAGGCAGACCCACAAATGCATTACTACAACACAGAGGCCGGCTACTGTGATACAGGTGACAAGGGAGAAGACCGAGGACCCCTCCTGCCCGGGGGGACCTTGGGAGGACCTTGTGAAGGAGACGGCATTTAGGCTTGGGACTTAAGGGGAAACAGAGGCTTATTTTCAGTCTGAGGCAGGGGGCACTGCAGCTGCAAAGATGCAGAGGGTGGGAACATGGCAGCAGGGGGTATGTGGAAAAGAGTGGGAAGTGTCTTATTCACCATCAAATCCGAGTGCCTATCCCCTGGCGTGAACCAGGTGCTAATAAATCTCCACTGGAAAGCCGCCCCACTCAGAAAATCCTGGCTCCTCCATGCAGACACGCCCTAGAGGCCATGCCTGTGAGACCTCTGACTTCGAGGCACCACCAGCAGAGCCCGTGACGGGTATGAGAGCAGGGAGGAGTCCAGGGTACCTGGGATGCTGGCAAAAGTCTCACTGATCCCGATGAGCAGGTACTGAGGGATCTGCCACCAGATGGCCAGCGGCGCTGCATAGTACACGTCCACCCCGATCTGCTGGGCTATCGTCTGGTTGCGATGGATGTATTCTAAACGCTTCATCTCCAGGAATCCTGATGGGGGAGAAAAGGGGATTGCATCTGGGCCCACTCCATGCAGCTAAACCCATGGCAGAGCTTGACGTGTGCTGGGTACTCACTAAGTAGCCAATATCAGGCCAGGCAGCAAGTGAGGAAAAGAATACTGGACAAGGGTAGGTAGGTGTGTCAAGATTTGGGGTCCAACTCTTCCCTTTTTGCCTTGGCTGCTAGGAAGCTCAGAGCTAAGTTTTGCACTCTATGACAGGAACAACTCTCATTCATTGGGGGCTTCTTGTCTGCTAGGCATTTAATATACATTCTTGCAAATGAAGAAAAAGAAATTTAGGTGAAGCAATCAGCCCGGAGTCGTACAGCTGATAAGTAATTGCGGCTGGATTTGAGCCCCAGTGGGTCTGGTTCCAAAGCTGGCCCACTTTCCATGATATCACATGACTCCTCTACAGCAGCGTCAAGTGTCCCAGAGGGTTTCTCACCTGGCTTTCCAATCTATCGTATTTTCCCTCCCTCCCCTTCACTGCTAAGGAGACAGCTGTGCTCTAGGGCAGTGCTCCCCAACCCCAGGCCGTGGACCGGTACCGGTCCGTGGGCCATTTGGTACCAGTCCGCAGAGAAAGAATAAATAACTTACATTACTTCCGTTTTATTTATATTTAAGTCTGAACGATGTTTTATTTTTTTAAAATGACCAGATTCCCTCTGTTACATCAGTCTAAGACTCACTCTTGACACTTGCCTCGGTCATGTGATACATTTATCCGTCCCACCCTAAAGGTCGGTCCGTGAAAATATTTTCTGACATTAAACCGGTCCGTGGCCCAAAAAAGGTTGGGGACCACTGCTCTAGTGGAACGAAGACAGGATACGGGGTTAGGTGACCTGGGTTCCAATCCGGGCCCTTCCACTGACTAGCTGTGTAACCTTGGGCAAATCACTTAACCTCCCGGAGAACCAATTCCCTTATGCTAGAAGTAGGAATAAAAATCCCAGTGTTATTGTGAGGATAAAACAGCATAAAAATGCATTGAAGCACATAGCTTAAAAAGAACCTAGTTTGGTTTCCAATCATTCAACACAATACTGTTTATTAATTCCCCCGGCTCCTAGTTGTGGTCCAGGCACGGTGCTGGGTGCTTCACGGACTTCACCTTGCTTAATCTGCACAACACTCCCGCTCGACCACATTCCACGTGGGCAGAGCCTGGGCCCTGCACCAGGTCGCAATAAATTGCTATTTCTGTTTTAAGGATGAAGCTTAGAGACTCTAAGAAACTTCAGGATCATTAAGTGCAAGGGGCTGAGGTTTGGGCAGCAGCATGAAAGGCTGTCTTACCTGAGCACCTTTTTATAAGTGGCTTCAAATTCTTTTTTTTAAACTGATTGATATTTTAGAGAGAGACAGAAACATTGACCTGTTCCTGTATGTGCCCTGATGGAATCAAACCTGCAACCTTTGCGTAGCAGGATGATGCTCCAACCAACCGAGCCATCCGGCCAGGACCGAAGTCTTTTGAAATGAAAGAAGGAAGAGAATAAATAAATACTTGGGCGGGAGGTGGGGGGGAGTTCCCATGTGCTACTAGGCGGCTGTGTGTCTTTGCAAAATTCATTTAACACATTTGTTCAGTGTCCACATGCATTATTCATACAGATGAATAAAAAAGAAGAAACAATCCCTGACTTCAGGGAGCTTACATTCCATTGGAAAAACCCATTTCCCTCTCTTGGTCCGAGTGTCCTCATCTGTCAGACCAGGGCGTGCTAGACTCAATGAGGAAGGCTTCCTTCAGCTCACGCTGATGGGCAGCCAGGCTGGTACCCACAGGGGAGGGTAGCCTTGGCCCAGGCTCCCAGCTTCAGCCTCAGCCGTAGTGGAACTAGCCTCCCCCCACCCCAAGACAAGGCCAGCCCTACCCCAGCCTCCGCTCAGGCCCACCACACCTGCCACAACAACGGAAGCAAAACCAAAGCACATCCCCAGGGCCATCTTCCGCAGAGCCGAGGCCAGCAGCTTGCACCTCAGCATCAAAGGGTCCAGCAGGCGGTCCTTCACCGGCACCAGGATCAGCAACACCACGACGTTGGCCAGCAGGAGCCAGGCTTCCGGGATCTGGGCAAGGAGGAGTCAGGAGAGGCAGGCTAGCAGGGCAGGAGGAGCTCTGGGCTGGCACTGGGAGAACTGGACTCCAGACTGTCCCTGTGCGATCCGGAGTCAGGTCTTTCCCTCTTCCGGAAGGCACACCCCCCAGCTGTGTAACCAGGGGGTGGGATTGGATGGCAGATGGCAAATAGGTTCCTCTAACTTTTATCCATTGGTAGTGTCTACCTGGAGCATTCACCCGCTCAGCATAAAGAATGTCATGATTGATTAGTGGTGTCTGCCATGGGCAGCAAATTGAGGTGTAGTGGTCAATATACCATTCACCTGCCAGCTCTAAAGGTCTTTGGTTTCACAAGTCTGAAATGCCAAGGAGCTGGTTTGGAAAGTCTTGGGGACAGGCAGGGGTCCCATAGAGCAGTGGTCCCCAACCCCCGGACTGCGGACCAGTACCGATCCATGGGCCATTTGGTACCAGTCCGCAGAGAAAGAATAAATAACTTACATTATTTCCGTTTTATTTATATTTAAGTCTGAACGATGTTTTATTTTTAAAAAGTGACCAAATTCCCTCTGTTACATCCGTCTAAGACTCACTCTTGACTCTTGTCTCAATCACGTGATACATTTATCCGTCCCACCCTAAAGGCCGGTCCGTGAAAATATTTTCTGACATTAAACCGGTCCGTGGCCCAAAAAGGTTGGGGACCACTGCCGTAGAGGGAGAGGGGCCAGGCAGAGTTGAGGAGGGACCTGGGTGCCCCTGAGCTGAGGGCCTGGGGCAAATCGGGCAGGAAGGCCGTCCCAGAGCTGCAGTGGGGGGGAGTGAAGCTGGCCTGGAACCTTTTGAGCAGTTGAGCATCTTGACTGGGTGGCTGGGCTGTGGCACAAGTGTGCCCACCCTCCAAGTGCCTTTCCTATGCCCCGGGGACACCCTGCCATTGGGCGAGGGGAGTAGAGAGGCAGCTCCGTTTCCTCCTCTTCTGGGAGGAAGCCCCAGGACGGCCTGAACTGGGGCTGATACCCCAGGCAACTCTCACCTTGTAGCCACTGTCCAGGGCTCCCCGAGCCACAGAGCTGTTGCCAGGGTAGCTTGGGAAAATGTTCGGGATGTGGAGGTGAAGACCTTGTAGGACATACGTGGATTGCATCTGCCAAGAAAGATGGAGGTGAGACCGGAACAGGGCTGGCCACCTCCCCTCCAGCCCCAGGACACTCCAGTTCTCAGGGGACACTCCTCAGCAGCAGCACAGGGCAGCTCAGCGGCTGTCCCCTCCCCAGCCTCAAGGGGAAAGTGACCGCCCACCCTCCTTGCTCCTCAAAAGCAGGCTTGGTGGGAGCTTCCTTCACTCTGCTCCCAGGCCCACGAGCTGTGCGGGTGGCTTTATTCCAGAGCTGGGCACAGCGGGTCGGACTCACACTGTGTCTCCAGGGCCTGGCACAGAGTAGGCGTGGATAAATGCTGGTCAACATGGGAAAAACAATGACACTGAGGCCAAGCTGAGTCCCACAGGTTGACACAGCCAGGAAACGTGCAAGCACTGACCCATTCGAATGGCTCTGGACATGGGGACAGGTGCAGCCTTTACCCCTTTAGTCGTTAGATAATGGAGGGGCGTCCAACAGAGCCCCGCAGGAGGGTAGGGGGCAGGAGAGGGCATTTGGGTTGCTCCGGGCAGCTGCTATTTGTCAACTGGTGTGGAAGGATGTCAATATTCTGACAAGTGGGATGTCTGAGAATCAGCCAGGGACACACACACACACACACACACACTATCATCTGAGAAGCTGATCACACTAGACACCTCCCCCAGGAGTTCTCTTTCAGAAGTCTGACGTGGGCCTTGGGAATCTTTGTTTAAAAAGAAAAACTCTGCAGGTGATTGTGAGGCACAGCCAGGTGGGGAACCACTGTTACAAAGTACGCAGTACACCGAGCTTGCCCCTAACTCGCTGTGGGGTCTTGGCCAGCCGACAGACCTTCTCTGGGCCTCAGTTGCCAAGTTAGGAAAACTGGAATGCTGCAGAGCTGTGAGTCTTTGTCTAAGGCCCTCCCCTCACACAGGAGGGAACTGAGGCCCAGAGAGACAGCCTCACATCACCGGGCCTCAGCCCTGCCTCCGTGGCCCCTCACATTATACCGCACGAGGGAGTTTAACGATGGGGGCGGCTCTGCGCCAGGCCCGTGCCAGCTGTTCACTTTGTGGTCCCCTTGCCCTTTCTGCACGCCCTGGCCTTCTACAATGAGAGAAGAAACCAGTGAGGGGGCTCGGGAGCCAGTCCCCCCAGAGCGAAAGGGCGAGGGTGCTCACCTGGAAGTACACCATCCAGTAGGGCACCAGCATCACCATGACGGGCAAGATCTTCACCAGCAGCCGGAAGTTGGCGATGTCCTCTTGGGGGGACGGGCCAGGCTGGGGAGACCTCTGGTCAGGCAGCAGTTGGGCACCTTGAGGGTCTCTGTGGGCAGCAGACAAAATGGCAGCCATCATCACCACTACCATGGCACGATTTTCACCTCCACCGTTACCTCCTCATTTAATCCTGCTCCCCGAGAGTCAGTTATGACAGACATCAGTGCCGACACCACCACCGTCCTCATTCCCCCATCAGCACCACGTTCGCCATTAGCACCGTCACCACCAATGCCAGCATCCTAACACCGCCACGAGGAACGTGATCACTGTCACCAAAGCCATCTTCTCCATGGAGTTTTTGTTACTATTGTCATATTCTCCAGTGCTGGCATTGCCACTGTCAATATTATCACCTCCTTTACAGCAAAGCTGGCTGGTCGAGGGCTTTCCCCCCTATAGCAGTTGTCCCTTGTGCCCCAAAGGAATTTAAGACCAGAGATTGTGGTGAGCATTCTTGGGGGAATTTTTGGTTCGTAGCATCAATTTGTAATGGGAACCAAGGAAGTCCCTGTCCATGCCTGACTCAGAGAGTTGTCACATATTTTTTTTAAAGATTTATTCATTTTAGAGAGGAGAGAGAGAGAGAGAGAGAGAGAAGGGGAGGAGGAGCAGGAAGCTTCAATTCCCATATGTGTCTTGACCAGGGAAACCAGGGTTTTGAACCGGTGACCTCAGAGTTCCAGGTCAATGCTTTATCCACTGTGCCACCATAGGTCAGGCGAGAGTTGTCACAGATTTGATACACCAAAATCCTCCCACTCACTGTCTCCAAGTCCATCCTCCTCAACATGACAGCCTTCTCCCTATATGTCAAGGAGGTAGAAAGTGGATGGGTAGGGAGTGGACAGATCACTACAAAGAGACAGAGACAGGACAGACCAACTAGCGTGCAATCTTTACCATCTGCCCTTTGTTCTGAGAAGTTTCTGACCCCTTCTTGCATGAGAGCTTAGCCTCATTGAGATTCAAAAAAGAGGGGGAGGTAGGCAAATAGCAGTGTGGCCATTTCCAAAGACAGCCACCATCAGCTTCTCCCCTCCCAGTGTGTGATGTCACTCCGCCAGTGGGTGGAGTTTATTTGCCCTGCCCTTGAGTCTGGGCCAGCCTTTTGACTGTGCTGACCCTTTTGAACGTCATCTACTTTGTAATGTTCACTCCCTCCTCTTGCCACCCAGACAGCTTGCCTTGAGAAGCTCCAGCCACATGGCGAGGCCACATGGAAATGAACCAAGGTGCCTCCTTGACAACTAACATGTAAGTGAGCCATAGTGAGAGGTAATGGGAGGTCATTGCCTAAGCCATTAAGTTCCGGGGTGGTTTGTTAGTAGGCAGCGATGGATCATTGAAACCAACCCTACAGCAATGCACGAGGTTGGGGGAAAACATGCTGTGCCCTTTCCCACCTAGAACCTACACACAGGAGCTGTTGCTGCCTCTAAGGTCTGGAGACAGCTTTTACTTAGCATAAGCAGTTGATTAACTTGGGGGGGGGGGCAGAAGGCAGCCACTGTGCATGTGCACGTGCAAGCACAGGCCATTCAGAACCTTCCTCCCTTGTTTGCCAACTAATGGGGGAGGAGCCAGTTTGGCTGATTTCTTAAACTTTCTTATACTTAAGATCAGGAAAGTGTGGAATTATACATTATATCCCAACAACCTTCACTGGTACCATCATCTCCACTGTCGCCACCTCTACTGCCATTGTTATCACCATTTACTGAGTTTATCATCACAGTAGCGACTAGCACCATCATCCCTGTCTTCATCACCATCACTGTCAAGACCACTGAATGTCAACCCAGCATGTGGAAGTCCCAGGTTCTATTCCTGGTTAGGGCACACAGGAGAATTGACCATCTGCTTCTCAACCCCTACCCCTCTCCCTTCTCTCTCTACCTCTCTCTCTTTCCCTCCCGCAGCCATGGCTCGGTTGGTACAAGTGAGATCCGGGTGCTGAGGATGGCTCCATGACCTCACCTCAAGCACTGAAATAGCTCGGTTGCCGAGCAACAGAGCAGCTGCCTCACAGGGGCAGAGCATTGCCCTGTAAGGGGATTGCCAGGTGGATCCCTGTCAGGGTACATCCAGGAGCTTGTCTCTCTGCCTCCCTGCCTCCCCACCTCTCACTTAATAAAGAAAAAACAGACCATTGACATCTTCATAGTTTCTACAATTCACCCATCAGCAATCCCACCACCCTGATCTCCACTGCCATCCTCAGCGACAGTGGGCAGCTCTGGCCCACTGGAGATGAGGTCATCCTAAAGGACAACCAGAACGTCTTCCCACTGGGCCATGGCTTCCCGGGAGCTTCCCAAGGCACTTCTCCAGGCTAGGTGGCCCCCTTCGCCCAGAGCCCCCTCCTTACCTGGCAGATTGTTGGCACCAGAGCCGGGGACAGCAGTTTTGGAGAGCAAGTTTAAGCATAGCGGACACTTGGCTGCCCATGGGGGGCTTGGTGATGAAGACAGGGGTGGAAAAGAGGAAGGTGAAGAAGGCCAGGCCCACGCAGCCCACGACGATGCTGTAGCCGATCAGGAAGCTGATGTTCTGTTGGATGAAGGCCACCACCAGCAGTGACAGCACAGCACCCACATTGATGCTCCAGTAAAACCAGTTGAAGAAGCGGCGACTGGCATGGCGGCCAAGACCCATCACCTGCCAGGCGGGGGTGAGAGTGAGGGCCGAGGAGGGCCAGGGGCACCCCACCAGGGCATAGCCTCTGTAGTTGTACCCCCTCTCCCACGGGCACACTTCGTGGGTCAGAGGGTAGCCATTCCAGCACTTTCCTAATCCACGGTCAATAAATAGGTGTTCAAAAAATATTTGTTGAGTGAATGGGTAAATCCTTCTCTTAGGAGCCACTTGTTAATCATCAGGACTGTCTCGCACAGCTGTATCCTCATGCCCATGACACACATTCCTTTTTTATTGTCACCAAATAGTGCACAGAACAGATGTCTGTGAAGCCACTTGGTTCATTTTCTGGTTGATTTATTCCTTTGTCTCTGAGCAACCTACAATATGCATCACCTTTATAATTAGAAAAAGGAAAAAGATCTCAGGTCTGCTCCACATGATTAAACGTGATATACACACGACTGAAAGAACAGTTAGAGACCTAATTGAGAACTTCCTCCACAGTTGGGAGATGAGACAGTTTTCTACTGTGGCCCATCCCTTCACGCTGCCTTGCCTCCCGATACATGCCCAGTCACACAAGGTTGACATAATCAGGGAAAGCCGAGGTGGTCCTGGACGCAGCCCCGATGGGAGGAAAATGAAATTCAGGCCTCCCAGCAAGGGCAGAAGGCTGAAAATCTTTACTCCGATTTGAATCAATCTGAAACAGGCCCCGGGCCCCCTTCCGGTCTGGTGGCTCGAGTCAGCTTCACTGGCAGGCCCGCCCTCCCAGACCCTGGTCCCAGATTCTCACTCAGCAGGTCTGGGGCAGGGCCTGGGCATCTGCATTTCTAAACAAAAGCAGTGAGGACTGAAGGTCACTTCTCTAGATAAATGATTCTGTACACCGTTAAAGCCCTCACCATTTCAGTGACCCCCCCCCCCCAAGCTCAGGCTCCACTGCTTCCCTTCTATCCAGAGATGCGTGTTTCCAATAGCTAAGAGTTTGTCGAGCTTTGCTTTCCGTAGTTGCATTGGGGGAAAGGGTCAGTATTTTCTTCCTTTTCTAAATGTAAAATGATAGTCCATAGAGATGCATTTAAAACTACTCCTGTGGAGATTCTGAGGGGACCTCTTGTTGACGGAGAGGGTTGGGCTTGTCCCCTCACTGAATCCTATGCTGTAGACCTTCAAGCAGCAAATTGAATAAGTCCCATTATGAGCAGCCACTTCCATTTCTTAATTGGATGTAAATGGAGACGACAATTGCAACTCTGAAGGGGAAGAGCAGGCAGCAGATTCAGGAGAGAAACGAGCACTTTGTCAAGGATGATGGATGATCCTTGCTGAAACCGGCAATGTGCTACACACGCGGGGAGCCTGGGTATAGCTGTCCAGATGGCGCCAGCCCCCCCACCCGCACCCCCCCCATCTGACTGCCCCCCTGAATTCGCAGCAGCCCTTCGCTGCTCTGCTGTGCCCATCTTGTTACTCCCATCCACTGGAGTCAGAGCCATTTTTAAAAAACGCAAATCCAGCGATGCCCATTCTACTTCAAACCACTTCAGTTTTTCTGAACTGTCTTAAGGGCCAGGTGCAGGACAACCCCAAAGCAGCCTTCCAGTGTGGCACTGAGCCACCCAAGTCCATGCCCAGTAAATGGGAGAATGCACAGGAGCTGTCGTCAGTCGTGATGCCACTGAAGGCTCTGCCCAGTCGCCTGACCTCCGGGAGACCAGTCCTGCCACCAGGAGGGAGGAGGCACTGGATGGAGGCGGGGTCCTCTGGAGGTCAGTAAGGTCAAGAGTACAGGTTAATGACACCCAGGGGTGTCGCGAGATGTCACTGAAAGAGCAGAATTAAGGAACGATGAGAGATTCTTATTGGCAGCTGGCAGGGTCTCCTGTTCTGAAGGAAGGTCAGCGTGGGCTCAGAAACAGCACTCTCTGGGGGCACTGAGTCCCCATCATCAAAGGGACCCATACAGGCTGATGAGGAACTCCTTGGCAAGGACTCTGGAAACTGTGCTGGGTGCTGGGTTACGGATGCCAGCTGGAGGCAATGATCTTTTTTTAAAAATGTCCCTTTTATGATCATAAAACATGCAATTAAAGAACATTTGAAAAACAGGACAGTTATAGAAAATGTACAAATTAGTTCAATGATGTGATTATACTGTTACAATTTTTTCTGCCAGGTTGTCCGCATAGCTGTCACTGAGTTTTGTCACCTAGCTGTAATCATATTCTGCACTCATTTCTCATCTGCTTTTGTTCATGAACACTGCATGTGATTGTTTTAATCATATTACATATTATTTAAAATTATTGTCTAATACCACTGAGTAGAGCTATTACAAAAAGTAAAATATATCCATGTTGTTAGGCACTTAACTCATTTAGCAAATATCTATTGAATGTCTCCTATGTGCCATGCTCTGTCCAAAGGGTCCAGAGAGAGGCTCAGAGGCTAAGATGTGTGCCCAAGTGCCCCTGGCTAATAAGTGGCAGACCTAGGATCTGAGCAAGCCAGTCTGGCTCAACCTCTGGCACAGCTGGTGGGAAGAGATTTGCTCCTGCCCTAGGCTCCAGACCCCTACAACGCATAAAGGCGGGAGTTCATGGTGAGGCCTGGAGTCCAGCTACCCTTACCTAGCTCTTTGATCTGCTCTCTATGTGACCTTGGACAGGGTGATTAATGTCCTGAAATCTTACTGTCCGCATCTGTAAAACAGACATAACAATACTACCTACCTCTTGGGCAGTTAAGAGGATTAAATAAATGAGTGAAAACATTTGAAGTAGCACACAGCGAAAGATGAACAACTATGGTTTAATTACTGTTGTCACCATCTTGTTGTTAGAGTGAGCACCTCCTGTTCTTTCAAATAAGGAAACTGGGCCCAGAGAGAGGAAGTGGCTCGAGGTCACCCTGGGAGTCAGAGCCTCCTGACCCCGGGTCTCTGCCCACGTCCCTCACTTTCCCTCCTCGCTCCCGGGGTCTCCCGAAGGGGCGGCCCTCCTGCCACTCACCTGGTCGGCCCCGAAGGAGGTGAGGTTGCTCCTGACGGAGCTGGCGGCCAGGGCGAGCAGCAGCAGGCCGACATAGAGGGTGGGCGCGCAGTAGGGGGAGGCCGAGGGGCGCGGGCAGCCAGGCAAGGGGCAGGCGGTGGTCAGCAGCGCCTCGGGCAGCTCGCCGCAGAAGGAGCGGCGGCCGTCGGGGAAGGCGGTGGCCGGCAGCAGGCTGGAGGCGACCACGTAGAGCAGGAGGCTGAGGGCGATGGCGCGGAAGCGGCCCAGGTACACGTCGGCCAGCCAGCCGCCGACGGGCGCCAGCAGGTAGGAGGCGCCCAGGAAGATGAGCGCGGCGCGCGACGCCTGCTCACCGTCCCAGTTGAAGGCGGCGCCGTTGAGGAACAGCACGAGGTTGCCCGCGACGCCGAAGAAGGCGGCGCGCTCCAGCATCTGCACCAGCAGCACCGCGGCCGCCGCCGCCAGCCGCCACCGTCGGGGGCCCCGCGGGCTGCGCGCCAGCAGCGGCTGCCGCTCCCCCGGCCCGCGGGGCTGCCCCCGGGCGCGCGGCCCGGGCATCCCGGCCTTCCCGAGCCTCCGGTCCTCCCCGCGACCCCACTCTTCTCCTCCCTCCGCCCAACTGGCCCTGCTCCTTTCTCACCCCCAGTGGCTCACCCTCCCCTCCCCTTTACCCACTGCACTTCCCTGCCTCCTCTCCCTTTCTCTCCCCCACACCCTGTCCCTCTGCTGCTACCCAGATTCTCCCTCTCCTTAATTCTCAACTCTCTCTCCCCTCCTCCCACCCCCGACTCTTCCTCCTTCTCCCCGCTTCTCTCTCCCCTTCCTCTGGTCCTCGCCGCCCCCTCCCTCCCCCCAGTTCTCTGCCCCTCCTTTTCCTCTCTAGTTGGCCTCCCTGGTTGGTCGCCCTCCCGTAACTGTTGCCCCGCTCCTGTGACACCTGGTCTGCACTCTGGGGAGGAGGGCTCCCTCCGCTGACTCTGCCCGGACCTCCCCTCCAAGTCGCTCCCTCCTGGCTCAGCCTCTGTCCAGCCCTCTGCTCTTGAGAAACCCCGGGGAGCCCCCTGGCTTCCCCTTTCACTGCGTCTGTGGCCAGGCTGCATCACATGGGGCCGTGGGATGTTTTGGAGAAATGAAAGCTGCCCGCCCAGCTTTCTAAAAACCTCCCTCCTTCCCTGCCAATTACCCCACCCCTCCCCCCACTGGCCTTCCTGGAGCCAGGAAGAACATTTCCCATCTTTCACTTTCATTTCTCCCCTGACTCCACTGTGGGTGCATTCTCTTCCAGTCACCATCCAGAGCTAGAATGAAAGAACTGGTAAGATCGTTTGTCATTTGGTCCCACCCACCCGTTTTGCAGATGCAGAGACTGAGGCCCAGTGGAGTGGGGAGGAAGGCAGGCAGGATGACTGGTTCACGGTAACTGAACTAGGGGTAAACCACTGCCCCGGCTCCTGAGTGTCAGAGGAAGCTGTCAAAATGCAATTCAGATTGTGCAAATGCCACTGTGAGGAAGGAAGAAGTCACTGTCAAGAAGCGGGTGACGCCATACAGCACCCGCAAATGAGTTGAGTTGAGATTGAGAGAGCCGTGGACCTCAGAGTAAATCAAAATCAGGCCTCAGCACTCCCTTCCTCAGAGGCTGTCCTCACCTGGACCCATAGGCCCAGTGAGATCTGACCCCTTCCCTCCTCCACCCTCATGGCAGCCACACTGACCATCTTTCTCATCCCCTCACATGCTCTTTCCTGCCTCAGGGCCTTTGTCTCTGCTCTTTTGTCCGCCAGAACTGCTCTTCCTCCAGGTCCTTGCATGGCTGGCTTCTCTTTGTTCAGGGTTCCGCTGAAACGGCTTCTTTTCACAGAGACCTCCCCTGATCATCCTATTTTAAGTAGTTGCCTGATGGATTCTTGTCACCCTCTCTGCCACATTGTCATGTTTTCATGTCTTTGAAACACATAATGCTCCTTCAAGGACTGGTTTATTGTCCCCCAGTAGAGGTTCTATCAGGTATTATCTGGCTTTTTTAAAAAGACTATTTTTTTTAGAATAGTTTAAGATTTACAACAAAATTGAGAGAAAGATACAGAGATTTCCCACACACCCCTTCCCCACACATGTATAACCTCTCCTAGTATCAGCATCACTCACCAGAACGGTTCATTTTCTGTTACCAAGGATGAGCCTACAGACACATCAGAATCCCCAAGAGTCCACTCTTTTTTTTTTTTTTTTACAGAGACAGGGAGTCAGAGGGATAGACAGGGACAGACAGACAGGAATGGAGACAGATGAGAAACATCAATGATTAGTTTTTCATTGCACGTTGCGACTTCTTAGTTGTTCATTGATTGCTTTCTCATATGTGCCTTGACTGCGGGCCTTCAGCAGACCAAGTAACCCCCTGCTGGAGCCAGCGACCCTGGGTCCAAGCTGGTGAGCTTTTGCTCAAACCAGATGAGCCCATGCTCAAGCTGGTGACCTCGGGGTCTCGAACCTGGGTCCTTCCACATCCCAGTCCGACGCTCTATCCACTGCGCCACCGCCTGGTCAGGCAAGAGTTCACTCTTGATAGTGCACATTCTGTGGGTTTGGACAAATGTAGAATGACCTGCATCCATTATTATAATATCATGCAGAGTATTCTCACTTCCCTAATAATCCTCTGTCCTCTGCCTATTCTCTCTCCCCCCTCCACTGCGACCCCTGACCTTTATACTGTCTCTACAGTTTTGCCTTTTCCAGAATGTCATCTAGTTGGAGTCATACCATATGCAGCCTTTTCAGATTGGCTTCATTCACTTAGTAAAATGCACCTAAATTTCCTCCATGTCTTTCCATGTCTTGATAGTTCATTTCTTTTTAGTGTTGAATAATATTCAGTTGTCTCTCAGGGGTCGTCAAAATTTTTATAAAAGCCGCCCACTTTTGCAGTGCTGGTCAACCTGGTCCCTACCCCCGCCCCCAGGGACCAGGTTGACCAGCACTGCAAAAGTGGGCGGCTTTTATAAAGAGATTGACAACCCCTGGTAGATGGACCACAATTTATCTATTCACCTACTGAAAGGCATCTTGGTTGCTTCCAAGTATTGGCAATTATGAATAAAGCTGCCATAAATATTTGTGTATAGGTTTTTATGTGGACCTAAGTTTTCAGTAAATATCAAGGAGCATGACTACTTGATTGTATGGTGAGAGACTGTTTAGTTTTGTAAGTATCCCACCAAACTGACTTCCAAAGCAGCTGTATCATTTTGCATACCCACCAGCAATGAATGGGAGTTCCTATTGCTCCACACCCTTGGCAGCATTTGGTGGTGTCGGTGTTCTGGATTTTGGCCATTCTCATTGGTGCGTAGTGGTATCTCATTGTTGTTTTAAATTTTTATTTTATTTTATTTATTCATTTTAGAGAGGAGAGGGAGAGACAGAGAGAGAGGGAGGAGAGACAGAGAGAGAGAAGGGGGGAGGAGCTGGAAGCATCAACTCCCACATGTGCCTTGACCAGGCAAGCCCAGGGTTTCGAACCAGTGACCTCAGCATTTCCAGGTCGATGCTTTATCCACTGCGCCACCACAGGTCAGGCTCATTGTTGTTTTAATTTGCATGTCCCTGATGACCTAGGATGCGGAGCATCTTTTCAGATGCTTCTTTGCCATCTGTACATCTTCTTTGGTAAGGTATCTGTTCAGGTCTTTGGCCCATTTTTAATCATGTTGTTTTCTCTTAAGTTTTAAGAGTTCTTTGTATATTTTGGGTTCTATATGGACAACATGGACAGATCCGAAATGTCAGGTCCTCTTCTTGGGGCCTCCTGACCTACCCTGAAAGGACCAGGATGTCGTGGCTTAGCAGCAGCAGCAGAACAAACACAGCCTCGGGGATTTTCATCAACAGTACATTCAGGATGAGTCAACTTCGGGGGCCACCCTCGGCCACAGCCTGGCAGTGGTTGTCACGGTGATGATATTACAGTGACTGCTTTTCTCTCCCTAGTTTTCCAGAGTTCCTCTAATGTGATTCTCAAGCTCTGATTCTTACACAAAGGTCAGATTTGGTATCTGGGGGCGTCGCTGGTTGACTCCAGGCCCCACATGGAGTGTTGGCTTCAGTGGCCACCACCCTGAAAGGTTCAATGGGGAAGGATCAGGAGTGGAAAGGCCTTGAGATCCTACACATGGGAGAGGAGAGACAACTGGCCAGCATGTCCCTGTTGTCAAATCTCCCCAAAGCTTCCCCTCGAAGAGAGCTTCTATGTCTCGGACGATGCTTAGGGCGAGAGCTGGGATATTCGAGATGCCAGGTTTCAGCACGGAGCTCCTTGGTCCTTCCCCCGAAACCATCAGTTCTCAGTGCGGTCCCTGGACCCCTATGAACCCCTGACAGCCTTTCAGGGACCCGTGAACTCAAAACTGTTCTCATGATAATACAGTGTTAAGATGTCGTTTGCCTGGTACAGAAGCAATGACGGGAAAAACTGCCAATGCTTCAGCGTGAATGAAAGCGGAGGCATTGAACTGTACCGGAAGCCATTGACTTCATCACCCCCATGCACTCAGAGTAAAAATAAGGGGAAAATCACTTAAAATGTCCTCCATGAAGCAGTTAAAGTTATTAAAGTTATGAAATCACAATCCTCGCATGCATGTCTCTTTAATATTCTATGTGACAAAATGAGAGTCCTAAGCAGAATGTTCCTTCCAGGAAGCGCACAGGTGCTGTTTCCTTTGTGAGCTGAACTAGCTGTTGTTTTGGGGGTTTTTTGTTTGTTTGTTTTGGGGGGTTTTTTGGTGAGAAGAGAGGAGATAGTGAGGCAGACTCCCACATGTGCCCTGACCGGGATCCATCTGGCAACCTCATCTGGGGCCAATGTTCAAATACTGAGCCATTTTTAGCACCGAGGTCTACACAGAAGAGGCCTCGAACAATCAGGTAAGCATGGTGCCTTCTCCTGTGGGTGTTAGCTCCTCTCCTTTGGCCACTTCAGTGCTGGAGCACAGAGTGGCAGAAATAGAGGCAATACATGGGTGGACAGTTCTGAGAACCTTTCTGTAAGTCTGAGATTGAGCACTAGTTACACACGATGTGGCCAACTCAGTGACGCAGCCTTTTATTGACGTTCCGTCTTTTTCTATTTCACTCATCCTTGCTCCTTGCTTCTCTCTCTGTTCCCTTAATAACCAATCTGCAAACAAGGCTGTATTTGAGGGAGGGAGGTGGGGGACAAGCTATTGAAATACCTTACTAAAAATTATAACCCCTTCCTTGCACTCCTAACCCCCTTTACTCTCCAATAATTTACTTATTTCTTCTGTCTATTGTTCGTATGTGACTCTCCCACTAAAATATGAGCTCTGTAAGAGCAGGAACATTTGTCTCTTTTGCTCAGTGTTGTGTCCCCTCCCCAGCACCTGGAACACATGCTAAGTTGTGTTGAATAAATGATGGCTAAGTGATTAGAGTGAATGCGTGTCCACGTAGGTACTGACTATTTGGACTGTCGTAGTAAACCCTGGACCTTAGGAAAGACAAAGGTTGGCTGTGACTGGTCTGAGGATGGTGGTCAGGACTGAGGAGTTTCTGGACCCCGGAGATAAAGGAATGACCTTGACTTGGGTTAGGAGCAAGACTGATTAAGTCCCTTGGGCCAGAGATGCTGTGTTTCAGCCAAAGTTATTATTGTTGTCTAAGCAACAAATGCCTCCCCCCGCAACAAGCAGAACTGCCTGTGATTAGAGCGCAGGATTTGGGGTCAGATAGACTGGAATTCAGAGCCTAGCGCTACACTTTCTTCGCTGTAGGATCTTGAGCAGACCACCTCTCCAATTCAGTTTCCTCATCTGCAAGGGTGTACTAAGGACAGAACCTGTTTAACTGGGTTCTTGTGAAAACAGTGGCCGTGGGGTCCCATGTAAAGTGTTTGGCACAATAGAAAATGCTCACTAAGCGTCTGTCAGCATGAAATTTTCCTGCATGCCACCTGGCAGGGGAGGCTGGTCTAGGGCTTCCCTTCCTTCCTCCTGGTCAGAGCGCTTCCCGCCATCATGCTGCTTATTCCCCTTTGCTTAGCCAAGGTCAGGAGATAGAGAGACAACCTGGATGAAAAATGCCTGCTCTCCACAGGATGGAAAAGCCCTAGGTGTCCTTGCAAACTGAGTTCAGATGGTCATGGCTCCAAGAATTAGAAATCAAAATGAGCTCATTGACTCGGGCACACAGCTGGGCATCTCCCAGCTTCCTGTTCAGACAGTCATGTCTGTGAAACACGGGCTGCTTGAGGGGCCTGACGTCATCCCCAGAGATGCTCTCACCATGGTGTCCTGCCTCCACTTACCCTGCGCCCTCTGTCGGGAGAACCCTTCCTGCCACCCTACACCCGCCTCTGCCTGCTGAAACCTACCCCTGCTTCCGTTTGTCCTTTCTTCTTTCACTTCTTGTCCTTGCCTGCCTTCTTTTTGTTCTATAGCAGGCTTACCCCCTCATTCCATTCCATTGATCTACTAGTTTAATATTCACATTTCATTTAACAAAGTCAAAAGTTAGTCCCTATTTTAATAGACGTTTCTATGCTGATCACTCCTTACCAATTCAGTTGTTATTGTTTTCTGGGTCTTTATTTTTATCTCTTTTTTTTTAAGCCCACAAATTATAATTGCTTTAGACCATCAATGCTTATTTTAATCTATCTCCAGGTTCACATGTTTCTTTGCTCACCATTCCTACTTGAATCTTGTATTTTTTTCTTCTGGGATTATTTTTCTTTGCTCCTGAAGAGCATCTTTAGAATGTCCTTAGGAGAGGATCTGTTAGTTGTAAGTGCTCTCAGTTTTTATCTGGAAATGTATCCATTCAACCTCATTCTGGAAACATTCAAGGTTGATATTATGCATTTGACATAGCATTTTGAGATGTTATTTCACCATCCTCTGGCTTCAGTTGCCAATGTTTTTGAAGTTAGCTGCAAGACTAGTTCATAGTTCATTCATCTCTTTAGTGGTTAGCAGTTTTGCTATCATAAGTGTTTGGTGTCTGTTCCTTTTTATTTATCATGTGTAATTTGGGGGAAGTTTCAAGGATCTGAGGATTGTGCTTCTCATCAATTCTGGAACTCTAATTTCCAGTTTCATTTCCATCTGGAACTCTAATTAGATCCACCTACCCAAATCATTTTTCTATCCTTTGTGTTTCTTAACCTGTTCCACAGTTTCCCTCTCTTTGTCTCTGTGATGCATTCTGGGTAAATTCTGCAGATCTGTCATCCAGATCACTAGCTTTCTCTTCAACTATGTTAATCTGACGTTTTATTTGTCCTTAGATTTCTAGTTTCAAAGATTATATTTTTTCATTGATAGAAGCACTACTTCTTTTTTCAAATATTCCTGGACATTTCAAATAGCCTCATTCCTTATCTATACCTTTGATTATTAACATTTATTACTCAAAGCCTATAAAACATCTTTATTTTACATTTACATATACCATAATTCCATCTAAAATTTTTGAAGGTCTGCCTGACCTGTGGTGGCACAGTGGATAAAAGGGTCAACCTGAAATGCTGAGGTTGCTAGTTCAAAACCCTGAGCTTGCCTAGTCAAGGCTCAAATGAGAGTTGATGCTTCCTGCTCCTCCCTTCCCCCCACCCCTTTCTGTCTCTTTCCTCTCTCGAAAATGAATAAATAAAATCTTTTTTAAAAATCTTAAAAATTTTTTTTGTAGGTCTGAGTCTATTATCTGCTTTGTGCTATTCTCACTTAAGATGACTTGTTGTGATGGTTAATTTTACATGTCAACCTGACTGGGTGCAAGGTACCTGGATATTTGGTTAAATAGTATTCCTAAGTGTGTCTGTGAGGGTGTTTCTGGATGAGATTAACATCTGAATCAATAGACTAAGTAAAGCAGATTGCCCTCCCCAGGGTGGGTGGGCCTCATCCAACAACTTGGTCTGAACTGTGTTTTGTTTTCACTTTGCCCAGGCTCTAAGTGCTGTCCCACTAAACTGAAGCTCTTGGCTGCCTGGGATCAGCAGGTGCCTCCGGAACCTCTGCTTCTGCTCTCGGTGACCTCTTTGGGTCTGTGCTTTCCTGCCCTTGTAGGTCGCTAACAATGATCTTTCATGTCTTGCCATCTCAGCTATGCATTTCTAGATATGTTTATATATATATATATATATATATATATATATATATATATATATATATATATATTCCCCCCTCCCTTTTTCTTGTCTTTTGTTTCAGGAGAACTTTTCAGCATATGCCATCCACCGTATTCCCAGAGACAGAAGTCTGGCCATCTTTCTTGGCTCGTCCAAATGTGCGTCTCTTACAACTCTGCTCATCAGCATGCCTCCCACTGTGTTCGTCTGACCCTGGCTGCAGTTGGTCGCCTGTGCTTGGGAACTGCTCCTCGAGGGCAGGATGGTGGTTTTGTCACCTTCCACAGAGCGCATTCCAGAGTTCCTCTCATGAACATCTCTCGATGTCATTTGATTGAAATGAAACCGGAGGCTGGAGGCACCCGTCCACCATCTGTGCTATACTAGTGACCTTCCACAAGAGGGCAGCCTCTGTCGGTGCTACAGCCTTTCCTACCCCCTGGGATGGGCAGGGTTTAGGTAGGTGGGAAACCTGGCTCCCTGTGTCTCCAAAACCTGCAACATCAAATGCCCTCTTCAGTGGGACCCCCTGGAGGAATGCTCTCCATTGCGCTGGTGGGGACATGAAGACAAGTGAAGATGAGGGCAGGGTCAGGCCGGGACAGGTGAATCTGAGATGCAGTCCCACAGGAAAGGGCCAGGACGGAGCCCGTCCCCATCAACTTCGTTAAGGGTTCTGCTTGCACAACCAAATCAAGATATCTGTTCCTCCGTTCCCTCGGCCACGTTTATTCAGCCCCACAGGGGGTGCAGGAGTGAATTAGACACATGTGGTCTTTGCCTCGTTCCGGTGTCCAGTGCCGGCCAACTGGACAACGCGGAGTTTCTCGACTAGCCCAGGCGCTGCTGCCTCCGCTCTCGCTCCCTCTGCTCCTTCTGGCCCAGGCCCCGCCACCCTCCCTGCCTGTGGAGGTCCTGCTCATCTTGCCTGGCCCAGGTCCATGCCTGACTCCCCCAGAGGAATGACCGCCCAGTCTGGGACCAGGTAGTGGGGGGCATGGGCCTCTTCAGTGCCGCTTTAAGGGATGGCATCGGCCTGCAAAGGAGGTGGGAGACCACCCATCTCTCAGGCCCTTCCTGATTTACAATTCCTTGAGGGCCAGCGAGGCTCTTCCTCTCAAAAGTGCCAGACCACGCCCTCCTTCTTCCTAGCCATCATTGCACCCGGGGACCAGGTAAATAACCCTTGGGGTTTAATCCTATGAGAACCAGAATGGGACAGACAGCAGGCCCCTAGTTCACCTTTGCAATATGTATTGATTAAATGTCTGCTATGTATCAGGCCTCCAGAAATGAGGCTCGCTTCTTTCACTTTCCTTTTCCATTGGATGTGAGTGTGTGTGTCACTGTGACTCTCGGGGCTCATCCAGGCTCGGTGGGCTCACAGCGAAGGCAGCTGGGCGCTCCCTACCAGCCTCTCTCATACCAGCCTGGCTTCCTGGAGACCAAAACCACAGTAGAGCACAGAGGTGTGACAGACACTCACAGGCTGGGTCTGCCCGCATGCGTGCGAGCGCGGTCTCTTACGGAGAGGAAGAAGCAGCAGGAGCAGCGCGGGGCTGAGCCGGCGTGAGGGGCGCTCAGGGGCCGCGTCCACCTCCCGGGCCTAGGATGGTGCTTCCCGCTGGCGCGCATGCATAGCGGTCGGAGATGGCGCCAGACACGTGGTTCTTCGTGCTCGCTGGACTGCTGACGGCGGCCCCCCCAGGTAGTGCCCCTTCCCACCTCCTGTCGCAGCTGCTGGAGGACCTGGGTCCTGGCCTTTGTGGCCCGCTTTCTGGTTGTACTCTGGTCCCAGGGAGGCCCCCGCGGTGCCAACAGCCATCGGGACCCGGAGAGGGTACGGGGACCCCCTGGGACGCCCCTGGCTGGGCCGTGCTGGACAGGGCTGAGAGGGCTCCAGAGGCTGAGCTCAGGAACATGAGTGCTCTTGTCAACGGGCCCCCAGGGCCTGAGGAGGGAGGTGCCTGCCACCCGCAGGCTGAGGAACGACCCCCATACCCCAGTTCTTGCCAGTTCTCAGGCAGGAACCGTTCACCTTCCAGAGAGGTAGCACCACTGGTGGTTGTATTTGCAACGCCAGAGCCGAGGTGCTGGGCGCACAGGCCTGTGCGTCTCACGCCAGAGCCGTCCTGAAGCCGAGCTCTGAGGGCCAGGGGGAGTGAGAACACTGACCGCTGGTGGCTCCGGCACAACCATTTGGGGCAGTTTGAGACATAAATCAACAGAAAAGTTCTTGAGGGCCACCTTCCTTTCTCCCTGAACTCCTCCTGGGTGCCAGGGCACCCTCATGCCCTGGGCTGGGGCATCCGGGGGCCAGAAGCTTCGAGTGCTGGGCTGGGCTCATCGAATGCCATTGGGCTTGTTGAACGCGGGTTTAAGCTAGCAGGAGCGGGGCGGGGGCCCAGAAATGCGAAAGCTCTTGCCGTGGCTGGGTCCTCACATTTGGGGGTTAAGGAGACCGCTGTGGAAGTAGAATTCTGAGCCAAGGGAGTCTTGGCAGAGGGGAGGCCAAGTGCTTTCAGTCTGGTATGAGGGACATGCAGGAAGACCCCAGCAGGAGGGCCGTCTGAGACAACATGGAGGACTGGGAACATCGGGAGCTCTGGGGGGCTCTTCTCTCTGTCTCTGCCGTGCACTCTGCACCTCCTGACCTCACTCTGGTTCAGGGAAAGCTGTTTAGCTCTGGAGCAGCAATGTGAGTGCCTTCAGCCCCGTGTGGGTCGGCCTGGTCTCTCTCGCTATACCAGGAGCACCTGGAGCTCAGCCACCTTCTGCCCTGAGCTGAGACAGACGGTCATAGTGGACCCCTTCCTCCTTATCTTGATCATTCCTACTCTCTGCTCTTCTCCATGAGGCCCAGCCACTGGCTTTGGCTCAGAATGAAGTCTGAGTCTGAAAGGCCTGTTGGCTGGCCCTTGAGCCCGGGGAACTGAGCTTGAGTGGTGCCTGAAAGGAATCGGGGACCCCGGACCCAGACAGAGCTCAGGGCAGGGAAGCGAGGGGGCCCTGGAGCCAAGGTTCCTACACTTCGGTCCTGCTGGTCTCACCCTGACACTGCTGCCTGGCCGACTCCACTCCCAGTGCGGCGATTTACGGCGTGTTTTTAAAAACCGCATTTATATTACATTGACTCCCTTGTTACTAATACAAGCTTAGTTTTGAAAGGAAACTATGTCACTGTTACAAATGGAAAACCAACATCATGTGCCATAAGTAAAAGGTAAAAGTGAGCGTAAAAATAAACAGTGGTGGAAACCAGTGTCTATTACGTGCTCGTGAAAACGCAAAAGCCCTGAACCTAAACTGCGCCTCCCCGTCTGTTTACGGGGAGCTAGGGGTGGTGGTGACAAGGACGTCTGGCTCTAAATTGTTACTTTTTTCTAGACTTTTTAGAGGGGGATCAAGCACTTTGAGCAGGAAACAGTTTCCTCACAATTTGATTTTACAGCATAAGTGATGCTTCTTTAAATCCTCCTGAGGGTGCTCAGTGGGCATATGTCCTGCTGCTGAGAAATGTGGTCTGGCAGGAAGGGCGTTCCAGGAAAAAGAACTTGTGGACCAAAGCCGCCCGGGAGTAGAGGGCGTGCAGAGCGAGCTGACATGAGGGAGACGGTGACCCGGGCCTGCCTGGGCGGCTGCTCCCTTCCGCCCTGGTCCAGCAAGCCTGAACCCCAGCAGGATGGACCCAGATCTGTGTGTGGGGTTCTCTTTGGCCAAATCAGTGTGTTGGGCAGACCAGGTTGGGGAAAGGAGATTAAGACCTCCAAGGAGAGAGAGGAAAAAGAACACAAAGGAAATTAACTGAGAAGAGTGAGGAAAGGGAGCCAAGAGGATGGGCCCAGGAGGAAGTTCCAGGGCCTTCCCCCTAGAGCGGTGTGTGCAGCCAGGTGGGGTTCCCAGGCTACACCCCGGAACTGCAGGCGACTGGAGCCCGGCCCTCCGGGGCCCTGGCAGGCCTGGCCGCGGCAGTGGGTGTCCAGCCCTGCAGGCCCCTTCCCAGCCCCAGCCCTAAGCTCCGTCCCGGCCTCACACAGCTGGTCTCTGCCCAGGCTGCCTCGGCGCTGGGCCGGCCTCTTGTCAGACCTTTGCTTGTGCTGTTGAATGACCAGGGCAGAGACCAGGGCTAAGAGAGCCATGCCTTCCAGTCCTCTGCTGGTGCTCCCTGAAGGCTTGGGCCCGCCCACCCTGTACTTCTGTGCCTCAGTTTCCTGATCAGCCAACTGGGCTTGAAGAGGTTGAAGGAATGACCTAGAAGCCCATGAGAGGGGAGAGTGGGGTGGGATCGGGAGGCTGGAGGTATTGCCCGCTCCCGGCCTCTGGTTCACCGTGTGTTCCTTGTCCTCTCTGGACCTCAGTGTTGGGCAGACGGTCCCAAGGGCTCCGCGCACGATGTAGAAACGGGGTTCCAGGCCTCCACGCACAATGCAGAGACAGGGTACCAGGCCTCTCGTGCCGGGCCAGTGCCGAGGTAGGGGACTCGAGCGTCATGTGGGCTCTGGTTGGTAAGGTCCTCAAGGGCTGCTGTTGTGCAGAGAAGAGGCTATTTGTGGGTACTTACAAAAGCCATTGTGTTTTCTTAAGTTAACATTTTAAAAAATCGATTTTTCCTTAACTTAGAAGTTCAGTATACCAATCTCATGTTATACGTAAGTCCAGCAATTTTCAACAGTGACTCTCAAGGGGTCTTTGATTAATATTTCAGTAAATCGGGTTGAACAGAATAAACTTCTTTAAATGATAGCTGCTGCTTACACCTGGAGCTGATGAGGTGACCTTGGCCTGCGTTGCCCAGCCCAGTGGCCCCTAGGACGTGCGTGGCCATGCGGCAGTCTGAACCGCGCGCGCTGGAGATATGGAAACACAGATGGTTTGGGAGAGGCGTTTAAAAAAAAAAGTGAAGTGTCTTTTCAATAACTTTTATATAAATTACATGTTGAAATAATAATATTTGGGATATGTTGAGTTAAATACATTTTATTATAGTTGCGTATACCTATTTCTTTTTACCTTTTTTTTTTTTTAATGGCTACTGGAAAATTTAAAATGACACACAGGGTGGGGCAAAAGTAGGTTTACACTTGTGAGTATGTAAAACAGAGTTCACTCTTGTATTGTTATTTATTAATTATGGTATTGTTTTCCGAACAAGTGTAAACTTAGCACTGCCTTAGATGTTCTAAACCACATTTACAGATTTAATAAATTCTATTTTCTTATGAATGCTTCCAATACCACTAAGAAACAAAAACTTCCCAAGGATTTCAAAGAGTGCTTTTGATTTAGAATACTAACAAAGTGAATAAGAAGCTCTCTTAAATATTCTGGTAAGGTTTACAGAGATTGTCAAATCCTTTTTAAACGTTCAAACTTAAAATTTCAACTAAAATCAACTAACTCCATCACACCTGCAAGAAACTCTACTGGCCAACTGTTCTTAAACATCACAAATACAGGACTTTATACACAAACATACAACACTTGACCCAACTTTCACTTAACAGAAATGTATCAATACTACAGGTTCTTTTGTTTAATTCATCTTGGTTGTTTAAATTTGCATCTACCTGGGCTTAGAAGCCGCTCACGAAGAAGAGCATTGTACCATTAGCAGTGACTTAGAACATCTGGGCTGGAGCTGGTTGGACCTTCCATCGCAGTGAACTGACATGAGGTTAGCTTTCTTATTGTTTTGCCAAAATTTAAGGTATAATTGTGTGGAACTGCTGATGGACGCGCAGTGCCCTTTTTTGAGAGCCCATGTCCTCCAATTGGGCTGGTCCCCTCATCCCCCTTTGGACTCAGGTCACACAACCTCATTCTCCAGGCCTGCCCTCTACCACTCGATTGGATTAACTTAGACCAAAGTGTTCACTTTTTTCCCCACATTCTCCCTGCCTGGCAAGACTGCCATGAATAGATATATAAATAACACATGACGGGCGTCTGCATATTTCTTCTGGCTGCGTCTGGCTCTCTGGTCACAGGTCAATGACTAGTAAGGACAAGAGAGCAGGGCTGTCTGTAGTGGTGACATGGGATAGGGCAACTGGGCTGCTGGGGCTGGCACATTCGGCTAAAGGTAGATGATTATGGAGGGATCAAGAAGGAGGGGGGAACCTGCCCACGGCCTCTCACTCAGTCTACCTTCACCGTGGCCTGCTCCATGCCAGCCTCACTGTCCTATTAGAAAGCTCAGGAATTAAATTGGGACAAAGAGAGATAAGCAGGTGGCTCCAACTGAGGCTTCGAGACGGGGGTTTAGAGGAAAAGACCACACCGGTACAGGGCCACCTTCCCTTTGCCGGGACCATGGCCTTGAAACCACCAGCCAACGCCCACACGCCCACGCCAGGTGCTCAGCCCTGCACTGAGCAGACTGCAGTGGGTCTGGGACCCTCAGGCCCACCTCCTGCCCTCGCCCCAGTGGCCCAGGCCCCCCGCCACCCTCAGCACCGGGGCCCTGGCCAGGCTGCTGGGGTCAGGTGTGTTCCCCAGTGTTTGCTAGAGCTGCCACCTACCTGGCGATTTACTTAATATTCTTTCTTAATTGATTTTAAAGAGAAAATACATTTATTTTTAGTTTTAAAAAAATCCTTTATAAAACCCCCTTAAAGACAAAGCCATTGCAAATCGCCTTCACGGTAGTAATGGTGAAAATAAACGCAACAGAGACAAAGCAATGGCATTCGGGTCCGGCCAGGTAGTACCCACTGTCCCTGCGCTCAAACAGAGGGGTCACTAAGGACTAGCCTCCTGGGAGATCTTCCTTCAGGAACGTGGTAGCATTTAATGCCACGTCAGTGACCCCTCAATGGTTTTGGGGGTGTGTCCTACACTTTGGAAGTACTGGTTCAGAGAAAGGACAATGGAGGTGGCAGTTCGTCCCAGGCCTGACACAGCCAGGGGAAGCCGCCTGCTCACCTCCCAGTGGACGCCCTGGGCAGGACGGCCCCAGATCAGGCTGTCCCTGGGCAGCCCCGGGATTTTCCTGGTGAGCCTTGACATTGGAGATGGTACCCAAACTCATGTCCCCTGACTCCGCTCAGGGACGCCGAGTCCCGGCTATGGGTAAAGAAGGAGCCCGAGGAGGTGTGAGGTGAGGAAGGGAATTCCAGGACTCGCTCTGGCTCTGGCTCTGGCTTGTTGAGTAATTGTGAGCAAGTTCCTTCCTTTTTCTGACCCCAGCTTTCTCACTTGCAAAAATGACCAGGCTGAATCTTACAGACCCGGCCTACAGATCCTGGTCCTCTCTGTGTGTTCCCGGAGCCTTGCTGGGTGCGGAGCAGGTCTGTCATAAACCAGCCTTAGGATGGGCACACGGAAGCCCCTCTGGTCAGGAGGACGTGGGCTCCCGATCCCGGCTCTGCAACCCAGGTATTGTTTCTAAGCTTCTCTGTGCATGGATGCTTCGGATAAAAACACCAGCTAACCAAGCCAGTTTTAAGACAATGCATCTGAAAATACCTAACCATGACAGTGCTCCCAAATGTGAGCTTCTAAATGTCACACAGCAAGGACAAAGATCTCGTACGTGAGGCTGCAGGATTAGTGGTTAACATAACCTCGTTTGTGCAGTAAGCACGTTGGCCCACGTGACAACCCCATTGTACAGATGAGGAAACTGAGGTTTAGTAAGGCGAAGAGACCTATCCAAAGTCTGTAGCTAGTAAGTGCCAGGACTTGAGCTTTGGTGTCCTGACTGGCAGCTCAGGGCTCTTTCCATTGAAGAAAGTGGCCTGCCTGTCCCCTGGCTGTGGCCCTCTGGGCTCCATCCAAGTTTGAGGCATGTCGCCAGAGGCAACAGTCCCAGGCTTACGCCTCACCACTGCACCCAGGGACAGCGCTCAGGGGCCTCTGGGGTCCTGGGGCCCCTGGGGAGGCTTGTCAGGGACGGAGGAGATTAAAAGTAGCTGTCTCCCTCGCCCTGGCCCAGCCTCAGAGGGTCCGCCACACACGAACCTTGCCCTCTGGCACCGGGAATGAGCAAAGGTGACGTTAAAGAGCCACCATATGCCAAGGGGAAGCTTGCCTGGCAGGATGTTCAGTCACATTTATTTAGTGTCTGCTGTGTGCCAGGCCCTCTGCCGGCACCGAGATATGAGATATGAGGGTTTGCCCTTGAACGCTTTTAAGTGTTGTGAGGGAGGTGCTAAAATACACCAGTGTCAGCCTGGGGTAAGTGTGACCACAGGTGCAATCTGATGACGGCCATAGCCACCGTGCATCGCCAGGCCTTTACCCTTGTTCAAAGATCCGCTACGCTTGCCTGTCCCACCGAGACATTGGGCAAACACCCTCTTTATGGGTGGGGAGACCGAGGTTCGGAAAGACGTATTTTTGTCCTAGGTGGGTGGCTGAGGCTGAGGTTAGGACCGGGTCTGTAATTCTCCGAAGTCCGTACTCTCCAGCCCTGGGCTGCACTGTCTCCCAGAGGAGGGAGAGCATGAGCCTCCCCGAGACATGGGGCGGCTGGCCTCCCAGCGAGGGGGACACCACTGTCTCAGGGGGGCTGGGCATGAAGGACAGAAGGCTTTGCATATGGAGGACGGAGAAGGATGGCACACATCCTAGGCACAAAGACATTGAAAAATGAGTGTGTGCAAAAACGGGCGAGCTAGCTGTGTTGTGCAAATATCAGTTTCCTGGTTTTGTTGATTTACTGTGGTTACATGCTATGTCACCATCGGAGAGGCTGGATGTTGGGTTCTTGGGACTTTTCTGTGCTATTTTCACAACTTCTTGTGACCCTGTGACATCAAAATAGAAGTGTGTGTGGGGGGTGGCATTTTAGGCAACAGGACCCATTTGAGCAGCAGCCTGGAGGCAGGACAGGCATGGTGTCAGTCCCCAGAGGGTTCCCCTGGCTGCAGGCAGTTGTGATCCGTCAGCCTTGCTGGTCCCACAGGGCATGTCAGGTGGGCGCAGCTGCAGTTTCCAAAGTTGCTGAGATGCAGGCTGTTTTCTCTCTTGACTCATCCAGACTGGTGGGTCAGGAGGGTCCAACCAAGCGGAGTGGCAGGCCTGCGCAAGGTGCACACACAGAACATGTGACAAATGTGAGCCAGCAAGCACAAGGACGGGGCCTCTTGGGCAGCACTTTGAAAACTTGCAAACCCGACTTCTCCGCCTCTCGGCCCTAAACATATGAGTTTTCACCCCTACTTTGCCGATGAAACCGCATGGCTCAGAGAGGAACAACTTTTCCAGATCACCCAGCCAATAGAGCTTTAACTTGATGGTGCCAAATCCATGCTGCTTCCCAGCCCTGGAACACGCGGGGTTTAGGGTGGACTCTCTCTACCTCAAGGTTTCTGCAGGGAAGGTCTCCTCTTTCTCTGGGGCCTTTTCACCTCCACCACCATCAGCTGGGATATGGTAGGACCAGGGTGGAAAAAACCTTGAAGTTGCTTGTGGGTCAGAACCCACTTCCTGGCCGAGTGTCCACAGCCTCAGTTTCCCCAGCTGTAAATCGGGTTGATGGCAACCTCCAGGGCCCAGGCTGGCATGTGACTCCGTGAGATGTGGGCTGTGAGGTATAAGGAAACAGAGGGCTGGCTCCTCAGGGTTCTAGAAAGCCTCTTGGCTAGTACTGCTGCAGGGCCTGGGGCCCGGGGCAGGAGCTCCCGGGGACAGGAGAGGGAGGAAAAAGGGGAGCCCCAGTTTCAGCCCACATTTTGTATATCCCTGTGGCCCTACTGCCACTGCCTGCAGATGACGCTGAGAGAGCCTCTAAATGCCCCCAGCCTGGCAGCAAGGCAGTGCTGATCGGGCAGGGAGGGACCTGTAGGGCCATGTGAGATGCTGGACTGAGGTCCCCTAGTGTGAAAGTGACCCCCTTCCAAAGGGGTTGCCCCTGGGTCTCCACCATGTGTTGGAGTGTTAGGAGCATATTAGAAGGTCCAGCCTATAAGTTTTCAAGCCACCCAACACCTCCACCATGCCCAAGCTGAGCTGGGCTATCTGGGCAGTGCCAGCAGACACCCAGGGGCCCTGTGCATGGCGCTGGTGGCCAGGGCCCTGTGGGGACGCAGGCTGTGTGAGCGAGGGAGGAACCTCAGAGCTGGGAGCTTCTCCAGGTGTCTTGGGGATCCCATCTGAGCACCCCATTTACAATTTGGAGGTCACCTACTAAACCCTGAGCCACGCAGGACGCAGAGGGGAAGCCATTGTGCCCTCACAGCTATGCGCAAAGCCAGGGATGGCTCCGTCCCTCTTACAGAAGCGCAAACTCGCGCTAAGAGAGCTTGCGCCATATCGCCAGCTGCTGACCGAAGCAAGAACAGAGTCACTTTCTGGTCACCAACCCATCCCCCCATCTGCTTCTTTCTAAATGCGCTTAGGAGGAAGATTTTATTTATGCTTTAGTACAATTTTTTTGCTGTAATTTTTCACCTCTAGCCCAGGGTGCCTGGGAGCTAGGCTGGGCGGGGGACAGGGGGCAGAGGTAGGAGGTCCACTCCCCCCCTCTGCTCAGTGAGAAGTCGCTTCCCCTCCTTCCTTCATTAAAGTACGGTGGACACACTTGCCACACGAATTAAGCTCCTTGGAGACATGTGCTCCAAGATAGTATTATAGAAATATGACAGTATCTGAGCTGGAAGACACCCTGGATTTGATGTTTAACCCTCCTGCTTGTCAAGGAGAACAGAGAGGGGCAGAGTGGGGGCGGGGGAGGGAGTGACATACCCAAGGTCACGGAGCAGGGTGAGAAGCCAGGTCTGCGGACCCTGCCCAGGGCCTCTTCCCACCCCACCTACACAGGCATGGGGGGGGGGGCTGTGCAAGCCAGGTGCGTCCTCAGCTCCCCCCCACACCAGAGAGATGGCAAGGGAGGGCTGTGGTCCAACTTGGTCTCACCTTGCCCGCACCATCCCAACAGCTTTCCCGCCACTCCTGGTCCTCTGCCTTCTCTTTTTCTTTCTTTTCTTTTTTTTTTTTTTTTTTTTTTTTACTTTTTATTCCAGCATAATTTCTGATGCACTGAGAAGCTGTAACTTCCATATGCTTTCCACTCAGTTCCCCAACTGTCAACATCTTCCCACAATCACTTGATCATTTTCTCTCTACTTTTCTATTTTTTTTTTACGAACCATTTGAGAGTAGGTTATAGTCAGTGGTGGGATTCAGCCGGTTCGCACCGGTTTGCACTGGTTCGGCAGGACTGATACCTAATTTTTTGTTGAATTCCGCGAACCGGTTGTTAAAATGGCACTTGTAATCAGGATTCTCTCTAAGGTGGGCACCGGGGCAGCCACCCATGTAGAAATCACTAATTTACATTCCTTCCTCTTTTTTTTAACGTTCATCTGCGCAACAGCGTATTCTAAAGCGCCCGTAGTAAGGTTCATTCCGTCCATAGGTGAAAAAAATTGCAAGTGAGGATGCCAATCAAGAAGCAATATAGAAATATCTTAAATAACAGTTGAAGAGTATTTTGCCAGGTATTATTTAATATTTTTTATTAATATTTTAAAACTCTTTCTTATAACAATCTAGTTTTATATACCTCTTTTATTGTTCTTATTTAAGTATTAAATGAAATAATAAACTACCTTTTGGTATATCTTTTTTTATACTTACGTTAGGGCAGGCAGAGAACCAATTGTTAAATGACACTGCTCACAAAAATTAGGGAATATTTTATAGCTTCAGATTCATTTTGGAATACCCCCTAATTTTTGTGAGCAGTATATATGAGTCCCACCACTGGTTGTAGACATAATGGCCCTTTCTCCTAAATACTTCCATGTGTCTTAAAAAAAAAAAAAGAACATTCTTTTACATAACCACAGTATGCTTATCAAAGTCAGGTAATTAACACTGATACAATACTATCAGATAATCTAGGGGACTTTTTCAGACGTTGCCCACTGTTCCAATAAGGTCCTTTAAGGCAAAAGAAAATGCCAGTTGACTGTGCTGCATTTTATTCTGGTGTCTATTTCCCTTTCGTCTAGGACAGGTTCTCGGTTTTTCTTTCTCTTTCAGGGCCATCGATCTTTTCGAAGAGTACAGGCCAGTTATGCCGTAAAATGTTCTGCATCCGGGTTTGGCTATCGATCCCGCGTGATCAGATTCAAGTCGTGCCTCTGGGTTAGGACCAAAGTGATGTTGTGCCCTTAGTACATCATCTCTAAGGGGCACGTGGCGTCAGCTTGCCAACTTAAAAATAAAAGGCCCACGGGAGAGGCGTTTGTGTGAGGTCCCAAAGAACAGCTTATTCTGGAAGCACTGATTCAGACAGAAACCCAGATCCTGCTGAGGTTTTGGGTGTTTATAGAAGGAAGGACTTCCTATAGGTGCAGATAAGCTAACACAGGGATACTAATTCTAAAGAATGCTTTGAATTTTCTCACGTGGCCACCATGTCCGCTTTCCTGTTGTCTTTGCAAACAGTGGTTTGGGAGACACTGCTGTTTCAGGCCCAGTCCGAGCTTATTTTGCTCAGTTTTAACATTCCGAAGATTGCAGAAGATGCGCAAAGCCGTCCCTCTGGGATGGCCGCTCTGACTCCATTTTAAAGTGGCTTAGTTTGTATTAATTTTTACAAATTTGACCCATCATCGATCATCTAACTTCGATTACTTGGCCAAGGTCATGCCTGCTAAGTACAGTTACTCTTTTCTCCTTTAAATTAATATGTATCTTGTGGACAGATTTTTTTTTTTTTTGAGAATATGTATGTAAATATTTTGGGGTGTTTTATTTTCCTTCAAACTTTTACCTGATAGTTGTAACATTATGGATGATTCTGACCTGAGTCAGTTATAACCACAGTTTCTTGATGATGTTATAACTCCATGGTTCCTTTCACATGTTGAGGTGCTGATTTTAGTGGCTGGCTTCCTCTGCTGGCTCAGTGGGTGGGAGCCGGTTGGCTCAGGGCCTTGTTGCAAGGTGCTGGTGCTGATGGGGCCACGGTGTGAGCGCCCCGCCGGTTGAGCCTCTGACGGCCGCCATCTTGCCTCACTTCAGACTTCGGACCTTGGTTGGGCTCCTCTCTGCTACGAGAGTCAGTCCTCCCTCCATCTTTACAATTTTTGCCATTTGTTTATTGAGCTCCTATTATATGTTGGACACTGTTTTCAGGCACTGAAGATATGGGAGAGGACCCCAGACTTCAATAAGCTTATATTCTAATGCAGAAAATAGCCAAACAAGTAAACACTTTCTTAAAATAGTATCATTTCAGAGAGGACTATGTGCAAGAAGGAAAAGGAAGCAAAGTAAGGAAGATCGAGAGTGACTCGTATGGGGACAGAGGTGAGGCCTCTGAGGGCACTTGGGGAGAGATCGGATTGATGAGATCCGTTGGGAGTGCGGAAATCAGGGAGCAGCTCTTTCAGGGCAGAGGGGACAGCAGGTGCAAAGGCCCTGAGGCAGAAATGAAGTTGACACACTGGAGGAGATTACAGAAGGACGGGAGGGTGGAGGAGATGGAGTGGGAGAGGTTGGCGGGTGTCAGGGCACACAGATCATGCAAGGGCTTTGAATTACCCAAAGGAAATGGGAAATCATCAGAGAGCTTTAAGTGTAAAAGGATGTGATCTCACTTGCCTTGATGTGTATACTATTAGTTAGCCAATATTTTTTACAACCAACACTATCTTTAACATACGTTCGTTTATTTAAACCTAGAAATCTTCTACCACTATCATTTCTCTCAAAGCAGTATTATTTCAATAACTAGACTAACTATATTCCTGTAAACAAAGAAGACGCTGGAAAGAAAAGGGCCGCCAACCAGCCTGGCATCTGAGCCCGGGTCAGCTCTCCCCCAGTGAAAAGTGTAGGGTTGAAGGCTGAGCAGCAGCACCAAGGTCTTGTAAGCCAAGCGCTGAAGGATTGAAAAAGGAATCATTTGCGTGCTTTGTGATTCGATACAATTTAATCTGGAATCTTAAATTATCTGCTAACTTGTAGAAAGATAAGTTGGGTGGAGGTGGTGAGGACAGAGGGAGGCGAGCACAGTCTGGCCTAAGAGCAGAGGCAGTCAGAGGGGAGGGAGTCCCCCTCCTCCAGCAGTCAGACCCCACCTGGTCCAACGCACCCATTTCACCACGGAGCAGCTGGGGCCTGACATGGGGCAGGGACTTATCCAAGGTCATAACAATGGCTGGTCTCAATTCCACCATCTCTCATTGTCACTCCCACCCGATTCCAGCTGAAAATTAAGACATGATGTCAATATTAGTCATCCTTATTGTAAAAACGCTGTAATAGCCACATTAAAAGAAATCTGCCCCGGCACCCTCACACAACACGGCCTTTCATTCTCGCAGGAGGGAGTCTGTAGGACCCTGGGGCATCACGGGAGTGTAGTCTCACCAGCACGAAGGACGGCTGTGGGAACACGGACCAGGACTTGATTCCAGGCTCCACCACCTACTCTGTGACCCTGGGCGCGCTCCGGGACGTCTCTGAGGGAAAATGGGGGCAGCTTATAGGCCAGCTCCTCAGTCCTTTCTGTCTAGATAGACTTCAAAGCCCTTATGGATAATTTTTAGTTGCTTACAGCTGTGGGGGCTGTCTCAGGCCCTGCTACGTCCCACGAAGCACTTGTAGCTGTGTAGACTCTGGCGATCTGCAAGTGAAGGGACACATCTCTCCGTCTTGTGGGTTCGCCTCCCTTCTCCTCCCTTCCAGAATTCCCCAGAAGCTCCTCGGTGCTCACCTCAGCTCCTGCCCCCAGAGGCAACCTTTCTGTGACTCAGTTTCCCACGGCTGCCATAACAAAGGCCCGCACGCTGGGGCATGAACACCAGAAAGGTATTGTCGCCCGGTTCTGGAGGTTAAAAGTTGAAGCCCAAGTTGTCCACAGGGCTGGTTTCTCCCGAGGCTGCGAGGGACAGTGTGTCCAGGCCTCTCTCCCGGCTCCCCGCGGTTTGCTGGCACTCTATGGCGTTCCTCGGCTTGTAGAAACATCGCCACAATAAATAAGGTCGTATTCTGAGCTACAGGGAGCGAGGACTACAACGTAGTTCTTTTGGTAGGACACAACTCAACCCAGAGCTGTGTGTGTGTGTGTGTGTGTGTCTGTGTGTGTGTGTGTGTGTGTGTGTGTAACTCAGAAGTGGAATTTCTGGGTCACAACTGTGGAAATGTTTTCTAAAGTGGTTGTGCCAACTTTGCTCCCCAGCCAGCCATGTCCAGAGAGTCCCTGCGGATCCTTTTCTCATCGAGTCGGTATAACCACATTTCTTTAATTTTTGAGTTTATTGGGGTGACGTTGGTTAACAAAATGATACAGGTCTCAGGTGCACAATTCTATAACACGTCGTCTGTATATTGTATTACGTGTTCACTGCCCCAAGTCCCGCCTCCTTCCATCACCATTCACCCCCCGGCCACGCTTCCTCATCGCCGTCAATCGAGTAAAGTGAACAAATAGTACCTCACTGTGGCCTTACTTTGCATTTCTCTGGTCACTGGGAGGTTGGATACTTTCCCTACATTTGTGGCTCCTTCACGGGTCCTCTCTGGTGAAGGACCTCTTCTTGCTTCTTGCCCAGTTTCTTCTTGCTTGCCTTTTCCTTACTGATTGCTAAAAGAGGTCCTTTCTGAGAGGAAGGGGAAGGTAGGGCAGTTCTTCTGCCCTGGAATTTTGACAGCTGCTCCACCCAGCTACTCCCTCCGGGGACAAACAGAAACCGATGTCAGATCCTTCATCTCTCTTGGAATCCACAGGGCCAGGTGCAGCTCGGAATCCAGGCTGTTTAGATTTGAGGCAGCTGACATGGGCGTATACTGTATGTCATGTGATGTCCCAGCAGGGGCCTGGCCAGCCACTGGAATCAAACACGTGAACGTCTCCGCAGCGAGATGTAGGACCCCCACACCACACAGAGTAATGATTGTGGACAGCCTTGTACCTGTTCTGGTCAGGTCTTGTCCCCACTTTCAGTTTGGGGGGGGCGTGGGGCTTTAGAATTGCAGTAGGGGATTATATAAGAGTGTCCCCAGAATGGCAACTGAGAGTCAGCCCTGCAGTACCCATTTTCTCCTCCAATGATAGCCTCAGGAAATTGAGACTGGCATCACCATTTATGTGAACAAAGATCACAGAGGCTGAGAAGCTGAGAAATCCAGGTCCCTGTAGTAAGAGGAAGAGATGGGATTTGGACCCACGTCAGCGTGACTCCAAGCTCACACACTTCCGACTCTACCTGCTGTCCCCAGCCTCACAGGAGTGTCTTCTCTGCTTTACTGCTCCCTAGGACTCTGGAATTTGGGAACAGAGTCACCAGCCAGAGGAGTGGATTGGGAGGGCGGGGTGGGGCTGGGAGGCAGGCGGTGAGAGGTCAGCTGTCTGAGCCAGACCCTCACGCCAAAGCAGTGGGGGCTGGTTCCCAGAGCCTGGGAGGCCCACCTCCAACCTCTTCAAATCCTCGAGGATCCGTCCGTCATCCTTTGACACTGACCAAGCATTCAGCCAGCTGTCTACTTGCCCCGGTTTGGAGCCCTAAAAATCTTGGCACCACAGGGAGAGGCACTGACCAGAGGTTTTAGTCATCAGTGAGCTTGAGGGGCTGAGAAAGCAACAATGTCTTCCCAGCATTCTAGACTGGGCTCAAGCACCTTTGCAAAGAAGGATGGGAAACCCCTCGATTCTAGGGCGTCCAGAGAGAGCGGTGGGCCGCTGCCCTACATGATCTCCCCTCCTCGCCCACTCACCCTCTGGAGAGGTGCCAGCCAGCTCTCCCAGGTTGTTGGGCAAAAAAGCTGGATATCACCTCCTCTTCACTTTCTCATTCCCGAGAACTCCTACACATCCACTAAGGCCCCTTTCAAATTCCCCTGCTCTTTGGAGTTCAAGTTAATGCCTCTCACCTGTACTTTTCCCAAAGTGTTCTATTCTGACCCCTGGCTAGCACCTGAACCTGATCGTGATCACCTCTGAGTCCATCTGTGTCCTCCACCACAGCCTGGGGCCTGCCACGCGCCTGACCGGCGGGGAGGGAGGAAGGGACGAGTGCCACCTCCGTGACTGAGGGTTATCGTGGGCAGGGACACGAAAGGGCTTTAAGGCACCTCAGAAGCACCTGAGATGTCAGCTGTGGAGGTGAATGTGAGATGGCCATAAAGAATATGCGTCTGGACTGAGAGAGACCTCAAGTCGTGATCTAGCTTCACCTCCCAGTAACTGTGATCTTGGACAAGTCATTTCATCCCTCTGAGCCCCAGTGTTCTCATCTGGAAAACCAACACTTCTTGGGGCCCTTCTGGAGATGAATCAGAGAGCATGTGCCGTGTGTATCAAGGAGGGGCGCACAGTAGGCATTCAGAGGTGACCGCTCTTCCAACTTTATTTCCTGACCTTGAACTCCGGGGTCCAACTGACCACTTGCCTGTTGCTCACTGCCAGCCTCTAACTGTTAATGACACAGGTGGCCATAGAAAGTGAGGCTGAATACCCCACTGTCTCTCAGCTTCTCCTTTGAACCCAGATGGATGGTGGGTGGGAGGGGACCCCTGGAGCACGGAGCTGACGGGCACAGGGACATGTGGCCCCTGCTCCTCCGAGGAGACGTCCTGGTCCCAGCCTGAAGTCCCACCTGCTTCGGAAGGGCTGTGTTTCCTTTTTAGGAGGGATGCCGCTGACCTCTGAGGCTTTCTGGGTGACTGACATGAAGGGGCCCTGCTCTTCAGGGGGCTGTAGGCTGCCTGAGCTCGGTCTCAGCGCCACGCCTGGGAGCTGGGGGAGGGGGGTGTTCACCCCTTGCCCACGCTTCATTCACCCAGAAACTGCTGCCCCAGCAGCTCTCGGGGACTTCGAACCAGAGTCCTTCCTGAGAGCGGGTGGGTGGGGACAGGCCCCCTGCAAAACCCTGCATCGCCCGGCAGAGTTTTAGCTCCACTGAAACCCAGACATTCAGCCCTGTCCTGTGCACAGGGGGCCAAGCTCCCGGGGATTTTATTCTTGATTTTTTTTTAATTTATTCATTTTAGATAGGGGGAGGAGAGAGAGAGAGAGAGAGAGAGAGAGAGAGAGAGAGAAGGGGGGAGGAGCAGGAAGCATCAACTCCCATATGTGCCTTGACCAGACAAGTGCAGGGTTTCGAACCGGCGACCTCAGCATTCCAGGTTGACGCTTTATCCACTGCACCACCACAGGTCAGGCTTATTCGTGATTTTTATGCACTTGAGTCTCTAGCTTAACAGACCAGGCCCGGTCCTGCCCCCAGGCCTTTGCTGGTGCTACCTACCCAGAAGGCCTCCTGCCTCTTCTCTCTGGTTGAAGCTGCCTGGTACAGTGGTGTCTCTGAGCCTCGTTGTCAGCAGAACAGGTTTATAAGAGCGTTTCTTCCCAAGGACCGTGAGGGTTCTGTAGGAAAGCCCTCAGCACAGAGAAAGTCCTCGGGAAAGGTGCCTCTGCTCCCCCCGCCCCGTCCCGGGGAAATGCTTGTGACCCACGAGGCCAGCCCCAAAGGCCACCTCCCCCTGTGGTAACTTCCTGGACTCTCCTCCTCTGGGTTCTTCGAGTGTGTTGCTCATGTCTCTGTCTGCACCTACCGCAGAGAGATGGGATTCAAGACAACTCTTGACACCAGGGCTCCTGGCTGGACCCTGGGCTGAAGGCAAGTCTGGGCTTCCTCCACTTTCCCCCGACAGAGCCCAGAGCAGGCCTGGCCATGGGCTTGGCTCAGGAAATGGTGGAGGTGAGGTGAGTTACAGAGACTTCCGTTAGTAATATCGGTAACTAGGATTAGTTGAGCATTTACTATGTGCGCTGAGGTGCTTATCAGGTGGTAATTAAGGCAGCCCAGTAAACCCCCTGTGTGGGTTCAGATCTCTGTGTTGCCTCCTTAGAGCCTTGTTGTCCTGGAAAGTTCCTTTACCTCTTGGACCCCAAATTTCCCCATCGGTAAAGTAAGGATAATAATAATCCTTCTCTTCAAGCGCTGAGAACTAGATTAAGGAGTTTAAAACTATTAAAAACACATAGACTTCTTACCCGTGTGAGCACATAGGAATATTTGGCAGTGGGCATTGGTGTGATTCAAGCAATTTACAAAGTTTTTTACTTATGTTTTCATTAAAAAAAAAAAACTATTGTTTTTATTTTCACCACTCCAACTATCTACAGGGCAAATGTTACAGAATTCAGAAAATATTTTTTAAAAAGCTTACCAGTAATGCTACACTTACCTTCAAAGCTAATTGTGGTTACTACTCTGTTATACATAGAATCTCCCAGACATTTTGGGAGAAATAGTGCAAATGCACCAAAATGCAGAGAGTGTTTTAACAACTCCTAGGCATCCCCACCAGCCAGATTCAGAGAATCTTTTCATTTTTGCCATATTTGCTCAGATCTAGATTAAGAAGAAAGAAAATCATACAGCCACTGTTAAAATACTTCCTCACTCCTCCGTCCCCAAAGCACTTACCTTAAGTATTTCTTGTTGGTAGACTGTGAGACTCCTTCTAAATTCTTCTATTACAAGCCATGCTTTAAGAAAAAAAAATCTCTGTATATAGCAGCATGTGAACATACCAGAGAATTTTTTTCTAGGATATATACATAGAAAGATTGTGTGAGCCTTAGAGTTTGAGCATCCTCAACTTCAGGAAGTGTCACGGCCATTTTTCTACCATTGTACTTGGAAGGATATGACCATCCTGTGTATGTTGCCTACAACCTGCTTTTTCCACCTATTGTACTTATGCGTGCACACATCCATCACAAATTCACACTTGTACTCATTGATTCTGCAAGATCTTGTCGAGCACTTACAATGGGACGGGTGTTGGGTGTGTCTGGTCATCTTATTTCAGCCCTGTGAGGTTCTTACACCTGGAGGTGAGAGAGACAAGTCAAGCAGATGAAGAGAGTGGCCCAAAGCCCCCTTAGGAAGGAGGAAGCTGGCCTTCAAACCCAGACTTGTTCCTGTTCACTCTAATGCTCTGTCTGCTGGCCCAGCCCTGGTCGATGGTTCTACCTGAACCAGATTCAAAGGCCCCATGCGAGAACTGCTGGTTGGAATTCTAGAGGAAGGACCTGGACATCTACCTCCGGCACTCAATGGTCTGATTTCTGATAGAGGATCAAGAATATGGAGCCTGTGAACAGCCAGTGTCTCTGGCCCACTGAGCCCTCTCGGAGCCACACCCTTCCTGGTATCGTGTAAAATTTTTTATTGAGCTGTTCATGATCCTCTAAGCCTGGAGGTGTCATCTTACCATTGGCTAGCTGCAAGGAAGGGATATTTGGCACAGGAACCTAGCAAGCAAGCCTCAGGACCAGGCCTCCTCACAGGAGCCTTTGCTTTGAGAAGAACTGTTACCATGGCAACTGCACTCCACATCTCATCTCTAGGACCACTGGACACACTGTAGAGGCGGGGAAGGGAGCAGCACGTGGTGAGTGTGGAGCAGCTCTGCTAAGGTTCATAAGAGAGACAGGGAGGGAGGAGGAAGAAGGAAGCCTTTGGGGATCAGCAATTGCCCCTTTGCAGAGCAGAGAGCTGAGGGCTCCTTACAGCCATCTTACAACTGCCCCTTGAACAATAAGAGTTTGAACTGCTTGGGTCCACTTATACATGGACTTGTAAAAGAAATGAATACTATACATTTATTTTATCTTATGATTTTCTTAATACCAGTTTTTTTTCCCTCTAGCTTAGTTTATTGTAAGAATACAGTATATAGTACATATAACACATAACGTATGTGTTCACTGGTTGTTTATGTTATCAGTAAGACTTCTGGTCAACCATAGGTTATTAGTAATTAAGTTTTGGATGGGTCAAAATTTATACATAGATTTTTGATTGCATGGAGGGGTTGTCACCCCTAACCCCTGTCTCAAGACTCAACTGGAGAGTCAGTGGCCAGCTGGCCTCCAGTGTCCACCCCGGACCAGAGAGGAGAAAAGAGGTCAAAGCCTCAGTCGGGGTATAGAACGGCGGCTGCCACGTACCACGTGCAGAGCACGTCACATACAGCATTCACGCACCCTTCGAGGCAATTCGATGTGGCCCAGGTGGTATGCTCAGTGCCAGGTTAAAACCAGAGTCTAGCTCGGCTCAGTGACTTTCCCACGGTCACACCACAGAGACAGGTTTGGATCACTGTCCTGTCTTTCCCAAAGTCTCTGTTCTAAGTCATGAGAAAAGAACTTCCCCGAGTGGCGACTGTTAAGCAGATGCCTCGGTGCCCAGGGAGGATGCGGACCCTGCTACTGCCAGATACTCCTGATGACACTTCTCTCCTCAATTCCTTCTCCGGCCCCAGCACGTGGTGCACGTTCAGCAGACGTTAATGTGGGGTTGAAGGCAGGCAGCAATAAACTCATTTCTCAGCTTTCGGGATCATGTGCTCACACACCCGCACCACTTTCGTGAGCACCAGAGACGGGGGCGGGGGGGGGGGGGAGTTCCAGAAATCACACCTACCCCAGAGCCAGCGCTGTTGCGTTCTCTCTGAGCCCGCCTTCAGTGGATATCATGAATTGTCCTTCACTGCCCCGTGGATGTGGTGGCGGGGAGGAGGGGAGTTCAGTCTGGGCATCCAGGGAGGACAGCGGCAGCTGCACATCCTCTGTAGTGTAACAGGGTGACAGGAGACAGTTAGACAGGCTGGATTTCTCTCACCTGAGTGACTGAAGGCCTCCGGGGCTGGGACTCTGCAGCCTTTGCCATCACCTCTCTCTGTCAATCACGTGCTGACTTGGCTCAGGCCGCTAGAGCAAAACACCATAGGCTGGGCTGCTCAGACAACTTGTTTCTCGTGGCTCTGGAGGGCAAGAAGTCCAAGATCAAGGTCAGCAGACTCAGCGTCTGGTGAGGCGATCTTCCTGGTTTGCAGACGGCCTCCTTCTTGCTGTGTCCTCACATGTTGGAGAGAGAGAGATGCCATGTTTTTCCTCTTCTTTTATTTTTTTAATCCTGAGGACCCACCCTCATGACCTCTTCTAACCCTAATTATCTCCCAAAGGCCCCGCCTCCTAATGCCATCACAGTGGGGGATTAGGGCATAGGGCATCGACATAGACATTAAAATTTAGGGGGATGCAACCATTTATTTCACAACATCTGCAATGAGTTTTCTTTGCGTCCCCAAACCTTTCTTAGGTATGATGAAAGAGAATGCAAATGAAGGAACAAAAATCCTATCAAATAAGTTAAATAGGACTAACACAACAAGTTGCTGACTTTCCCTTGAGATCTGAAGAGAGAGAAGTCACCCCAAACTTCCCGAACTTGGCAAGTCCCCAGTGGGTATGGCCTGGTCTATCCACCACAGCCACTTACCGAGCAAGGACCACCCTGTCCAACTGAGCTCCCAAGACAAAGTAAGCTCCGCCCAACTGGGTGTCACAACCTCTCCCAGTCCCTTCAAAGACAGAGCAGAACTCAGCCCCTCTGAATTAAGTCATAAGTTACTTCTGCAAGCCAACACTATGTTTCTAGAATTATAGATTGTTTCTTTTTTTCTTTCCAGTTGTTTATCACTAGCTCATCATTAACAACAAGGGGATTTTTATTTTATTTTATTTTATTTTTTAAATTTTAATGAAGAGTTTTATTGAAGGAGGAGATTTGTTAAATATGCCAGCCGCATATGGCTGACACGGGGCAATTGCAGACCCAAATCGTGCATGAACAAGGGGATTTTTAAAAGAAAAACATTTCACCGTAGTCCTGGTACCTCCCACTCCTCCTCCAAACTTCCTGGTTCTAATGGTCCCTGACTCTCTTTTTCCAATTGGTCCATTTCTCCTGTGGCCTCAAGGTGGTTCAGATGCTGCCGGAGCCAGCCTGTGTTGGGAGGAGCCAGCCTGTGTTGGGAGCACTGGTGGGGAAGGGGCTGGACGGCTCGTGGCTATGCTGCCAGATCTCGTCTTGTCCGTGGTGTGGGGCCGGTGGGACAAATGCCCGCCCAGGGATGCCTGCCAGGGAGGGAGGACGGTCCCCTCGTTGCCGCTCATCTTTGGAGTCGGGTGCCCTTTTGGAAACGAATCCCTGGAACCTGCATGGTGAGTGGTACCACCACTGGGGCAACGGGTTATCATTCCTCAGTTCAGGGCTGGCTGAGCCACGGAGAGTCGGAGGGAGTTAGGGAGGCCAGCTGGTTGTTAGCCTCCCTGCCCCACACCTTTGTCATGGTCTGAAGCAGAAACCAGGATGTTGGATTTCAACTCAGCAGAGCAGAGTGGTTAAGAGTGCAGGTTCTGGAACCGGACAGCGTGGGTTCGGGTCTCAGCTCTGTCATTTTCTAGCTGTGTGCCTCTGCTTCCTTACTTTGTGGGCTTGCTGTGAGAACCAAACTGGTTAATTTATCTAAAGTAGTTTTTAAAGGGCCTGGTGTATAATAAGCACTGAATGAATGTCAGCTGTGTCACTGAGCTGTGCCAGGAGGTTTGTGGTGGGCACTTGACATGTCTTGGGGCCTCCCTTTTCCCATCAGAGCAATGGGATGAGTCACAATGTCCTTCCCTTAGCCCCTTGCATTTTAGGTCCAGGACGCCCGAGACGTGTAACTGCTCCCATCAGTGTGGGCTGGAAATAGAACACGGGCACCCATCTGGCTGTGCCCCAAATGTCTACCTGCAAACTAGGACTGGCCATCCACCCATTGAAATTCGGGGCAAGGGGCCGGTGGATATTTCTGGACAGCTCCCTGAACCAGCGTTGCCCTTTGAAATCCCGGGCCCTAGCTAAGACCTCGGGAGGCAGGTCAGCAATGGGAGGATGGAATGAGAGATTGAACTTGGGCCCCCGCTGGGTCCTGGAAGACCTTCAGGAGCTAAAACTGGGCCCGGATGGGGGCAGGGGCTGGAGGGGAGAGATATCTCTCTGTTCTACTTCTATCGCTTAACATCGTACCAGAAGCTTTTCCTCACAGTCTTCACTCTGTAACTATTTTTGCAAATATTCTTTTTTTTTTTTTTTTTATTCTTTTTTTTTTTTTTTTTTTTCTGAAGCTGGAAACAGGGAGAGACAGTCAGACAGACTCCCGCATGCGCCCGACCGGGATCCACCCGGCACGCCCACCAGGGGCACCGCTCTGTCCACCAGGGGGCGATGCTCTGCCCATCCTGGGCGTCGCCATGTTGCGACCAGAGCCACTCTAGCGCCTGGGGCAGAGGCCACAGAGCCATCCCCAGCGCCCGGGCCATCTTTGCTCCAATGGAGCCTTGGCTGCGGGAGGGGAAGAGAGAGACAGAGAGGAAAGCGCGGCAGAGGGGTGGAGAAGCAAATGGGCGCTTCTCCTGTGTGCCCTGGCCGGGAATCGAACCCGGGTCCTCCGCACGCTAGGCCGACGCTCTACCGCTGAGCCAACCGGCCAGGGCTCAAATATTCTTAACATGCTGTGTTTTCCTAACCAGTCTCCCAATCACTTTTACACAATTCAGTTGTCTCCAGTTTGGGTTTGTTGTTGTTGTTGTTTTAACATGAGGAACTGTGCGCCGGAAGCTCTTGGTCTAACAGCGCAACAGCTCAGAGCACTGCGCTAAGGGTGTTGAGAATATCATCCCATTTAATTCTAACAATGAGCCCGCAATGTGGGTGCTCTCTGCTCCCATTTTGCAGAGGGGCCCCGAGGTTCAGAGAGGTTAGACAATTTGCCCGAGTCACACAGTTAGAAAGGGGCTCAGGTGGAAAAGCAGAACCTAGAACTTTCTCGTTCAGACACAAGCACCCGAGTCACTACGTGTGTGGCATGCTGAGCTGTTTCTTTAGGAGAGGTTCTTGGAATTACCAGATCAAAAGGGCTTCGCTTGTTGTGTTTTTAAAAAGCTGTTGACATATGTATTTGCAAATACTTTCTAATGGTATTAAAAAGAAAAGGAATGTGCTTCTAGCAGGTGACACACGCCACACTCCTCCGCTGGTTCTTTTTGTGGCTTCCTCCGTCCACGTTTCTGCAATCCCCCCCCCCCCCCGTCCCCTCTGCCTGGCCCTCCGGACACACCCTTCATCCCTTATCCACTCGGTGAGCATTTACTGAGCGCCTACATGTTTCTCAGCACATTCGGTGCAGCCAGGGCCGCGGTGCACCCATTGTAGCTGGTGTTTGTCTCATCTCTGTGGGTGCACTGGGGGTGCCAGCCATCATTCCAGGGAGCTCTGAAGGGGCCTCAGAGTTTCTCTTTGACATTACGCTGACCAGCTGGATTCTAGGCTGGGAAACAACCATCCCGTTCCTTCAGTGTCTGTAACTCCTCCATCCCCATGGCCCCGCCTCTCAGAAGCCACAGGCAATGTCACCTGTGAGCCTGGGTGACACAAGAAGAGGACCCGTGTTCCTTTTTCTCTGGCTCGTCAATGCTTTCATCTTTCCTGCCCTCGGTCTCCTTCATTCCATCCCTCTGGGCACTTTCCTCAGGCTACTCCGTCCTGGGTCCCGCCCCACCTGGGGGCTTCTGCTTGGGACCAGCCCCCAAACCTGCCGCCTTCCTGGCCTGGGGGCAGCTCTCCCAACCTCCTCCTTCTCCCACTTGGAAACCCTCCCCTCCATCCCTCACCCCTCTTGGTTTATAACATTCCAGAATGCGGGGCACAACTCCAGATGGTCTTCTGGGGCGCACGGGATGATTTCAGCTGGTAAATGAAAACCGAGCATTAAATAGCGCTGACCACACAGTATGAAAGTTACTTAGTTATTTTATTTCCAAAGCTCTGTCATCCTTTCTGATCTTATCAAAGTCTTTACTTGATGATAATGTGTCTTGTAACATTTCTAACATGGCTTTCTTTGTAGTACATGTATTTTTAAAATCACCTACTGTTTTGGCAAACAATACAAAAAGCCTGTTTACGTGTTTAAGTTTTCGAATGTGTTGCGTGTGTGCCTACGTCCCTAATTTTATGTCAGTGGGAGCACGTCATACATGACTTTGCAAAGTATGGCCTTTTATCTTTTCCTCTCATTGCTCGCCTCCCCTCCCTCCTTCCTCTCTTCTCCCGCCCTCATGACTCGGCCCCAGGACCAGCAACATGACATGCAGGTCCCGGTGCAATCTGGAGATGCAGGGCCCCTTGTTCAAAACGTATTCAGAATTTCAAAATGGAGACAGCAAAACAGTAAACTGGGCCTGGGCCTGTCAAAGTGCAGGGCCCTGTGAACACGCAGGTCACTCACCCCTGAAGCTGGCCCTCCTCTATCCTTCCCCTGAAACCCACCTTTTGAATTTGCTCATTTTAATAATCTGATGTGTGTTCTTCCATATTTTTCCACATAAGCATAACCAGTTTGTAGGAGGGTATTTTGGAGCCAATATATTTTTTTAATTGTATCACACTGTGTTTTCTCCTCTGCGTCTTGCTTCCTTACTCAACACAGCGTGGAAAGCCCTCCAGCTGGCGTGAGTCTGTTCCATTCTGTATAAAGGCCACATAAGATGCCACGCTGTAAATAGTCTGTCATTTTCTTCATTTTTCCTGATGGGTGGGCATCATACATCCTGATGCAGTCAAGCCAATTCACAACAAAGGGTAGAGATTCCTTCCCAAATACACTCACTGCAGCAGCAAGAAGAAAAGTGCGAGGCGCAGGCCAGGTGGTAACAACGGCTGGGAAGCACCGACCCTGCCTTGGGGCTCCGTGAGCAGAGGCCTGGCTGGAGGAGGGTGGGCAGTAACTTCTGCTTCGGATCCTGTAGCACAGAAGTCAGGGAACACACAAGCCAGGCCCCCTTCTTGATACAAGGGACAGGAAAATGCTCATGACACACACACACAAAAGTCTTGAGTATATCTAGTATCAATAAACTGCCTTGACAACAGTTGTCCTTTGGAGCTGGCAGCTCCTGCTCACTCTTTCAGTCAGTCAGTCAATCAACAAACACTGTATCGGGCAGCCTGGGGGTCACAGGGCTGACTCAGCCTTGTGCCCTGCCCTCCAGGGTTTTCTGGCCTAGCAGAAGACCTGTGTGCCTTTATGCATGACAGCGTGGCTTCCCAGACCCAGAAAAATGATACAGAACTGAATTCGAACCTCTGTGTACAAACACGGTCATACACACACACATATGCACAAAGACATACACACAGTGACACACACACGATTACAACCACGCACACACCAAACTTACACACACATATGCACTGCAGCCAGCACCCCAATCCCAATGCCTGCAGCTTCCCAGCATGTGTGGAAATACTGAAAACCACACGAGAGCATGGGGTTTGTTGCCATGGGAACCGGGATTCCAAAATCCTAACTTGAGGGCATTTGAATTCTTGTTCTGAATATTTCATTAGCTGTGGATTTTGTGCTCTGAATTCTGAGTCGTTTCTCCTTCAGGGGTCAGGTTGGGCAGCCAAGCAGGGAGGTGGTGAGGACAGGCAATCAAAGGCCTGATTACTTTCTGTCTGAATGATCGAGTGGCCCAAACGGGGGCCTGTGGGACAGCCGTGTCTGTAGGGGTGTGAACACATGTACACATGTGTGCGCATCCTGACGTGAGTCCACGGAATCTTCTCAGGTGAAGCTGAGAGTGTGTAGCAGTCATGCCCACATCTGCAGCCCCTGTGCCAGTCAGGGCGGGCCAGGCTGGGCGGGGGTAACAAATACATCCCCAATCTTCATGGCTCAACACAATAAAGGTTCACTTCTCACTCACACAATATTCTAGTTGGGTCAACATCCCCCTTCATCTTGTAGTAGCATCTGAAACCCAGGACCTCAAGTACGGCCATGACAAAGAAGAAAGAGATGGAGGAGGCTCGCGGCCTTTTACCTCCCTTGGCCCCGCAGTGGGCACATGTCCGCCTGCCTAGGCTTTGATGGTCTCGACATGGGCACTAGAGAGCCGGAAATGTGGAAGAGTTCCTTTGTGAGCACAGGGGTCCCTGCCACAGCTCTCCTTTTGTGCTTCTGCAAACAGGAATGTCCTCACCCAGCAGGGAGCTGATCCCTTGGAGACAGTTCAAATGCTGGTGGCCTTGGGCCACGTATCAGTCAGGGTCTCAACAGGAAACAGGTGGCACACTCAAAATAGAAGTTTGAAGGGGGCTTATTTACAAAAGCGCTATTTATGAAGGATAATACAGTAACAGGAGCTCAGAGCAGATGAGCTGTTACCACCCTGGTCCAAGGACACAAGACCAGGGAGTGGTCAGTGAGACCCAAAAGGAGAGAGTCAAGGAGAGGAACGACAACCTTCAAATGAAGGGCATAGGCTGCTCAAAGGACTCACTGGGAGGGAGCCAGGGGAATACACACCATGATCTCCCTCCTGTCTCTGCTGGGGCTCCCGCTGGCCAAGCCAAACAGAAGCCAAAGGGCCCAGGAAGATGCTGAGTTAGACCAAACAGGTTAGCCCTCCAAGGCCAACTGCAATGCTCTCAGGAGACAAAGGCACACTATTTGGCATGAGCAATCAATTTCTATTCTTTGGGCCTCCCTTTCCTCATTTGTAAAAACTGGATGCTAATATTTACCTCACTGTGTTGGCAAAAGTAAACGCAGTAATATATGCAAAGGCCTGGCATAATCAGTCCTCGGCAAAAGTTAATTTCCCAGTGTCTGAAAGCACTTCAGTCCAATGGTTCACAACCTAGAATGTTACTCTAAAGTCTGATATGAATCTCTCAAACAAATTTTCTGAACAAAAATGTTTTTCCTGAAATTAACCCTGTCTAAATTAAACTTCTTTTGTATGTCAAATATTTCACAGATATTATCTGCTTTTAATCTACAATATTTTCCTAAGTGTTACTGCCAACAAGTTAGGACTCTGGCAGAGAAAGTGATGGATTCGTTATTCACGGTCACTCAGCCAGTGAGTGAGTCTGGCCCCAAAGCCTGGTCCTTCCTCTCTGCTCTACCGTCATTTCTGATGACATGTGCACAATTAATAGATGAAGTGAAGGATGCTACAGCTCCAAACCTTGAGACTTTCCCTCCCTGGAAGGGAGGCAAAGGCACCTGAGGTCCAGGACCATGTCTTTCCAAAGGCCCCAGACAGTTGCGACAGGCTCCAGAAAGTGTTCCTTGCCCTTCAAGGCACCTCTGTGCCCTCCATGCCTGAGTTCACTCACCCACCATGGCTGCTGGTTGATTTCAGGTCGCGTGTCTCCAGCCCCTTCCGGCCAGCCCAACACCAGCAGTGCAGAGAGCCAGCCCTTGGAACCAGGTGAGGAAATGATTTTCTGGGGTCCCTAGTCAGCTTTCTGAGACCAAGCAGTGGTGTCCTGGGATGACAGGAAGGGGAAATGGACTTTTAGGGTCCCAGGGAGGCTCCCTAACTTCAGACCACTCCACTCCTTCTTAACCCAACTTCTGAAAGTCCACATTAGATTCACCTGGAGATCTTAGAACTACCGTCTTTAAGAGGCCACTGATAAAGTGACATGTGCATGACAAGGTGTTCAGAGTGCATTTTAAGAAGATTTGTTGTGAACAAGTTGAAGGAGCCTTGGTGGGGCTGGGGGTGGGGTGAGGAGTTCTACCAGATGGGTCCTAGACAAACTCAACAGATATGTATAAAGAACCTACTCCGTGCCAAACTGCCTAACGCTGGGGGTGCAGTCCTGGGCAAAAATGGGAGGTGATTCCCCCAAGGAGGGGCTCTGGGGAAGGGAGGACCCCCAGATACACCACACGCCTTCAACCCCATCGCCAGCCCCATAGGGCTCCAGGGTCACGGTGGCCTTCCACAGGGGCAAGAGAGAAGGGTTTGTGGGGACTGGATCCTTGGTTCTCTGTCACCCCAGGCCTAATTTATCCTAACCTCGAGAGTCACCCTCAACCCCTTTTCCTGACTCTAAGGAGAACCAGGCCTCAGAAAGGGTTTGGAGATTAACCAGCCCAGCTCCGTTTTGCAGACTGGAAGGCTGAGTTCCAGAGCCGGGTAGGGTATTGTCCAAAGTCACGGTAGCAGGTCAGTGGCGAGGCCCCTGGCGGCCGTCTGCCCCCACCACATGCCCGGCGTAGGCAGAGTCCTCAGCTGGCTTCCGGTGCTTCCAGGGGAGTGGCTCGGGGTCCGCCTGGTGAACGGGAGCAGCCGCTGTGACGGGACCGTGGAGGTTCGGCTAGAACAGTCCTGGGAGCCTGCCTGCGGGGCGTTCTGGAACCTCACCGCCACCGAGGCCGTGTGCCGCGCGCTGGACTGCGGCAAGGTGGAGTGGGTGCCGGTCCAGCCGGTTCCGCCAACCCCGGAGCTGTCATCGGATTGGGCCTTAGGGATCGCCGGTGGGACCCCAAACGCCACGCTGGCCCTGGCGCCCGTCATCCTGTGCAGCAGCGCCGAGTGGCAGCTCTGCAAGGTGGTGGAGCACGCGTGCAGCGGCGACAGGAGGCCAGCCCAGGTCACCTGTGCAGGTACAGCTGACAGCCCCGCGCCCGCCAGCTGAGCCCCTGCTGGTCCGCATACCCCGCGGGCCTTCTCTATTCACTGCCCCTCACTCCTGCCCAGTCCTGGGCACTGGACCCAAGCCTCGCCCCCCACCAAAGGATTGCAATTTTGTATCATTTCCAGCCCTGAAATCCTCAGATCTGGCCTGCAGACCTTTCCTCCAGCTGTTCCTCTCCAGCTGTTCCACTTGGTCCCCAACCCAACCCTTTAGGTACCCAGTGTCCTAACAGAGTCCCTAGGCTTTATTCACTGGTCTCATCCTTCATCCCACTCAGGACCTCTGTCTCCTTTCTCTCCGCCCCTACCCTGATGTACATAAATATGCCAGGTTCCCAGGGTCCCTGGAACACCGATGCTCTCCAGCACTCCCAGGCCCCGCCCACCAGGCGCATGGCCCCACCCACTAGTTTGCACCAGTTACTGGCCCCTCCCACCGGCTCCACAGGCCTACCTACAAAGTATCCAGCTTCGCCCCCAGAGTCCCTAGTTCTGCCCAATCCCCCCACCTCTGCTCACCTAGTCTCCAACCCTGCGGGGGTCCCCCATCCTGTCCACAGAGTTACCTCCCCTCTGGCTGGATCCATAACCCCGCCTACAACTCTCCGGCCCAGTCCCAATCACCCGACCCCCCCCCACCTTGCCCTCTTCCCTGCCTGTACCCACAAACCCCCTCCCCCCCACCCCCAGAGAATCAAGCGGTGCGGTTGGTGGATGGTGGCAGCCGGTGCGCCGGGCGGGTGGAGATGCTGGAGCACGGCCAGTGGGGTTCTCTGTGCGACGACACGTGGGATCTGGAGGATGCAAACGTGGTGTGCCGGCAACTGAAATGCGGCTGGGCCATCCAGGCCGTGCCAGGCTTGCACTTTGCCCCCGGCCAAGGGCCCATCCACCGGAACCAGGTGAACTGCTCGGGGTCCGAGGCCTATCTGTGGGACTGCCCAGGGCTGCCTGGAGACCGCTACTGTGGCCACAAGGAGGATGCTGGTGTGCTGTGCTCAGGTCAGTGGCTGAGGTTCCCGAATGTCCCATCCCACCCACACTTACGGGGACCTTCTCGGCACCGGGCCTGTGCTTCGTTCACGCGGGAAGGATGGCCCCTGTCCTTGCATGGTCACCATCTAGGAGGCAAAATGAGACCCGGACAAACATAACCCCCGGGAATAGTGGTAAATGCCCTAGGAAAGGGAACCAGGTGAAGTTTAGGAAGTTTAGAAGTTTAGGCAATCCAGAGCTGGAGAGATAAACCTGCCCACCTCCTGGAGGAGCTGACGTAAGGATGAGGCTCTTCCCGGGTAGGAGTTAGCCACCTGGTCCGGAGCACCCGGGGAGATGGCGGCAGGAAGGGGCCAGAGGGGGCTGTCGGCAGTCCGCATGGGACCATGAAGTCCTGGCCCAGCCAGTGCTTCTCTATCATGTGCACAGGAATTGGGAGGAGGGTGTCTCCCTAAATATAGATTCTGACTCAGCAGGTCTGGCAGGGCTCGAGACTGCATTTCTAACAGGATTCTAGATGCTGCTGCTGCTGCTGGTCCATGGACCACACCTTGGGTAGCAAGGATATAGGGCACTGCAGCCAGAGCAGACGGGACAGAGGAGAGACAGGCAGATGCTGGAGGAGAGCACACAAGATCTAGAGACCGGCCGGCTGTGGGGTGTTTGTACTCATGGGTGTGGGCTGGTGGGGATTTGGGCCCAAAGGATCCTGACCTGACTCTGCCCTCCCTGACCCCTCCCCTGCAGAGCACCAGTCCTTGCGCCTGACTGGGGGCATTGACTCCTGCGAGGGGCAAGTGGAGGTACACTTCCGTGGGGTCTGGAACACAGTGTGTGACAGTGAGTGGTACACACCGGAAGCCCAGGTGCTCTGCCAGGCCTTGGGCTGTGGGACTGTGGCCAAAATACCCAGGGGGCTGCCCCACTCCCTATCAGGCAAGATGCACTATTCATGCAAAGGAGACGAGCCCACCCTCTCGAACTGTTCCTGGTGGTTCAACAACTCCAACCTCTGCAGCCAGTCAAAGGCAGCCAGGGTCCTCTGCTCAGGTACGCCTTCCCCACCCACCTCTCTCCACCCTCACCTCAGACTTAGACCAGAAATTCCACCTGGATCCACAGCCTAAGAACGTGGGCTAGATCAGGAATGACTAATACTAGCATTAGAGGGACCATTGTCCCTAGGATGCGCAGGCAGATGTTGTTAATTACTCAGGGCATCTTTTCCACAAATCTTCGACTCGGCCTCAGAATCATGAATCAAATATTTATTAAGGCCTTATTATATGCTAATCAGTGGTCTCTGTGGGCTGGAGTTCACTCAGGAGATGAAACCAACTTAGCATCCCAGGACTGGTGATCACAATAAAAATAATATCAGGAGACATTAGTAATAATATCAGTGTCTGGAGGCCTCATCATGTGCCAGGCATTGCTGAGCACACGGTATGTCTTATTTATTTATTTGTTCATTTATGTATTTATCTATTGAGAGAAGGGGAGATAGTGAGACAGACTCCCACATGCACCCTGACCAGGATCCACTCAGCAACCCCTGTCTGGAGCCAATGCTCGAATCAACTGAGCTATTTTTAGCACCTGAGACTGTTGTGCTGGGACCAACCTAGCTATCCTCAGCACCCAGGGCCGTCGCTCAAACCAGTCAAGTCACTGGCTGTGGGAGGAGAAGAAGGAGAAAGGGAGAGAAGGAAGGGGAGAAAAGCAGATAGTCGCTTCTCTTGTGTGCCCTGACTGGGAATCAAACCCGGGATGTCCATACACCAGGCCTACATTCTATCCACTGAGCAAACCAGCCAGAACTGTTTTATCTTGGATAAGCCTCACATCCACTCTATGAATTGGGTCCTACCATATTCTACCTACCACAAATCTAAGACGGCATTGATATGTCACACCAAATATTATTTTATGTATCATAATGGACAACAATGCTGCCAAAATAAACTCTTGACATGTCATCAGTCCTAAGATTGGTGCCATGGCCTGATTTCAGTGTGGAAGTGTGAAATTGTGAGAGTATTAGAACCGAGGAAACACAGTATTAGTGTGTCCGTGGAGGTCAGACACAGCCTGGCTGGGATTCCAGCTCGGCCTGTTCCAGCCAGGAGGCTCAGTTTTGTGACCGTGTGGATGCTGATACTAGCCACTCCCCGGGGAGCTGCAAAATCAGACATCACCACGGACTTTGGGATTTTGCCATCCTTTACCTGTCGAATGCTTATGATAATGATGAGGGTATCAGCTGCTAACCTGAAGAGCACACCCAACTGAATGGAAAAGGGACTTGTGGTCTGTAGCGGATTGATTGTACAGAAGGAAGAGATCATTCTTTATTAGCCACATATTTTAACAAAAGAACCTTCCCAGCTCTGAATTCATGATGTCTCTCCTAATTGTGCGGGATGGGAAAGACAGATTTCCTTAGCCATGTGCCCCCCCTTCCCCGGGGACCGTGACCCCAATGCCAGGTCACTTGCCTGTTGTGTTCAGTTCCTAGCACAAGGCCTGGCACACAGTAGGTGCTCAGTAACAGGGGTGGAGTGAATGAGTGGTGTTTCCTGACAGGTTCCCGGAGGTTGCTCAATCTGTCCACTCCAGAAGTTCCCGCCACTGTCCAGCCGGTCACCGTAGGTGAGTGTCACCGGGTACTCAGTGTCTCAGAGACCCAGGTGCATGCATGCTATTGCATGTGTGTGCACGTGCGTGTCTGCCTGGGTGGGGTCTGATGATTTGTTCCCCATCGCCCACCTCCAGACGCTGGCCTTGCCTCCCCCAGGCTCTGGGTGCCTGTGTCCCACTCCCCGCCCCTCTCTCCTATGTCAGCTCCGCAGCTCCCTGCATCCTGACATTTCGTGGACAGGATTACACTCTCACTCTCCTGTGAGCTCCAGTAGGGTGGGAAGATGGAGCTGGAGAGCTGAGCTGGTCTGACACAGGCCAGATGGTGGGGACACTGAGGGTCACAGCCAGTGTGTCAATAGTGTCCCAGGCATTGGCCTGGCACTTCACAGTCATTATTTCCCAACCTTTTAATCCTCCCGACAGACCGCTGGGGAGGTCTCATCATGACCCTTACACAGAGGAAGGAGGTCAGACTCAGAGGGTGAAGTGACAGCCAGCCAGTGCTAACCGGAATTTGCATCCAAGGTTCTGAACTCCAGATCCATGCTTGATCTATCCGCCAGCTGTGTGTAGCTGGGCCAGCTTCGGGGCCGACTCCTGGGGCTTGAATTGCAGCTTTGCCTCTGGCCAGCTGTACGATGTAGGGCAATGCCTAATGTCTCTGAGCCTCAGCTCCCTTGACTCTAAGATGGAACTGATAACCACAGCACCTCTCCTAGTGTTGTTGTGAGTCTCCAGTGAATTAATTTTCATAGAGCACTTACAATAGGGGTTAGTACATGGTAAGCACTGTCTGGGCATTAGTCATACTTGTGATCATTTAATCCAGGCATGGAGCCCCTGGCACGTTCACTGTCAGGCATGGCTCAGTGTCACCTTCTCTGGAAAACCAACCTTCATCTTTCCCTTAAAGAATAAGGTGCCCCGAGCAGCACCTCATGCCCCCCCCCAGGTCCCCTCCATACCTCATTCACAGCAGGCATTTCACTATATTGGATTGAGCCGTCTTGTTGATCTCCCTGCTAGACAAAGACCCTGATGGCCTGTGACGCTGTTGTCACACCGTGGGCACTCCATAATGGTTGAGTAGAGAGATTCCTGTGGGCTGGTGGCCAGGAGAAGTTTCACTCAATCAGTTATTCATTCAGGATACATTTCTGGAGCACCTACTATACACCAGCCACATAAAGCAGCTGAGCACATGTTTTTAAAAAGGGAAGAAGAGGATAGGTCCAAAGGAAAGCGGGTCAGTTGCAGGCCGGCTGGAGAGGCGAGAAGAAGGGCAAGGAGAAACCTGTGTCCATTCCTCTTTCTCTCTGATTTGGGGTTCTTGCTTCCAGAACCTTCTATGTCAGTACAAATGGAGGACTGGAAATCACGGGACCTAATGCTCCTCATCTTCTGCATCATTCTGGGAATTCTCTTCCTGGGCTCACTCATCATAATCGCCATCATCCTCTTGAAAGTTAAAGGGAAATACGGTAGGTGCAGAATTCTAGGAGTCACGGGGAAGGCCCAGGGATGGGAAGAAGCAGGTTAGAGGTGTAGCCTTCCTATGGGGATGTGAACTTGGGGGACCCCAGCAGGAGTATCAGTGACTTAACAATGGCCACTCAAGACCTGGACATGGGAGAATCTCCCGATGGGAAGGATTTTCCCAGCATGCCCAGCAGAAACGAACCAATGCGGGCCCCTTGGGAGGATCAGACTATGTGTGTGCGTGTTTGGGGGGTGGGGGGGGGTGAGGAGGGAGGTGTGTTCATGAGACAGAACCAGGCAGACTGGAAGAGGCCAAAGAGTGACTTGTAGAATCTCTGCCTCCCCTCCCTCAGCCCTCCCTGTTACGATGAATCACCAAAACCTACCCACCAGCACCCCAGCAGGGATCAATAGCTATCAAGAGGTCCCCATCTCCATCCCCAAAGAAGAAGGTAGGCTGTCACCCACCCTGGGAATGAGGAGGGCTGGAGAGGACAGGAAGGATGTACTTATGGAGGGTCAGTGCTGTTTATGTTAAAGCAGCACCCCAGCCGGGTGAGTCCTATGCTAGCTCTCTAGTGGCTACGGGACCTCAGCACATCAAGTCTCAGTCTGGGGCTCAGTCGGGAAAGTCTCCGACTTTTCAGTGCAGTCATTCTAGGACCCTAGGCCTTTGAGTCCTGGACCAACACAGGCCCAGGGCATTTCGGACCGTGCCCTCACTGGGTTTTGCTAATTGCTATTAGGTTGTGATGTCATTGTCTCTTTCAATGGCTTGCCCAATCAGCCTCCCTGCAGAGCCCCGTCAAGATTTTCCTGGAACAAAATTTTTTTGTAAATGAAAAATATTGGACCATTCATCCATGTTTTATGACATATGAATTTATACCTCTTGAAACTCTTGTAAAAGAATTGGGGTTTAATCACATTGCATTGTAAATATATTTCATTGCCTTTATTTGAAAATCAGTACAAAACCCAGCCCAATATTAGTAGTATTCTCTGCATCCAGTATCCATCTGTTTGAGGAGAGAATACGAATACAGAACCCAGAACAAGGCCGGGCACAGAGCAGCCACTCACTGAATCTGGTGGTCCAGAGGTTAAGAGGCACACTGCCTGCTTCTCTGGGCCCGGGGAGAACCTCTGTGCCTCAGTTTCCCCAGCTATAAAATGGGGACATGAATGTACCTACCTTAAAGAGTTGTTATGAGAATCAAACGAGATACTTGTCAATGTTAGGACTGCTATGTAGGCGTTTGTGATATAAGTAAGTGTTATTTAGCCCCCCAGGTTTGGAGTGGGCGGGAAGAGCTTGGGAAACCCGGCATGGAGGGTCTGGTACCAGATGGGCTCCCCTGCACTCTCCCTCCCTCTCTGTCTCCCCCACCCACGCTGTCCGCCCCCGCCCCCTGCGCCCTCTGTCCACCATTCGGCTATGCTCCCTACTCTGCTTTCTCCCCAGTTTCCAAGCTGCCCGTCCAGGTCTGGGCCCCACACCCCGCGGACTCGGACTCCAGCTCGGACTCCGACTATGAGCACTATGACTTCAGCGCCCAGCCTCCCGTGGCTCTGACCACCTTCTACAGTGAGTGCCTGGGCCCGGCACCCGAGGGCTCCTTCGCCTGGGCCCGGGAGAGGGCCCAGCTGCCTGGGGACCCTCAGTAGCTCCACCTGATGACCCCCACACAACTAGGGTGCAGTCACCCTTGTTACCCACTGGACTGATCATAAATGGTCCCGCACTGAAGTTTTCAAAGTGCTTTTTGACCCAGGAGGCCTCTCCATGTCTCCAGGCATTTCCACGTCTGGCCTCTTCCTTCCCATGTTGGCCTCTGGCCACGCAGGGTCTGAAGTTCTGTCCTTTGACACTCACCTGAGGAAATCCAGGCGAGAGACACAGTTCAGATGGCTTCCTGCACACTCATACACTCTCTCTGTGCCTCGTCCTCCCATCACCCTCGCCCCCCACCCCCACTGCGAGCCCACCTCCACCTCCTCTCTGGCTTCTCCAGCCCTTCTCTCTGCCTTCTGGGTGGCAGGGCCCCTGCAAAGCTGGGAGCTTAAAGGAGACCAGAGAACCCGGCACCTACTGTGGGATCCCTTGGGAGCCTGACACAAACTCCTGAGCCCCACCTGCACCTCCTATATAAGTTAGGCTGACAGTTAGGCTGTGTGTGACAGAGACCCCCCCAAATGACAGTGTGCTGAGACGCTAAGATGTTGCCCTTATCCACGTGGTGCAGCTCGCTCACCACCGTGTCCATATTCTAGCCAGCAAGAAGGGGGAGGGGAAGGTGAGGCATGCCTTACCCTTAAGGCCTCAGATGACCATGTGGCTCCCACTCAAGGCTCATCAGCCAGAACTTAAACCCACCAGCTGCAAGAGAGGCAGGGAGAAGAAGCCTCCGTCCGGGGCCGCTGTGTGCCCAGATAAAGGCCAGAAGGTCTCCTAGTGCAGGAGGGGAGGATGGATGTTGGGGACAGCCAGCTATCTTTGCCCTACCTGCTGAATCAGGGCCTCTGGGGGTGGACGCAAATAATACCATGTCTCTGGTCCCTGCACCAGCGTTTGGGAGCCCCAGGGGTGGAGTGTCCCTAGAAGCTGAGATCCTGAGCCCAGGCATGTAAAATACAAGACTGAGAGTCCAAAAGCTTACGACACCAAGACTAAAAGTCAGTGGTGCCAGGTTCAAAAGAGCTGACTGCACGATTCCAGACCCTGGAGTCCTGCCGGTCCCGAGGACCTACAGCTCCTGGGTTCTGAAAGGAAGCTGCCCAGACCCTGGAGCCCTGCCGGTCCCGAGGACCTACAGCTCCTGGGTTCTGAAAGGAAGCTGCCCAGACCCTGGAGTCCTGCCGGTCCCGAGGACCTACAGCTCCTTGGTTCTGAAAGGAAGCTGGCCCAGACCCCGGGGTGCAAAGCTTCCAGACCCTGCAGCCTAGGCTTTGGGCAGCTCCTCGGAGGGCGACATCTGCCCGAGCTGAGAGGACACAAGACTAAGTATTTCCCTAAGTAGTGGAGGGGAAACTGGGGACAAAGGGTTCAGGCGCAGGGCTTCTGGCCAGAAGCAGCTGGTTTCAGATGGAGGTCAGGGGTCCTTCTGGACGAGGACATGAGCCTGCCAGCCGGTGGGGAAGGCGAAGCCCCGCCCTACCCCCGGGGCTGTCCTACTGCCCCGTTCAGCCTCAGGGGCACCCTCCTCCAGGCCTTCGGCCCCCTCACCACCACCTCTGCTCGTAGATTCCCAGCGGCACCGGGTCACAGAGGAGGAGGTCCAGCAGAGCAGGTTCCGGATGCCCGCCTTGGAGGAAGGTGAGTAGGGCCAGGGAGGGGCATGCAGGAGGTGAGGCCAGCCCTGCCTCCTGACTTAGCAGCTCAGCTCACCTTGGGAAGCGCCGGCAGCCGCCTCCCTCAACAGGTCCCTCCTGGCTTTAACTGTGGCGGTCAGTTCTTTCTCAAGTCTAATCTGAAGCTTTCTTCTTTCCTCACCGTTCTCCCTTCCCCGACCCGGGACCTGAAGAGGTGCAGGCCTCCCAGGTCCCACCTGTCAACCCTGGACACCGCATTGCAGATGCCCCCTCCCTGGGCCCTCAGCAGCACACGAGGAACAGCAGCGGGTCCAGCACGTCGTCTGGGGAGGACTACTGTAATCGTCCCAGCAGCAGGCTGCCTCCATGGAAGCCTCAGGGTTTTTCTTCAGAAAGGAACCCCCACCTGGAGCAGCCCCCAAACTTGGAGCTGGCTGGCTCCCAGGGAACTTTTGCAGGTAATCTGGGCCCGGGAGGATTCTGTAGCCAACCTGGCTGGAGAAAGCAGAAAGCTAAGAGCCCTGAACCAAGCTGAGCTCAGGATTCCAGTCCCAGCTCTGCAGCCACTTGCTGTGTGACCTCGGACAAGTCTCCTCCCCTCTCTGGGCTTTCCTTTCCTCATTCATCCAGCTAGAGACTGGACTCGATGGAGTCCCGAGGGCCTCCCAGCGCCGGCAGTTTGTGAACTGACTGTCCCCTGGCAGAGGGTGACTGGCTCTGCGGCTTTCCAACAGGGCCCTCGGCGGATGACAGCTCCAGCACCTCCTCCGGGGAGTGGTACCAGAACTACCAGCCGCCACCCCAGCCCCCTCCGGAGGAGCAGTTTGGGTGTCCAGGTGCCACTGGGAGGGGATGGGGCCTGGGGAGGGGGACAGAGAGGGACTGGGGAATGGGTGAGTGGGGGACATCCAGATCCATTGAATCCATTAAGCCCAAGGAAAAAAGATGACAGGTAAAGGGATTTTAAAAACAAACAAACAAAAAACCACAAATAGGACTATGAGAAGGTAGGGGAAATGGAGGTAGATGGATGGGACAGAGACAGATTCGAAGAGAATGCTTTGGGAGGACGTGAGCTCCCCATTAGTGGAGGCATTCAAGCAGAAGTGGCTGAATGGCCGCTTGGGGGGAACTGTGGTGACGGAGGGGCTCCCGACATCAATTGTCCATCAGCTACTGTGCCGGCCTGGGGACCACGCCTGAGCTACGCCACAGCTCTGCCAGTGGGCTGGCCTCCCAGTGCGGGAGATGGCAGTGAGCGGGAGGGGAGGACCAGTCAGCTCTGTCCCGTGGGGCAGCCGGGCAGCTGGGGCAGTGGCTGGCCTCCCAGTGCGGGAGATGGCAGTGAGCGGGAGGGGAGGACCAGTCAGCTCTGTCCCGTGGGGCAGCCGGGCAGCTGGGGCAGTGGCTGGCCTCCCAGTGCGGGAGATGGCAGTGAGCAGGAGGGGAGGACCAGTCAGCTCTGTCCCGTGGGGCAGCCGGGCAGCTGGGGCGGTGTGGCCTCCTGCTGACCTGGGTCTCCCCCTGACCCGAGCTTCCCGGCCACACAGGATCCCCCAGTCCCCATCCTGGTTCCACCGACAACGAAGACTACGATGACATTGGAGCAGCTTAGCCGGGGCCCAGCGAGGCTGCAGGTGGCTCCTTCCCACTGGACTCCTGCCCTACCTTCTCCCCCGTCCCACCCTGTGCTCCCAGACTGTGCCCCAGGGTGCCGAGAGGCCTCCCCTGGAGAGACGGAGGGAAGCCCCTCACCTTGTACTTCTCAGTTGGCATCCATCAGACAGAACCTGCTGGCACAGCCCTCTGCCAGCCCCGAGCAGCAGCGCCGAGGTGGAGGGTGCCACTCCTGAGAGCTAGTGAGTTCTCTGTCTCAGGGACGGACAAGCAGGCTGGGCCACCTCTCAGCCGGCAGCATGGAGGGGTTGAACTGGATGAGTCCCAAGGCCCCTTCTGACCCTCGGTGTCCGGTGCTTTGGTGCCCTGAGTCTGAGAGGGGCAGAGGCGGGCCTGTCCCAGTGCTGCCCGGAGGCCCACGTGCAGGGGCTGTGTGCTGTCGCTATGACAGGTAGATTCTGGGCTTGGGGGTGGCACACCAGCTGATGGAAGGCCCCATCAGAGCAGGTAGTCTGGGCTTCCTGGGCACAGCCAGCTGACAGTGAGCAGGACAACTGCTCCCCCCGCCCTCCAAGGGACTCGGGTCTGAGGCCAGACCTGCCTCTCTAGTCCCTTGGAGCCCTCCAGGGGCACAGCCCTGTGCTTCAGGGACTGTCCCTGGACAGCGGATCCTTATTCTGACCATTTACAGAGATGGTCTCAGCACAGACCCAGAGCTGGGGCCCGGTCCCTGAAGGGGCAGAGCACAGAGATGTCTTCCCGGGGGGGGGGGGGTCCGGAGGCTCACTAAGCCCCGCGTCTCCCACTGTCTGCTTGATTGATGGGAGCCCTCGTGAGCCTGTGAATATGCAATGTCACGCCCAGAGCCATGAACCTGACCAGGCAGCCTCCCCAGAGAGGCCGGTGGTCCGGCTTCTTGGTGCCCTGTTCTGAGCATCCTGACATTAAACTAATTGCTGAATGAAACAGGGGCGTGGAGTGACAAGTCCTTGAACTCATAGACCCCAGGTTGTGAGTGTGCGTGTGCGTGTGCGTGTGTGTGTCTGTGTTGGGTAGGGACAGTTCTATCCATTGAGGGAAACTGGAATACTTCGGGGACCTGACACCATGAAAAACGCTGGGGATATAGGGACAAGAAGGTACAGGGCCTGTCCCCTGACAGCCACCTGTGAACTCAGCAGTGACCGTGCTCCCCAATCTGCCCGGACCAGCCTGGCACAGTGGGGCTGGGTTCTGACCTAGGCCTCCAAAAGCCTCAGAAGCAGAGTAAGGCAAAGGATGTTATGATCAGAGCTGCCTAGCAAAGGAATTGATCTTGGGCCCAGGAGGAGCTGGAGACGAGACTGGCGGATGTGGAGGGGGCTGTGGATGTGGAGAGGGAAAGGCCGGAGGGCTCAGGCATTCTCCACCAGCTGAGACCCTGGGGTTTCAGCCCAGCTGCAGGGGCCAATGCCCAGCTTTGCCCTCGAGGTCAGGGATGGGGGTCCTCTGAGCCCTCCCGGAGCGGGTGGGGGCGAGAGGCAGAGGAGGCAAGGCTGTGCACCTTGCTCTGCGGGACTGAGCGGGGCCTGTCTGCTGTTCCCCTGTCCCGGGAGGGGAGAGAAGGCTGGCGCTGCGGGGCTGAGCGGGGCCTGTCTGCTGTTCCCCTGTCCCGGGAGGGGAGAGAAGGCTGGCGCTGCGGGGCTGAGCGGGGCCTGTCTGCTGTTCCCCTGTCCCGGGAGGGGAGAGAAGGCTGGCGCTGCGGGGCTGAGCGGGGCCTGTCTGCTGTTCCCCAGTCCCGGGAGGGGAGAGAAGGCTGGCACTATGGGACTGAGCGGGGCCTGTTTGCTGTTCCCCTGTCCCGGGAGGGGAGAGAAGGCTGGCGCTCCCCAGGGCAACCGTCACAGGATGTGGTTGTTGCTGTGCTGGGCCCCCCTCCCCAGGTGGAGGGGGATTCCTAGGGGAGGAGCCAGTGCTGAGGTGGGCGGGGACAGACTTCCAGGGTCGGTGGTGAAAGCCTTTTTTTGTCAGATAGCCTGGGTTCAAATCCCAGCTCTTCCCTGCCTGGCCATGTGGTCTCAGGCAAGTCACTCAACACCTCTGAGCCTTTGATATGAAGTTCATCTGTCCAGTGCACACAGCAGCAGTCGGCACCTCACAGGCGATGGTAAGAGTTGAAGTTTGGGCAATAAATGATCCCTCTGACTGGTAGCTTAATCAATAGCGGCGAGAGATCTCCTTAAAAGGAGGAAAGGGAAAAGAAGACAGCGTCTGTGCCAGAGGAAGTACGAGAGAGTGTCTCGTCCCCCTCGCGTTTGCCAGATAAGGACACTGCGGCCCGGCAGAGGAGAGGACTTGTTTAAGGTCCCTCAGAGAGTCGATTGCCAGGTCACAATTTGGCCTTACCCCAACCCCACCTTCGACGCCCAAGAAGACGGTGACACCCTGTTTTCTCCCAGAGCTCTCCCTCATTTCTCTCCAGAGCCCCTTCTTGTTCCCCACCAGCAGCCTGAGAGAAATGGAGCTTTTCTGAGACAGGTCTCCCTCGCCCCTTCCCGGCCCCTGGGCAGCCTGCAGGCACCAGGGTCACCCATGGCAGGAGACATCCCGAAGGCTGGTGTCCAGAACCTGCCAGGGCCGGTCTGCTGGGCTGGGTGATGGGGCTGCTCCCAGGGAAGGCCTCCCCTCGTGTTCGTGCCGTCGGAGGGAAGTCACGGACAATGAGGGGTGCTTTCAAGAGACCAGGGTTTATAAGGAGCTTCAAGGCTCTGAGAAAGGAAACACGACAATGCTAAATGGAGGTGGCAGCTGGACCCCAAGTTCAGAAACATCCCTACGGGGAGGGGCCGCATCTGAGAATCGAGACACTGCAGTAAGTTTACAGCTGGGCAAGCGCAGTGAGGGAACAATGCCCAGGGGATGTGCGGAGCCCAGCAGAGCTCCTGATCCAGCTGGGGAGAGGCCATCCGGGAAGGCTTCCTGGTGGAGGTGACGCCTGAGTGGGGTCATAAAGGATGAGGAGAAGTTAGCTATGGACGAGGAGGGGGAAGGGCAGTCCAAGTGGATAGAACGGCAGAAGCAAAGACAGAACAAGATGCCGAGTGGCTCATGAGGTCAAAGGTGGTCCAGTCTGAAGGAAAGGCTGGGGACAGTCAATTCTCAAACCATTTCCTAGGTGGGGAAATCGAGGCCCACAGAGGAGAAATGAAATGTCCAACTCACACAGCTAAAAAGCGTCAGGCCCTTTCTGGGTCCAGGCCAGTTAGTGAGTTATAAATGCTCACCCAGCCCTGTGAGGGACTCGCATTATCCCTGTGTTAGGGTCTCGGGAACCGAGGCTCGGGAAGATTCAGAGTTTCCCCAGGGCTGTCAGCTTGACAAGGTGGGCCGGGCCCTGCTGCTTCTCCACACAGCCCCACACTAAAGGTTTACAGGGTCCACACTGACGGCTCCTTCCCGTGCGTACTGATGACTGCCCGCTGGGAACATCACTCATGCTTCAGAACCACCATTGATTGGCCCCCTCCAGACATCTGGGAGAGCTGAGTGACGAGGCCAGGACTCCGGCAGGACTATCCCCCCCCCCCCCGGGGTCCTCAGTTCCTGTCTGCCCACGGGGCTGCAAGGACGGGGCTCTGCGGCCACTCCCAGGGGCTCAGGCTCAAGGCTCCGTGCCCCGGCAGAGCACTGCCCGCTGGTACCCCACCTTTTCCACTGGAAACCTCACCTCTGAGGCACATCTGCCAAGCCACCGCGCGGCTCCCCATCCCTCCTATCACCCCATCTGTGGTTTCCACTTCCGTCCCTCCCTAAGGCCCTCTCCACGGTCCTGGAGACGGGCAGAGGTGGCTGGAGCCCCGTGTGGCTGCTCGGGGGAGACCCCTCTTCGCCGTGGCCCCAGCGCCCCACCCCACCCCGTCCTGGCTTCATGAGGATGGGATGCAGGCTCCAGAACTCGGAGGAACAGGGGAGACCCGTCCAGGAAGGAGGAGTTTAAAGTCGCCTCAGTGGAAAGTTCATCTCCCACCACATCCTTCAGCTGTTTACCAGTTTGACGGGGTTCTGGCATCCTGACATGAAAAGAGGCTTACCCTTCACCAACATCGTCGAGGAAGGACCAAAATAGCAACAGAGGAAGACAAAGAAGAGAGAGAGACAAAGGGAGAGGAGAGAGAGAGCAATGAGACAGGGAGGGAAACGAGCAGAGGCCAAGCCGTGAGTGAGCCACAGGGGGAGAGAGGGGCCGCCTGGTCCCTTCCTCTGGGCGCCTGGGCGCCGGCCTGAGGCCCTTGCATGCGTAGCTCACTGAATCCTCACACCCTCAGGGCAGGAAGGTATCCTTATCTCTGTGGTCTTCCAGGTGAGCAGAGTGGAACCGAGAGAAGTCACAGTCAGGGGACTAGTTCAAAGACACCCAGCTAGGACCCTGGGAGCCAGACACACAGTAGGGCGCCACACAGCAGGCGGGAAGGAGGAAAGGAAGGAACTGAGAAAGTAGGAAGCTGGAGCCAGAAGGGGATGGAGGTCGAGGGGGGAAGGGGAGCCCCCCACCCAAGAAGATCCAGCCCCACCTGGCTGAAAGCAGGTGTCCCTTCCTGACTCCCATCCCCGAGGTGCACTACCCCTGGCCCACCAAGTGCAGAAAGAGGAGAGGGCGTCACCCGAGGGCCATGGGCTCTGCCGGAGATGCATTTCCCTTCTGAGCGACCCTGTTCAGAGCACCCTGCTGCCTGTGGGGTCTCCTGCCTTCCCCGCCACCGCTGAGCCAGGCCCCACTTGCCTCCCACAGCAGGGGTAGAAAATGATCCCCGTCTATGCACTCACAGACACAGCCCCCCGGAGGGCTGAGCCCATACCCCACTCCCCCTCCGGGAGTCTCCATCATTGCACAAATCGGGTTCCTGCTCCCCGCCCAGGGCCTCCACTCTGGGTGTGGCCATCCCTGACCCTGGGCCGCGCTCAGACTCCCTGCCTGACTCTGAGGAGGAGGTGCTAAAGTAACCGGGGTCCAGACGCGACGAGACCCTTTGTCTCATGACCATGGTGGTCATCCCCTTCCCCTGCACCCCACACCTGTGGCCCCTTCTATGCAGTGCCCTGGCCTCCCACTGTTTGCCCGTTTCCTGCCCTCGCTCTCATTCCTCTCACTTTTGTGGGCACCTGAAAAGTGCGTGGGCGCACGCTGCCCGCAGCAGGAGAGAGAGAGTCCCGACACATAGGGCTGTCCCTGCAGGACCACCTGACTCGTGCCCTCTCACCTCCTGGCAAGAACATCTCTTCCTGTGAGAAAGCCTTTCTGGGCTCTAAGGTCAGGACTACCATGGCCTTCTGTCCCCAGGCCGCCACCTGCGGCTAGTGCAGGGCCAGAGGTAGCCGGGTCACCCTGCACCTCCCACTAGGGGAGGCCCCTGGAGCGTGGGGTGACGGTCATTCGGGGGCAGAATAAAGGTGATTTAAACCGGTATTTTCCAAACCTCAGTTTTTGTTTCTTCTGTGGAGCATTTGTTCTCTTGCCTGCTTAATAGTTTTTCTTTCAATGGGTTTACATTTTCAAAAACTTAAATTTATTATAAAAGGAAACTTTAGCTATTTTACAAAATACAGTATCTGCAAGGTGCTTTTCAGAAATGCTAATATCATGAAACACAAAGACTCCAGAACCGTTTCAGGTTAAAGCAACTGAAGAGACACGGCAAAGTGTCATCTGGGGTTTCCTTTCGCTGTGAGGGACACTTGGGCCTGATGGTGACATGGGAATGAGGTCTGTGGATTAGATAACATATTGTGTCTGTGTTAACTCCCTGGTTTTGGTAAGTGTACTGTAGTTATGGGGGGAAAAAATCTTCTTTTAGGAAATGCACACTGAAGTAGTTAAGGGACAATCTATGTTTTTACTTTTCAATTACAGTGTACATTTAGTATTATTCTGTATTAGTTTCAGATGTAAAGGGACAATTTATTTTTAAATAGTTCAGAGAAAATAATCTGCGGATGGGTCTGTAGGTCTGAAGGTAAGGAAGAGTGAGACCGAGAGAGGGGCAAGAGAAAGAGAGAGAGAGGAAGAATAAAGCAGTAAACTGTTAACACTAGAGGAATCTGGATACATAGTATCCAGCAATCCTTTGTATTATTCTTGCAACTTTTCTCTAAGTCTGAAATTGTTTTAAAACACATTTAAAGGAGACTGACTTTATGCTGCTGTTATAACAGATCACTTGCTAAAAATGGAAGGTAATTCTAAATGAAAGGAACGCTGCTCCTCTTTTTGGATCCATTGGTTGTTAAGTCTGAGCCCAAGACCTGCCTGTTCATGGTTGTAGGTGGGACGGACAAGGGTGGGGAGACGTTAAGACGTCCTCACGCCAGCCTGAGATGTCCTTCTCCACGTCATGAGAAAGACTGACCCAGAATGGAAAAGGTGTCCCTTGTTCACTAGGGACGCATGATCCAATGACATGTAGAGCTTTTCCTACAGTTCCAAGCCCAGGGACATTCCTTTCATGACAGTTTAACGGGCACGCTCAGAGCCAGGCCCATTGTGTAGCACTGGCGCTGAGACAGGACAGGGTCCCTGCCCTCAGGAGGGTCACAAGCTGGGCAGGGACAATCATGGGTGGGATGGGAATGGGCGAGTGTCCAGGTAGAGCTCGCTTCTCCTAATTCCAACACTCCTGGGGTCCCTGGAGCCCAGAGGCTCAACCTCGGGGCTACCAGGTGCCCTGGGAGCAGGCACGCGGCAGGGGCAGCTTGGAGCTGGTGAAGACAAGAGAACCGCATCAGTGTGTGGGCAGCGAGATGTAGGACCGTCCCACCCAGGACGACTGGGCAGCCTGAGCCAGCTCAGTCTTCAAGTGTCAGTTCCGACGCCTCCTGGGACCCGTGTCATCCTGCTTCCTGCTCAGCCTCCAAGCGAGGCTTTCTCCCCGTTTTTCTTACGGCACAGTTCATTATTAAAAATCAGCTGTTGGTTCAGGATAGTTGTAGATTTGCAGAACAATTACACAGATAATACAAAGTTCTCCTACACCCCAGACTTGGTTTCCCTGTTGTTAACACCTTAGATTGGCAATAGCAAAGGTATCATGATTAATAAGCTGAAATGGGTACATTATTATCGACTAAAGTCCAGATACTATCCAGATCACTTTAAGTTTTACGTAACATCCTTTTTTTTTTTTTCTCCAGGAGCCCACCTTGAACACCACATGACATGCTGTCACCTTGTTTTCTTACTCTCCTCTTGGCTGTGACGTTTTCTCAGACTTTTCTGGTTTCTGACAGCCATGACAGTTTTGAGCCGTGTTGGTCGTGGCGTTGAGGATGGAGTACCAACATAAATTATTTGGAACTTTTCTGCCTGGGAGAATTGTCTCTTTTCCCCTATTTATTTATTCAACCATTTATCAGTAGCAGTATGGGTTGTGAGTTTTTATGATATTTTGGGTTATTATCCAGTACTAGTGGAGCGTTGGCCGGTGGGAGCGCTTCCCACAGGCTGCTGTGACCATTTCACAGAGCCTGTCATTGTGTGTGTGTGCGTGTGCGCGTGTGCGTGTGTGTGCGTGTGTGTGTGTGTGTGTGTTGAGCACTTCCTGACTTCCTGGAACTACAAGATGCTCCATGCTCAGCTGGTACTGCTCGTAGGAGCCCTGGCTCCTCTCTCGCTGGAGAATAATATGAGGAACGAAGATCTGGGCTCCAGGTGTGCCTGTGGCTACAGGCGTGGGGTTGTTTCTAGACCCCATCAGCTGACAGAGCAGGGAAATGTATGTAGGTGCCTGTGTGTAAATAACCTGTGTACACTACAAATCCATAAATACCTCCACACGTAGCCACCTGTATGTATATGAAGGTAAACTCTAGCCATAGTAACGCCTCTGGCTCTGAGCCAGCAGCACGTGGATCATTCTGGCTTTCTCGTGCTTATTTGTCACCTCCCAAGTCAGCACCGAGAAACCTGGCTCCCACCACCTGTGTACTTAACTCTTCGATTATATATATTATTTTTCCTTCTTATGTTTTTCATCAAGGTTATCCGTTCCTCAAGGGCAGAGCCTGAACTTGTTTCTATTTTTTCTGTCCTTAGCCCCTCCCCCAATCCTGGCAGAATGTCCCTAAGGTAAAACAATACAACTGACATATTATTAGGGAGGGTGGGAGGAGCAGCCCTCAGCTTTGCCCCCTCGGTGCTGACTCTGAATCGCCCACGTTGGCTGGTGAACGAGCGTTAGAACTCCTACTGCTCACCACCCACCTTCCTAGAGGCACTAGCGTGTGCCGTTACTTTGATGCTTTATAAAGCATTGTTCTGTCGAGACGAATGGGGACACAAAGGGGCCAGTTGCAGTGAGGAGAAGAGCAGGTCTCACTAATCTAATACAACTGAAGCCAAATGGAAACCACCTGCTTCCCTGCCCCCCAGCTCAGGGAAGCTGGCAGGAAAAGCTTTGAATTGGTCTGAGGTCCCCCTTGCCACTCTGCGGCACGATGTTTCCCTGTCGCAGGGAAGGGATGGCATGAAGAGGCTGTGCCTGGCTCTAGAGTCAGGTACAGAGGAGGTACAGGTGCCCCCGGAGAAAGAGACTGTCGCTTCTACACGGCATCGGAAGGCCTTTGGTTAATTTCTGTCTGTTTGAGATATAGTCTTGCTAGTTCCTTTGACGTGTGTTTCTATAAATAGGTTATGCCGCAACCTGAACATCTGTGTCCCAAAAAGATTTTTTTTTTTAGTTGTAAATGGTTGTCGCTGTCGTCCCTCATTTCTGCCCCAATTTAAAACAACAGAAAAGCTCCGCCTTGTTCCACCCCTGCTGTCCAGGCCCCAGCAGAGGCCCCAACGAACCCCCACAGGGCAGGCCCAGGTTCTCTGAAGGTCCCAGACACCCCCACCCCGTGTTCTCAGCTTGTTAGTGAACCCTGCACCGCAGGAAGCCCGGCCTTGCCGGAGGGGGCCAGAGGACCTCCTCACTCAGGCACAGAGCCCTGCGTGAGACATGAGTGACACCTCTGGACAAGAAAGTCCCTCTGTAGATGACTTTTTAATTAAGCAAGATGAAAAGGTGAAACAATTAGAAAGCCAGCCTTCGGGGCGCACCGTGGTGGGACATCAAAGAATTACGACAGCAGAGAGAGAGAATTCTCGTGCCCGGGGTTTAGAATGAATGGCTCCCCTCACACCTTCCTGTTGTTTTCGTGACATTTGCACACGAGTATCCTGCCCCAGTTCCAAGCCCCTCCTTCCCGTCCCTGCTCTGGGTCAGGCACTTTACGTAGCCGATTGCATTTCCTCCTAACAGCCTTATTTGTTCATCACTGTTCTCTTCTCTGCCCTATGATGGAAACACAGGAGCTTGGCAAACAGCAGGTGGCCAGGAGCAGACTGGAATTCAAACCCAGAGCGTGGGGTCCAAGGCCTGTGCTCTGCCAGACACCCCGGCCTCCCGTGAGTGGCCCTGGACCAGGGGAAAAACGCCCACGTGAAAACTAAATGCACCCTCGTGTGTCGCATGACAAGGTTATCAGCGCCATCACCGCCGCCGCCCCCTCCCCAGGCTCTTGATCAGTGGGATCTAAACCATCTTCGGTCTGAGAGGCTTCCTCGGGTGGGTGGAGTGGCCACAGACAGGCCTTTGGCAGCACCTATAAAGGCAAAGTGAGGTTGCCCAGGGCACCTTACCCATGGCAAGTCTGGCGCTCCCTTCCGGATACCCTGAGCCAGGGCGCGGTGGGCGGGATCTCAGACAACTTCCCGTCTCTGGTCGCCAGGTTTCCAAACCAGAAAAGGAGGGACATCGTGCGGATTGTTCCACAGCCACACAGGGCCTTCTTCCTGGAGGAGGAGCCAAGCCTCACGACCCCTGCAAAGCCCGGGACCATCTCCTCACTTTGCAGGTGAAAAGTCCCTGCTCGCGAGGGCTGCAGGACCTGGCCCGTGGCCACACTGTCCAGGTCAGAGTGAGACTCGAGTCCGGCCCCTGGGTCGGGTGTTTGGGCTTATCCCTCACACAGATCTCAAGACGGGAGCCTGGAGCCCAAATGTAATCAATGTACTGTGTGCTCTTTAAGGCCATTGCAATGTTTAAAAAAGATTTTTTTTTTTAATGAACAGCCAATATTTGAAAATCTGATTTCATATACAATCCCAGATTTCCAGTTTCTTTGGAGAAATTGGAAATGGTGGCAACCCCAAGCCTGAAACCTCAACAATTAGCTACAATTGACTAGGAGAGACAGCCCTCTAAGATGGCTCAGGGCTGCTTGTCACGAGGCCGGGACCTGTGGACCGTGGGTTGCCACCCCACCCGAGTCCTGCTGGCCTCTCCCTCTGTGAAAGCTGCCTTGGCCATGTTTGACCCGTGGGGAGCAGAGCATGGCTGGTTGCCTGGCAGGGGGATGCCGAGGAGAGGCAGAGGGGGACCCAGAACACCCAGCCTTCCCCTCCTTCTGTTCATTGTGCCTCCTCTGGCCCAGACCCCCGTGCACAACCCACCAGAATGGGGGGGGGCATGTTGTACTGCACCCGTCCGGGGAACCTGGAACATCAGGGCCTGCTAGGTGTGGCCTGTCCCTAGTGTGCCTGTAACTCAGGTGGCGTCCCCACCGCTCCCTGCCAGCTTCTCACGAGAGGGGATAAAAGCATACTTGCTGTGCCAGCCCTGTCACCTAGCTTGGCACCAGGGGTGGGGGAAGCTTAAGCTCAGTGCTGTTTCTAGTCTGTTTTGCGCTTGGTCTACCCTGAGGCATCTACGGGGCCCAGGAAGCTTGTGGGCTTGGAATGAACCAGGATTGGCCTCTGGGGAAGTTAGTGGGTGTTTGTATCTAGACAGATGGATTTGTACAAACCTTCATCTGTTCAGCACAAACACTGAAAAAAAGCACCATGCTGGGAAGAGCCCCTTCACCAGAATCACCACCACTGAGCTCCTGCTGCTTACTGGCACTTCATCTAGTTCAGTTAATGAGTTACCTCTTCAGGGGTCATTTTTAAAGGGGACTATTCCTGGGAGGTATCAGCCATTAACACCTGAGTATGAATTGCTGCCCTGTACTTCCACATTTTTTTTAAGCTGAAAGAGAACTCAGAGACCACTTTGCCCAAGCAGCACAACTCTTTTTTAGATGGGAGAGGTGAAATGATTTCTCCATGGTCAGAAGCACAGCTGGAACCATGGGGTCGAGGGCAGCAGTCGGCCAACTTTATCTGTAAATGGTCAGACGGTAAACATTTTCAGAATTGGCTGGCCACACAGTCTCTGTCAAAACTACTGCACTCTGCCTAGTACTGTGAACGCGGTTGTCGACAAGTACATAACCATTCGGTGAGGCTACGTTCCAATCAGACTATTTATGGATGCTAAAATTTGAATTTCGTAACATTTTTATGTGTCACAAAATAGTCTTCTTTTTGCTTTTTCCCAACCGTTAAGAAAATGTAAAAACCATTCTCAGTTTGTAGGCCATATATTGTAAAATCGAGCCCTGGGCCGGATTTAACCCAAGGACAGAGGTTGGCCTTCCCCAGTTTACTGGAATGGTTTCCAGAAAGTTGCATCGGACGCCCTCACATATTGTCAAGTTGTTTTCTAAAATGTTTCATCAAAAGTCTGATGAAGCAGGATGTGATTCATATTTTAGATTCAATGTCACATTTTAAATACCGACATTTTAAAAAGAAAACGGTTACATCATCCTTTCGAATAAGCCTGGTGGGATGGAACTTTGATATCCACCATCGTCTTTCGTTTTTCTTTTTTCTTCAAAATGTTTTTATTATGATTAAACACACACAACCCAAAACGTGCCATCTGAACCATCTTTAAGTATCGTTCAGTGGTATTAGATGCATTCATAACGTTGTGCAACCATCACCGCCATCCCTCTCCATAACTCTTTTCATCTTGTCAAACTGAAACCATACCCATTTAACAATGACTCCCCATTCCCCTGACCTCCCACTTCTGGAAACCACCATTCTGCTTTCTGTCTCTTCGATTTTGACTACTCTGAGTATCTCATAGAAGTGGAATCACACAGCACTTGTCTTTTTGTGGCTGGTTTATTTCAGCGTAGCGTACTGTCCTGGAGGCTCGTCATGTTGTTACAGGTGTCAGAGTTGCCTCTCTCTTCAAGGTTGGATCATGTTCTTCTATGTGGACTTAACCACATTCTTGTCATCCATTCACCCATCGGTGGGTTGCTTCCACGGTTTAGCTACTGTTAGTGCTGCTGTGGATGTGGGTATTGAAGGGTGACAGAGAATGCCATCCCAAAACATGCCACCTTGGCATATGAATTCCTTTGAGTTGAAGGCACTTCAGAAACAGCAAATACAAGAAAAACACTCTGGCCTTCCTTCTTTTTTCTTACAATCCAGGAGATCCAATTCCCATATGAAAACATTCTCTTTATGCCACAAGGGAAGTATCATTAAGGACCGGAAGTCGAGAGGGAGAGAACTCTGCAAACAGACCTTGTTAACATAGTGCTCATCTTCCTTTTACTGCCCAGATAGGTTGGTTACTTTTCCACCATTGCCTCCCTTTGTTCAGCCTGCTGTAAAAGCACAGAGGTCCCACCATTTTTTACGAGGTCCCACCTCGTAAGCCTTCGGTCCTTACGAGGGCTTCCGTGTCATAGAACACTTATGGAAATATGCGTGCGTTTCTCTTGTTCATCTGCCTCATGTCAGTTCAATCCTCAGGCCCAGCTGAAAACGCAAAGGAAGAGAAGGTAAACATCTGTCTCCCTTACAGTGTACACCCATCGCTTATTTTTAAAATATCCGAGTGAGCCATTCCCTAATAGTTAATAATTTTACAGCATTCCCTCTTCTTCTCGAACTCTTATTCTATTTCCTCTGTATACTAATATCCTGATATACTTTCATGTTTTTAAGTCTTAGAGTAATCATCCTATCATGCTTTGAAACAAAGATGTACAGAAATTAAAATATTAAAATTGGCCCTGGCCAGCTGGCTCAGTGGTAGAGCATTCGACCCGGCATATGGATGTCCAGGGTTCAATTCCAGGTCAGGGTACACAGGAGAGGTGACCATCTGCTTATCCTCCTCTCCTCCTTTTCTCTCTCTCTCTCTCTCTTTCCCTCACACAGCCATGGCTTGATTGATTGAGTGAATCAGCCCCAGGCGCTGAGGATGACTCCATGGAGCCTTCCCCTGAGGTGCTAAAAGTAGCTCATTGGGAGCATAGCCACAGATGGGCAGAGCATCGGCCCCAGACAGGGGTTGCCGGGAGGATCCCCGTCAAAGTGCATACAGGAGTTTGTCTTATCTCCCTTCCTCTCACTTTAAAAAAAAAATTAAAATTTTTCCATTGCCTGTGGTCATAAGGCTCTGATTTTTAAAAATTTCCCCCTAGATTATATTACAATGATTATAATTATTACTAGCAACAAATTAAAATAGCACAGATATTACAATTTTGTTTTGTTTTGTTTTGTTTTTGTATTTTTCTGAAGTTGGAAACGGGGAGGCAGTCAGACAGACTCCCGCATGCGCCCAACCGGGATCCACCTGGTATGCCCACCAGGGGGCGATGCTCTGCCCATCTGGGGCGTCACTCTGCTACAACCAGAGGCATTCTAGTGCCTGAGGCAGAGGCCACAGAGCCATCCTCAGCGCCCAGGCCAACTTTGCTCCAGTGGAGCCTTGGCTGTGGGAGGGGAAGAGAGAGACAGAGAGGAAGGAGGGGGAGGGGTGGAGAAGCAGATGGGCGCTTCTCCTGTGTGCCCTGGCCGGGAATCGAACCCGGGACTCTCGCACACCAGGCCAACGCTCTACCACTGAGCCAACCGGCTAGGGCCGGATATTACAATTTTGATAAATAATTATTAGCCACAAAAAAACTAAATTTTATAGGAAAAGTATCTTTATCTTAATGAGGTATTTTGATCATTACTCCCCCCCCCCCCCCATTTAGTTAAGGCATCTACGGATGGCTCTTATTTCTTGCTAAAACAAGATAGCCAAGGACATCCAGATGGTCCATTTTTATAGCTGTGTGCACTGCCTGGATGGGACTAGAAGGAATTTTTCAGAGTGATGTCACTCAATTCTATCAACTGCGTCCACGTGAGATGCCAAACATCACAAAGCAATCTAGCATCAAATTCCTTCCTAATTTTTAAGATTCTGTCAAAAATAAAAACTAGAGACCATCTGCCCTGCAAAATGAGTAGTTATCTATCCTAGAGTCATTTACTTCCTTGTCACCAGGGTCAACACTTCCAACGGTGCCCTAGTATTTTTTCCAACCAGAGGTGGGTAAGGACTTGATCGCTTTAGTAAAGTGGGTGAAGCGTGATTATGCGGGGGGGGGGGGGGGGCAGAAGGAGGTGGACTGGGGGGCAGGATCATGGACGGAAGAAAAGGGTCTGGAATCGATTCTGAGACTGCTTGAGCTCCTTCCCATCGGAAGACCACCAGCCTAGTGCGAAGAGGAAGAAAGGCAAGTCCTCCGTGTTGAGAATTGCCAAAGCTCTCAGCGTGAACTGCTGGGTCCAACCCCTGCACTAGCCGACCTGACAGAGCTCCACTGTGGCTGCCAGCGGCTCAGCCTCAGGCCACATCCTGGATGACCCAGCCCTTTGAGTTCCTGTCTGGAGAAGGTCAAGGCAGGTAAAAGAATTCCCCATTTCTTCCAGCCAACACCTGCGGAAACCCCTTGACCTCCCTTTCCGTAGAACATTTCTTTTAAAAACTGACCATTGTCAATCCTTTCTCCATTCCTCTGAGAAGCGTATGTATCTCCTGCAACTCAAACGCGTGTCTCTCAAGGACCCGGGAGCTGTCCTTTGAATGTCATCTTCTGGAAGGAGGGGCTCCTCACTCTCTCCATGGGGGGGGGGGGGTAGAGCCTTACCTGGATAAAAGCCAGTTCTCAGACACAGCTGGTCCATCACTGACCAGCTGTCTTACTTCCTTTTTATAATCTTTCACTTCCCTGACGCTGCCCAAGCCCCATCCACTGCCCTCATTCTCTGTTTAAACCACCCCGCCACTCCTATGCAGACAGAAGTTGAGCTCAGTGGTCCCTGAACTACTTCTCCTCCCTGGTACAGTAATTATCACTGAATAAAATCTGTCCACATCACCTTTGGCGCTCACTTTGGTGATCACTGACCGGGTACAAATCCCCTCCCGTGGCAGAACTACGGGTCCTTCCTTTGGACTGCTCACGGCACACACTAACACAACACCACGCACCCACCCAGCCAAGCTAAGACGGCGGGTCCCACCGGTCAGGCAGTGACCGCTGCCCCCAGGCAAGCCCCCTCTTAGGGGAGCCCTGTCCTCCTTGCCTGTTCTGGACAGGGAGAGACCAGACCCTGACATTTGGAACCTGGACAGAACCTTAAACACCCTCAAGGTCACAAAGTGCAAAGGTCACCTTGTACAGTGACAGTGGAAGCCCAGGACCTCAGATGACTTTCCTGAGGCCACGAAGCCAGTCAGAGGCCATGGCTCACATTTATTTCTAACCCTGATGACAGTAAGAGGCCCTGTGTGCCCTGACACATGAATGAATGCTCGCCTGACTGACAGAGGGTGATCCTAGGCCCTCGCTCTGCACACAGCAGCTCACTGTAGCCGACTGGAAAGCCGGCACAGGCCTCAGACACTGTTACTGGCGTGGAAGCCAACACCAAGCTGTATATGGTAAAAATGTAAGTTGACACTTCCTTTCTTTTGAATTGTGGTGGTGTCCCCACCCTTGTGGGGATATAAGGCTGTCTCGCGATAGATTCTGGAAGTCCTGTGACTTAGAACCCTCCATGGGGCCTGGCAGGTCTGGGGGGAAAAGCAGGAACATTTAGTGATAATCCTTCCAGGAGGGGCATGAACTACTTGACCCCAAGGAACCTGGTGGCAGCCTCGAGGTCCAGCCTTCGAGGTCTCTGCAGAGACAAGACCTAATTTGGTTCCCACAGGCCCTGGAGGAATGGTTACAAAAACTAAAGACAGTAGATTATAGAGACCTACCACTCTATTTAAAGCTAAAGAAAAAGAAGAAAGAAAGAAAGAAAGAAAGAAAGAAAGAAAGAAAGAAAGAAAGAAAGAAAGAGGAAATGCAAAAGGCAAACACCTTCATGCACAGTCAGAGATGGCAGCACCGTCAGGAATGGCGGATGGCAGCACCGTCAGGGATGGCAGCACCGTCAGGGATGGCGGCACAGTCAGGGATGGCGGCGCAGGGCAGGCTGCTGGGAAAGGCTTGGACATCTCTGTCGTACAGAGCCGCCTGTGGGCTGGGGGCTGGGTCCGGATACCTGTGATAAAATGGAACACATCCTGAAACGCTAGCAAAAGGAGCTTGGTACATGGGTGATGGCACGCTGATAAGCACACACCCCACAGGGGAGTGGTCCCTGGAGAATGTCGTGGAGCTAGATTTATTGGCTTGGAGAGATGATCTTAGCGTGTTATTCAGTTAAAAAAAATTTTAAATAGCATTTGCAGTGAGATACCATTTATGTTTTGTAACACACACACACACACACACACACACAAACACACACACAGTATCTGAAAAGGCGCACCGTGACCAGCTTCATGGGCTTAGGACCTGTGCATGCCCATCCCCCACCCCCGCCAGCCCCAGACGGGCCTTGGGCTTGTCTGGCTTCATACTTTGCTGCCACCACTTGAATTCTTCACTATGCAGCTAGCCCTGCATAGAACAAACTCACTTCTTTAAAAAAATCAACTTTATAGAGGTATCATTTACAAACAACAGAATGTCATTTTAAGTGGAGCGTTGAATGAGTTTTGACAAATGGACAACCACATAACCACCGCCACAATCAAGATATAGACCCTCTCCACCACCGGGAAAGTTCCCTCACGCCCTGCTCCGTGGGGCCCCTCATCCCAGCCCCAGGCCACCACGGACTGCTTTCTGTCACTATAGCTTCTTCTTGTCTGCTCCAGAATCCTATAAAGATGGCACTGTTGTTTCTGCTTCCTTCCCTCAGGGCCATATTCAGAGATTCATCCTGTGGTCGTGTTATTAGTTGTTGGTCCTTTTGTGTTGTTTTCAACTATGGATATACCACAGTTTGTCCCTTTACCTGTTGGTGGATAGTTGGGTGGTTTCCAGTCTGGGGCTGTTATGAGCGGCGCTGTTCTGAATATTCACGCACTGGATTATACGTGTCTGGATTTTCCGTGCTGGTTTCTCTGGTAAACACCTGAATGTGGAATTACTGCATTGTATGGTGCATGCTTAACTGTATAAGAAGCTGTCAAACCATGTCCCAAAGTGGTTGTATAGTGCTTATTGTCCCACCAGCTAAACTTAGTTTTAAACAACTTGTTAAAGTTTCAAATACTGTGTTCAGTATGCTCTTCCTCATCCTCCAGGGCAACGAGTCCGTTACAGAGTGTCCAAAAAGCCTGAAAACACTTGTGGAATAGCGACTATTTATTGTACTTTTTGCAGATTAACAGCTGGACCCACTGCTTCAAACTTAGAGGTATTTCAAATGAAGAAAACAGATTAGACAACGTAACTAACAGTAGTTTAAAGTAAGTTGATCTTATTTCCTGGGTTTTGGGGACACGTTGATGGGAAAATGCTGAGAGAGGTCACCTAGACTTTTTGGAATATATAATAATGATTGTGGTTTACTCTCTGGTATTTTTTGTAAAAAGTTTAGAAAATATGAACAAGAGTAAAAATACAGTTCAAAATCCTAATCACCAGAACATGTTTTGCTGGGAAGCTGTGTGAGTCTCATGATTTAATTGTACTTTTCATCTTATGTTGACTTCCTAAAATATGTCCTTACATATAAAAGCATTTCTTCCTCATGGTAAAAATGCAAAATATTGGTTGCAACACAGAACTAAGAGGCTGCTCAACTTTCTGAACTTATTCACGTCTGATCAGACCTTTAAATAGACACACATATGGGAACACTGTTTGCTTTTAAACACATATTGTTTAAAAATTCAGTGAGTTTCACATTCTACTTTTTCACCTAGTAATATGTCGTTAAATATTCTTAGGAAACAAAGTTTTTAGTAAATAGATTTACATGCCCTTATGTGTCATAAGGAAAAACGAGATGTCCAATATCTAGAGAAGCTGTTTAGTAACTTTCAGTGTGTGGACCAGATAGAATTTTGTGCAGTTTTCATAAATGATTCTTTTCTATAACCCCCAGCAAACTGTATAGTAAACAAACCTAGCAGTTGCCCATGATACTCTGGATGGTGGGATTGGATGGGAACTTTTTTCTTTCTAGTTTTAAAAAATAGTTTTTCACTATGAATGTGTATTTCTTTGATAACTTTTATAACCTATTTAAATGAGCAATTAACGGTTTTCAAAATTAATACAGCTTATTACAACAAACCTATACCCATTGAAAGAAAAAAAAAGCTAAACTTTACACAAAATGTATAGAAAAAAGTAAAAATAATCTAAATGTTTTACCACCCCGAAAGGGATCACCTCTTAACATTTTATTGTTCAGGAACAGACACACGCATATTTCTCTTCAATCTCATAAACATCCTTCTGCATCAATAAAAGTCCATTTTTAATGGCCTGCATTAAAATATTTCCTCCATACATCTTGTTGTATGGATCTACCATTATTTATTTAACCAATCCCTTATTGATTCACTTAATAATTAACATATCAGTAAGTGAGCAGGACCGGAAGCCAGTCTCCACGCTAGCTGTCATATCTATTGATAATTCACTATCCCTGTCTGAGCCGAGTTTTTCCCGTCGTAGGATGAGGACATAGGGGACATCAGATGGGCACTGAGATGCCTCCAGCTTATCTGTTGAGTGGCAGACAATTTTTCAAGAATACAAAGTGTTTGGTATAATTTAGAATAAATGACACAGCTAAGAATAGCGTTCCTCTCCAAAATAATACTATGAAAGCCTTCAAATAACTACCAGGCTTAAACAGTGCCTATTTCCTAACCAGGAGGGGACTAGAGGTGACTTCCAATGCCATCTGGGGCCATCCACACGTTGGAATGCAGCTCTGCCTTCCGGCAGGTCGCTGGGAGAGGAACAGCCATGCAGGCGCCTGCCTCTCACCCAGGCATCTGGTCCTCCTCTCTGCAGAATGTTCCCACACTACTGCTCTCTTTCCTGCATCCTTTCTTGAGCCTCAGACATGCACACTTTAGTACACCTTGAGTTCATGTCGCTCTGTAAGCAGATTTCTCAATAATCCACCTACAAGCAACAACATGGCTTCTTGCATATGTTCTTAAATCCCAGCTTTAAACAATGTCTGACTCCAGAAACCAGGCTTGGAAAGGTTCGTCCTCTAACAGGGAAGTCCCTGCTACATCAATACGTAACTCCTCTTTCACAGGCATTCATTTGTTTTGCCCCCAGAAAAATTGCTTCCATTGAATTGTGCTGTGGGCCAGACCTTCAGGCACTGAGGAATTTCACAAGAAACAGCTCCCCGACACTTGCTGTTGGTAGCTCCTAGAGGTGATGAGAATGTCTTCGCTTTGGCCACCAGGAAGCTCAACAGCAAACAGACAGGCCTTTCGGGATGCGGCGGCGCTTAGCCAAGCCTCCCACCAAACTCATCTTATTTTCTATCCTATTTTTCTGTCACCCAGATTTTTCTTATTATTATTTTTTATCCTGTTCCCTTTTATGCACTGCTGCCTCATCTCCTGGGTGGAATAAGGGGAATAAATAAATGTTAGAAGTCAGAGACAAAACAACGGACTGGTCCCCTGACTCCCAGCTCCTTCTCCACAGCTGATGACTGACTGGGTCACCTGTGGAGGAGGCATTACCTTGAAGAGGGGATTCGAGTCACCCCTGTCCCTGCCACTTAAAAGTAAAGCATACCACTGGCCCTTCGCACAGCACCTTCAACACATTCTGTTCTTAACTATCCAAACAGACCACAGGGTCTCCTTGCCCACCAGGTAAAGGCGACAGTCAGTACATTAAAATTGCCTGGGAAAGTCCATTTCCTGTGGATTCTAATTCTACCAGGTTCTAAGGTAATCAAGAATAAACAAAAGAAAGAAACAAAAACTCCCACGCTCTTGCAAAGACACACAAAAAAATTCGCCTCAGGTGCAGACCCGCACAGACTGCGTAAACATCATCTTCCTTCGGTCAGGAAGCTTCTGTGCTTGCCATCTGCCCTGCCCCTGCCACCTGGCACGTCCTCCCCTGGGTTAATCCACCAGGGAAGGCCCCAGTGAGCCCCTCCTCTCCCACGAAGACCGCCCGGCCCATCCGAGCCCTAGTGGGCACTCTCTTTCCCCCACTCCAGTTCCACCTGTGGCAAGAATTGCTTCCCATCCCCCATCCCTACCTGTAGACCAGGTGAGCCCTCCATTAGAGCCCAGGGGTGGCCTGTTCTTGAAACATTAGCCTGGTTTCAACTGAGATCACCGGAAGCTACCTGCCTGTAACTTAATTTCAGCCAAAACTGTCATTAAAACCCGGCCTTGGCAAAGGGGGATGGTAAATTCTCCATGCCCTAGTGTCTGTTAGAGAGAAATGCTCCCAAATACCGTGTGTGGGCCCTGGCCAGTTGGCTCAGTGGTAGAGCATCAACCTGGTGTGTGGAAGTCCTGGGTTTGATTCCCAGTCAGGGCACACAGGAGAAGTGCCCATCTGGTTCTTCACCCCCATCTCTCTCTTCCCCTCCTGCAGCCATGGCTCTACTGGAGCAAGTTGGCCCTGGGTGCTGAAGATGGCTCCATGGTCTCACCTCAGGCTCTACAATAGCTCGGTTTCCAAGCAACAGAGCAGTGGCCCAGATTGGCAGAGCATTGCCCCATAAGGGGCTTGCCAGGTGGATCCCGGTTGGGCACATGTGAGAGTCTGTTTCTCTGCCTCCTTGCTACTCACTTAAGAAAAAGAAAAGACTGTGTGTGCCCAGCAACACATGCATTTTGTCATTCCACCCACGTTGACGGCATGTGTACCTCCGACCTTGAGTTAGTCATTTGGCCTCCCTCAGCCTCTAATTTCTTCCCTGGGTTAAGTGGAGCTAATCATGGCGCCCACCTCACACCGAGAGGTGGCTGTTTACTTCCTTTCTGTGTCTTCATCCTGTCCTCTCCCTGGGTTGTGGTGATGCTAAAGTGAGCACGGGAGGCGCTTTGAGCAGGGCCTGCCCACTACACTACTGCTCGCTGCCAGCAGTGACCCAAGTATCATCACCAACACCATCGAGTTCCTGTGACAAGGTGATGAGCTCTGTGGGCGCTTCCAGCTGTGTGCCTGGCATACGGTAACTGCTCAGTAAGTCCTAGCTGTTGACGCTCTGTGGTTATTACTCCTTCTGGGTGTTCAGAGCCTTCCACCTCTGTTTCTCACACACTGTCGCAGCAGCATTCTGTTTTCTTTGTAAAACCAGCCACTGCAGTTTCAGAAAAGGAAAGAGGACCCTTTTCTATTCTTTTTTTATTTTGTAATGAAATGATGATGCTTTGTGATGGAAAAGTATCCCTTTAGGGTGATTTTCTTTGTTTTCCTTTATTAACTGAACTGACTGGTTTTGTTACCTAGGCTGAACCAAGTTTTACAGCAGAATGAATGAGACGCCCCTTGCAGGAGCCCCAATGCAAAGAGGAGCCGCCCACAACCCCTCTGCGCCCCCAGTGCCCTCTGTGCCCTGAGCCTGGCCCCTCTGGTCCTGCCCATGTGTCTCCGCTTCCCAACGTGGCCTCCTAGGTTTGGGCACATGCCCCATCATGTCACAGCCCCGGACTGTCTCGGGCTGCTCTCTTACCTCCTGGTTTATCGTTTGTAATGGCTGCTGAACCTGAGTGGATTTTTGTTCCTGCCTTTAGTCACATCTTAGGTGGCACATTGGTCTACAGTAGACATTTAAATCCACAGATCTTTCCCCTTGAAATTGTGTCCTTCAGATGAGCGTATATAAAACAAGACGTGTAAACACATTCTTCCCAATTTAAATGGAATGCACAGTTGAAAGAGATGAAGGTATTCCACTACAAACCACACCGTAAAAAATTGTTTTGAGTCGAAAACAATGAGCTCTGGTCTCCTCTGTTCTACCTAAAACATGGTCACACATTTATTTCCTTTGGTAAAGATACCATGACTTCTCATTTGTACAGATGTCTCCCTTCCCCACACCAGGAGGAGGATAAGAGGACTCTTATCAATGGAGAAGGCACCAACGTGACCGAGTCTGCAAAACAATCCTTATCTTCGATTAGTTTTCCTAGTGTATTTGTCTTCCCATAATTTACTTCTGCGGCCCTTGAACACTCCCCCCACTTCCTTCGTCTGGTCATCTTTTATTCATTTTCAGATTTTATTGATTGATTTTACAGAGGGAGGGAAGAGAAGTTTCGACACAGTGTTGCTTCACTTTAGTTGTTCACTGACTGCTTGCTGTATGTATGTGCCTTGACCGGGCAAGCCCAGGGTTTCAAACCCGCGACCTCAACGTTCCAGGTTGATGCTCTATCCCCTGCACCACCACAGGCCAAGCTGCTCAGCTACTCTTTCACAGCTTATCATCTTTGGTTAAAAGGGTATATAGGCTCCCAGGTTAATCTCTTCTTTGAATTTTTACTCCTTTGCATGTTCATATAAAATAAACGCTTTCTCCTATTAATCTGTCTTTTATCAGTTTGACTCACAGGCCCCAGACGATAAACCTCTCCCCGAGGCTGGACAGCCCAGCACTCACACATGACAACTTCGACCCCTCGCTGGGCCATACCTAACCCTGGGGTGGCCCGAGGAAGACCCTTGCTCCCACCTGGCCCTGCGTGCTTGGAGCAGACCTTCCAAAGCTGAGAGGACAGCCCAGCCCAGAGTTTGCCTCCTCCTGACCACAGGAAGCTGGCTAGGCAGTGGACCCGCAGCAGGGACTTCTCAGCCGTGGTCTGACTCCTGCACCCCCCATCTTCTCAGCCGTGGTCTGACTCCTGCACCCTGCCTGGAGGGGTTCCGTCCTGGGAGGCAGAGACCTGGGAAGTGGATGTCCCAGGGGCCATGCCGTGAATGACCAGTACTGTCTCCTTGACTCCATCAAAGGAAAACAGGGGCCAGAAACACCATCTTTCTGCCCTGAGTAGCTTGTGTCTGAATCTAGTTTCTCAGCTCCTGGGAGCTTTTGGAATTAACACCAAAGCGCTGCTCAGAGCACTCTCAGCCTTCCTGCCTGTTGGGGGTTGTGGGGCCAGGTCAAGCCCAAGCCACACATCACTGTCCTCCTTACCGCTGCAGGAAATTAGCCCTGTCTCTCGGGACGGGGGGGGGGGGGGGGGGGGGGGGGGGGGGGCACTACTCAATTGAAATTGATTTCCAGGTCGCAGCCACCTCAGGAGCAGGTGGCGGTGACTGCCCACCCACAGGCAGGCCAGAGAGGGAGGAGGGACTTTCAGAATCAAAAGGGTAAACAGCTGCCAGGCTTGCAGCTGAAGCCAGGGCTTTAGGGGACCATGAAGTGGATTTTGAGTTGGGCTGATGGGTTTGAATCCTGCTCTGACACTTCCTTTTTTTTTTTTTTACATTTATTTTATTGATTTTAGAAAGAGAGAGGAAAGGAGAGAGAGAGACAGAGACGACAGGAACATTGATCTGTTCCTGTATGTGCCCTGACTGGGGATCGAACCGGCAACCTCTGTGCTTCAGCATGATGCTCCAGCCAACCAAGCTATCCGGTCAGGGCTCTGACACTTTCTAATGGCTTAACCAGGGAACACACTGCCTCTGTAAGATGCAGACCGTAGCAACTCTTGTAACCGCAGAACCAGTTCAAACTGGCCCTATCTTGTTTCTAACAGGACTGGAATCAAAGTTTAAACTTCGGGCACACCGCTTACAAGTAACACTTGTGAACACCACCTGTAAGTAACACTTGTGAACCCTTAGCTCCTGCCCCACACCGAACCAAAAGACCAGAACTTGAACGCCAGAACCCTTTCAGATGCGACGGGTCCATTGTCCAGGAGAATCCGGTATTGAAACCCCTTACAATCCCACCTCGAACCCTGGATCGGGAGAAGGAGTTGAGCCTTGCTTCCTGTTTCCTTGCCAGTCAGTTTGCAAATAAAGCCTCCTCCCCCCCCCCCCCCCGCAACAGCCGGTGCCATGGTATCAGCTTCTCTGCCCACTGGGCAGCGACCCCCTGATAACAGTCAGCACTCAGTGTTTTCTGCTGTAGAGTGTCACAGTGACAGTATGCAGAGCTGGTGGCAAGACAGAAAATAACCCAAATGTGCATCCACCAGTGGCTGGATGAAGAAAAGTGGTCTATCTGTGCAGTGGAATGCCCCCTGCAGGAAAAGCCCGGACACCGCTGCAACCTGCATGAACCTCAAGGTCATTCCAAGTGACAGAAGCCAGACACAAGAGACCACACAGTGAATGCATCCATTTATATGAAATATCCAGAAAAGGCAAGACGGTGGAGCCAGGAAGCAGATGGCTGGTCGCCTGGAGCTGGCTTAGGAAAGGAGGGGACTTCCAGGGGGCCCGCAGGATCTTTCTGGGGTGATGGCACTGTCACAAAATGGCACTGTGGTGGTTGCACAGCTCTGTCAACTTGCTAAAGATGATTAAATTGTACAAATTTTTAAAAAGTAAATGTTATGATATATAAATAATCCTCCAGAAAAGCTGTTCTTAAAAGGTACCTGGTGAGTATAGTTGTAAGGATCAAATTCAGATACTGTGCACAAAAGGGTTTTGGAAACGGTGACGTGCTGTAGCCATGCCAGTCCTAATTCTTAATGAGGCCACGGCAGAGCTGGGTGTGACCCGCCCACAGACCCGGAATCAGCTCGAGGACTCGCTGGCCGGGCCTACCCTCTGTCACCTCCAGAGTGGAGATAGTGACAGTCCCCGGGCTGGTGGAAAGATGAAATGAGTTAGAGATGCATGTTGCTTGGTCGGCGCCTTGCAAACAGCCATGTGCTCGGTAACCGGCAGTTCTTGTCACCCCGTCCTTGTTCTTATTACTCTAGCAGCTCAGAGCAGGCCCCCCAAAACAGACAGGGCTGGAGACATGTCCCATTCATCACAGGGTCCCTTCTGCTGCTCACAGCCATTTGTCACAGTCCTTTGGGCTTCAGATTAGAGTTGATCATTAGCCCCGAACTTCCTCATGTCCACCGCACCAGACCAGAGCTCTGCCCATGGCGAGGGGTGGGGGGAGCTGCTTCTATCCCCCAAGAGCCCCAGCAGGCAGTCAGCAAGTCAGCAATGTAACAACACTGGCTGGTGCGGGTGTAGCCCTACATTGTCACTCTGCTTCACGGTCCAGGACACCAAGGCTCCAAGGGATGGGACACCTTGTCTTGCGTCTCACAGCTATAAGCAGCAGAGCAGCAAACTTGGTCTCTTCTGCCAAAGCCCAAGTACAAGTGTCCAGAGGACAGAGAATTAAGGGATGGAGTAAGGGGGCTGGGATGAAGCAGGGAGGGACAGTGCTCTGTCTACCCCCTGCCCCCACACACACTGGACTGCAGAAATTATTCACATAATAAGTGAAGCCCTCGTGAATATGCAAATCCCTGGGCCCACCCCCTAGACCAGTGGTTCTCAAAGTGTGTGCCAGGGAGCACTGGTGCGCCCTAGAAGATTTCTAGGTGCGCCCTATGGTATTCCAGAGAAATATGTGCCTGTCAGGAACCGAAAAACCAACAACAGGATTTTTGGAGTTTAGATTTTTGGGGGACAGAGGTGTGGGGAATTGGCTGTAAGCTGTCAGTCAGCCCAAACTCCCACCTCACTTGCCTGATTAGGTTGCAAATGTTCTTAAGCTGTGGTGCTGGATTGTTTACACTACCCCCCATGTTCCCCGGAAAGACTGGAGGCAAGTTTCTTCTATCCTTTGTTTGGTGTAAAGTTAAGATGATATGTATGGTGGGGGTTTTCTGCACTCAACACAATTAAGAGTAAAAAGAGAGGAATTCTTCAATGTATTGACAAGGAAATGAGAGATTGCCTTTCAAATATCTGTCCAAACATTGAAGAAATAGCTAGGACACATCAGGCTCATGTTTCTCATAAACACAAGAATGAAAAAACTTAACACATTTGTGCCGGGACCTGCTGAATTTACTAAATCTTTTTTTTTTTTTTTTTTCAGAAACAGAGAGAGGGAGAGAGTCAGAGAGAGGGATAGACAGGGATAGACAGGGACAGACAGGAATGGAGAGAGATGAGAAGCATCAATCATTAGTTTTTCATTGTGCATTGCAACACCTTAATTGTTCATTGATTGCTTTCTCATATGTGCCTTGACCGTGGGCCTTCAGCAGACCGAGTAAACCCTTGCTTGAGCCAGCAACCTTGGGCTCAAGCTGGTGAATTTTTGCTCAAACCAGATGAGCCCTCGCTCAAGCTGGCGACCTTGGGGTCTCGAACCCGGGTCTTCTGCATCCCAGTCCGACGCTTTATCCACTGCGCCACCACCCAGTCAGGCTGAATTTACTAAATCTTACTAAGAATATATCTATATATGTAAAAAGATAACATTTTTGTCATTTTTTTAACGCTTCTTTTTTACAAATTCTAAAAAGCATAACTCAAAAAGTGTAACATAAAAATGTTTTTTAATGTCAGAATAAACTTAATTTTGTCCTATTTATTTCATTCTTATTTATTTCATTTAATTACCATAAAAGCACACTTGGACTTTATATATATATTTTTTTCTTTAATTAATATAACATATTTCTCAAAAATTTGTATATAGTGAGCCTACAATTATTTGTAGGATTTTAAATGCGCCCCGACTTCAAAAAGTTTGAGAACCACTGCCTAGAGACCAACAGAAATAGAGAAACTCCATTCTAAAAAGTGTACTTAGGACACTCTTAAGAAGTTTGAGAACTACGCAAATAGAGAAAGACCCAGGTGTCTGAGTGGATCATTAATTTGCTGAGTCAGAGGTAATAAAAAATAATAATAAAATGAGAAGCTCTCTCCCCAACCCTCCAGCCTGACGCTGAGGTTTTCAAAGGCGCGCAGCTCCGACTCCACCAGGTGCACCGGGGAGCAGAAGCCTGGCGCCACCCCGCATGGCTCCCTGCGCTGCAGGCACACACCCACCTGTACAAGGAGGAAACTGAGCCCGGAGGGGGCAAGTCACGTGGCTGGCGGCTGACAGCGTTGGACCGCCACCCCGCATGGCTCCCTGCGCTGCAGGCACACACCCACCTGTACAAGGAGGAAACTGAGCCCGGAGGGGGCAAGTCACGTGGCCGGCGGCTGACTGAGTTGGACCGCCACCCCGCATGGCTCCCTGCGCTGCAGACACACACCCACCTGTACAAGGAGGAAACTGAGCCCGGAGGGGGCAAGTCACGTGGCTGGCGGCTGACAGCGTTGGACCGCCAATCTAGAGCCACGGAGCACACGAAGTCCGTCACCGCACTGCGCCTGCAAGCCTTGGTCATTGCAGACCCCAGGTCAGCATCGTGAAGACCCCAGAGATTCTTCTCCTAACCTAGTCAGTGCTCTGCTCCTCACACAGGTGACCAGACGTGGGGCGCAGAGCCAATACCAGCGCAGGCGCCCGACGAGAGTCATTTGTCAGCAGAGGGCTGCCCAGAGGCGCCGGCTGCACCCGCACGGCCCCTGACGGCACACCCAGTGCTCTCTAGCAGCACCCGTTTGCCCACAGTGAGAACAAGCAGCCCCAGGAACAAATGGGTCTGTTCACAATTTGTGGATCGAAGGCTAAGCTCGGAACACAATGAGTCCGCGGTCACCCCAGGACTCCTGACTGAATTCATCTAAGTTGCAGCCTGGATAGAGGGGTGTTTTTAAGCTTCCCAGGAAATTCTCAGCCACAGCTGAGCACCGCTGGGCCCTAAAGGGAGCCAGGCTGGACTTCAGGCTCCTCATAGCTTGGCCACATTCTGGGCACTTTTCCTTGGATTGCCTACAGAACGGCCTCAGACCCGCATGTCCCATGGGCCCCACGGCCCTGGCAAGCTCACCTGCTCTGAGCCTCCTTGCCCTCCGCCCCATCTCTACCCCGACAGACGGAGCAGTTCTTGGGAAAACACATCTTCGCAGATCCCAAAGTGTACCCCAGCTTCCCTGCCACCCTCCCACGCCAGCCACTCAACTCGAAACCCACCTCCTTGCTGAGACAAGTGAGAGTCACGAAGATCGCAGTGGGCCCTCTGAAGGCCCTCCCCCTCCACACTCCACTGAGCTCCCACACGTCCCAGGCCTGTGACTCCAGCAGTGCTGAGCACGTGGGCCAGCACTGGGCTTCACGTCCAAAACCAGGTCCTGCTATTACCCGTCGCCACCGAGCAGTGGTGGCGGCTGCTGTTATCTCAAATGTCTTAGAATGTGACATTCTCCCCAAGGGCCGAGGTTAACCTATCCCAGGAGCTAATTCATCATCGGCCCCAGGATATTAGCGATGTTGGTAGAGGTTGTGTGCTCAGTGGTTTCCATGCACTCTCTGGGTTAACCCTCGGGCCTAGGCCAGCAGCTGGTATTATTCCCTCTATTGTACAGATATGAAGACTGAGGCTCACAGAGGTTAGGTCATTTACGGGGGTAAGCGGCAGGATCTGGAGAGAACCCAGGTCAGACAGACACCAGAGCCGGTGCTCTTCCCAACACTGCTCAGTCTCTCCCAAGGTGTGGTTTGTTTCCCACCAGTTGAGCCATTGCCATCCTCATCACGTTAACCTTGAACCGGACAATCAAGGAGAGAGGGAGGGGGAGGGGAAGAGCCTCTTCCATTAACCCGGGAGAGTGACGCACACTGGCTGGACCGAGAGGACTTGGTGACTCTGCTGGGTACAGAGCCCAGCACACAGACCCCTCCCAGTCATTTTAGCTCTTGCCGACCCACGGTAGGTAGAGTGGAAGTGAGGTCACTCCATAAAGAGTTAGCACCTGTCAGCACATCCACACGGGTTTTTTGGTGCGCCACCTCTTGGGGAAGCAGCACGGTGGCAGTTGAAAGAACGCTAAATTTGGAGTTTTGATGACCTGGATTTGTATTCTGGCCATGCCTCCTAGCGGCGGTGTGAACATGAACCAGCTCTTTAGCCTTTGGGGTCTGTTGTGCACTTGCTGAAAGGGGAAAATAGTGAGGGGATCTAAGATCTTCCTCACAGAGTAGGTGGAAGTTACACACACTTCTTCCAGGGACCAAATCGAAATTTCAACTAACTTATAAAACAATCAGCTTGAATAACCAACTGAAGTCTAGTCTTATAACAAAGGGCATAACAGGGACCCTTGTCCTGCTCACCTCACAGATCGTTGTGGGCGCATTAAAACCCTACCTGTGCCTGACCTGTGGTGGCGCAGTGGATAAAGCGTCGACCTGGAAATGCTGAGGTTGCCGATTCGAAACCCTGGGCTTGCCTGCTCAAGGCACATACGGGAGTTGATGCTTCCAGCTCCTCCCCCCTTCTCTCTCTCTGTCTCTCCTCTCTCTATCTCTCCCTCTCCTCTCTCTAAAAAAAAAGAATAAATAAAAAATTTTAAAAATAAATTAAAAAAAAAAACCCTACCTGTGAGATCTTGTGTCACCATGTATGTACTGTCACTGTCAACCAGCCCTTCACTCTTACTAGTCTCTCTGCCACTGAAGTTAGTTCAACTGAATATCACATTGGACCTTTTATTTTGTGACAAGCACTATCTACTTACGACTTACACAAGTCGACTGCTTCCAGGAAGTATGATTCTTATTTGGAGTATTAAGTACTTTTCATAACAACTACCAACGAGATGAACAAATACGTCAATAGCTGGACCCTATCTACAGATGAAGCCAAGATTCTCACAGTCAGCAGAGCCAGTTCTTCGTTATTCGCGGTGCACAATCAGGGATGGATCCAGGTTTTACTGAGCTAAAGCTCATACCATTTGGGAGGTCCTCTTTAAAAAGGATCGAAGAGCAAACAAACAAAATCAGATAAAGGACGATGCAAGGCTCTGTGCAACTGTGCGGCCCTGAGGTTGGGACCTTCTCCAGCCTCGAGGTCAATCTGCCTGGCGTGTGGGGATGGGAGTAAGGGCGCCAGTGACAGCAACCACATCCCGCCCGCTCTGTCCCAGGACCCGTCTTCACACTGTCCCTTTAATCCTAAGCCACAATGCATAAGTTAAGATGAGGACTTGGGGCTCAGAGAGGTGGAGGACTTTATCCAACCACATTGTCCAGGAGGGACCAAGCCCAGTTGACTCCACTTCTCATATTCTTTCAGCCACATCACGCACCTCTTGAACATGTTATCCAATTGGTAATGATAAATGGAACACAAATTTGGAGCCAGTTTCAGGTCTACCCCATCCACACCCCACCCAACTCCCACCAGAACTCCTGAAAATCACAAACAGGCAGCCAGGACCCCACACAAAAAAAGTCCCGGGTCATAACAGTATTCGAGTAATGGAAAATGAGAAAATGGAAAAAAAAAACCTCCATCATTCCCAGCAAAGACTTGACCGCGCCCTCGCGAAGCTCCCCCTCGTTCCCACTGAGGCAGCTTCCGGCAAGGGCCTGTTTTGTGCAACCAGCGAGAAACAGAACTCGTGCTGATCTGAATGTCTTACCCCCACTCGCTTCTCTTATGATGACAGGCAGCTCAATCGAGTTTCACAGCATCCCCGAAACGTGCCAGAGTGGGCTGGGTGAGACTCTCAGGGCTCAAAGTCTATCATCACATCTTGGTTGTGACCACAGAGGGGTGTGTGTATGTGTTTAACATCAGTTCAAGGGCAGGAGAATTAGTCAGGGCTCAGAGGTTCAGGAACACTACTGTATGGAACCATAACATCACTGTCAGGCCGACAGCTCAGCCACCAACCTCGCTCGGGGCACAGAAAACTCCCAGGTACTTTACCAGACAAGATTAGCAGCGTGTACCCTGCAGGACACAGTCATTTGGCGCTCCAGGTTCTCAACCCATCGTAATAATGCTTTATGCTTTTGAAACCAAAAGATACATCCAGAAAAATCTCGATGACACACGGTGACTCACGCCAACAGCCCCCACCACCACCTTCAAGGGGCTCGTCCCTTTCATTGACACCGGAAGTGAAACTGGGTTGGTCAGTGTCTGTCCATTTCACTTCCTGTTTCCTCTTTCCATCACCAAGGCTGCTGCTGGGAGAGCGAGATGTCATACCAGGTTAGGGCCAGACAAGCCCACCGTGTTGTGCCTCCAGAAGGAGCACATCCCTGACCTCAACTGAAATATCCAACTCATCAGACCTCCAGCCCACCATGCATTCATCCTCTACACTTCATGAGCCTCGACACGGGCCTCGTCTGGCTGGGTGTCATTGGGAGCCGAGTATGGAAAGAAAGACAGAAGATACAGTTCCTCCTTTCGAGGTGGTCACGGTCCAGGGGTGACTGAGAAACCAACAATTAATACAGTGAGATGGGTGCTGGGATGTGGGTGCACATGTGCTGCATGTAGGATCAAGGGAGGGGGACAGTCTGTCCTCAGAGAGTCTGGGAAGGCTTCTCAGAGGAGGTGACATCCAAGAGTAGAAGGTTAGCTAACCCTGGCTTAGCTAACCTTCAATATGCCAAGCAAATTCTAACATTTACGATTCATTAACTCATGTAACCTTCCACATCACTCTTGGGGTAGGTGCTAATATTATTTTCACCTTATGGAGGAGGGATCTGAGTCACCAAGATGTTCTCTCATCTGGCCCAAAGTCACATAGCTAATGTGAGCACAGCATAAGCAAGGACCAGTTGACCTACCAAGACAACATAGGGATCAGGACGTGGGAAGTCGCAACAATGAAAGAACACGGCATTTACAGAGAACTGCCAGCATCTCGCGAGCATAGAGCACAAGCAAAGGTCAGCACAGAAATGCTTTGTAGGCGGCCAACATGGTACTTTTTTGAAAAAAGATAAACCAACACTTGGAAATTGGGAGGTTTTGTATAAAAACTCAGATTTCCCAGGTTGTGCTGAAAATCAGGATCTAGAAACACAGAGCCTATGTCCTTCTATGGCAACAATCAGGGTTGGGGTGGTTCTCTGTAGATGGCGTAGAGCTGCCTCTGCCCACAGTTCACTGCAGGCCCCACCACTCCCTGATGTCTCCCTTGTCTGGTCCAGTTATTTCACTGGTACTACCTGCTTGTTGTGTATGATGAGGAGGGGCCTGAAGAGCTTGGAATAAAGGGTTTTGGGGTCAGGGGACACAATGGTGATGTGACCAGATTTCTGTTGGACAGAGATCCCTGGCAGCTATCTGGAAGAAGAACTGCACAGAACATACACTCGGAGGTAGACACCGGTTAGGAGACCCAGCAATGTCCATGCAGGATCGAATGGGGGATGCTTTTGCAGAAAACCCTTTCTCTGTTTTTACCCTGGGTGCTCAGTATACGTCTCACTTAGAAAGCAGTCTACTTTCATACTTACTGAGGTCCATAGAAAACTGCCCGAATCACGTAGAGAGAGCCCAATGGGCAAATAAGGAGGCTGTTCTTGGGAATTAAGGTTAAGGCCTGGCAGCATTTAATAAGTTGATTCCACTTCAGGGTGAGAGAAAGCCAATTGCAGAGGCCAGGTCCATAGAGTGCTCAAGAGCCTCACTTCACTGCTAAGTCCCCTACACCCTCCTGCCCGCTCTGTTTCAACCTGAGGCAGCAGGTCACCCACCTCTGACAAAGGCCGGGTCAGTGCAGAGAAGGCCATCTCCCACAACGAGAAGAGATGGGGCCAAGGCCCACTGAACCACCAGTGAGATAGACAGGTTACGCCTCCATTTTATATATGCTCGATTCTGGAACAATGTCTGCAGACACGGCAACAGGCAAAGACAGGGGTCAAAGTTAGCAAACAGATTTTCGTTCACATACCAGACCTGACGGTAAGAAATGCTGTTTGTGCTAAGAATGACTCTGAACTGCATCTGAATTCAGCAGGAAAGAATGCCGTGATTGATTAGTGATGTCTGTTATGGGCACGGGAATCGCATGTGTCTCGTATATTTGCTACCAGGGTAGACAAAATATCTAGCCTCTTTCCATCTGGATTCACCCAGATGCTTGACTGTGTGGACCAGCCACAGCGGGTGAAGAGAGAAGATCCAGAGCCTTTTGGAGGAGCCCTTCTCCCCACAAAGATTCCAGTTTTAACATTTGTCGGGAGCCGATCATCAACTGCTGGCTGACAAGGTCACAGCAGGAGAAGACCCACAACTGCTGGCTGACAAGGTCACAGCAGAAGAAGACCCACAACTGCTGGCTGACAAGGTCACAGCAGAAGAAGATTAAAAACTGCTGATTGACAAAATCATAGCAGAGAAGACCAATGGCTGCGGGTTGACGAAGTCATCCAAAGGAGAAACACAACAATACTTCCCCCTTTGACTTTTTGAATTAATCTGGCCTTATATCCCCCCTTTTCTGGATGTGTGCTATTATTTATGGCACAGGGATAATAGTACCGTGCTTTCCCTGTAGATTCTTAGTAATTTCTTTGGAAATGAGACAGAGGGTGTGAGTTCCACAGAAAAGCCTGTAAGCCCCTTGAACTGGGCTCATAGACATAAGAGGCTGGCTATGATATCCCTCGTAAAGAGTTGAGTTTGTAGGAGAATTTCTTCTTATTAATCATGTTAGAAAGAATAGATTGTGACTTGTGAATGAGTAGGAGACAGTGGCTGTGCACAGAGCGCCTTTCGGCCTTCACTTAATTTAACATTTTTCCTCCCTAGCCTTTTCATGTGATAGAGTAAAGAAACATTCCTTTCTTCTTGCTTATTTGATCTGCAGATAGTGGTACACTCTGAGAAGAATAGAGTTAGAACTTAACTAGTGTTTAAATATAATAAATAAGTAATATTTGACTAGACAATAGTATCTTAGGTAAGGTATAGTAGAATGGCCCATTGTGTGGCCTAGGATGAGAGCTCAGTCGGCAAGAAAATGTTTTACTAAGAGAATTGTCTTTTGACTAAAGGCAGTTACTGGGCTTTCTCAGTGAGATGTTCGCATGAGTAAATACTTCCCAAGATTTTTTGATAATGAAAGGAATGTAGGGAAATCCATAGAAGTAATAACAATGTCTTATGTTGCTACTAGGCTATCTTGCAAGTGTACTCTGTATATCTTTGGGTGAAAGCTATTCTTAATGTTATGTCAATTTCTTTATAGGCAAGCCTTTTAGAATCTTGTGAGAAAAAGTAGGACACTGCATAAACTCAAAGCCATTTACCTGAGCAAGCGGTGGTCCATTGTTAGTCCTTAATGATTTCGTCTGCTAATCTCTCTCTGCCCCTTAACTCACAACAGCAGTAAAGTTAGTTAACTATTAGTACTAATACCTTAAAAGCTTTTACCGATGTTGTTATCACTATTCAAGTTATTTTGTACTTTGAATAATTTGCTACCTGGTTTGTAATTTATAGATATAAATTAACTGTTATCCAGAAACATGTAAACATAGTGAAACAGAAGCAATGATTAACACCATGTGATTGTAACTCAGTGTGCGTGTATAAAAAGGGAGCTATACTAGCATTTGGCAGAGATGCCTGGCAGTAAATGCTAACCGGAGAATAAAGAGAAAGAAAAGAATTCGGCTCTCTCACTCGATTTCGCCGACGCCGTCTCTTCCTGTGGGACCCCTGGATCCCCCCTGGGGCTGGACCCCGGCAAACATTCCCACCCAACGCTAACTTCATCGTCCCCATCTCTCGGTTTTCAATTGAAAGCACCCTGTCATCTTTTACGTTTCCACCCAGGAAGCAGCAACCACGCAACAGAAAAAAAGAAATCAAGATCCCATTTGCCTTGAAGGATTCATTTCGATACAACTTCACTCAAGAGCTAGCCGCTTCCTGATTTCACATTTCACCATCAAAGGCGAGGGCCAGGGCAGGGCTGGGGGCGCGGTCCCGTCAGCAGCGTGCCCGGCTGAGCGGTTCTGGGGCGGCAGTTGTGGACCCCAGCAGCCCGTCCCAACACTGTCCCACCGCTTGTCCCACCTTGCAGGCTCCCACAGCCAGCGGGGCAGTCGTGGACGGAAACCCTAAAAGAACCTGAAATGGGACAAAGCCAGGCTGTTTGTACAGATGAGAGAAGCAAAGCCCAGAGGGGGATGTGGCGTGGCTGTGGTCACACAGCAGGACTCCAGCGTCCAGCCTCCTCACTCGGGCTTCCGCACGTCACCTCTGCAGCATATATTGCTACAGAGGACTTAAAGTAGGGATGTCTCCACCCCTTTTCCAGGGTGAAGACTGAGGGGTCCCGCCAGGGGCTCAGGCAACCCCAGAAGCAGAATTGCAACCAGATGTTGGTGGTCTGCCCCGCCCTGAGGGAGGAGAGGACACGCTCTCCAGGGGGTGGGAGGGAGGAACAAGGACTGGGATCCAGGTCCTCCCAGACGTTTTCATGAGCAACTACTTTGTCCTGGGTGGATACTCCTAGTACGACCTAGAGGTGATCCACAAATATAGTGACCACATACTGTGTGGCTCGGATCCAGCCCTGGCTAATGACCATGGAAGGAAGAACAACAATTCATTTATTTATTGGACAGGCAGCAAACCCTGTGCCAGGCTCCTGGGGATTCAATGCCAAGAAAGACAAAGCATCCAGACCTTCACAAAACAAGTACGATATCCATACAATGAGATATGACACAATAAAACAAGCACAAACCACTGGAATGTTCTAGATCAGGCATGGCCAACATGCGGCCTATGGGCCGAATCTGGCCTGCGTAATGAGTTTATGCGGCCTGCGATTAAATTTTAAATATCCTCTGCACAACACATTGTGGAAATGAAATAAGTGGTACTTTTAAATCGTTATACCTAAACTATGATAAGTAACCATTGTACAACAATGAAAGTTAAAATCCCAGCTACTCAGAAGCGGAAGCGTCTTTGATTATTGGAAATAGAGATATTTAAGAAGATAGTGATACGCGGAAAAGAATTCCGTGTGTGACTAATCTCGGGTTAACTTCCAATAATTGGTCGAATGGATTCATGATACCTTTTTATTTTTTTTTAAATTTCATTATAAAGATTTTTTTGTTAATTTGTTGTACTAAATTACTTACATTTATTCATAAACAAATTACATAATTACATAAAACAAATTACATAAAAATTTTGTTTACTTAAATGAATCGTTTTTGTATTTAACATTTATTTTTTTTTGTATTTTTCTGAAGCTGGAAACGGGGAGAGACAGTCAGACAGACTCCCGCATGCGCCCGACTGGGATCCACCCGGTACGCCCACCAGGGGTGACACTCTGCCCACCAGGGGGCGATGCTCTGCCCCTCCGGGGCGTCGCTCTGCCGCGACCAGAGCCACCCTAGCGCCTGGGGCAGAGGCCAAGGAGCCATCCCCAGCGCCCGGGCCATCTTTGCTCCAATGGAGCCTTGGCTGTGGGAGGGGAAGAGAGAGACAGAGAGGAAGGCGGGGGGGGGGGGGGGGTGGAGAAGCAAATGGGCGCTTCTCCTATGTGCCCTGGCCGGGAATCGAACCCGGGTTCCCCGCACGCCAGGCCGACGCTCTACCGCTGAGCCAACGGGCCAGGGCCGTATTTAACATTTTTTAATTTTAATATTTCTTCTGGCCTGTGGAAAAAGTTTTCTTTCTAATCTGGCCTGGGGGCAAAAACTGTTGGCCATGCCTGTTCTAGATCTCAAGGTGGGTAGTGATGCCGTGTGTGTGTGTGTGTGTGTGTGTGTGTGTGTGTGTGTGTGTGTGTGTTTTATAACTCAACAAAAATTATTGTTTTAAGTCATTAGCAGTGTTTACACATCTGTTTCAGTGCTAACCTGCTTGATCAGAGGATAAAGGTCATAGTCAAAGGCCGTTTTGCCTGAGTCTGAATCCTTCTGGGGAAATATTGTACAAGACTGCAGGGATCTGCTAACCCATTTGAATTTCCGGGTCATCGCGGTGGCCAGCTGGCTGGTCAGCCCGGGGGACAGGTCTGCCAGTGGGAATGCCGGAGACACCAGGCTGCTCTCCTGGCCCATGCTGGGAGCCCACAAAGCATCGGCCATTTCACATCCCCGGCTCAAACAGAAGACCAGGGGGCGACTATAACCACCTGCAGCTAGACGGCCCCCCGCTGGGAACAGGCACACGCAAATCTCTGATCAATGACCCACAGGGTCCTGGAGGCACAGGGCACAGAGTGACCTAGTTTCTTTGGCGCGAGCTGGGGCTGGCGTTGATGGGCTCTGAAGCTCTTTCCTCTGCTTAGTGTGAGGTGGAGGGAGCTCAAAATAGCAACCCCCCCTCCCGCAACCCACACAGAAGCGACAGGTGACAGAAAGGCAGGCAGGAGAGGGGGTGGGGCGGGATGGCTGATAGGTGGAGAGAGGTGGACTCTGGGTACAAATGTCTGGCTGTCTTCTCTGAGGCACAACCGAGGGGCAGAGAAAGGCAGGGCAGTGACATCACATGGCCCTGCTGCCACCACCCACTGTTCCTCCCACTTCCACAGTGACAATGCCACTGTGTCCCCAGCCTGGACTTTTCCCATGGCCCCAGACTCATATCTCCCACTGCCGGCTGCCCACTCAGCATCTCCACTGAGATGTTCTATGACATCTCTAGCGTCACATGGTCAAAAGCCAACCCCTGAGAGTCCCCACCTCAAGACAGGGCCCCCTCATCTTTCCAGGTGTTCTGTGCAAGACCAGTGTCACCCAGACTCCTCCACATCCCACATGCAATCCAGCCAAATTTTATGCCGCTGCCACTGTGAGCATGTAGCGAGATTCCAACCCCTTCCGCTTTCTCTGTGGTGACCATCCTGGTCTGAGCCGCCATTACTCCTCAACTCCCAGCTGGTGCCCCTGCTTTCTGGCCCCGCTCCCGCTGGTGCTGCCCAGAGAGCAATCCTGTAAAGAGGCCGGTCACCTCTCCAATCTCACATCCCACATCCTATGACTCTACTCTGCTCACACTGCTTCTAGCTTACTGCCTTCCTGCCTCAGGGCCTTTGCACTGCCTGGTCCCTCTGCCTGGAAAGCTCTTCCCTCAGATATCCAGATGGCTCCCCCTTTGCCTTTGGTGGGCCCTTCCTTGACAGCCCTATTTAAAATTGCCATTTCTCTCTCCCAATTCCTCTGTGCAACTTTCATCACCATCCGATCCACGATACATTTTTATCTCCCTCTGGAGCCACAGCCTCGGGAGCGAAGTGCTTCCCCTCCTTCCTGGCTCCCTCAGTGCCACACTCAGAGCAGGATCACGGGCGTGCACTATGTCTCCAGCAGGTCCTTATGTCCCCTCAGAGGTGGGAACAAGGGACCCCTCGGTTCCCATGACTCTCCCCACTCCTCTCATTCAACCTGTAAGATGCCTCTTGCTTTCCCGGGCCCCGCATGTCCACGCTGCCTTTCACAGTCTGCTGTGACTGTCTCGATATGACCACGTGTGAGCCCGGAGCACTGTTCCAGCATCCCTGTCACACACCGAGGCCGGGAGACCCAGGCTAAGGCCAATGACAACGCGGCAGAGAAGGGAAAAGGACCACCCACACCGAGCCTGGCCCTCTGAGCAGCAAAGGGAGACACAGTGAGGACAGTTGACCCTGCTGGACAGAGGACAGAAAAACCAGCAAGGCTGTAGCCCCAGGGGAAGGCGAATCCGTCAGCAACTAGGAGCCTGGGGCTGGGCAGAGGAAGGCCGAGGGCTTGAGGGGGTGCACATGGGCCTGAGAGGACACCAAGGAGTTGGGGTGATCTCTCCCCAATCTAAATCAGGTCCTAATCCAAACACAGGAAGCAATCAATACCCTGGCGTTGAGGTGAACATCCCTGCGCCCCGTGACCCCACATCTGGAGATTTATTGGAAGGCAATCACTGGGGGAGCAGCCTCGTGACTATAAGGGACGCCCTCGGACCAGGAAGGACTGTTGGGAACCAGGGAAACCAGCCGAGCGTCCATGGTGGGAATGGGGTGAGTAAATCATGACTTCCGTGAACTCAACGACGGGGGAGCCACATGTCCTGACTCAGAACGACAACTCTGAGGTTAAGCATCAATCCATTTTATTTGTTAAAGAGGTGTGTATGTTGCACAGAAAAGCACTAGGAGGACGACACCAGAAACATCCACAGTGCTGGTCTCGAGCTAGTGAGCCTGTAAGTAACTGACTCTCTGTTTCGTTCCTCTCTACATCCTACTAATAATTTTACAGCCAGCACGGATCCATATTCGTAGTAAATAAAGCAGAAGGCTGTATCTATTTTAGAAAAGTGTGTTAAAAGCCCCCAGGGCTGTTTGTGCAGCCAGAGGCCGGCACCGCCCGCCCGTCTAGCCGGCTAAGCTGAGACCCTGGTACACGTGCTGGTTTCTCCTCCTCGTGGTGTCGGCCTCCCAGTGTCACTGAAGGGGGGGGGGGACTCAGAGGAGAACCACTTCCTGCAGAGCAGGCGGTGCTGGCAGCTCTGGGGGAGGGGAGTCGCCCACCCAAAGTGAAAACCAGAGGCTCCTTTAGCAACTACCACTCTGGGGCCCACTCCGATTCACGGGCAGTGGGCCTTCGGTGCGGCCAGGTGGGCCGCAGGCCGACCCAGCCACAGATGAGAGGTGCCCGGCAGCCTTACCAAGCTGCCCCCTGCTTTAGGGAACATGGTCTGAGGCAAGAGTGAGTCCAAGGTCACAGGCAGTGAAACCCCCGCTGGTCACCAGTGCCACCCCCATGACAGAGCCTGGATATGGGACCCCAGCCCTCTCCGAGAAACCCTCTTCCTCGGCAGCCTGGGAAGAGTTTACCAAATCCTTTCCTGCTAGGATACAGGCACTCACTAAGGTGGGGTCGGACTCCGTGAGTCTGACTGCGTTCTGTTCATCCTTGTTTGTAGGGTCCCCAGCTCAGGGCAGGTGCGGGGGCATCAGAGGGGCCGAGGCCAGCAAGCCTGGCGCTGGCAGGGAGACGGGCCGCCTGGTGAATCGAGGTGGCCGCGGGGAGCATGAGCAACGGGCTGTTAGGCCCACACCTCCCTGACCTTCCACCACCACACCGGGGCCAACTCAGTCACTATCCACTGTCACCATTGGCACATGTACCCTGACTGCGGTCACACTCAGCCAAAATTCCCAAAGACACAGAAGAGCCGGCTCTGGTGGCTCAGATCCCCGTGGGGGATGAGACAGCGCCCGCTCAGGCCGCCCTGCTGCAGGCCTAGAGAGAGGGGAGGCTTGCTCAAGTCGGAACCTGATCCGGGAGCAGAAGCCAGGGCCCCCAACCCCCTGGTTAGTGCACCTTAGGGAGTTTTTTAGAAAAAAGTCAGGGCTTCCCAAGAGGCCTGAATCAGCAGGATGTGGTATCAGCCCGCCCCATGGGGGGCAGTCCCTTCTCTCCACCTCCCACTGCTCACTTATCCATTTAATCCGCAGACCCTTGGACAACCCAGCGTGGAGTTGCGACTGCCCCCCACTCAGCAGAGTTGCGCCCTCAAACCCCAGAGGCCCCGAGGGAAATAGGACAAACTACAAGGCACCCACAGAGCCGCCTGGAGTTCTCCTGGTTCCAGCGCACTGTGTGACTTTGGGCAAGTCACTTCTCTTCTCATGATCCTGGTCTACACGATCAAGGGTCCATCCGACCTTAAGGAGCTGTGCGTGTCCAAGCCTGGACACATTCTTACTGTGTCGGAGGAAAACAACGGTCACAACTAGCTGGCTACCAACAAGGAGGGGCCGTTGTCTAGGAATTTAGATACTGGCACCGCTATTCATTTTGTTGACCTGAAATCTCGGGGGAGCCAGTGATCATTTGGGCTGCCTGCAAAGCATTCTCAAAGACGTTGTGGGCCTGGCCAGTGCTGCAGCAACCTCCGTCCACTGAGTTATTTTTGTCTTTCATCTACTTTTGTCCATAAATCTAGAACCCATCCACTGGGGGTCCTGGCTACCATTTCTCACACCTGTGCGTCTCCCCTTAGATGAAGAGCCCCTGGAGGGTCAGGATGTTGTCCTCCACATCTTTGTGGCCTGGAGTCCGGCGTGGTGGTTTAGCCCCGATAGTGACTCTTACTGTTGTTTTCAGTTATAGAGCCTGAAGGGAACTTCATATCTACTCCAACCTCCTCTCTTTACAAAAGGGGAAACTGAGGGCCTAGACCATAAATTTTATTTAATCTAACACCAGACCCTCAATGGGAAAATGCATTATTATATATAATCATGTTGATACTACTTCGAATCAACCCATGCATTCACTGAAACTTAAATCTAATAAGATTTTTCGAGGGGTAGGAGATTTGACAAATTTATTTGAAAATGAGTAAGAATAACTAAGAACAATTTCAGAAAGAAGAATAATGTCCTTCCATATATGAAGAGTATAGCTGAGTCTATGGATTTACAAACATTAAAACTGGGTGGGCCATTTGGGGACTAGAATGATTAATGAAAAAGAAGAGAAAATCTAGAACTCAGATTTATAAGGGAATTCAATAAAGTGATGGTGTTCTAACCAGTGAAGGGAAGTGTGAAGTTTTCAAATAGTGGTGTTAACGGCTCTTCTTTTGGAGAAAATAAAAGCTTTTTTAATAGAACCTTTCAAGATGATTTTAAGTAATTAATGCAAGTCACATCTCACACTTTCTAAGCAGGATATAAACACCAGGAGCCATAAACAGAACAAAAAAAGGTTGGTTAGAGCTCCGTCCCAAAGTGCAGAAAGAAAAAGAAGTTTGACTCCATAAAAACTTTAAACTTACGAATAGCGAAACACACGATAAAAGTAAGTCATCGCAAACAAAATGTCAGGCTAGCACAAAATATTTGCAGCAGGTGTAACAGACAAGAAAACAGGCGATGAATAGAAACAGATCACTAACCAGTGAAGAAACACAAAACGCATGCAAAACATGTAAAGTAAATGTTCAACTTTCCTGATAATTAAAGAAATTAAAATGTTCATACCTATTATTTGGATAAAAGTGAAAACTATCGGTAACATCCCGAATTGAGGAGGTGGGGGGAGGATCAGAAGGTTCCCCCCTTGAGAGTAACCATGCCCTCGATTCAGCTTTCTTAAAAGAACCACTTCGGTATTATCTTTCAAAATTTTACACGCTCACACACACAAAGCAACATTGCAGGGATCTGGAAATCCATCCTGAAGGGTGCTCGCCCCATGCACCTGCAGACATGCTTGCTGCCATCTCCTCTCGTTGCGGCCGGGGAGCGGAGGAATGCTGAAGGAGGGGTGCATAAAAGCAGGTCATGGCATGTTGCTATTTTGGATGACTGTGCAGATGTTAAAGAGACGGACATCAATTTGGGTGCACTGTCATGGAGACTTATTGGGAAGTGGAAAAGAAAAAGAAAACAGCTCTATGGCTGTAAGTACAATATGAGGCCATTTTGTAAGTAAGCAAATAAAATGAAGATCCAGACTGCACTCTTAGTCCTGACTTCATCTGGGGAACGGCCCGGTGGTGAATGGCAGAGAGCAGGGATGTTGGTGTTCTTTGAATATGTTTCTATGACACGTGTGATTTTGCACATTGTATACTGTGTGTGTGTTTGTGTATGTGTGTGTGTGACTAACAACAAAACAGTGTATCCTCACGGCTCCACACAAAGTCATCATTATTTTTTATTTGAGAGATGAGAAAACTGTCCTGGGATATATCATGTGCCAGAGCCCCTCACCTGCGCTGACTGCTGAAGAGAAATTCAGCCCCAGCCTGCCTGACTCTAAGCCAGGAGGACCCTTCCCCACCACAGCCCACCACCCTAATCCCAGAGTTTGACCGAGTGAATTATTAACTTGGCAGATGATGGCCGTGGGAACTAGAAGTGGCAGGTGCACGCGCTGTCTCTCCAAGTACTGTATTCAATAGTTCTGATCATCAAAGTACTGTAGTCAGCTGGGGAGGTATAGACATGTTAAGAGTCAGGGAGGAAAGTCCCAACCACACAGAGACAATTACTATTGTCAGGGCCCAAGACAGGCTGTCTTCCCTAAATATCCCACAATGGCATATTGATTACTTTGAATTAAAGTTACTTGATGATCACCTGGTGTCAAAAGGGCCCCTTGAGCCTCCCTGGGTCTCTCTGAATGCAGGAAATAACTGCCCTGTGTGTAAAAATGTGTCTCCAGGCACCTGGAAGACACTCCCAATGGCTAATGTGAACCCAGAGCCAGAGTTGACCTAATCAACTCTTACTGCCTCTCTTCTTGTTCACATGTACTGCTTTGTTAAAATTACTCATTAACAAATACCCCAAGCCTTGCTTGGATTCTTCTCTAATGAGGAACAACTTTCTTTGTCTTGTCAGTTCCTTACTAATCTATCGTTTCTTTGTGTAAAAAAAATCTAAAAAGGTGTCTAGCTCCACCATTTCCCTAAGCTTCGTTTTATGATCTGAGCATCACATTGTGATTCTCCTGGGAGCACAAATTACATCCGATTTTTCTCCTGTTAATGTAGCATGGTGGCGGTGTTATTCTTTTATCACTAGTCCCGCCGTTAGAACTAAAGGAAAACGAAGAAGGAAAATTCTCCCCCTCCCCGGCACTATTAATACCCTGAAATATTTCTTCCAAGATATTCACTGCATTTTTAAAATACCACATTGTTGGAATGATTTTGTATCTTTCCTTGAAAATGACATTGTATTAAAAAAAAGTCATTTTCTTTATGTTCTTAAAATATTCACAACCATCAAAATTTTAAAAGGTACCCGAGAAGCCACCAATGAACGCACAGCTAGTGGAACAACAAATGGATGCTTCCCTCTCTCTCCCTTCCTCTCTCTGTCTTTCTAAAATCAATCAGTAATAATAATAAATTATAAATAAATAAAAACAACCAATGTTTCCCGTAGTGGTATTTTATCTAGTCTTTCATGTCACCCTGCTTACCCACCTCCAACCCAACGTAACCCTCAGGCACCAAGTGTCCCCACCTGGGAAAAGACGTACTGAGCGCCTGTCCTACGCCAGGCACAGAGAGATGACTAAGACAGGCTGGATGTACCTCACACCACACAGCAAAATTAGTGCCGGTGGATTAAAGGGCAAAGGGGGAAAAAAATCACAGAAACATTCGATTAAAGTCGATGAGAGTATTTATCAAACGCCTGTGAGGGGGAGGACTTTCTAAGCCTCGAGCTGCTGGAGAAACCACAAGAGAAAAGATCACGAGATCTGGCGACCTAACGTTTTGATGCTCAGTAAACAATGTGAGCCAAAAAGTAAAGGTCAAGTTGCAAGCTGGGGAAAATATCTGCAACCAACACAACAAAAAGATTAATTGGGCTCATATATAAAGAGCACAGACAGATCAATACAAAATATCCACAGAGACTGCCATGCATAATCAAGGACAGACCTGGGCTATCCAATAGGTGGCCGCTAAGCCGCTGCCTGTTTACATTTCTATTTGAATTAGTTTATAATTCAAATGGAAACCTTATGTAAATTAAATCAAGATGAAATTTAAATAGAATTAAAAATTCATTTTCCCAGTCACGCTAGCCACATTTCAAGTGCTCAACAGCCACATTTCACTGGTACTATCCTGTTAGACAGTGTAGCTCTAGACCAGGGGTCTCAAACTCGCGGCCTGCGGGCTGCATGAGGCCCGCCGAACAATTTTGTGCGGCCCGCAGACTAATCCAAGAAGTTCAAAATATTTTGGATAAAATTAAGTAAGCCTAGGGGCCTACTTGTATTTTTCATTTCTCTAGCATCCTAGCTAGATATTAGCTTAGTTAACAGCAGTTGTGATGCGAACTACAGTTTCTGGTCGTTTTGTGACACTGAGTAAACTGCATGTACGATTATGCTTGTTGCACTGATTTTTTTTTTTGTTTTCAACTGCAGTGAGAAAAGTGTTGCGTAACAGTTGCCTTTTGTAGACCTAGTGCAGCCCGCCAAACGGCTGTGATCTTGCTCTGCGGCCCACATGCTGAGTTGAGTTTGAGACCCCTGCTCTAGACCATTCTATCATTCCAGAAAGTTTGATTGGAAAGTGCTCAGACAATTCATAAGACATACAGATGACTAACAAACACATTAACCCTTGGAGCAGTACGAATGTTCATGTACATCCTCGTGCCTCCTGACCATCCAGAGTACAATGGATTTATTTTTAAAATGTGTAAGGCAACATTTAAAGAAGGCAAATGTATGTTCTTCTTGTTTCCATAAATTGGTTATCAAACAAACATGATTTTAAGTTAATAAAACTGGAACTGGAACTACTTTCATTTTTTTAAAAAAAACAAAACAACTCACTCCCAGAGTCAGCGAGCATGAAAAAAACTCACTACTCAAAGGGTTAAAAACATCAACTTTGTTAGGAATAATAAAAGGAGTGCAAATTAAACCAAGGTGATAATACTTCATATTTGTCTAATTAGGAATAAAATGGACGCTGCTAACTGAAGAGTAGAGAGGCCCCAAGCATCTGTAAAATAATTTGGCAAGCGTGATTAAGAGCAATGAAAGCCCTTGGCTCAGGAATTCAGTTTCTGGGAATATAGCCTAAAAAAAAAAAAAAAAAAAAAAAAGTACAGAAACAGATTTAACACAAAATGTTATTTATTCCTGAGCTATTTATACATTCAGAAAGAGAACCCAGCCTGAAATCCCATCTGCGGAAGTGATTACACGCTCTACAGACCCTTTCCTCGACGGACTGATAAACCATCAACAAGAACGATGTTTTTCTATGAGGGTCACTTGACTTGGAAAATACCTGTAACATGAGATTATATTTTTTTTAAAAAAAAAATCATTCAAAACTGAACAGTTAGGGTAATATCAACCATAAAAATATGGGGACTATGTCTGCACAAAACGCTGTGAAATGTCAAAAATAAATATCAGGCGTGATGGGATGCCAGATGCCCTTCATGGAGTCCAGTAGTAATTTCTGAATCATTAACAATGGTCATTTGCTGCTTTTCCGTGTAGAACTAGAAAATGTCATAAGATTTCAGAGGAGAGGGGACCTCGTGGTGAAGAGCACAGACAGAGCTGGTGGTGGGGCCAGGGGACTCACCGACCTCAGACAAGCTCACCCCAGTCTCCCAGTCTGTAAAATTAACAACAGCTCCCGCCGCACAAGGTCGTGAGAAAATTCAGCGAGGCGGTGCCTGTGAAGTCTGAGTACGCAGCACACCGTCCACCAGGGCCGCCATATTTATTAACACTGTCTGTGCTTATTTACATTGGTGCGAGACAGGACTAGAACCAGAACCCTCTATAATATGCTCCCAGCTGTAGAAACAAGCTTTTAAAAATGTCCAAAAGATGCTTGACCTGTGATGGCGCAGTGGATAAAGCACCAACCTGGAATGCTCAGGTCTGGGGTTGGAAACCCTGGGCTTGCCTGGTCAAGGCACATAGGACAAGCAACTACTACAAGCCGATGCTTCCCGCTCTTCCCTGCCCTGCCCCCTCTTTGTAAAATCAATAAATAAAATCTTAATAATTAAAAAAAAAGTCCAAAAGGACAAGAAGAAGCTATACCAAACTGCTCGCCTGGGCCATCCCGGGGAGGTGAGTTATGAGATGTTTTCTTCTTTGCTTAAAGAAGCAAGAAAATGCCTTTCTCTTCTTCCAAATTTTCTCCTGTGAGCCAGCAACCTTTACAATAACAAAAGTGCTTTGAAAACAAACTGCAAAGCTGAAGTGAATAAATATGTTGAACCGGCTGTGCTAACGAGGTCAGATCTAACCTGCGCGGCGGAGGCACCCGAAGCCAAGGCCTTCGCGGGGAGGGAAGCTGAGGGGGGACGTGGGGAATGGGACTCTGGGGTTGTTTTCAGCTGTTTTCAACATATTTGATGTGTCTTCCCATCTTGGTACAAAGGGTTGAGAATGGTATTATTTCTTCTAATGAGAATAAAAGGCAGTTAAAAGGAAAGGAAGGCCCGAAAGGGGCCCAGGCCGCTGGGCTGGCTGGTGGGGACAGGGACAGGGACAGGGACAGGGAGGGGACAGGACAGGGACGGGGACAGGGAGGGGACAGGACAGGGACGGGGAAGGCTTCAGCTCCCCTTGTCCACCTCCAAACCCAGGCCCCATGCCGCTGCACACAGACAGGGGACTGTGGCGGGTTGCCTGGGCTGGAAAGTGGTACCTCTCTATTTTCTAAGCTTCTCGGAAAGCCTCTGACTTTTTTCAGCGTCAGAGCACCTAGGAAAGGGGCCTGCACTTCACAGTGCTGATAACAGAGCTATCACATCTCTGTCACGGGTCGTTTATTTTCCTCCGGAGAGCCTGGGAGTGCTGCCCCGCCTTACCCCCACGAGTCCACCCCAACTCTGGGCCTAGCCATCCCAACAGCTCCCAAACCCACAGCTCGGGGGCCACACACCTGGGAGGCGAAAATGAAAGGTTTGGCCCAGGAGGGCCAGGGCACCTACTTTACATTGGTGCAGGACGGGACCAGAACCAGAACCCTCTATCATATGCTCCCAGCTGTAGAAACAAGCTTTTTCTTGTTCCCCAGGGCCTCAGACAAAGCAGAAGAGGGCCCTTTGTCAACCAGAAATAGGGGACTGCTGGGGCTTGGTGTCAGAGCTGCTCAGCCTGCACACTTCTGAGGCGCTGAGTTTAGAATTTTGCTTGAAATGAGTGGGCTGTGGACGGGAGCCCGAGGTGATGCAGAGAACGGTGAAAACAGGAGGAGATAGCACCGTTTCGTGGGGCACAAAAGGGTCCTGGGGCGAGCCCACAGGACCACCGCCTGGTTATCTATCCACGCTGAGCCGTGGCCACACGTGGAGATGAGATCCCAGGCCTGCAGGGTCATGGTAAGCAGTTGATAAATCTCACATGCAGAGAAAAACACCATTAGATGGTAAGGAACTTGCTCCAGCCCCTTGTTCTCGTTGCCATGGCAACAGGGAAGGCTGTGAGCTGGAGGAATGATGGAATGAAAAGACTCAGGACCCAGAATCAGGAGTCCCAAATGCCGTGGTGGGTCTGTGCTGGCCACATGGGGTTCATTCCACCCTGGAGCCCCCCACAGCCAGCACTATGCCAGCGGCTCCTCATTGTGGGCCCCGGGAGCCAATGGAAACGCAAGCGAGCTGTAATATCTGGCAGAGCAATCGATTGCACACGGAGCCCAGCCATACAGACACAAAGCACAGAGCCCGGGCCCCCAAGCAGCGGTTTTCTAAGTGGAGAGAAGGTGCAGTCTATGCAGCAGAGCCTAGCAAGTTAACAAAGCACAAACCCACGCTGCCATGCTGCACGGCCCCAACCTGCACCGCAGGCTGGAGAGCCTTCTGAGGTGCGAGGGAGGCCGGGTCGCCCGGAACAAAGGGCAGGGTCTTCCCCCCAGAAAAATGCACAAATACACAACACATGACCTCAGACAGCTCATGGAGCACTGGGGTGCAAACCTGGGCCCGGACATCGGGCCCCCTGCCACGCCAAGGCTCGGAGCCTTAGATGACTTTCTGGGCCAGGGCAGACCCGCAGGAAGCAGAAACTGGGCTGGAGGTCCTGCAGCTCTCCCCCTCAACATCCGTCCTGGTCGCTGTCATTCTGGCTGCTCCCGGGACATTAAATATTTAACTATCCCAGGCCTGGCACAAATCCTACTATCTAGACTTGACCTGGAACTTCTTAACACAACCTGCGGCCACACCGGCTCTCCCGTCAGCAGAGCCTGGAGTAGAAGGGAGCTCTCAGGATTACAGAATTGGAGACTGTTTGCTTGTCTATCCAACTCTCCTGCCAGAGGGGGAAGTGGTAAGGGAGCTTAGAGGAGAAAAGAAAGCGGAGGGAGACAGGGTAGGCCGTACCCCATGGCAGAGTAGGAGCAGAGGAGGGCTTCCTGGGGGAGGAAGCCTTGGGCCAGGGCCTGGCTGAGGGTGAGAATGGGGGCAGGACAGGCTAAGGCTTCCTTCCTCCCTGACGCTCCTTCCCACGCCCCACCCAGACAGACCTCAGCCCTGGGCGCGCTGCCCCCACACCCAGCCCAGCCTCCCTTTCCGTGCCTGTCTCATCATGGGCCCAGGCAGAGGTGGGTTGAACGGCGGGCACACTGGGCGCGCGCCCTGGGCCCCAGCTTCTGAAGGGCCCCCCAAAACGCCAACTTTACACTTTTTTCTATTGACACCAAGTTTGGTTTTATATGTGCAATTTTAACTAAATTAATACTACATAATATTTTTTCTTTATTTAAAAATATGGTTAACATGTATTTTTATTTTCCCTGTCTCTCTCTTTTTTTATTTAAGGGGCCAGATATTTTCTTCTGCGCCTGGGGCCTCACCCAACCTTAATCCGCCTCTAGGCCTGGGCCAGCCCCACGTGTCCATCAGAACACCCTCACAGGGACACAGAGGCCAGGCAGCCCCCCACAGACACACACCATCTAGACAAGGGGCATCTCTGCCGCCCCTCCCTGGGTGCCGGTGCAGCGGCGGGGGTGGCTTATGTGTCACCGGCCCATTTTCCTTTGTAGCCTGGTGAAACCCTGGCAGAGGGGCCTTGTCACAGAACCAAGGGAACCGCACTTGAATGTCACAGTTTATGTGCTGGTTCCATCTGCTCTGACAGTTGGATGGTGCTTCTCACAGTCACACCTTCCCTTCTGCAGTATGGGGATGGGGTGTGTGTTGGTTGGCCTGCCCCAGCGCCATGTGCATGCCCGTTTGTGCTGCCCTCCTGAGCAGAGTTGGGGCGGGGGGGGTCCGTGCCAGGCGCCCCTCTCAGAGCTCTGTCTGCTTTGCCTCATTGTATCCATCCCAACAATCTAGGGAGGCGGGTATTATCACTGCTCCTGTCCTGCAGAGGTTCCTCAGCTGGTGAGTGGCAGAGCTTTTCAGATAATAGAAAGAGGTTCTAGATGCCCGTTTTAACCCCCCTCCCCACCAGGGAGGCTGTTCTAGAACCCGTCTGCCTGGGGTCCTGTGTGACACATCCCTCAGCCTTCCCACCCCGGCCCCAGCCTGCAAACGGTAGGATGCAGGAGCCCTGGACTCCCACCGGACCTGACCCTTCTGCTGTGTGTCCTGGGGAAGCCCCTATCATCTCTGTGCCTCTATGTCTTGTGTTTAGGCCCTAGAGCCTCAGTGTGGAACAGATCCTGAAAGCAGGCGTTTCCTAGTGGACAAGGCCCAGTGTAGCAAAGAGGGAGGTATCTTTTGGAGCAGAGAGTTGGGAGCCCTGGGTCCCTGTTGGTTTCTTAACTCACCCTGTGATTATGGGCGGGTCACTTCATTTCTCTGAAAAAGGGTAAATGTTATCTGGCTGCCTTCCTCCTGCGGTGGCTGTGAAATTGACTACAACAATGAATGTGAAAGTTCAGCTTACTGTGCAGACAACAGTCAGGGTTACAAACAATCAGGGAGACCACCGCCCTCCCCTGGTGGGAAGGGGGGGCACAGACCCTCTCCCTGTTTTGCAAATGAAATAAAGAGAGGCTCAGAGGAAGGCAGCTTCTCACTTCCAAAGCCAAGGATCAGCTTTGGCTTTAAATTCTTCTCAGAAGGCATGCAAATCCCCAGGCTCCAGGGTCTCCTTGGCCTGGGGAGCCCCTGGATTTACCAGGCAGCTGGAAGGAGGTGCTAAGAGCCAAGGACTTGGTATCAGAAGATCCTTCAGGTCCTGGTTCTGTTTCGTTTTCGCAATGGGGTATAGGAGTCACTTCCTTCCGCCTCAGTTTCCTTGTCTATAGCAGGGGGACAAGGCACCCCTCCCTTCAACTAAGGCTCCTGGGGCAGGGCGCGGGGTGGGGGGAGTGCTTTATAAAAGAGCAAGGCCTCAAAAGAAGCATTACGACCAATCGTCCAAACCACTCACCACCCAGACCACCTCAAGGTCGCTCTGCAATTAGGAAAGCACCCGTCTCTGTAGTTGTGGGTTTGTGTGATTCACACCCCTCCTTGGTTTCTAGCTCTTTAGAGAAAGTCCGGTTTACTCTGTGATGTGCAGGTATCTGTGGGTGGCAGCAGAGCTTCAAGGTTAAAAAATGAGGACTTGGCAAGAACCAGATGCCTATCAGGTCAGAACGGGTACACGACTTGTGGGATCGTCACGCAACCAAGTATTACACAGCAATGAAGAAAGAGAAGCTCTCCCTATGCACAACAAGTGCAAATCTCCCAAGTGTAAGGTTGAGTGAGAAAAAAAAGCCAGACACAAAAAAGTACAACCTGTGTGATACCATTTAGATAAAATGTAAAAATAGGCAATAGCCATCCGTGACGACAGCGGAGTCAGGAGAACACTGGAGCTCTACGTGTGTGATACACGCGCCTCTTTGTGTGTTCCCTGTGTTTAAACACAGTGTTTTTATAACTAAGCATCTGGGTGCCAGTCCCAGCTCCACCATATGCATGTTTGTGATCTCGGGCTAGTTACTCTCTCGGCCTTCATTCTCTCTTCTGCAAAACAGGAATAACAATGGCATCTGCCCCTAATAGTCCCAGATGTCAACTATTGAAACTCAGCCTTCATGATATTTACCTTATCCAAGTACCAGGTATTAATAACTTTCCTTTAAATCAACTCAGCAGTTTTACCTAAATAATCTAAAAATAAAACTTTTTTTTATAGTCTCATAAAACACGTTGTTTGGCATGTTAATTACCTACTTTTCGGTCAGGGGGCTCGGAACAGGCCTCCTTCCCCAAGATGTACTACTTTGGCTTGTGAATTGTTTTGAGACGAAGGTGATCGAGACCCTATGAGCTCACAAGAAATGTCTGTCTCTTCCTTAAAGGATTTAAATTGGGGCCATGCCCATAATAAGCGTTATCACCAGAAATAAGTTTTTATGACCTATCTATAGAGCAAGGCAAACTTCTAATAACTGAACATCTGCTCTTCTTCCTCTTTAAGGGTCAAGGTGCCTACACCCCCTTTTTAGCTCAGAATGCTGTAAATATCTCATTTTAGCTCTCTGTCTCTGAACTGCTCACTTATATGGGGTCTCTGACTCTCACATATATGCGGAGTCTCCATACATACATGTGTAATTAAATCCAGTCATTTTCTCTGGTTAATTTGTTTCATGTCTATTTAATTATTAGACCAGCCATAAGGACCTAGAAGCATAGAAAAAAGTGTCTTTCTCCCTTACACTAGTATATTAAATTAATATAAATTAAAACAAACACATAACCATTAAGATAAAGAAGTTCATCTGTAAGCCACCTCAAATCATTCAGTGATAATGGTATATTCATGTTGGAAGAAAACAAGATAATGAGTTACTCAGAGGGCCTGGTACTGCAAAGGGCCTTAGTAAATGGTCACATTATCACCATCATCATCACAAATCTCATTATCATCATCATCATTGACACCATCAGCACCATCATGATCGTTCTTGTTATCGACATCATCGCCAACCTCACTGCCACCATCCCACCACCATCATCACCACCATCCCACCACCATCACCATTACCACCACCATCACCACCACCATCACCACCATCTCACCACCATCACCACCATCATCCCACCACCATCATCACCACCACCATCCCACTATCATCACCACCATCCCTCCACCACCATCACCACCATCATCCCACCACCATCCCACCATCACCACCATCATCACCACCATCATCACCACCACCACCATCACCACCACCACCATCATCATCACCACCATCATCCCACCACCATCATCACCACCATCCCACCACCATCATCACCACTATCATCACCACCATCACCATCACCACCATCATTACCACCATCCCACCACCACCACCATCATCCCCATCATCACCACCATCACCATCACTACCATCATTACCACCATCCCACCACCATCACCACCACCACCACCATCATCCCACCACCATCCCACCACCATCCCACCACCATCCCACCACCACCATCACCGCCATCATCACCACCATCCCACCACCATCATCACCACCATCATCACCACCATCCCACCATCATCACCACCATCACCACCATCATCCCATCACCATCCCACCATCACCACCACCATCACCACCACCATCATCATCACTACCATCATCACCACCATCCCACCACCATCACCACCATCACCACCATCATCCCACCACTATCCCACCATCACCACCACCACCACCACCACCATCATCCCACCACCATCCCACCACCATCATCACCACCACCACCACCACCATCCCACCACCATCATCACCGCCATCATCACCGCCATCCCACCACCATCATCACCACCATAATCACCACCATCCCACCATCACCACCATCATCCCATCACCATCCCACCATCACCACCACCATCACCATCACCACCACCATCACCATCACCACCATCATTCCACCACTATCATCACCACCATCATCACCACCACCACCACCATCCCACCACCATCATCACCACCATCACCATCACCACCATCATCACCACCATCCCACCACCACCACCACCATCATCCCCATCATCACCACCACCACCATCACCACCACCATCACCACCACCATCACCATCACCACCATCATTCCACCACTATCATCACCACCATCATCACCACCACCACCACCATCATCACCACCATCATCACCACCATCACCTTCACCACATTCACCATCATGGTCATAACTATCACCATTGGTTTATCTCCACATACAGAGCCAACAAATACTTGCTTCTAGATCATCTCATAGAATCAACCAACCTGACCCTGCCCTCAGTAGGGTTTAAAGAATTAAGGTTACGACCTGATCAGTTGGTAGCGCAGTGGATAGAGCATCAAACTGGGATGTAGAGGATCCAGGTTTGAGACCCCGAGGTTGCTAGCTTAAGCACAGGCTCATCTGGTTTGAGCAAAGCTCACCAGCTTGGACCCAAGGTCACTGGCTCGAGCAAGGGGTTACTCGGTCTGCTGTAGCCCCACAGTCAAGGCACATATGAGAAAGCAATCAGTGAACAACTAAGGTGTCACAACAAAAAACTAATGATTGATGCTTCGCATCTCTCTCCGTTCCTGTCTGTCTGTCCCTATCTATCCTTCTCTCTGACTCTCTCTGTGTCTCTGTAAAAAAAAAAGAATTAAGGGCACGGAAGCTATTCAGACACATTGGGGCCTACTGGGAGGCACAGCCAGGCGAGGGCTCCCTGTGGGTACGAATGCGAGGAAGACTCTGGGCCGGCAGCTCCTGCCCTCCACACCAGACCAGAGCTGATGGTTTCCCAGATGTCTGTTGACCTGCTTCTCTGGCCACACAAAGCCCATCCCTCATCTCTCAGAACTTCAGTATCCTTGGTCTGCTGTAGCCCCCAATCAAGGCACATATGAGAAAGCAATCAATGAAGAACTAAGGTGCTGCAACAAAGAATTAATGCTTCTCATCTCTCTCCGTTCCTGTCTGTCTGTCCCTATCCGTCCCTCTCTCTGACTCTCTCCGTCTCTGTCACTAAAACATAAAATAAAATAAAAATAAACAGAGCCAGCGACCTCAGTCTTTAGAACCTCTTTCTTATGCTCCTTCTGGCAGCACATATACTAAAATAAGAACCCCCCATGAAGGCCAAAAAGTCCAGGTCACTAACAAACAGACATTATCTAGGAAAGCTCTGTGCATCAGCAAACCAACAAAGAGGTGCCTTAATTTCTCAAATTTGCCCTCTCGGGTGTGCCTGGGCCCTTCCCTCACTGACTGTCAGGGGTACCTGGCATGACCACTCATAGATTAAGAGAATTTTGACCCTGAAAGTGATCAAAAACCTATTTGGTCTGCTCCTTTTTAAGTTAATTCAGCCAATCAGCGTTCAGATGTACTAGAACTAGGTTGGAGTGACTCCAATAATTCTACTTAAAGAAAACAAAGATATGAAACAAAAGATGTTTGTGCAAAAATACTTATCACAGTTATGTTTAACAGAAAACAAAGAGAGAGAGAGAGAGAAAGAATAAAGAATGTCCTGTAGTAAAAATAAGTTAAACAAACAACAAACATCAGGACGTTTATATATTAGCTATTGTACACCCATTTTTAAAAAACATGTTATATAAGTCTATAGCATGAGAAGACACTCAAGATACAGTTTAAGAGAAAAAGCAAGATATATTGTATTTCCCCATGTATAAGACACACCTTTTTACAAAAATTTGGGGTTTAAAAACTGGGTGCATCTTATACAGTGGTTGTAGATTTTTTTACTTGCATTTCCTGCTTTTTTTGCACTTGTTTTTGTGCTCATTGTTAAAGACAATGATTCGTCATCAGACACGGATGAGGACAAGCTAATGGATGGGAATTTTGACAGTGATGAGGAGCTGTATGAATTTTATGATGAATAAAACTTGAGTTCAATAACTTTATGTAACACATTTTTTTTCAAATTTAGGGGCACCCCAAAATTAAGGTGCGTCTTATACATGGGAACATCTTATGCATGGGGAAATATAGTAAATACACACACACACACACACACACACACAAAGGCAGAGCCAAAGTTTATAGTTGTAAGTATGCAAAACAGAGTTTATTTTTGGATATTATTTGTTAGTTATTGTATTATTTCTATACAAACAACTGTAAACCTTCTTTTTCCCCATCCTGTATAGCTCTACATAGCTTATATATAAGTACATATATATATATCTTTTATATATAAAGCTATATAGCATATATATGCTACTAATTTTGAAACAGAGTGTAATTACATTAGAAACAGAAACAGAGAATGAAAACATATTCCCTACCATGTTCACAGTGGTCATGTTGGACGGCAAGATTGGGAGTGGTTTTATTCTCATTCTACTCGACTGTACCTGCTGATTTTTCTCAGTAAATATGCATTTTATTGTTAAGGGAAATCATATTATAAAAATGGTATATGTCACCTGACCTGTGGTGGCGTGGTGGTTAAAGCATTGACTTGGAATGCTGAGGTTGCCGGTTCAAAACCCTGGGCTTGCCCGGTCAAGGCACATACAATAAGCAATCAATGAAAAACTAAAGTGAAGCAACTATGACTTGATACTTCTTGTTCTCTCCCCTCCTCTCTCTGTAAAATCAATCAATAAATTTTTTTTTTTTAAAAATGGTATATGTCATATGTCATATACAAATAAATGCATAGATCTTTTTTAAAAAAAAAAAAAGAAAGGATTTTCTGCGGGTCCCTTTTACATTGTTTTATCATAAAATCATAATACACTATTTCTTTGGGGAAAATACCTAAATATAGAAGTATATAAAATCAAAACAAAAGCCCAACACAACCTCACTCTACCATCTCTACTAACGTCCATCCCCCACAATTCATTTGTTATCATTATTTTGGAGAATATTCTGCAGAACCTTTCTCTGTGAATGTAGCAACATTTTATCTGACTTTTTAACTCACTCGGGTGTTTAGTTAATGGAAAGAAAATCATGGTATGCAAACTGTCCTCAGGTTTTGTTTGTTTCACTGAGCAGAATGGCCACCTCTTCATGGCAGAACATTGTGACTACCCTCCTTCTTGAAGAGCGGAGTTGGGGTGGAAATGACTTCCTTTCTCACGGTCCCTGGGTGGCCTCAGGACCCTTGCCTATACTGCCTTGCATCTGGGAGTAGAGAACAGCTCTCTACAAGTAACACCATGCATGGGCTTTTTAAAAAAAAATGTGGCTCTTGCCATTTTGTCCTTCAAGAAAAGGCTGTATCAATTTTTTTTTAGCTTCTGGGACATAGTATTTTAAAAATAAGATCTCAAGTCTCAACTCCCAGATTGAGGAACCTCAGGGACATCTGGGGTAGCCCCTGTATTTCATAGATAAACTGAGGCCTGGTAGAGACACTCAACCTTAGGCACAGAGTTGGTGAGGGCCTAAGTCAGGACTGACCTCCACGTTCCCCAACTTCTAGACCCTTCTCACCTCTAGTAACATCGTGATTGCAATAATAGAACCCAGAAGCTTTTGCCCTCAGCCTGAAAAAACTAATCCCACTGTCAAAGTGGCAAACTCCTACTCACCCTTCCGGTCTCAGTCAGGATGTCACCCCTTCCAGGAAGCCTTCCTTGAATTTCCCAGAGGATGGATTAGACACACCTCCTGCAGGCTCCCTCCAATCCAGCCCCTCTCATGCACTGTCCCAGCTGCTTGAAGGGTGGTCTCCCAGTAGACTGGAAGCTTAGGGCCGAGGGGCAGGGGAAAGGAAGTGCTGGTCTGTCTGTGCCATATGCTCTTGTTGAAAGCCTCCCTATAGTTCATTCATTCGTTTGTCCTAGAAATAGCTTTGTGGCAGGTGCTGGGTGCTGGGGAGAATAGGCTTGGTTTGGATAACAAAAGAAAGAAACAAGAAAGAGGAGAGATTCCAACAGCACCAGGGACCTTAGAAATGCTGAGCCCCCAAGACAGCCTCTGCTCTGCCCGTTTTACAGGAGGGATCTGAGGCCCCAAGAGCCTTGGCTACAGGCTGAGGACAGCTAGGTCTGTGGCCCTCTAGGGCCCTGAAAGGGCAGCAGAGGCAGCACGTGGCGAGGAGAAAGAGAGGCTGTGCTGGGAAGGGGTGGCCTGCAGACCAGGAAACCTGGAGGGCCAGCCCAAACCTCACTGTCAATTAGCTGTGTGCCTTGGGGAATTCACCTAACCTCTCTGATCCTCAGTTACTTCATCTGAAAAAAGGGCTTGGTTAACACTTGTCCTACTCTATCTTGTAGGTGGCCTTATTTTCTCAGTCAAAACTTAGGCTCCATGGTTGAAGAAGTCCAATCTTACTTACAGAAGCAACGGAAGAGAAACCGTGAACGCTGAGTCCTTGAGATATGTGATTCACACACACCGCGGGGCCATGGCTGTGGGATGTGTGTTTCCCGAACACCCAGCATGGGAGCCTGCAGCCAGCCGGTGGGGGTGGGAGTGAGAGCACAGGTCAGTTCGTTCAAGGGCAGCTGCGGAGCCTCCATGCACAAACCTCCGGGAGGAGGCTGGGGTGGACCAGGCCTGAGCTGACCAGCCCTCACACTCAAGGGAGTATACTAAGGTTTACAAACCCTTTATGCCATTACCACGGAACCTTCCAGAAACTGCAATACAGGGATCTCTCCCAACCCCCATCTTATAGAGGAAGATAATCAGGCTGAGAAAGGGGAAATGACTTGCCCAAGGTCACGCCCCCACCCTAGTCAGAATGGGAAGCTGGCTCCCCGACCCCCAAACTCTATCTTCCCCACCCTGTAATGACCATCATAACACAGCTATGGTTACAGTTATAACTACTATCAGCCAGGACCGTGCTACACTCTGCACTGGTCACTCTGTCTGTTTTGTCTTCTGACCATCACAGTGTACAGATGAGTTCATGCATCTTGCGTGAGTCATTTACTCAAGATTCCAGCACAGGGACGTAAGGCCAGTGTTTTCTGATAGTACGATCCAGGCTCCCGGGAGCGGCCGGGAGAGGACAGGGAGGACAGGCCCTCCAGGGAGGCCCCTCTCCCGCCCGGGACTCAGGAAAACGGAGCACACTGAGCCACCCTACAGAGCCAGCGTGCCCTGTCCAGTGCCGCCTGCAATGCTCTGACCTCTCGTTCAAGAGAAAAAGTCAACCCTTCCAGGTCCCGGAACAGGGAAATCCCCCCACCCACTTTCCGTGCGTGGCTGGGGGTGAGGGGTAGGGCCCAGAACAAGGGGACTGGCCTCAGGATCATGCGACCCCACATTTTACAGGTAAGTCAGCTGAGGCCCTGAGAGGTCACATGGCAATTTGCGACAGAGATGGGACTCCAATGCAGGTGCCCACCTGGGCCAGCACCCTCCTCCACACCTGCCTGGCCCTCTGCTGCCCATTCAGATCCAGAACCCAGTTCTTACAGCCCTCTTGCCCCCTCCCCAGCCCCCCCACCAGTGATCAGACTGAGCAGGAGCAGAGCTGAGGAAGGGGGGAGGGGGAGTGCTTTCTGAGCTGGGATGGGAGTGCCCTCCCTCAGTGGGGCCCCTAGTCCAGGCTGTCAAGCACAGATTTTCTTTTTTTGTTTTGTTCTTTTTGTTTCTTTTGTTTGTTTTTGTTTTTGTTTTTTTACAGAGACAGAGAGAGAGTCAGAGAGAGGGATAGACAGGGACAGACAGACCAGAAGGGAGAGAGATGAGAAGCATCAATCATTAGTTTTTCGTTGCGACACCTTAGTTGTTCATTGATTGCTTTCTCATATGTGCCCCGACTGCAGGCCTTCAGCAGACTGAGTAACCCCTTGCTCAAGCCAGTGACCTTGTGTCCAAGCTGGTGAGCTTTTTGTTCAAACCAGATGAGCCCTCGCTCAAGCTGGCGGCCTTGAGGTCTTAAACCTGGGTCCTCTACATTCCAGTCCGATGCTCTATCCACTGCGCTACTGCCTGGTCAGGCTCAAGTACAGATTTTCAAGAATTTAGGTCTCTGAGTCATTCAACAAACAAATATTTGCAAGGCGCTTCCCAGCCATGTCAGAGCAGAGGTACCTCCTCTGGCCACCAGGCATCCCCCTGGTCTTTGGGGACCAGCCCATACATTTCTTCATTCATTCATCCAACAAACACTGCATCCCTACTAAGCACCAGTCACACTTCAGGGCCTCCTTGCTCCCCTCCTGTCACCCACTTCGTCCCTCCCAGTCCTAACTCCTCCACCTTTTCCCACTCAATCTTGTGGCCCCTCTGCCCTGGTGAAGAGGGCCAGTCCTGGGGGTGCTAGGGAGTCAAGCAGCCCTGGGCTGTCCCGACAGACGACAAACACAGACAGACACACTCGTGCACACACACTCCAAAGTGGTTACCTGGTGTGGCCAGGGCAGCAGGCAGGCGCCTCTCCCGCAGACGCCCGGGAGGTACTGACTCCCAGCCCTGGGGGCTGCTAACCCCCACCCTGCCCCCACCTTGGGCCTCCACCCCGGCCAGACGGCATGGAAAACCCAGCCCGGGCTCAGCTGACTTCCTCTTGTGTCATGGAAACTGAGGGTGATGAGGACAGGAAACTCCCGCCAGGGATGTAGGGTCTGAGCGGGGACAGTGGGCCTGGGCGCCCAGAGGGGAAAATAGAGGGTAACTAATGGGGGTGGGCTGCCAGGAGGGAGGGGCTCGAGGAGGCAGAGGAGGGAGTCTAGGGCACAGCGGCTGCAAGGGAGGGGGCGGCTTTGGGAGAGTCAGGACCCCTTCCACTGGGATGGGGGCAGACCCCCGCCCCAGAGGCCCGGAAAGCAGCAACCTGGGGCCCTGAGCTGTTCTCAATTTCCCAAGAACGAAGAACTAGAAAAGATTAGAAACCATAGCCTTGCCTGTGATGGTGACTCTGAGATCAAATAGAAAGCCCAGGGGTGTTTTGTTCGTGTTCTTTGCTTTTGGGAAGTGGCGCACGGAGGGTGGTGGCAGGGGTTGTGGAGTGGGAGAAACGTGGGTTCAAGCCTTAGCTTTTACCTCCAGAGGCCAACTGCGATCCTCTCTGAGCCTCAGTTTCCTCATCTGTGAACTGGAAAACTCCACCCACTTCCTACAGTGGTTGGGAAGGTGAAGAGGCCACACCACACCCCCGGCTCACAGAGGTGCTCACTAAAATCCTTCCTCCCTTTCAGACTGAAATTACGTAAACTGGTGTGGTAAACACGGCTGTGAAGGGCCGCTTAGTGCACATCGCTCGTGACAGCTCGTGTGACCAGTAAGAGCTTTCCAAACACCGAGTCTTCAGGAGAGAAATTATACAGAGGGAGGGGTGCTCGGAGTGTAAGCTGGGCGGGGACCATTCACCCTGTGTCCCTGGTGTTTGGCATGGGACAAAGATGTGTTGAGTGGATGAATGAACAAATGGACAAAAATCCTGGGATTTCCAGAGACACAAGAAAGGAAGCGTGGCTGGGAGGGCAGGGGGCGGGGCCAGTGAGGACTGGCTGCAGGCCGAGGTGGTATCACCTCTGAGGATGGGGAAAAGCACCTCCAAAGCCTGTGTGAGGTGTTGGTGTGGCCCCCAATTACAGCTACTATGAGGGTCCTCGCTCACCGACTCCAGGCCTCAGTTCTTTCCTCTGATGAGTTCATTCAAGTGCCTGAAGTCCTCCAGGCCTCCTATAGTGGAGACTGGGGAGTATTCAATGCTGGGGACCTAAGGAGAACCCCCCAACCCAACCTGGCAGGACCTGGAGCTCTTGGGGGGGGGGTAGGGGAAGGGGCAGTTAGAGGACTGGCTCTGACCCTCTGACACTTCACACTCGGCTCTCCTGTCCCCGTGCCTGCCTGGAGTGGCCCAGAATGTGAGCAGTGCCAAGGAGCCTGAGTCGGAGCCTCTGTCTACCCCGTCCAGGATGTGCCCCGGCTCCTGGAGGCTGGGGGCCTTCCCCGTCTACATTCCAGAAATCCGGCCACACTGGCCCTTTCTCACAGGCCAGAGGTTGATCCCAGCCCCTCTGGGAGCCATACAGGCACAGAGATCTCCCACCGACATAGAGATTACACACATGTTGACATGGAGGTCTCACTCATTGACACGGAGATCTCCCACCAACAGAGATCACACACGCAACCGCACACACGGACACAGCCCAGCACGGTGGGAGAGCCTCTCCCTGCCTCCTGAGGAAATACCACCAGTGGGGATCCGCCTCACACCCCCTCCGCACTCCCACCCCGTGAGGGGAGAGCGAGGGCATCCTTTGGGTTCTCATCACGGAGCCGGAGGCAGGAACTGCTGTTGTGCCCCCCACCTCCCACCTCTCCCCACCCTAGCTCAGCTCAGCACCACCGTCTCAGCGGGACCCCCGCCGCGGGGACTAGTCCTGGCCTCTCAGTCCCCTCAGCCTTGCCCTCGGGACCGGGCCACCTCCCTCCCAGGAGCCCTGCCCCAGTGTGGCGTGGTCGGGACACTGCCCCAATCCGGGGCACCATGGGCAGGAAGCTGGCAGAAGCCGGGCCCGCCATTCGAATGGAGGCAGGTGTTTTTACCGGGAGGAAGTTGACAGTTCAACTTCAAACACAGCAAGGACGACGACGCAGGCCTACCCTACAGCTCCCCAGTCCCGACCCTGCCCACGCCCGCCCGCCCCGCCCCTCCTCCCGAGAGGGAGCCGCGGGGGCCAGACAGCCTCACCCACGGCTGCTGAGCTCCCCGAGGCTGAGGCAGGAGGAGGCCGCGCCCATGGAGTCTCAGCCACCGCTGCTGGCCGCCCTGTGCCTGCTGGGGGTCATGGGTGAGTACCCCTTCTGGGGCATCTGCCCGGGTTTTAGGTGTAAGGAAGGAGATGCCAGTCCTTCCTTTGGTCTGACTCTGAGGCCCGCATGTCACCTCTCAGGAGCATCATGCAGGTCGGGGCCACCAGGATCCCCGTCTGAGCCCTCGGCTTCGCTCTTCGCTCTGCTCGTCCCTCCCCCAGCGCCCAAACTCTGCTTCTCTCCTGCCCTGTCGGGGCCTTACTGACCCTTATAGGCAGGATCCATGTTCAGTTAGTCGCTCAACCTAGAAATCAAGCTATCCAGCCCCCTCCGACGCGGGCTTCCCCTTGCGGCTTCCCCGGCCCCGGGAGTGTCCAGCCTCTCCGTGGAGGCCCAGGGACGGAACATCGCTGTCTCCGGGGCAGTTCTGCGGGTGCTCTGGGCAGAGAGGCTGAGACGGGGTGGGGACCGCCTCTGAGAATGCAGCTAAGCCGATGTCAAAGGTCCATACCTTAGTTCTTGGTCCCTCTGGTTCTGTCCCTGGGGCATGGGGTTCCAGCCAGACTGGGAGCTCACCCTAGGTCCAAGAGGAGGGGCTCCAGACCCCATCCCTGTGCCCCACGGGCCACTGTGGAAACCACCTGGGGCCTCCTGTTTGCTGAGGGGAAGGGGGCGATGAGGAAAGCTGGCGGTCCTCCATCCTCAGGGACTTGGGACACTGGCTCAGGACCAGAGCCCTGCTGCTGGGGCCACCACTGACTCTGGCCAGTGGGGAGGATCCTGAGCAGTTAGGGGGTTGGGAGCATGGCCATTCGGGCTGTGGCCTGAGCCGTGGGTTCTAAGCCCAGCCATGTGCACCCAGGATAGGTTCCCGAGCCTCTCCGGGCCTCTGTCACCCCGTTTATAAAATGCAGGGGGTGAATTCGATGAGATCTGACCACTCCTCAAGGGTTAGAAGGTGTGGTGAGGCAGAGAGGAGCCAGACTCCAGATGGGAACGGGTGGGGACAGGAAGGAGCCAGCACCTTCCCAGTCCAGAAGGAAAGGTCGCAGGAGGCATTGCCTGCCGAACCGGGACCCTCAGTCCCTCCTAGAGAAGCTGTGTGACTGTGTGTGTACGTAGGTATCTGTGCGAGAACTGTGTGTGTGTTCTCATTGGCAAGACATGCCTCCAAATGTCGTCTTACTGCCCCCCAAGCATGTGACAATGGGCCCGTGTGCACACATGTTTACACGACCATTCTATTGTAGAACTGCAAGAGGTACAAAATGTCTTCTGTCTCCAGGGGAAAGGTCTAGAAATGGGCCCCTGGCTGCCTTCCAGGACCCTCTTAAGGAGCTGCTGAGACCTCCTTGACCATGGGGTGTCCTAGGGCCCAGCCCTTAAATCCCCACCTACCTTTCACCTGAGGCCTCTGACCCTACTGGAGCAGGGGACAGCCAAGCTCCCATGGAATGGGGGGCTGAGGGTTCCGCTCCACGGCCCTCCCACCTGAGTCCCAGTGTGGGGCGCAGCCCCTAGCAGGACCACGCAGGCCCCTGGTGCAGAGGAGCCCAGAGTCAGGAAGACTCGTAGACAGTGCCTTTACCCCAGCACAACGGGGACCCCCTGGGACCCCGGGAGCACATGGTTCCCGGTGTGTGTGTGTGTGTGTGTGTGTGTGTGTGTGTGTGAGCGCACACGCACACGTGTGCACACGCACTGCTGGATGATAAATGTTCCCGTTGCTCAGTGGGTCACAACTTACAGAATACCTCGAAAGTCATTTTCTTCTATAAGCACCATAAAGCCTATAAAGTAGGCAGGCCCATTGTTCCCATTGCACAGCAATAAAAACTGACTCCACCCCGGTTCGATTCCCAGCCAGGGCACACAGGAGAAGCGCCCATTTGCTTCTCCACCCCTCTGCCGCGCTTTCCTCTCTGTCTCTCTCGTCCCCTCCCGCAGCCAAGGCTCCATTGGAGCAAAGATGGCCCGGGCGCTGGGGATGGCTCTGTGGCCTCTGCCCCAGGCGCTAGAGTGGCTCTGGTCGCAACATGGCGACGCCCAGGATGGGCAGAGCATCGCCCCCTGGTGGGCAGAGCTTCGCCCCTGGTGGGCGTGCCGGGTGGATCCCGGTCGGGCGTATGCGGGAGTCTGTCTGACTGTCTCTCCCTGTTTCCAGCTTCAGAAAAATGGAAAAAAAAAAAAAAAAAAAAAAAACTGACTCCAAAGAGACTAAGTGGGAAGCCCAGAGCACGCCAGCCAGTGAGCCGAAAAGCTGGCCCCAGGCCAGCACGCCTGTTCCCATGGAGGTCCCTCTGGGCCCTTCGCTAAGGGAAAGACCACCAAAGCCATCCCTATGACAAGAAAAATGGCTGCAAGACACAACTGCCACCAGCAGGTTTGCAGCCACCGAGGTCCAGGGACAAACCACACAGGCACCTCTTCAGCCATTCCAGAGGGGTCCTTCGCTATCACAGACCTGAGGGCGGGCGCTGCAGCCTCCTGGCTGGCCTTCTGGGTTGTGCCGGTGACTTAGGGACCTTGGGGCATGAAGATGCCCTTGGCATGGGTGGGGTGACCATGACCGGCATGGGTGGGGTGACTCTGACCGTGGCTTCCCACAGTGGCTCCGTCTGTCGCTGCCTTTAACCCTGACCTGCCTGGGGCTCACCTGCTGCCAGTGGGGCGGGGAGGCTGCCCTGAGCGCTCCGTGGTGGGGTTAGCCCCAGCCACCAGGGCTCCAACAGCCAGCACTGGGGTGTGGAAGGCTATGGACTCGGCAGTTTGAATTCCTGTCTGCCACTTGCCATCTGGGTGACCTTGGCCCTGTCTGGAAGCTTCAGTTTCCTCTTCTGCAATATGGGCATATAATAGTACCTACCTCATACAGGTTTCTAAGGATTCAAGGAATCCATGCTGTAGGGCGTTAGCGAGAATGTCGGCAAACGGTAGAGTGTTTCAGAAGCATTAATAATAATTATCATTATCGTTATTAATATCAGTAGTAGTATTATCAGAGTCGGCAGGAACCAGATGAGGTAAGACTTGGTGGGAAGGGGTCTGGCCTGATGCTGACCTCGTCAACAACCTCGCTGCTCCCCAGCCCTCTCGCACAGGCTATTCATTCATTCATTCACTCACCGACAAATATTTATTGAGCATCTACTATGTGTCCAGCCCCGTGCAAACACTGGGGATACAGCAGTGAATAAGAACAGAAGCCTCTTCCCGCATGGATCGGGCACTGTGTGCCAGGTGACAGAGGAGACCCGCTAAAGAACACAAGTAAAGCACCCAAAATATTTACAAATAGTACGATAAGTGCAACCAGGGAAACAGCAATGGTTCAGATTAGTGACCTAGGTCACTGAGGGGCAGTCCCGGTCCAAAGGGCTGAGTGTCCACAGTAGACGAGGGGGGCAGGGGCCTCAGCTGCGAGCAGGCCGCTCAGCCCACTGTCCTAGGCAGCACAGCTGAGGCCCTTGCTGGTTCTGGGCACAAAGGATCAGGCCCTAGCACACTCATCCCATTTCTCCTCGGCTACTCACAAATGACAAGGACACCTCTCTGACTCTCCGCCTTCTCATCTAGAAAAGGAGGGTAACGACTTTGCCGCCGTGAAAGATAATTGCAGTCATTAAATCTAACTCATTCGTTCACTCCTTCAGAGAGCAAGTATGTATCGAGCACCCACTGTGTGCCAGGCACCGGTCCAGGTGTGGGGATACACCCTGGTGACGGAGGAAAACCCTGCTCTGGCGGACCCGACGTGGTGGTGGGGTGTGCTGGGGAGACAGACAGGAGACAAGCCGGCCAGTGACTGCACGGGTGGGCTGAGAGTCAGAGTGCTGGGGGTAGGGGCTGGGGTGGGGGGGCGTGCTGGGGAGACAGACAGGAGACAAGCCGGCCAGTGACTGCACAGGTGGGCTGAGAGTCAGAGTGCTGGGGGTAGGGGCTGGGGTGGGGGGGCGTGCTGTGCCTGGGAGGATGCAGTAGGTCTCACAGAAGAAAATGTCTGAAAGAATACTGGAAGGGCGGGAGGGAGGGAGGGAGGGAGGGAGGGAGCACGCTGTGGCAGCCCGGGCGGGCTTCTGGCAGAAGGGGTGTCAGCACACAGGCAGAGGGGCCTCCCTGACGACTGGGCCTTTTTCTCTATTGAACTGAGCGGAGGCGAACGTGCTCTTCAGAGAGACAATAACTCACCTGTCCAGCTCCACAAGCCTTTATCTTGACCCCAGGGGGCCAGTTGCTTTGGGAATTCAGGATTTTTCAGATTGCAGAAAATATACTGTGCATGGGCTGTGTGCTCCTAACACGCCCGCCAACCAGGTCTCCAGCAGCGCCTCCTAACAAGATCACTTCTGCAGTGAAGCATGAATTCACACACTCAGAGGGACCCCCTAACAGCTACAAATGCCCTCCAACCAAGGACACAAGAAAGCCTTGGGCTTGAAGTTTGAATTGTAGATGAGGGATTGTGTCCACTTCCGGTATAACTGCTATTATTATGACTGCTATTATCACTGCTGCCATAGGCATCCTTATGTGCCCTGGGGCTGCACTCCAGGCTTCCACAGGCACCAAACGCTGCCTGCTCCCTGGGGCACAGCTGGGACAGATGTGGTGGGAACAGGATAGAAGACTAGCAGCAGCTGACAGAGACATCAAGGGTCTATCGTCTCCCGTTGAGAGTTTCAGAGTGAGCCCTCCCTTTTCTCGGCTTCAGTTTCCCCATCCGTACCACGGGGCAAGAAGGCTCTGGGGTCTACCCATGGTAGACTCCTATGGGGCCATGTCAAGTGCCGGTGGTGGGTTTTCTGCCCTGACTCTACCACCAGCAGGCTGTGTGACTTCAGGCAAGTCACTTAGCCTCTCTGAACCTCAGTTTCCTGATCTTAAAATGGGGGTGAGTCTGGTCCCTTCTACACAGGGCTGCAGATGGAAAGAATGAGCCCCTGTGTGTGACAGAGCTTCGGGACATGAGAAGCGCTGAACAAAAAAGGAAGGCATGTCACCATGACAGTGGAGACACAGGAATGGCATGAAACTCATGCAAATTCGATTAGACACACCAGGCCACCGGGGAGAGAGAGCAAGGAGCCAAATCGTGAAGGCCCGAAGGCCACTCTGCCTGTGGCCGGCTCGCTACATGCTCGTTGGCATCGGCCCTGGGTGAGAGAGATTAGAGGCCCGAGATGCTGTTCCTTCTGCAATTCCAGTCCTCAGGCTCTCCTGACCTGAGCCCAGCATGATTCTCTGCGGGTTTTCCACATGAAAAAAGCTAATCATAAAGCAATCACTTCATCTGGGGCTTGGCCAGAGAAGCAGAGTTGTGGCCCTTGTGACCTTTGTTTCTCTGGTGGAGATGCAGGTTGGATACAACTCCCTGACCAATGTCTGTCCAGGGCAAATGGGCTCTGGCCTTCCAAGGCGGGACCTCATCAGAGCAGGAGGGAAAGGGTGGGTAACCCAGAATGCCACCAACGGCCATCAGAGACACGGAGCTTGCTGTAAATCGATGAGAAGTTCATGGACTAGTAGGGAGAAATCACTGTTTATGGAAAAAATGGACCATCTGACTTCAAACCACACTAAATCAGGCCGCCGGTTTCCCTATCTGGGAAGCTGTGATGACAGCACCCTCATATGACACTGTTGGGGTCTTCCACGATAAACTCTCACCTGCCCTGGGGGTCTGCGTGAAATAAGAGTTCAATCAATATTCACTCTCACTCTTGTCATCATCGGTAATGTACCAGTCCTTCCTGCGATCCCGGTGCCTGCTGGACCCCCCATGTCCCAGCGTGTAGGGACTGTGAGGGCAGGCGTCCAGGGGTCCAAGCAGGACCTCTGAATGAGTCAGAGGCAGGTTGACCTGGGATTTGTACCTCCTGGCTCTCCTGAGCACGGTAAAGGGGGACCCATCCCAAGGGTCTGCAAACATCCACCTGCAATTCCAAACCCAAACAACACTTGCAGATTTCTGGCAAAGGGAGCGCTGCACATCCTGACCTGAATGAATAGGAGGCTATTTATATTCCTGATGTATCCTCCTTAATGTGGAAATTCATGCATTTTACTGCAGAGACCACCCGGTGTGTGAAGCCAGGCTCTCCAGATGCGGGGCACAGGAGGCTGTCTCAGGGACCATGGCCACTCCGAAGGGACAGGCCGCTGCCTGGGGCTGGGGGGACGCGGCTCCGGATGGCCAGAACAACCTATTTTTCAAAAACATCTGGATCTTTTTTGGAATTTATTTTATATAAAGCAAAACCAAACAAAATGCAACCTTTTAAAAAGTCCTCCCCGCCAAGTTTTTAACACTGTGCAGAGCAAGTGAACTCTAACCTAGTCTAATGGGGACTGCAGGATTGGCAAAGTGAGAGTCAGGGGAATGTTGAGGGAGAGAGGGGAAGGGGGGAGAGGAGGACGTATGTATAGGAGACATATGTTTGTGCGTGGGCGTCTGTATACACATATGTGTCTCAGAGCTGTTCTCAGGGATTCCTCTACTCCTCACCAAGACCTCATCGGAGCAGGCGGGTCAACATGATTAAATCCCTACGAATGCAGAAATGAGAAAGGGGGCTCAGAGAGAGTCAGGAGGCCCGTATCTCTGGCTTCCCGACCCTGAGCTTTGCCTGGATGTGATCCGTCTAAACCAGTGGTTCTCAACCTGTGGGTCGCAACCCCGGCGGGGGTCGAACGACCAAAACACAGGGGTCACCTAAAGCCAATTTCAGAGAAGGAAGGGGCCTTTGGAGCCTTCTTGTCCCCAGTGCCAGCTGCTGGGTGTTGCTGTGGATGGCGGGTTAGGAAATGGCATAACGCTCGTGCCTCCTGTCCCTCGTCTCAGAGGTCTCCAGGCTTCCGTCTGCAGGTTCTGCCGCAGCAGAGCCTCGGACCTCAGGCTGCAGGCAGGGGCGGCAGTGTAGGCTGTGGCAGGGAGGGGGTCAGAGAAACCCTGAGCACAGTCTACCAGATTCAGGGAAGGAAGATGTCGGTCTGACCCCTGGGCGATGCAGCTAAAACAAGCAGTGGACAGTCAGAGCCTGAACATCGCCCTGGACAGACTGAAAGACCAGGACACCTCCAAGCCAGGCACGCACCTCAGTGTCCAGCTCTGCCTACGCCCTGCCAGCTGCTCAGATACCTCAGGAACTAAGAGTTCTGGGTCGTCCTTGCCCGAGAGGAAGGGGAAGTTTTGTGGAATCTAGCTTCTTCGTTGTATAGGTGAGAAAACCAAGCTCAGAGAAGTTGAGTGACTTGCCAAGATCACACAGAACTTCCCGGGAAAGTCTTCTCCACGCCATGTTTCACAACATAGACAAGTTCATTCCCTCTCATCAGGTGTGCACAGCAGAAACACGCAGGACCTGGTGCAATACAGGGCCGGCTGCCGTGGCCTTCCCTCCAAAGGAGAGGGAGGCCGCTTGGCCCAGAGGTCAAAAACACAAATTCCGTTCCAGTTGGCCTGGCCCCAGCACTCACCGGCTGCTTGGGCTAGCTCATCGCTCTCAGTTTGCTCATCTATAAAATGGAGAATCGGAACAATAGCACCTACTTCGCAGAGCTGTGGTGAGGTTTGAGAGAGCTCGTGTTCATCTCCGAGAGCCCTGGAGAGTGCCAACTCCAGTGGAAATGAAGGTGCTGGAGGGGCAAGACAGGAAATGCCACTGAACCAGGGACAGCCGGGCATCCAGAGGGAGGCGGAGCCCAAGAACGCAGCGGCGCTTTTTCTCTACAGAGCATTGTCTTTTTTAGAATTTTCCTTGGTTGTCTAGCTTGTGTGGTCTTTCCCAAGCACGCGCTCTGAGCAGGACCCGGGCTGGTCTGTGTGAGATCTGCCAGGAGGGTCTGGCTAAGGGGCTTCAGGGTCTGGGGGCACCAGCATCTCCGTCGGGGTCAGGGTCTGGGTCGTGCCCGTCTCTGCGTCCCCAAACACGGCACTTCGGAGGCACAGCTGGGTAGCAAGAAGTAGAGAGCGTGGGTTTAAGAGGCAGGCTTATGGTTCAAGTCCAGGCCCCGCCAGTTGCTGGCAGTGGCACCCTGGATGGGGCACTTGCCCCTCCTAACATTAATTTTATGACCATACTCAACTCATGTGGTGAGGCCGTGTGGGACATTAACCATGACGTCTGAAATGAATGACCCCTGGGCCCAGTGTACAGCAGGTGCTCAGTAATGGTAGTGCTATTGATAATGAATGTTGACCGAGGTGACTTTGGGAATACAAGGGTCTCAAGTGGGAAAGGGAAGTGTGAGCCCTATGACCTGGCTGTCCAAGTGCCCTGGACAGGGAGTCCTCGCCCAGGAACTCTCCCTCGGCCGACACCGGCCCCTGGCCAGCCCGTCACAGCCAGCGACTCCCGCTGCGAGCACCGAACGCGCCAGGAAGGCACCGGCAAAGTCTTTTATGTAGATCATTTCATCTCCTTGCTACAAAGCTGGTCTCTTTCTTGTTCCCATGCTGGGGATGAGGAAACCGAGACTCAGAGGGGCTAAGAGGAGTGCTCCTCGGGGCCCAGGGGCAGGAAGTGGCAGGGCTGGTTCTCAGCCCCAGAGAAAGGTATCAGGGCCTGCAAACCTGCACGGCACCGAAGGGGGGGTCTTTGTGTCCCCTTTCCCCATACGTGCACTTCAAGCTGCCTCGGTCCTTGTAGCTCGGCCAAGGAAATGATGCCCTAAAGGTGGACAACCCCATTCCTGATGGGGAGCTGGGGCCAGAGGGAGGCAGGAGTGAGAGGTCAGGGGTGAGAGTGAGGGCAAGGCCAAGGCCTCCTGCCTCCTCTCTAGCCTCATGAGCTTGGGCATCTCCACCATGTCTTCCTGAGGCCGCCCTGCCCACTGCAGTAGATGAGATGATTGACAGGCGGTCCACACCTTCTGACCACTGCTCTGTGCCTGACACTCCCCCTACATGAGAAATACCTTCCCCTTCTGAGGGCCATGGCTCCCAGGGCAACCATGAAAGGCGCCTGCCAAGATGGCGGCAACGTCACAGGACCAGACGGCTTTATCACAGGGAGTCTTGGTTAGGACAAGAGGGTGAGCCCGTGAAAGTCTGCCCGTGAAATTCCACCACTGGTTCAGAATACTCAGGCAAGAGCGGGCATTTTAAAAAACACCTATTTTTATTTTCTTAACACTCAGCAACAATTTCTCAAAAACAACTTAAATATAGTCATGTACTTTTTTTCCTTAAGTGAAAAGGGGGGAGGTGGAGAGACAGACTCCCACATGCACCCCAACCTGGGATCCACCCAGCAAGCCCCCTACCAGGAGATGTTCTGCCCATCTGGGGCTGTTGCTCCATTGCTCGGCAACTGAGCTATTTTAGTGCCTGAGGTGAGGCCATAGAGCCATCCTCAGCACCCGGGCCCAACTTGCTCTAATAGAGTCATATCTGTGGGAAATGAAGAGAGAGAGAAGGGAGGGGGCAGGAATGGAGAAACAGATGGTTCTTTCTCCTGTGTGCCCTGACAGGGAATCAAACCTGGGACATCCATACCCCAGACCAGGGGTCTCCAAACTACGGCCCACGGGCCGCATGAGGCCCCCTGAGGCCATTTATCCAGCCCCCATCGCACTTCCTGAAGGGGTACCTCTTTCATTGGTGATCAGTGAGAGGAGCACATTGACCATCTCATTAGCCAAAAGCAGGGCCATAGTTCCCATTGAAATACTGGTCAGTTTGTTGATTTAAATTTACTTGTTCTTTATTTTAAATATTGTATTTGTTCCCATTTTGTTTTATTACTTTAAAATAAGATATGTGTGGTGTACCTAGGGATTTGTTCATAGTTTTTTTTTATAGTCCGGCCCTCCAACGGTCTGAGGGACAGTGAACTGGCCCCCTGTGTAAAAAGTTTGGGGACCCCTGCCCCAGACCAACGCTCTACCACTGAGCCAACCAGCGAGGGCCCAGTCATTTACTATATAAAGGAGGCGCCCTGTCCCAGTGCTGACTCCAGATCCCAATGGAGAAGAAGTCAGTCCAGGAGTCAGACAGCCAAAGCCCCTGTTCCACGAGTGATAATGCTGGGTGGCGAACCCGGAGGGTGGGCTCCGAGAGGACGCATGTGCTACTCCACCCCATCCCCACCCTGACCAAACCTCCAGGTCAACCACAGATCAGCCGGCCACAGGCTGCTCTGCTGGGAGACCCCCACCCCTTTCCCACAGTGGGACTGGGAGAAGGTGGAGCTCCCCAAGGGGCCCGCATCCCTATTGGCTGGGCCCAGGCAGGAGCTGTGCCAGAGGGAAGACCGGTTCCTGACGCGCAGGTTCACTGGGGCTGTGGTCTTGGCTTCCTTGCCAACTGGCTGCGCCATCTTGGGCAAGTCTCTGCCCATCCAAGTCTGGGTTTCAGTGTCCTCCTCTGGAAACCGGAAGCTATGAGAGATAAAATGCTGTCGTCTTGTCCTGCCGTGGGAATAGTAGGGAGTGGCAATCTTGTCTTGGAGTCCCTTGCTGGCTCATTTCCTGGTTCTGTAGACTTATGGAGTTCAAACTTTTTTTTTTTTAATTCAAAGCAACAAACAGGACGTTTTTATTTTGCAACCTAAGGCATAACAGGTGATCCTTATCCTCACAGTGCACAGTGCATTCCAACATCCTCTAGTCTGGTCCATTTCATTTTTTTTTTAAATCAGTGTTTTATATACTGATGGCACTGCCTTCATTGTGGTGGTGATTTCACTGATCTACATGCATCAACATCCATTGAATTGTGCACTAAAGGAAAAATCTCTCTTACTCCTGGTTCATTTAAAAAGTAAAGTTTTTAAAACAAGAAAATAAAAAGTGATGGTTGCAACCCACGAAACTGATGTCGTGACCCGCCCAGGGGTTACAACAGGGAGGACGGAAAGCCGGCCCCCGAAAGTGCCACAGTCGCAGGGCAGGTGGAGAGGCCGCCGTTCAGCCCGTGCGTGAAGGGAGCGGGAGGGACACTTCACTTCCTGACTTTGCTCTCTCCTTCCCACAGTCATTCCCTGCCTCGGAAGGTCCCACTGGGAGGACTCAGGTAAGGAAGAGCCACACGGAGGCCGAGGGGAGCGAGGGAAGTAAGGGGGAGCAGGGCTGTGGTGCTACCAGGCTATAAGGAGTCCTGACAATGAAGAAATCAGCACCTCCGCCACCCCAGCGAGAACGAGACAGCGAGAGCCCCTCTACACACACACACACACACACATACACACACACACTTAACATGCCCACCTGCACATCGATGCCCACGATGGCCATAAAGCACCACACGAATGCTAGTTCTCAGGATAATTATTATTATATCTCACTCACCATGCACAAAAAACATAAAGGCCCATAAATGCAGCTTGCAAAGTCCTGTTTCCTGTCCAGCCCTGCCAGATGTGCCCTGGTCAAAGACGTTCGCAGTTGAGGCAGCAGAGAGAGGGGCTACACCTGATTGCAGCGTGTGTTGAACTGCCCTGCCTTTGAGGTTGAACTTGAATCCTAGAGGCTAGTGCTTCCAAAGAGGGGTCCACAGAATGCACTGGACAAAGGGTGGGCATCATCGCGTCACCTGCTGGAGGTGGACAGTGTACACTGGGCTAGTAAAGGGTCTGAGAAGTCCTGCAGCAAAGAAACCACTCACCAGTTCCCAGATTCACGTCACCACAAATCTCTCTTTTTCACATTTTCTGAGATAATATCATGTTGAATGTATTTGGGGAGAAATGGGGCTGGGGGTATCTCACGAAGCCACCGCAGGAACAGAGGCGGCCACAGGGGCCTTGGCGGGCCCTAGACAAGGTTCTGGAACCCTGAAATGGAATTCTAGCTCCAAGTCCTAGCAAATCACTTGTCCTCTCTGAGCCCCAATTTCTCTACTTGTAAAATGAGGCGAATCTCTTCCCTGGTGAGGATTCAGTGAGTCAGCGTGCTGTGCCAGTATCAGGTGTGAGGACGACCCCCTCGGCCTCTAACTAGCCAAGTGACATGGGCCGGGCCAGCCCTGTGCTCTGGGCCCTGATTGCCCTCATCTGAGGGAAGAAAAAGGCAGTCTAACTAGCAATTCCTGACGAAAGAAACCAAAATCACTTGGAAGATCTTTTCACATTTAAAAAAAAAATCTTCTTGACTAGACAGAACAGTTGCATGGCTCTAACCCTTAAATATATAAAAGATCTACAGTAAAGAGTCTCCTTTTCATCTCTGTCCCCCATCCTAACACCGCAAGTAATAAACACATTTATTCATTTCTTGCATATCTTCCCAGAATCTCTTTAGGCAAAGCAAACATATTCTTTTTTTATTTTTCCCTCCACGGAGCTTTAGCAAATCACACAAGCTGTGTTCCTACAGGGATTCCTCCCAAGAGAAACAGGAACATATGCCCACAGAATGGCAAAGATCAGTGCATGAATGTTCACAGTAGCCAAACCTGGAAACAACCCAAGTGGCGAATGGGTACACAAAGTGTGGCGTACACAACCACACAATGGAGCTTGGCTACCGAAAAGCATGAACTACAGATAGGCACAGCAACGGAAGAAACCTCAAACGCTGTGCAAAACTGAACAACACAAACAAAAATGCTGGGTAATTCCACTTATATGACATTTTAGAGCAGGCAAAACGCATCTTTGGTGACAGAAAGCAGACCAGTGGTTTCCTGGGGCTGGATTCAGGGTCTTTCTGGGTGATGGAAATAGTCTATATTCAAAGAGTGGTGGTGATTACAGATGCGTACACACATTTATCAAATTCCATTGAACAAATACCCTTAAAATGAGTGCATTTCACTGTACATAAATTGTACCTTAATAAAACTGATTTTAAAAGTTAGAGAAAAAAAGCCTGACCAGACAGTGGCACAGTGGATAGAGTGTCGGCCTGGGACACAGAGGACCCAGGTTCAAAACCTCGAGGTCACTGGCTTGAGCACGGGTTTGCCAGCTTGAGCGCAGGGTCACTGGCTTGAGCATGGGATCATAGACATGACCCAGTTCACTGGCTTGAGCCATAAGGTCACTGGCTTAAGCCCAAGGTCTCTGACTTGAGCAAGAGGTCACTGGCTTGGCTGGAGCCCCCTGGTGAAGGCAGATATGAGAAAGCAATCAATGAACAACTAAGGTGCCACAACAAAGAATTGATGTTTCTCATCTTTCTCCCTTCCTGTTTGTCCCTATCTGTCCCTCTCTCTGTCTCTCTCACTAAATAAATAAATAAATAAATAAATAAATAAATAAATAAAGTTAGAGGACCTGGCCAGTCGGCTTAGCAGTACAGCGTCAGCCCAGCATGTGGAAGTTCCGGGTTCGATTCCCGGTCATAGCACACAGAAGCGCCCATCTGCTTCTCCACCCCTCCCCCTCTCCTTCCTCTCTGTCTCTCTCTTCTCCTCACGCAGCCAAGGTTCCACTGGAGCAAAATTGGCCCTGGCACTAAGGACAGCTCCATGGCCTCTGCCTCAGGCACTAGAATGGCTCCTGCCGCAATGGAGCAATGCCCCAGATGGGCAGAGCATCGCCCCCTGGTGGGCATGCCGGGTGGATCCCAGTAGGGCGCATGCGGGAGTCTATCTCACTGCCTCCCCGCTTCTCACTTCAGAAAAATACACAAAATAAAAATATAAAAGTTAGAGGAAATAAAACAGGCACCAGGCCTATCTCAGATCGATGGAGACAGAATTTCCAGGAGCGGGGCGATGTTGCTGCATTGTGGGTGCTGAGGACCCCTCGCCCACTGAGTTCCCCTGGGTTCTGAGCCCCATCCTCTGGGCCCTAGCTTCAGGGGGCCGAGTGAGTCAGGAGAGGCCCAGGCTGAGTTTCTGGGAAGTCCCTGCAGTGCCCCGAAGGAGGAGCTCACAGGAGCGAGGCAGACAGCCCGTGGGGCAGAAGGCAGCCTGGCTGGGTGTGGGAGCCCAGGCAGCGGCTGGGGGGAGAGGGAGTGAGCAGTCCTTCCAGCCTGACCCCCACCCCCACCTCTTTGACCCCTAGGGTTCCAGCTGAGACTAGGAGGCTCCTACTCAAAGTGCCAGGGTCAGCTGGAGGTCTACCTGTCTGGCATGTGGCGCACGGTGGACAGCCAGAGCTGGAGCCAAAGAACTAACAGCCGGGAGGGACTCAGGCAGGCCTCCCAGATCTGCAGGAAGCTGAGCTGCGGGAACGCCTTGATCTTCGATCACATCGCTCACTTCAACAGCCCTCAGAGCCACGCCACCTGCCTCGGCCAAGTGGGGTCCTTCTCCAACTGCAGCTTCACCACGGCCGGCCAGAGGGAGCCTCTGAGCCTGATCTGCCTAGGTGGGTCCTGCTGGCCTGGGCACCAGCCTGAGGAGGCTGCCCAGGGCCTGGCATCTGGGGCCTGAGCACGCAGGTGCAAGAGGGTCCCTGATTTGCAACTGTCCCCGTGTGGCACCTGTCTAATGGGATGGAAAAGGTTGAGGACCTGGTTCTGTCAACTGCTAATTTCATTGTCTCCTCTTAACCTCTGTTTTCCCAACTGTAAAATGGGCCAGTAACACCTACCTCACAGAAGGCTTAGAAACAGTGTGTGGGCATGGGGCTTCCTGCGGCAGGAGGTACTTACATCATGAGTTCCAGGTCTTCTCAACACTGCAGTTGCCCTCAGCCCTCCCCACACCCCCCATTCTTCTCTCTTCCTGGCTCTTTCTCCCTCCTGGGGTTCCTCGCCGCCCCCCTCACAAGAGTGTCTCTCTGCAGAGCCACAGAAGACAACCCCACCTCCCACAAGGCCACCACCCACAACCACTCCAGAACCTACAGGTAAGAGGATTCTGAGGCGCCCTGGGGGGAGGGTGTCCGATGAGCAATTAAGACCACAGGATGCCCAGTTACACGTGAATTTCAGGTAAACATGAAAAGTTTTAGTAGAAGTAGGTCCCATGAAATATTTGGGATGGCAGCACTTCCCAGGGCCATCGGCCAGTCATCCATTTGTCTGTGTGTTGGAGCCAAAGATCCAGGAGCAAGGAGGGCCCCCCCGACGGCCGTTGTCGCTCAGACACACACCCCTCTCCCTTCTCTCCCCCCAGCTCCTCCCCGGCTGCAGCTGGTGTCAGGGCCCCAGGGCCTTCGGTGCGCAGGCGTGGTGGAATTCTACAGGGGCAGCCTGGGTGGCACCATCAGGTACAAAGATGAGGACGGCTTGGAGATCCTGGGGCACCACATCTGTCAGGCCCTCCAGTGTGGCTCCTTCCTGAAGCCCCTGCGGGAAGACGAGGCAACCGGGATCCATGCCCCCGGGGGAAGCAGGCCCTTGCCCATCCGATGGAAGATCCAGAATGCGAGCCGGGACCCCCTGGAGCAGTGCTTCAGGAGGGCCCGGCCCGGGGAGGACGGCCGCCCTCTCGCCCTTGTCTGTGCTGGTGAGTGAGGCCGGGCCGGACCCACAGGGGTCCCTAGCTGGCCAGTCACCACGTGTTCCCAAAAACCTCTGCATGGAGCACAGGGCAAGGGTACTGTGGAGAGCCCGAAGGACGTGCAGGGCCGATGGTTGGCCTCTAAGCGGTAGGCAGGGTGGGGTGCAGAGGCTGCAGTCACACCTGGCACCTTGGGAATCTCTGCAAAGCAACTCGAACAAGCCCACATGCACCGAATGCCACACAGGAAGGTGGGATCAGCATGACTTCCGGGAGGAGGCAAGGTCTCCTCGTGGGTTTTTTTTTTTTTTTTTACTATTTTTATTACTTTATTTATTTATTCATTTTAGAGAGGAGAGGGAGAGACAGAGAGAGAGAGAAGAGAGACAGAGAGAGAGAAGGGAGGGAGGAGCTGGAAGCATCAACTCCCATATGTGCCTTGACCAGGCAAGCCCAGGGTTTCGAACCGGCGACCTCAGCATTTCCAGGTCGACGCTTTATCCACTGTGCCACCACAGGTCAGGCCTCCTCGTGGGTTTTGAGGGAGAGAAGCATGGTGGAGCAAAGCAGAGGAGGCTTCTAAGGATGGGGGTCGCGGTTTGTGTCAAGGACCAGAGCAGGATGGAGCAGCTGGCAGGTCAAGCTTTGCAGGAGGGAAAGTTCATAAATCCCAGAGACAGAAGGGGTAGCAGGGATGGTGAGAGTGGCCCTGGGGACGAACTCCCAGAGAGACACCAAGCAGGCCCCCAGAGGGACACCGAGCAGGCCCCCAGAGGGACACCGAGCAGGCCCCCAGAGAGACAGCGAGCATGCCCCCAGAGAGACACCGAGCAGGCCCCCAGAGAGACACCGAGCAGGGCCCCCAGAGAGACACCGAGCAGGCCCCCAGAGAGACACTGAGCAGGCCCCCAGAGAGACACCGAGCAGGCCCCCAGAGAGACAGCGAGCAGGCCCCCAGAGAGACAGCGAGCAGGCCCCCAGAGAGACACCGAGCAGGCCCCCAGAGAGACAGCGAGCAGGCCCCCAGAGAGACAGCGAGCAGGGCCCCCAGAGAGACACCGAGCAGGCCCCCAGAGAGACAGCGAGCAGGCCCCCAGAGAGACAACGAGCAGGCCCCCAGAGAGACACCGAGCATGCCCCCAGAGAGACACCGAGCAGGCCCCCAGAGAGACACCGAGCAGGCCCCCAGAGAGACAGCGAGCAGGCCCCCAGAGAGACACCGAGCAGGCCCCCAGAGAGACACCGAGCAGGGCCCCCAGAGAGACAGCAAGCAGGCCCCCAGAGAGACAACGAGCAGGCCCCCAGAGAGACAGCGAGCAGGCCCCCAGAGAGACACCGAGCAGGCCCCCAGAGAGACAGCGAGCAGGCCCCCAGAGAGACACTGAGCAGGCCCCCAGAGAGACACCGAGCAGGCCCCCAGAGGGACACCGAGCCCAGAGAGACAGCGAGCAGGCCCCCAGAGAGACAGCGAGCAGGGTCCCAGAGAGACAGCGAGCAGGCCCCCAGAGAGACACCGAGCAGGCCCCCAGAGAGACAGCGAGCAGGCCCCCAGAGAAACACCGAGCAGGCCCCCAGAGAGACAACGAGCAGGCCCCCAGAGAGATAACCCAGCAGGGCCCCAGAGAGACACCGAGCAGGCCCCCAGAGGGCCTCCCGCAGAGGCTGCCCAGCCACAGGCCAGCACCTTGAAGGGACCAGAGATGCTGGTATGATTGAGGGAAGGTGGCCGCAAACCAGGACAATGGAGAAACTGAGGGAAAGAGACTATATGGTTCGATATAAGGAAGAATAAGCCTCGCCTGCCTGGGAGGGAGGGGGCTTCCGCCAGAGGGAGGGTCCCGGTGGAGTCCAGCCTTTAGGAAGCCTTACGTCGCTGGGCCAGGGACGGTGCCAGGGCATTCCTTCCTTTCCACAGCAGCCCTCGAAGCGGGGGCCACTATTATCTCCACTCTCTGAACGAGGGAGGAAGTTGAGGCCCTGAGAGGCTCCAATTCTGGCCCAATGTCATAGAGCACTGGCTGAGATGTCCCCTCAGGCAGGGTCACTCCAGATCCTGTCGTGTAAGCCACGGTGGTCAGGGACCAGCAGTACAGATGTCATCACCGGCGGGGAGGGGCTGGTTAGGAATGCAGATTCTCAGGCCCCACTCCTGACCTACTGAATCAGGGTCTGAGTTTCCGCAGGGCCCAGGGATCTGTGGGCACAGAGCTAGGAAGCTTTGCCCTGGACCACTCCTGCAAGCAGGACAGCCCTCCCCATCGGCTGCCTGGGGTGAATGAGTGAGCGCTGCCTCCTCTAGGCAGAAGCAGCCTCCAAGGGTCTCAGCCTCCTGAGGGGAGAAGGGCTGGCTCTCAGCCTCAACCAGCCCTCCTGCACGCTGCAACCTGCAAACCACAACTAGGGGGCTGGCCTTTGACGTTTGTTCTGAACAGGAGATTTACTAGGGTTTCGAGAGGTGGATGTTGCTATGGAAACTGGCCAAAGCTGGTGAGATCATATCTCCCTCTAAACTGAGCAGTGGGGGCCTCAGTGATGGATCAGGCCCCACCCTGACTAGCAGAAATGTCAGTCTGCCCCTCAGGGCACAGGGACAGGGCAGCAGGATTCCTGGCTGCTGTCCCCCCTCTGAATTGCCAGGACTCAGAGCAGGAGGTGTTTCCCATCCCTGCGCCTCAGTTTTCCTTTGTGTAAAGACCTTCCAGCTCTCATGGAGCAGCAGGAGAATGAGAACGTTTCTAAGAGGAAAGAAAAGCACTTCCCACTGCTCTTCCCTTAGCGCCACCTGGGCGGGGGCCACTCCCTGTTGGCGGGTGCCACCTGCCAGCCTCTTCACTGAGTGCCCATGTCGTGCCGTCTCAGGACAGCTGCTGGCAGCTGACTGGGTGGGGCTGGGGGTGCCTGAAAGGATGCCAGGAGGAGGGAAGGACAGAAAGGAAGGTTGTCCCACATGATGCCTAACGCCCCGCGAGGTGGCCTCCACTCTGGCAACAGCCCAGGGCCCCAGTGGCCAGGTACATAGGCTCAGGATCCAGGGAGTTCCCTCCAAACCTGCCTCCTTATCTCCCATTACTTCCCCACCCCAGATTTCCAGCCCAAGGTGCAGAGCCGCCTGGTGGGGGGCAGCGACGTGTGTGCAGGCTCCGTGGAGGTGCGCCAGGGCAGGCAGTGGGAAACCCTCTGCTACAGCTCCGCGGCCAGGGGCGCAGCGCGGTGGCAGGAGGTGTGCCAGCAGCAGCGGTGCGGCAACGTCACCTCCTACCAGGTGCAGGACGTCAGCGAGAAGACCTCCCGGGGGCTCTCGTGCCCCTGGGAGAGGCTGTCCCAGTGCTACCAGCTCCAGGAGAAAACCAGCCACTGCAAGAGGGTGTTTGTCACGTGTGAGTGGGCCACAGCACAGCCCACAGTGGGGAGGGGCAGTTCTGGGTTTTCCGTCTAGCACCCAGTGAGCACGTTTCTGAAGAATAGGCCCCAGGAGCTGGACTGAGAGCCCCAGACCCCCAGAAGAGGATGGGGAGATGCAAATGGGGGGGAGGGGGCCAGAGACGGTAATGAACGAGAGTCCAAAAGAGGGGACTGACTGGCCATCACTGTCAGGCAGCTAATAAATGACGGAACACCATTCTATCCTCCACTTGGGCAGAAAGAGTAGAGATAGTACAGATGTGCTGCATTAATGGTCACCGAGTAACACATCAGAGAGAGGAGGGCTGGGTGGCGGCTATTGGTATATGATCACATATCAGGGCCGTATATGGTGGCAGAAAGTTAAATAGCTGATTATGAAAGTGACGAGTGATAGCTGATGGTCAGTTGTTAGATGACAAATGGTAGGTGGGTGAATGTGTAGCAGAGAATCCCAGGGATGGTGGAGAGACAACCAGATCACCGCCTCCCATTCTTGCTGGTGAACAAGTGGGAGGAGCCAGCCAGCACCTTCCCCGAGTGGACAGTTCTGTTCCAGACGGGGTGGGGCTGACCCGACTCCTCTGCCTCCCCCAGGCCAGGACCGAAAGCAGGCGGGCCTGGGCGCAGGCACCCTGATGAGCATCATCCTGGCCCTCGTGCTCCTGGCCGTGCTGCTGGTCATGTGTGGCCCTCTCGCTTACAAGAAGCTGGTGAAGAAATGTAGGTACAGGTGCCCTGAACCGCCTCCCTTTCGAGTCTGTGTGGGGAGATGAGGAGGGGTCCCGCCTCTGCTTTGCCAGCCAGCCAGCCCCACCCCTCTCCAGCCCACTGGCCTTTTTCTGCCCCAAATACCAGAACTAGGAAGTCAGGCACATTGTAGTTGCCGAGTCACCCACACATGGGGCCCGGCTGAGACCCACTCCTGGACAAAGGGAAGGTGTGGCCATTCGATGATGACGGGTCATCAGCAGGGCCTCTGACCTCAGGAAACATGTGTCCCAGGCCCAGTGCCACCACCTACCAGCTGTACATGATGGTGACTAAGCCACTTCTCTGAGCCTGTTTCCTCATCTACCAAATGGGCGATTACTCACCTAGGGAATAGAGCAGGTGGTTGTCCCTGTCTTGCAGAACTCGGGAGAACATTATTCAAAACAAGGCCCAGAGGCGGGAAGCGTTGGCTGGGTCCCTACCACTTTCCCAGGTCTTATTCTGGTTCAAAACAGTCATTTCTGCCGGAGAACCAGTCACCCCTAGCACAAGATGGGTGCAGTTTCCTCCCCAGCACTCCCCCCTTTCAGCTGCATCTGTATCTCCTCCCATGCCCCCGCCAGCCCTTTCCCCTGTGCCCACGCATATGCTCACATCAGCCTTTCCTGTCTGTCACCCAGTCCGCCAGAAGAAGCAGCGCCAGTGGATTGGCCCGACGGCAATGAACCAGAACAGTAAGTGTCCCGGAGGCAGGGTCCTCCCCCAGCTCCAGCCAGTGTCCCTCAGAGCAGAAAGGAAGCCATGGAGGCAGGGTTGAGGCCCACTGCTGACCACAGACGGAGCCAGTGACTGCCCGAGCACTCTGATCTGCACCGGGCTTGTCTAAGGTGCGACTGTGCCAACAGGTGTTACGAGGCGGTGCTCAGGAAGGAGGACCCATGAGCAAACAGATTTGGATATCCATGAGTTCGCCAAGGCTGGACACGGGTCTTTATTTCAGCACTTACCAGAACTCTAATGGGCGTTTTTGCATTGTTCATCTCCAGAGCGGGGATGCATGGAGAAGGGCTGTTCAGGCTAGTTTCATCCTACAATGTCCTCATCCTGGAATGACTGTCCAAGGCCAGTTGTAAAACATTGGGATGCTGCCAGCCCCACCCCCACCTGGCCACCGTCCTCTCTCCTGGTGGCCACAGCCAGGGCCACCCTCACGGATGGAACCACAGCCCTCCTCCTGCTGCCCGCTCCACACTCTTCCCCCGCTCTCTTTTGTCAAGAGCCAGATCCTTCAGAAAGGCTCTGTGTGCTCAAGTCTTTTCTTCTAAGTAAAGGCTCTCAGCTCCGAGGGGACAGGGGTACATCTGTCCTATCTCATGTTCCAATTCACTCCTTAAAACTTATAGACCAACTGAAGGGAACCTACCAATCAGCTTGCTGGTCAACCCATAGCTGCCCTAAGTCTGACCCCACTGGTATGAACCTGCTCAAGAAGAAAGGAAAAGAGGAATGTGCTAAAGGAATCCTGGGCACCTCTGCACACACACCCCTTACACAATAGGAACAGGAAATTAAAGTTCTGGGCTCCTGTTGGGAAGGAGGAGGAGCAGCAAGAATAACATTGTCTCCTGCATCTGTCTGCTCAGTGTCTTTCCATCGCGATCACGCAACGACGGTGCGCCGGTCCCAGGTCGAGAACGCCCCAGGCTCGCACGGGGAGAATGAGTACAGCCAGCCGCCCAGGAACTCCCAGGTCTCGGCTTATCCAGGTAGGCGCCCGCAGGCGCTTTGAGCAGAGCCAGCAGTGCCTGAGTGCAGGTCTTGCGACCGGCCAGAGAGAAGGGCAGCCCAGAGAGGGGGGAGCGGAGAGGGGGCCCGAACTGCCTGCTGCCGGTGGTCACAGCAAGGTGTCGAAGGGACACAGCCTTAACAGGCCACTCAATTAGAGAGAAGGTGCTGGGATGCCATTAACTCCAGCACTGCTGTGACCCCACAGACCTGTCTCTCTGCAGGGCTGTGCTGGCCGGACAGTAAATGAGGCAGAACAGAGCCGCCCACTAGCCTGCGGGAGCCCTGTATTGAATGCTTCCCGACTGGCACTAACAGTTACACCCCAGGGAGCCTGGAGTTCAGCATCATTAGTGAACATTCGGCTGACTTGATCAAAGCAGATTCAGGGCTGTCAAGCCACTGCCTCGTAAAGCCTGTCTGATATGCAACAGCCCGCAGGGCTCTGGGATTAGCCTGCTGCAAATGGCCTTTCTTTCCACAGCTCTGGAAGGGGCCCTGCACCGTGTCTCCACCCAGCCCGATAACTCCTCTGACAGTGACTACGACCTGCACGGGGCTCAGAGGCTGTGAAAGGTGAGCACGGCTCTGGCGCCTGGTGATCCCCACTCAGCCCTGGAGATAAGCACCAGCCTCTGGCTCCCACTTCCTGCCCACCCTGCTCATCCCTGAATGAGGGGCTCCAGTGTCCTAACTCACGCAAAGGGAAAGCAGCAGCAAGCATCCAGGACTTAGGGGATGGGAGCTAACTTGGCCATTAGAGCAGAGGACTAACACCACCTCTTAAACTCTATCTCGGGAGCCCTGTAAGAGCCACTAGGAGGCTTCCTGCTGGACTTACACCCCTTCGGGGCAGTTACCCCTCTCCAGGGCAGTTACACTCCTCCAGGGCAGACTTACACCCCTCCAGGGCAGACTTACACCCCTCCAGGGCAGACTTACACTACTCCAGGGCAGACTTACACCCCTCCAGGGCAGTTACCCCTCTCCAGGGCAGACTTACACTCCTCCAGGGCAGACTTACACTCCTCCAGGGCAGACTTAGACCCCTCCAGGGAAGATTTACACCCCTCCAGGGCAGTTACCTCTCTCCAGGGCAGTTACACTCCTCCAGGGCAGACTTAGACCCCTCCAGGGCAGACTTACACCCCTCCAGGGCAGTTACCCCTCTCCAGAGCAGACTTACACTCCTCCAGGGCAGACTTACCCCTCTCCAGGGCAGACTTACACTCCTCCAGGGCAGTTACCCCTCTCCAGGGCAGACTTACACTCCTCCAGGGCAGACTTACACCTCTCCAGGGAAGATTTACACCCCTCCAGGGCAGTTACCTCTCTCCAGGGCAGTTACACTCCTCCAGGGCAGACTTACCCCTCTCCAGGGCAGACTTACACTCCTCCAGGGCAGTTACCTCTCTCCAGGGCAGACCTACACCCCTTCGGGGCAGTTACCCCTCTCCAGGGCAGTTACACCCCTCCAGAGCAGTTACCCCTCTCCAGGGCAGACTTACACCCCTCCAAGGCAGACTTACACCCCTCCAGGGCAGTTACCCCTCTCCAGGGCAGACCTACACCCCTCCAGGGCAGTTACCCCTCTCCAGGGCAGACTTACACCCCTCCAGGACAGTTACCCCTCTCCAGGGCAGACTTACACCCCTCCAGGACAGACCTACACCCCTCCAGGACAGACCTACACCCCTCCAGGGCAGACTTATACCCCTCCAGGGCAATTACCCCTCTCCAGGGCAGACTTACACCCCTCCAGGGCAGACTTACACCCCTCCAGGGCAGTTACCCCTCTCCAGGGCAGACTTACACCCCTCCAGGACAGACCTACACCCCTCCAGGGCAGACTTACACCCCTCCAGGACAGACTTACACCCCTCCAGGGCAGACTTACACCCCTCCAGGGCAGTTACCCCTCTCCAGGGCAGACTTACACCCCTCCAGGGCAGACTTACACCCCTCCAGGGCAGTTACCCCTCTCCAGGGCAGACTTACACCCCTCCAGGGCAGACTTACACCCCTCCAGGGCAGTTACCCCTCTCCAGGGCAGACTTACACCCCTCCAGGGCAGACTTACACCCCTCCAGGGCAGTTACCCCTCTCCAGGGCAGACTTACACCCCTCCAGGGCAGACTTACACCTCTCCAGGAGGAAGGAGAAGCCCTGATCCAGAGGGACAGCCACTGATCCTGACACTGAACTGGGCCTTGGGGCCTGACCCCCACCCCAAAACCACCTCCAGGATGTGGGGCTCCCTCCGCTGACATGCTGCCTTCTCACTTGCAGACCTGGGAACCAGGAGCGAGCATCCTGAGCCAGACTGTCCTGAGAACACCGCTTTTGCTGCTTGGAAACAGGTCCTGATTTCTGCCCCAGCCAGAACATGGACAGGGGGCAGGGGCCTCTCAAACATGTCCCACTGCCCTGCGGCTCGCAGGCTGGCTCCGACATCCCCCGCAGGAGCCCGGCCCAGAGAACCCACAACACAGCTCGCTGACCCCTCAAATGTGGTAGCTGTGCAAGGCCAGAGCCCACAAATAAGCAACGCCCCCAGCAGACACCTGGGGGGCCAGGCCCTGGAAGCCCCCTCCCATCTGTGGGGAGCGGCACCCAAGCAGAATTGGCTCCCTCCTCAGACTCGGACCCCAGTGAGGACTGACAGAAAGCTCACACGGGGGCGGGGGGTGGTAGCTGAGTTCTCTAGTGTAGTTTTAATGTCCTTTGTAAATAACACCTTTTCTACTTTCTGAGAAATAGAGTGCCCGGCCTCCTCAGTCAGGGTCACCCCCAACCCCGTGCCTCTGGACATGTCTGAGGGCAGGGGCACCTGATGCGGGGGGCGTGGCAGCCCCCACGGTCAGAGGACTGCACGCCTGAGAGACAGCTTAGCTGCCAGCTGGGGCATCGGGTGGGTGCCCAGACTCCACATGGCGCCCGACCTAGCGCTGGCCCCAGAACCACCCTTCCATCGGTGGCTCCCCCACAACCCCTCACTTCGATGCCTTTCCTAGAAGAGAGGACCGCTGGCTGTCAGGCTGGAAGGGCCCCAGTGCCTCCCCAAGACCCTGCACGAAGCGGGGACCTCATAAGCCCGGCCGATTTGGGAGTTTGCTTTGTACAGCAGTTCCAAGTCCAAAGCTAGAGGGGTTTCAGCCAATCACAGTTACCCTTCTCACGGGGTCGGAGGTCGGGCTGAACAGTCCTGTGGGTTGAGTAACTCCCTCAACAGAAACAGTCTCCTCTACTGGTCAGAGAGCCCAGACAGCGATTCCTGCAGCCTGGGTTTCTCCCAGGACATCTAAGCAGGAACTGAAGGGTCCAGTGAAGGGAGAGGCCGTGGGCCTCACTAAGCCCCGGTGTCAGAGGGTCCCCGAGACCAGGTCTCGAATCTGGGCCTTTCTCCACCCAACTGGTCACCGTTTCCACCTAGAACAGACATCAACGGTCCCACCCACAGAAGTCACTTTGGGGAAGCTACAGGGGAAGGGGTGCTCTCAGTGACCTGCCAGAAGTCTGGTGAGCACTCCGCCCCTTCAGTTCCCTCCCACCAGGCTCCGCCCTCCCTGCTCAGGGCTCGGGTCCTGCAAGAGCTCAGTGGTCAAGCCCAAGGCACGGATCTGCCCGACTGTGCTGGGAACGCAGGAACAGGGACAGACAGTCACACTCCCTACTTGGTGTGTGTGTGGGGGGGGGGGGCCTCAAAAGGGAGCCGAGAGGCTACTCTTAGGGGGGAGCAGAGGGTGTGAGCAGATGTCCCCTACCAGAGCCTTTCTTCATAAAAGCTCTTTAATCTTTAGTTTGGCCACCACACAGGGGCCTCAAGACAACCATGACCTACTTTAAAAACACCACCTCCCCCCCACAAATAGCTGCATTGAGGCAAGAGTCTCCTTAGAAAACTGTTTACCGAGTGGTGGCAGGTGATGCATTCCAAACACATCTGCTTAAGCCACTGGATGGGAACCATCTCGCCTCAGAGGCTCCTTGGCCAGGGTCCAGGCCGATGTCAGCAAGGCCCCTCCAGGGAGCACCCCGAGGCCGCCTCCCTTAGCTCTAAAGGATGCTGCACCGCCTCTGAAGGGGCCCACAGTCCTGCCTCCCAGAGCAGGGGCCACCCCTCAGCAGGCCAGCCAGAGAGGGCAGCGCTCACCTGTGCCCCCACCCCAGTCCACTCCTCTAAGCTGTGTTACTCACCTGACACTCAGAGGCAGTCCAGAGTGCCACTGGTTCTAGCACATTCTCTTCATGTGAAGTCAAGGAAACTGAGGGCCCGAAAGGGAAGCTCACTTGGACTTCCCAGCAACAAGCCTGGCTTTGAGGTTGTCACGCATCCAGGCCCTGGGAGTAATGGACGGAACGAACCCAACATGAAAGGGCAGTCCAGCAGCCTCTCCCCAGCTCACGCAACCGAGTGTCCTTTCTCACTAGGCTGGGAACCTCCGTGAGGCTTTAAATTTGACATTTAGGGTCCGTCCCCCGAGCAGCCTGCTCTGCATCAAGCCCACCGTGGCCTGGTGGAGGATGCCCAGATTTCACGTGATGGATGCCAGGGGGGAGGAGTCGTGGGGAGTGCGAGCCAGTCTGTGCTGGGTATCTAAGGTGTGGAAGCCCTGGGAGAGGACAAGGTGCAGGGAACATTCTGACTAGAGCCCAGGGGCTCCCAACCATGGGCTCCACTCCCAGCAGTACTGTGGCCTTTGAAACCTAACGACTTCCGGTACCACCGGGGCACGGCAGAGCCACTGAGGCCAGGTCAGACAGAGCTGGGTGTGACCCCCGCCCCGCCCCGCCTCCCTAGGCTGTGCACCCTGCTCACTGAACCACCCACCCTCATTTAAAGTGGGGGGGGGGCATCAAAGGGCCAGTGAGAGGAGCCAACGAGATAAGGCACATTGAGAGTTTCACTCGCTGTGTGCAGCCATTTCCAATACTGGCGACTCTGGGCATCGTCCACAGGCAGCCTGCCTGTGCCACATCACAGGGAAGGAAAAGCAGCTGCTCAATCAGAAACCTGGTCTTCTACTCCCTGGAAGCTGCGCTTCCTGCTGAAAGAAGAAGCCCCTCCCACGCCTAGAACCAGCTGAGCTCAGGGGGAGCTGGGGGGAGGCAGGCTGGCCCACAGCAGGGGACCGCCTGACTCCTGGTCAGTTTAGTGCCCCCTGCCCCTCTCTCCCAGTGTAGAAACTGGATGGGAGACTTGGGTCCCGGCTGAGGTTGCTGGACAGGCTGACAGCAGATGTCAGCCCAGCCCAGCAGGCTGCAGGAATGCACACGCTGCCCAGCCAGCCCCACAGCCTGACACGTCCAAGCTCCCCCGAGGGTGAGGCAAACGTGCAGATCCAGGCGTGGAAATGCCCAAGACGGAAAACCACAGTAGGAGAGGAAAGGGAAACACTGAAGAGCCAGGCCCTGGGGGTGAAGGCGCAGGGGAGGGCAGCGGCTCAGATGAGATGCAGCTAGATAGGGCTTTGTGGACATGAATCCAGGCGGCCTTTGAGCAGAGCACGATCCCGAAGGCAGTGGAAAATCAGTGCCTCCCCCACCCCTCCAAGCCACCGGCCTCCACTTCTCATTCCCACCGGAGCCACAACGCACGCAGCACAGAGCTCCTCAGTTTATTGTGGCAATTACGTCTACAACATACAAGCGGTCGTTCATCCAGTTCTGAGGCACTCGAACCAGTAGTCCATTAGTGATCTCTCTTCATAAATAACTTATGAGAAGCAAGCACAATTGGCAAGGGGCCGCCAGCGGGAATCGGGCATCTCGTCCACACACCCGCTGACGGCATGCAGGCTGGGAGGGCGGGCACCAGGTCGAGTTTCCTCGTCGGCCCCCACGCCACCAGACGGTGGGTGCTTGTGTAGTGGACATTTCAAGGCACATATGACTTCCTAACTGATAGCAGCTCCAGGGTCTGCCCTTGAGCCCTGGTTCACATCTGGAACAACCAAGTTAATGCTTTGTGCATCACACCCCCTTCGGGCTCTTGTCGCTTTACTGAACATGACTAAACCCCGCAATGGGCTGGGGGTGCCCGTGGCTCGTAGTCACAATCCTCGCCCTCTACATTCTGAAGACAAGGGAGACGATGCAAAGAAATGGACTCCGACATAGTGACGGTGTTTCAGAAAGCACCACTTGGGAGGTTACGGTTAGGACATCTTTTGGTGTCTGTCATTGGAGGGGTGGTGAGGGTGAGGGAGTTACCTCGAGGGGGCCTGAGGAAGAGGATGAGGGTCAGGGCTGCTGCAAATGAGATTCAAGGCACTGAAGGAGTGGTTGGGTGGGGTGGGCCTTGGGAAACATCAGCCAGGAGTGAAAAGCCCCAGCGGAGAGCAGGCGGCCGGGAGGCGACCTGGCCCTCCACTCCTAAGTGCGCCCAAAGTGACCATGCTCTCCTGGGCCAGACCTGCTCCCTCCCGTCCAGCCGCAAGGTCCAAGGTGACCACCTGGATTTTCCAACCAGCACAAGCAAGGTCTGGGGTCCGCCTTCACAATCCCGCCTTCTCACTGCATGGGCTCTGCTGCTGTCACTCAAGCAGGCACACAGGACGTGTTCATCTAAACTAGCCCATTGGAGTTCAATTATGGCTTTATGTGACTAAAAAATCATGAAGTATTTTTCCTGTTCCCTCCCTGTGATCCACCCCTGGCCATGGTCAAGGGCATCCGTAAATGGACCAGAGAGACACAAAGAGCTGCATCCCTTGGCGTGGGCACCACATTGAACAGGCTCAATCCCACAGGAGGGCAGCGTGCAGGGGTCAGAGACCAGCCGCCCGCCACTGAGACCACCTTGCACTGCGGTCAGGTGTCAGCAGTGCAGACACAACAGATGGTCACAAACGTGGGGCTCACTTGTACAGACGTCCAGGGAGGTGCTGAGCTCCCAGCCTGGCTAGCACCAGAAGAGGCCAAGGCCAATTCCTGAAAAGAGATGCTCTCTTCCTCTAAGGCCAGTAAGTGCTGTGACCTCCTGGTGCCTTCCCAGGGTTTGCGGGCTCCCAGCCAGGTCCCCCCGAAGTCCATGGAGAATGCCAACGCCACTTCCAATTTAACCTCAAATCTCAGCAGTAGGTGGGTCAAAGGTTGTGGTGCAGGTGGAAGTCGGGACGGGTCGAGGGTCAGGACCCTGTCTAATACCCAGGCCAGGCAGGACCCTTGGGCGGCGGAAACCCATAGGGAGGGGCAGGGCCCGGGGGGTAGGGGGGCTGAGGGGAGCCTGCGGGCTGGGGCTGGCCCGGGAAGCTCGGAAGCTGGGGCTGCGTTGGGTAAAGAGGTTTTCCTCCTGCCGAGAGGTAGGAGGGCTGCTGAGGATAACCAGGACTGGGAGTCTGGCCCCCGGCCAACGGGTACCCGGGGCCAGAGGCACCAGAGGGGGCCACGGAATAGCCAGGCCGGGGCGGCGTGCTCCTCTGTGGGGACCAGAGGTAGCCCGCAGCAGCCCTGGGCCCTGGCTGGGCACACGGGTACGGGGGACCCCCAGGCCCAGTGTAGGAAAAGGAGGGCTGGGACACCACCGGGAAGGGGGCCGGCTGGAGCGCGCCATGGGCAATGGGGCCCGGGGGCAAGCTGGGAGAGGGGCTGTAGGGCAGAGGGTAGGGAGGCATTCCCGGGGGCTGCAGGGGCGGGAACAGCTGCTCTTCGGGCACAGGGGGGGTCGCCTGGGGGACTGGATGAGACGGGGGCGGGGGGCGGGGAGGAGGGGCGTCCCCAGCCGGCTCCTGGGAAGCTCTGGGCTTCCTCACCACATCCTGGAGCTTCTCCACGCGAACCCGGCGCAGATGCGACAGCATCCTCATGGCGGAAAAGTTCTCCAGAAAAGTGTCCAAGGACACCTCGCCCTCCAGGAACTTCTCAGCCATGGCCTGGAAGATATGAGGTTGGTGATGACAACAGAGGCCTGCCAGGAACAAGGCTACCCCATGGTCCCCCAGGTCAAGGATCAGCAGCAGCCGCCTCAGCTGCCGCAGGCACTCCGTGCCTTCTCTCCCCATCACTGCTGACATGCACACACTCCCTTGTGCGTCTGTCTCCTCCACCAGGTCAACTCCTGAAGGACAAGGACTACCTGTCATGGTCCCCACTGTCCCTCGCCCCCGGCAGTGTGATCACGAGGGCAGAGCATCCCAAGGGCTGGAAGGACCTGGCAGCTTCTCCCACCGAGAGCATGGCGGAGTGGAGAGCTGGCCGGCCGGCCCACAGAGACCAGAGATGCCCAGAGGGAAGCAGGAAAGAGAGACCAGGCAGCCCCCGGTGCGAGGAGGGGGCCCGCCTCAGTCCTCCAAGGCTCCCGCTGCTCTGCCCTCCATCCTGGTCTGCCAGCTGCCTGTGACCTTCTCGTCAGTCACCCTTTCTGCTTCAGCCAGAGAGGCTGGGTTCCTGCTCTCGGCATCTAAACGGGCCTCCACTGGGTCATTCATGTTCGCCACCCACTATGTGCCCTTGTCCCGTCCGGTGCTCACTACAGGGGCCCCTGCTCCAGGGCTGACACTATTCAAGGGAGAGGGGCTGTCAATGGCATCTCACCTCAGACTCTTCTTCAACCTTCATGCCTTCGATCTGCAGAAGGTCTAACAAGGTCCCCGGCTGCAGCGCCGAGGAAAACTTCTCTGCAACAGAGGCAGAAAAGTGGGCATCTCACAAGTGCCTCTTGAGTCAGTGCCAGAGGCCAAGGGTTCAGCAAAGACTCCCCGAGTGTCCTCTGTATGTGCTGAGCTGAGCCACCACCCTGGGGCTGCTGCAGGTCCCTGAGGTCACCTTTCTGAGCAGAAAGCAGCTCCACTGAGCCCAGCCCAGACCTTGGCTACCCGGCCTCCCAGCCCCTGCCCTGAGCTGCCTCACAGGGGACTCACTTCACCCGTCTGAGCACTGAGCATCTCTGCTGTCAGACCAGAATAGCCCACCCACTGTCACAGATGGCAGGTCCCAGGACACGGAGAGCCGGGACCAGCTCTGTACAGCGCAGAAGCTGAGCTGGCCGGGCTGACAGTGCCAGTGCAGGGTGCACGCTCTCTGGGTTCAAATCCCAACTCCACCTAGCTAGCCGTATAACCCTGGCCAAGTTCTGGAATCTCTGAGCCTTTTTCTCATCTCCAAAATGAGAGTAACAGCAGGACCTACCCTTTCTGTAGGTCTGTAGGCTGTAGTAAGAAAAACACATGCAAAGCGCTTAGCACAGGGCTGGGACGTGGTGGCCCTCAGTAACCTCAGTAACCGCTGCCCTTTCCTGTCCTGGGGAAGGCACAGGACTTTGTTCCTCCATGCAATTCCAGCAGCTCTCCCCACACCCGGAATGGGACCCTGAGTAACAGAGGAGCCCGCAGCCCTCACTCCCAGGATCCAGGCGCCCCTACCCAGCTTTGCCTTCTGCTCCTGGCAGCGTTCCACAAGCTTCCGGAGCTCCTGGTACTTGTCCGAGAGGTTTGAGCGGTTGATCTCCAGGGGACCCTGGAACTCCAGGTTCCGCTCAGCCAAGCTCCGGTTGGTGGCCAGTGCCATTTCCCGTTCCAGCTGCAAGTCTTGGATCTAAAAGAACAGGACACTTGACCATAAGAATTACCACCACCGCTCACCACAAGGCAGGCTGGTCCAGGGCTTCTGGGACTCACTGCCCACTATGGGAACCATAATACTCAGCCCTCAGCTAGAGTCAGGTGGGCCTGAGTTCAAACCCTGAGCAAGCGCACTGACCAGGCACCTCACCGAATCCTAATCCAACAGTCCACGTGGTGGAGACATGTGGGACACTGATGGTGACAGCTTCCCCAGAGCCACAGGGCGGGCCCAGCAGGGACTGCGCAGACTCCTGGGGGGAAGTCACAGGTTCTTCTAGGAGGGAAGGGTCCAAAAGTCCCCACCACTTATCCATGAGATTCGGTCTGCAGTAGACTAAGACGGCCCAAGCCAGACCACACACCAGACAGGCAGTGAGGCCCAAAGTAAGTTACTCTGAGGGGTAAGAACGCCAGGGACACCGTGACACACTCAGGAGACCTGCCCTGCTTCCTAGGCCACGTGCGTGTCCTGCAGAGAAACTGTACAAATGAGCTAAGAGTGGGGCCCCCAAGAACTAACTACAGGGACTCCCGATGGCTAGCGGACTCCCACCATCAGGTGACCTGAGGCCCTAATTCCCACCTCTGTGCCTAGACGTGACCCTGACTGCACTTCCCCAAGCCAAGCAGTGCTCTGCCCTTCAGCCAGGTCCTCGCCACCCGCTGTGAGGTGGCAGCCACAGAACTGCTTCCCAGACCTGCTCTGACCCAAAGCCTTGTCCACTTACCAAGGAGTTGTTTCTACTGAGAGGGGAGCAGAGTCAGAGCCACCACCCCTGAGACACGGACAATACACCTACAGCCCCACGTGCCCAGGAAGAGGGGACTCAGTGTCCAGTAGAGGGCTCAGGGCACAGCTGGGCAGGACCAGCTTCCCCGCCGTGGTCAGTGCACGATGACCCCAGCCTGACTGGCCTGCCCCTCCCCCACCAGACACAGGAGGCCCGGGACCCCTGGAGGAGGGGCTGCAGGAAGGCCTGCCCCCCCGCAGATCCCCATTCACAGGGCCTCGAACCCTGCGCCCCAGGGCCAGCCTGGAGTCTGCTCCTCGGGCTCCAGACTGGAAAGAGGGGCCGCACAGCTACCTTCCCTCACAGGGCCCAGCTGCCAGGGCCCAGCCACCGTCTCTCAGGTCTGACCGTGACGGCAAGTGGCCCGCGTCTGCGCGGCCTGATCTGCTGCCACAAACACCATCTTGAGGCATCTGGCAAGCACACTGACTCAGGACGCTGACACTGGGGAGTTTCAATTTTGCTTTTATTAGCCACAAAAGCTTTCTTTACTTATGTGACGGACCCAGAAAGGGAGGCTCAAGCTTCTGCTCAGCTGCCCCCCTGGGGCCCCACAGACCTCTGGCCCTCATGTGCATCCACTGCCTGCCTCTTGGGTCTTAACCAGTAAACCTTTGCTCTATCCTTTCCCCCTAAACCTTGTCCTGCTCACTGCTGTCTCCTCTCCCCACAGCCTCCCCAAATCTTCCTCCCTCGGGAGTTCACTATGGAACCTCCCACCAGCCATTTGTAAGAGGTCAATGAGACAGTTCCCGCAGGCGCCCCAAAGAGCTTGCCAACCCCACCTAGACTCCGTTCACTCTTCTGCATGGAGCCAGCTCCCTTTCCTCCCAGTGAAGTCCACATCCTGAACTCAATGAGCTCCAATCTCTCCTCGCAGTTCCACAGCGACTCAAAACCCAGTCTAGGGGCTCTGAAAGCCTAAGAAGCTCGCCTTCTTCGTGTCCCTCAGTTCCCCTCAGAGAATCCATATCAATTAGTCAGGATGGTGGCATGCCACAGAGTTCGAGCCGCCGTCTGCCCAAGAGGCAGTTCCTGCTCACGTGGGCCACGATTCTGCCCTTGACCACTATGCCACCAGCCTGCCCAGCCAGTGTCAGCTACTGATCATTATATAAAGATTCACTTCTACCACACGCACACTTTACAGCAGTCCTTGGAATTCCCATAACATGGTGCTCGTAGCAGATTCAAGAAGCACTTGGTGCTTAATATGTAACCAACAGAGATGGAAGATGCAAAACAAAGACCTGTGCAGTGCCCAGCAAGGGGCCAGCTCAGAGCCAAACCCTGGCAGAGCGCACGGCCCAGTGAACCATCTACAGATCAGCCTTGGACGTGAACCGAGACAAGCGTGCTTCATGTCCTCGCTGAGTGAGGTCCGGGGGCGGGGCGGGCCACAGAGTCCCCGTGCCTCCCCTCGCACAGCGCCTGACACGCTCCCCTGCAGCCTCGGTGGAGATGGCTCGTTCAGGCAGAAGGGCCGTGGGGGGCACAGAAAGGCCAGGAGTGAGGACACCTCTAACAGAGGGAGCTGCTCAGGGGCGGGAGCGGAGAGAAGCAGGATGGGAGGCTCCCTTTTCCTTTTTATTGTGAATTCCGAGTCACATTACACCTGTGCATCAGCAAAAATAATCAAATATCCCAAGTGCCAATCAAATGAGCTCGGCAGACTTGTGTTGTGTCGCTACCTAGTATGAAGGGCAGCAGTGAGCAGACACTTCTAGGGCAGTGGACAGGCAGCAGCCCCTCAGGGGGCTGTGCGGCCACATCCAGGCGCTGCCTCTCCTGCCTCGCAGGGGAGTCCACAGGGTCACAAAGACAGGATGGGGCAGCCCTTTACAAAGTGTACAGCTCTGTACAGACAGAGGGCTCTTTTCATTCCCGAGGACGGGGATTTGGGGCTGACAGGACCAAGTGCCAGTTCTGACCGGAAATGGGATCAGTCAGATGAGCCCACACCCCAGTCTGAGCAGCGCCACCTGGAGAAGTGGGGCCACAGGCCCCTGAGAAAGGCAGCTATAAAACAAGACTGGTGCTTCTAGAAGCTGCCTGCAGACTCGGGTTGCCACAATGGCGCGGAACTCCTCGCTGTGTGGGTTCATGTGAGGGCCCCGGGCTCCCCAGCCCTGTCCCCCTGAACTCTCAGGGCGCCCAGGAACTGGGCCGACTCCTAATGTGCATCTGGCTGGGTCCCAGCCAGGGGGACGGCCACAGAGAAGGGAAATGAACTTGACTCCAACTCCCAACCAGCCAGCGTTCTTCAACGCCTCAGTCCCATCTGCTGGCCTTTCCTGGGCCCCAGGGACAGTGCCTCTACCTCAGGGGCCTCCTGGGCCAGCCGGTCAATGGCCTCCGAGTCGCTCTGCAGCTCCTCCAGCTCCTCCAGGGTCTTGTCTTTCAGGGTCTCCATCTTTCCCTGTGAACACAGAACGGTGCTGGCGTGAGGAGAGCAGCTGCCGGGGAAGAGACCCCGAGCCCGCATGTCTCTTCTCTGTGAGAGACATGGGAGCTTTCTGAGGGTGCTGCACTGCTCAGAGGGGCTCCCGAAGGAGCAGGGGGCCCAGTTAGTGTGCTCCTGCCACCCTGCCCACCCCACCCCCAGGGAGACCAGGGAGCCGCTCCTTCCACCCAACCAGGAGAAACAGGACATGTGACAGCAGCTGGCAGCCGGAGGGAGAACACAGATGGCGTCCCCAGGGGCAGATGGGAGGCAAGAGGGGAGCCAGGCAGCCAGGGACAGAGGGGAGCCCTGACGCCAACATCCACTCCGGCAGGTGTCTATTTCCATCTGAACCAGAAACACACCCGGCCTTCACATGCAGGGGCCTACAGGTTTCAATATCACAAGTTCAAATGCCGCAGCTGGCTATATTTAGGGCACTGACAAGCTCAGGTCCCCTTAAGTGTTGTCTGCAACTGCCATCCTCTTCACATGCCACAAAAACTGACTGCCACATGGGCAGCCTCGGCCTTGTCACAACAGGGGGGAAAAATCACCAAATGGCTTCCAAGGCAATCAGGAGGAAAAGAAATCGACCGACCTGAATAGAATGTCTGCTTTAACTAAAGAGCTCATTTCAGCAGTCCCCTCCCTCTGTCATTCTGCCCAGAGGGACACTGATGGTTTGTATGACGAGGGGTCCCAGCCAGACCCCAGGAACCAAGAAGAGAAAACACAAACACACAAACATAGCAGTACCGGCTTCCTTTCCTGACAGGGCCCTCTGTGTCTATCTGCTGTTATCTTTCCTAGAAAGGCGTTCTGTAGGGTTAATGTTAGTTTTCTCATTACACAGGCCGTTAGGTTTCTAAAGATTCTGACACTACGGGAAATCTGAAGGCCCTGCTGTACCCCCGCACCAGGGCTGGCCTCCAGTGAGTCAGCACCGACCGCTTGGCCAAGGAGATGCTTTGGAATCAAGGCCCAAGGCTAGAGCCAGAGCAACCTTCTCTGGGCCTCAGTTTCCCCAACTGCAATAGAAAGGGAGAGGTATCTCCTGGGTCATGAACGTTGAAAACAGACAAATACTGATAAATACCAACCACACACCCCATTTGGCAGAAAAGTCTTGCTTTGTGAAGAACACAACACCTCTGAAATGCAATAAAACAGGTACACCTGTACACAGCCACCTACTGATAAACAGGTACACCTGTACACGGCCACCTACTGATAAACAGGTACACCTGTACACGGCCACCTACTGACAAACAGGAACACCTGTACAAGGCCACCTACTGACAAACAGGAACACCTGTACAAGGCCACCTACTGACAAACAGGTACACCTGTACAAGGTCACCTACTGATAAACAGGTACACCTGTACACGGCCACCTACTGAAAAACAGGAACACCTGTACAAGGCCACCTACTGAAAAACAGGAACACCTGTACAAGGCCACCTACTGATAAACAGGTACACCTGTACACGGCCACCTACTGATAAACAGGTACACCTGTACAAGGTCACCTACTGATAAACAGGTACACCTGTACAAGGCCACCTACTGACAAACAGGTACACCTGTACACGGCCACCTACTGATAAACAGGTACACCTGTACAAGGCCACCTACTGACAAACAGGTACACCTGTACACGGCCACCTACTGATAAACAGGTACACCTGTACACGGCCACCTACTGACAAACAGCTCCCCAGAGAGGACCAGCACCATGTCCATTATCTACTGAGGGCTGAATGAATGAAGCCCCCTCGCAGAGAAGGAACGCCGGGCTTTGCCGTGCACCTGAGCCCTGGGAGACACTTGCTGGAAACACCTGCAGGGCTCTGTCAGGAAGCCGGGGAGGGCCCAGAAATCCCTCTCCAGGAGGCGCTGATGCAGCCAGTGTGGGGCCAGGATCTGAGAAAGGTGGTAGGTAGCGCCTTATTAGTCGTGTGACCACGGGGGCTACCGGGTACAGCACTGCAGTATGAGTGTCACACGCGCTGATCCTCCTAATCCTGCTCGGCCCTGCAGTCATAAAAGGTCCTCTTCCACGTCATTTCCCTTTCACTACGGGCACAAGCAGTTTAAATGCTTCAGGGATTTCAGATGTGAAACACACCCACTTCACAGACGGGGCCACCCCAGTAGAATGACCTCTCGCAGTCTGCCTGGCACGTCCTGGTGTCCTCGACACCACTGAGAACAGGCCTTCTGTCCGTTCAGCAAGCGCTGAGATGTAACTGGCCACAGGAAGATGCAGGACTTCTCTGTTTCCTCACTTGTTATCCCTCTTAAGTCCACTACGCCCATGTCACAGGTGGTGCACTTAAGGCAGAGTGGCACATAACTCGCCTGGGGTGACAAGGCGGGCACACCTGACCTAGGCGCCCTGCCCCTGACCCGCTGCGCCTTCCAGGAGGCCCTCCTACCTAGCCACCTCCTCCCACCCCGCCCCACAGGGCACCGCTGCAGGGGCTGCTCGGGCTCCCACCCCCACACATGCCAGCCTTTTCCTGTCTAGGGTCTCATTCTCCTTACCTATAAAATGGGCACTCAACCCCTGATGGTCACAGGGCTTTTTTCTTCTGAAATCAAAGCCCTCTGCAAACACTCCCATTAAATTACATCAGTGGCGGCTTCTTTCTGCGGCAACCGGGAGAGGTGTATCTTCGGACGCAGCGCGAGGCAGGCGGCGGAGGCGGCGGAAGCGGAGCAGAGCCCCCGGGGCCTTGCCAGGGCCACAGTGGCGGCAGTTGGGCCCCCGTGCCCTGGCGGCGGTTTTCAACCTTTTTCATCTCATGGCACACATAAACTAATAACTAAAATTCTGCGACACACAAAAATACATACTCTTTGCTGATCCAACAAAAAAAAAATAGGTATAATTTTCATTCGCACCAAACAGCCATTATTGTATTGACTGTTGTCTTTTTAATTTGACAATCTACAGGAAAAGTGGTCAATGCTCCTGACTAGACAGTCAGGTATTGCACATTTTAAAAATTCTTATGGCACACCGAATATGAAAATCGCTGATTCATATAATCATTTCAGTAAGTAAGCAAACACAAGGCTTAATTACCCCAATTTCAGGGATGAAAGGAAGCCGGAAAGAAACAGTGGATGCTTGGTATTTAAATTTCACAAGAACCTTGGCCCACCTGCTCTGTCCCCGAGAGGGGAGTCAGGAGGATTGTGCAAGATGCCCAGATTACAGGTCTGAAAGCCCAGGCCCAGGGCCCTACCAGGCCCCATCCGGGCCCTCTGACAACCTCTCAAACCCCGCAGGCAAATGCCTGTCTTGTGAGCAATGCTGGCCTCGGTACCGGTACCGGTGCCTTTCTTCCAGAAGGCAGAGCCACCAATGGGCTCAGAGCAGCGAACACTTCTCTGGGTCCCTAATCTGGAAAAGGAGACAGGAACACAACAATATTTTGCCCCAGGCCCACAAAGCAGGGGCCCCTGACCCCTGGGCACCTGCTGCTGGTAGTGTTCTGTCTCCCGGTCACCCAATGTGGCAGAAAATCCAAACCAGCACTACTCAAAGCGGCCACAACCACTGGGGATGTCACAACCACTGGGTATGTCACAACGCAGAGAACTGGGGGGGCCATACTAAGCAGTTATCTGGGGACCCAGAGGCCATGGGCTTTTGTGTCTGGAGTGCCTGACAAGCTGAATTAACTCACCCCGCAGCACCCAGGCCTGACCAGTACCCCCCTCCACTTGCCAAGGTGCCCAGGAGGATGCTGGGTACTGGGGGACGGAGACATTTGGAGTCTGCCATTTGGAAGGATGGGACAGAAAGAAAATGAGGTGAGAAGAGACAAAGGGAAGGCAAATGGCTTATTCACCTTTTTATTCCCAGTGACACACAGACAACTCCTAACAATGTCTACAGGCCGGAGGGAGAGAACCCTGGTCAGTTGGTGGGCGAGTCATCAAGGCACGGGGATGTGAGAACAGGGCTCCTCTACTTGTTCTGTCTTCACTCCTTTCTTCATGTTTTTATGGAATAAGCACGCGATGTTTATTCATCACTACCTGCCATGTACTATGTAAGAACCCAAAGAAAGGAAGAAAGGGTAAATGGGGCCGGCGGGGTGTAAGTAATACCTCCTGAGCTCTTCCTGTGCGCCAGACACAGCCTCAGAATACAAACACAGGTGCTAGTTCTCCAGGAACTCATCTGGGCTTTCACACGTGACTGTTACAACAAAGCATGGTGAGAGGGGTGCGTGAGGAGGGGACAGTGCTCTAAGGAGTGGGGAAGGGGACAGCTCTGCGGGGCGGGGGGTGGGGAGCCCCCAAGCCCTCACTCACGCTGGGACAGAAGTCCGAGGGTGGAAGGCAGAGGACAGATGACAGCAGGGCCCTCGCAGAGACACAATGGGTCCGTCTGCAAGGCCAGGAGCAAGAAGGCTGGTGAGGAAGGCAGGTGGCCGCCGTGTTCACAGGAACAGCGAGACAACACCTCTTAGGGGGTGAGACCATCACCTCAAAGAAGTTCAGATGGGGAGCAAGGTGAAAAGGCACTTGGTCCCTCCACCAGCAGGAGGACATGTCACTATTTCCTCGATGACAAGTCCTGAGAAAGAAAAACCTTTCTTTTCTCTTTTTTCCTTTTCCTTTTTTGTTCTGTTTTGTCTCCTCTGCAGCTTTCATCTCCACCAGAGATCACAGAAGTCAAAACCCTGTGCGTACAAGGAGAGGCAGGTGCACCAGAGGCCAAGCCCCTGGTGGGGACATGTCCCTCGGGACAGCGTGGGCTGCAGCCCAGTGTGGGCACCTCCTGTAAGCAGGAAGGCAGGCCCCACTTTGCGAGACCTGCCCGGTCTCCAAGGGAAGCTAGAAATCTAGACCCTTGTACCATCTCTCCATTTTTAAATTTCAGTAGCCAATTCAAAATTGTCAAAAAGCACTTGGTGGACTGTGGTTTCAACCTGAAATCAACATACCCTCCAAGAGAGACAGCTGCCAGGGGGGGGACAGACTTCACAGGAAAGGAGGGAGGACAGAAGGCAGAGGGCACACATTCGCCAAGAGTCCTGGACTCCAGCAGTGCTGCCCTGGGCCTTTGCAATGCAGACACTGCCGAGGGGGACAAAGTCTGTGCCACTGGCCCTGGCGGCCTGCCTCTCTGGTCTCAGCTACCTTCTATGACTTTCTATCTTGGCCGAATCAATCTCACACGCCTTGAACACAGGGAACACGATTAGGAGGCAGATATGAGGAGGCTACACTGCACCCTGGTGGACTGAAGCCAGAGGCAGCATCCTTTCTGGCCTCTGGGGAGCAAAGGGTAGGGTGGGACGGGGCTGCAGAATGTCGAGGAGAGGAGAAGCTGGGAAGGGCTCAACCCAGGACAGCACCCCACATCTGTCCTTAACTGAGAGGGGGCGGGGGGAGCAACGCACTGATGGATCTCCGCCAGGACTGTTCAGCTCAAAAACAAGAGTTCCACTTAGATCGAATCTTTTAAAGAATAAACTGAGAGGGAAATAAAACAGCAAAACGCAGCATTTTCTAAGCACAAGGTGCTTAGAGCGGAGTAAGGCGTGCCAGGCCTAGGGATGCTTGTCGCGTCCCTCCCTCCACACAGCCAGCTCTCCCTACAGAATGCACAGGGAAGAGGCACAGAATCTGGGAACAGATGCCTTGGCTCTGCACTTTGGCTCCACAGCTACTCAGCTGTGTGACCTTGATCAAGTCCCTGAGCCTCAGCTTCCTTCCCTAGAAAACAGGCACTGCGAAGATACTGCCACCTTGGGGGCCTGTGCAGCAGGTGGACAGGGCTTCGCAGGCTCTAGCACGGAACAGACACTAACTACTCTGCCTCCTGGGGGTGATCTGATTATCAGGGCGACTCCTGACACCCCTGGGGCTCAATATGGAGTCAAGCAAAATGACTGCCATTATTCAACCGTGACACGGAACTGTGACTGGGCCAGCGCCACTGTTTTCCCTGGCTCCAGTCCCCTCACCGTTACCAGACAACACTTCCTTGCCAGCTACTTTCAAGCCTGAAATCACACTGCAAGGAGAGTTGGGTTTCTTGTACATTTCCCACATCCACCTAAGGTAGCATAGGAAGTTGTTACCATAGCAACTGGCACAGTTCAATCTCAAAGTATTATACAAAACGGGCCCCATCCCACCCTTCATGTCAAGATCGCTTGCGGTTGCCTAAGAAAACTTATTAATCCTGCTTCTTAACGAGGAAATATTTGTTGACCTGATCTATTTTTCTCTTCACAGAATGATGCCAGCCATGCAGCCAAGTATCAAACTGTTGCGTCACCTGACTTCACAGAGGAGGTGATAACAAATCAAACCATCATGCCAGTCTCACCTGGCCCAAAACACCATCTGATTCACCCGCCCCACAATTTTGAAAAATTGTCATGTAAGCCCCAGAAGGGAGACCTTTCCAATGTTCAGTCTTTCTAAGAAATTTCTGAAGTTGGGGTTGTGGGTTCCTCCCACCCCAATGCTAAACAGTTAACAATGGCGTGAAAGGCAGTAGAAAGAGTTCAGGGCTCCACAGCCCACGGTCCTGGATCTAAATCTCAGTGTGACTTTGTCCTAGCTACTTGATCCTGGGCAAATTATAGAATATTCAGCCTTTCTTATTCTGTTTCTCATTGGTAAAATAGCGCTAATCCCTCCAACACTGTCAGGCTGCTGTACGGATTTAATGAGAATCAAACGAGAGAACCTCTGGAGGTGCTAGAAAAAGCACCAGGCAGGCGCCAGGTAACAATCACACACAGTCACACCTTACGTGTAAAATGCTACCCGACAACCTTGCCAGGCACCCCGCAGGGAGGGCTCTGAAAGGCAGGTCTCAGAGGGAAGCCAGGCTGACTTTCTGACACAGGCTCCAAATAAAGCTGAACAAAGGTCTTCAAATAGAAGTGTGCCCATTCATCTAAGGGGGGATGCACCACCTCTCAGAAAACTGCCACCTACACATAAATATTTATATATAACAACCAACAGAATGCTCAACAGTCCACGGAGTCACTCCATCTGACCCCCTTTCCCAGAGGCTGACACCTGAAGGACAAGCAGGCACTTTCAGGATGCATGTGTGGGCAAGGAGGTTCCAGGCAGCTGGCAGGCAGGGCAGCCGAGCTGGGGTCCTGGAGGGCGGTGGTGAAGCCAGGCTCTCTCACCTACCTCTGGTCCCCTCTTCAAGCCTCCAGTCCACCAGCAAAACAGCAAAGGTGGCAGCAACCAGAGCTGATGATGTGCAGAGCACTTATTATGCACAGAGCACTGTGCCAGGCATTCTGTTCCTAGCAACTGGTGTGATCCTCACAACGGGCCTTTGCCACTGTACGTCCCTCAGCTTTCCTCATCTGACAGAAGAGAAAACTGGGCCAGAGAGAAGTTCCAGAGCCTGACTTTCACCCAAGGCAGCCTGGCTTTGGGGCCCCCGCTCCCCACCACTGTGCTATGCTGCCTCTCAGTCAAGTCCATGTCCATGAAGCACTGAGGAGGGAGCAAGCCTCCCTTCTCCCTTGAGAGGGAGAAACCAGAACACAAAGGAAAGGAGCCGGCAGGGGTAACTGAGTCAGCCAGTTATAAGTTAACTACATCCCATAGTTCTCTCAATGGTTGCTTACAGCGGCTTGCAACACAAAGTAAGAAAAGCAGGATCTGTATGTGGCTACAACCAGTAATCTCAAAACCCCTTCCCCCTTACTGACCCCACCGAAACTCCCCCTCCCCTCTCCTTCAGTCCTGGGAAACTTTAAACAAAGGAATCACGCACCCATTGCTTAGATACTGTACAGATATATAACCTGTACGAAAATCTAATTTGGGGAGCTCGTGCTTTGGTGCTACTGCGTCACATGCTCCGCTGGCTACTAAGAAATCCTCCTTCCTTTATTTATTTTTTTCTTTTTTTTTTTTTTTTTTTTTTTTCCATTTTTCTGAAGCTGGAAACAGGGAGAGACAGTCAGACAGACTCCCGCATGCGCCCGACCGGGATCCACCCGGCACGCCCACCAGGGGCGGTGCTCTGCCCCCCAGGGGGCGATGCTCTGCCCATCCTGGGCGTCGCCATATTGCAACCAGAGCCACTCTAGCGCCTGAGGCAGAGGCCACAGAGCCATGCCCAGCGCCCGGGCCATCTTTGCTCCAATGGAGCCTTGGCTGCGGGAGGGGAAGAGAGAGACAGAGAGGAAAGCGCGGCGGAGGGGTGGAGAAGCAAATGGGCGCTTCTCCTGTGTGCCCTGGCCGGGAATCGAACCCGGGTCCTCCGCACGCTAGGCCGACGCTCTACCGCTGAGCCAACCGGCCAGGGCCTCCTTCCTTTATTAATTAAGTTGTCTGAGTGTCTTATCCTCTGTCGGGGTTGCTCCTACGACACCACAGTGCCCAGCTCTGGGTACAAACTTAATCAGTGGTTGTTATTACCCTTCTCCTTCATCTAGACTTCTAAAGTACAGGGTTTCTTGGTGTTAGAACCCAGATAACCGTTCTCAACAAACACTAGTGTGGCTCCTACTCTACATTCCCAGCCCTCGGGATGAGGCCAAACTCCTGGCCAGGCACACAGGGCCCGGGAGCCCAGGGGGCCCAGTGACCCCGGGAACAGTCCCTCCTTCCCACCTCGGCCCGCAGAGAAGCCCCGTGACTGAAGTCAGAGTCTAGAAAGCAGGCAGCCCTGTGTCCTCAGTCACTAAAGGCTGGGGAATTTGGGAAGGCTATTTCATCTCTCCACGCCTTGGTTTCTTCTATAAAGCAGGGCTTGTAAGGATAAAATGCATTAGCGTCTGGAAACTCAATAAATGGTCGTGAATTTCATCACTGTGGCTGAGCTTTCGCACTCAGTACCTTTGCAACTCAGGCCCCTCCCAAGGGGACGCCGCAGAGAGAGAACTTAATATTCCTCCAGAGACAGCATCCGCCAACGAAGTGCCAGAATCCAGTGGCTGGATGGAACACAAATCAATAGCATTCAGTGTCAGTCAATACGATGACCAAGAAACAGGTTTTTTAATAAGTAGCATGTTCTTAATACTCCTGACGGTAAAGCACAACCCAGCTGCTTGGCGAAGCCTCTTCCTTCTCTGGCCTATAGCTCTGACTTGAAATCAAAACCATCCCAAGCTGACTTCCACTTGTTTCTCCTTTATCCCAACTGTTCAGATGACTTGGCAGGATCTCCATCTGCAGCTGTCAGACCTCCATCCCCACCCACACTCTGTGATCCCCACAGAACAAGCTGAGCTTTCAGGTTCAACCAGCCCTTTAGGAAAGAGCAAGATTAGGGTCAAGGCAAAAGCACGCTCAGGATAAACACCCAGGAGTCTGTATGGAGTCGCTGAAGGTGTATCGATACAAAGTCCCAAGTCCCAAGAGGTGAGACTCACTGTTCTCACTGATATGGGGCCATCCTGGGCTGGTGGTATAAGGTAGGGTAGCTATAGTCCCTTCCCCTGCCGGTGATGTCTGAGCCTGTGAACTTCTGAGTCCACCAGAGGCAGGCTGCTGTGTTCAGCGGAACAGTGTAGCCACAGAAAACCAGCAACCAGGCCAGGCCCTTCATAACTCTCTTGACTCAGGCAGGACTCCACGAAGGCCACTGCCCAACAGACAAAAGGTGGCAAGGCCAGACTCGTCTTCATCCTCATGCAGAATATCTGCCTGAGCCAGCCTCTCCAGAGCCGCCCTCCTGGTTCTAACAGGCCCGCCCTCTTCCACACACCCCAGTAATCGCTAGGGAACAGTCATCCAGAGCTCTCACATCCCTGCTTAAAACCTCCCATAGCTCCCCAGTGCTTTGGTATTCTGTTCAAAAAAATTCTTGTGCTCCTTGGCTTGGCATACAAGGCCCTGTATCAGCTGACCCCAAACCCCTCTTTTTGCTAGATCTCCCTCCACTCCCCCATGGGCTGCTCACCCCACCCCAACTCTTTCTGTTCTACTGACTATTCCCAGAACAAACAACAGGCTTCTAATCACTTGACAAATATTCGGCATCTGTATAATGATCAATACCAGGGACCCTGCCCTCAGGGAGAACTGAGCTCTGCTGTCTTCCTTTTGCTCCTGCTGTTCCCTCCTCCTAGAATTTCTTTCCTATTCCTTTTCCAACTTAAAAATGCCTGCCCATCCTTCAAATGTTAGCCCTTCTGGGAAGCGTTCCTGGCTCCTTCTCCCAAGGAATTCATCCTGTCCTCCACAGTTCTCGGTAAGTACCACTCAGCATTTGTTCTGTAGAAATCAGCCTATTTCTCCAACACGACTGTGAGGTCCCCAGGGCCTAGCCCAGGTCCCCCAGCTCTGCTCTCCAGCACCCAGGTCAGGGCCTAGCCCAGGTCCCCCAGCTCTGCTCTCCAGCACCCAGGTCAGGGCCTAGCCCAGGTCCCCCCAGCTCTGCACTCCAGCACCCAGGTCAGGGCCTAGCCCAGGTCCCCCCAGCTCTGCACTCCAGCACCCAGGTCAGGGCCTAGCCCAGGTCCCCCCAGCTCTGCACTCCAGCACCCAGGTCAGGGCCTAGCACACACAGGGCACTCAGGGACTGCTAACTACAGGGACTCTCCCTTTCAGCAAACAGAACGGGGACCAGATTTACTCTCCTGCCTCAAACAACTAAGAACCAGACAAATAAAGGGAACAACAGTTTTCAGACAATGGACCAGGTAGTACAGGAGGAATTCCTGAGAGGAGGAAACAAATAAGATAAAACCAACAATTGCCCCAACTTACTGCTCCGAGAGCGTGTCCAGGCCCATGGAGGGGGTACCCAGGCAGAGCCCAACAGTGGGGGAGAGACGCTGGGGGCCTGAGTTCACAGGGATGAACAGCAGAAAGGAGAGGGCCACACAGAGAGAGCTCTGGAATCCTGCAGAGGGCCCCCTCCAGTTTCCAGCTGAGTACAGAGAGCACTAATCAGAATGAGAAGTAACAATCATTGGACCTCAAGTTGAGCCAAAAATATTTTGCATCCCCACCAGTCAGAGAGGGGAAACCTCATAGTTCACAGGACATCAGTAAAGCACTGACAAGGATATTACCTGGGTAGCACAAAAGATTCACTCTGGTCTAAAGGCTGTTTAGATCCCAGCTAAGAAAGCTTAAGGGCAAGCCTTTACAGGATCAAACTGTTTCCAAGTAACTCAACAGAGCTGCAAAACAATGCCAAAAAAAGTCACAGAAATACAAAAACATCTAGTCCCTAACAGGGTTAAAATTGCAACATCTGACATCCAATCAAAAATTCTCAGAGAAGCTACAAAAATGACCCATAATGAGGGAAAAAGATCAATCAATAGAAACAGGCTCAGAAATACAGATAACAGAATCAGCAGGCAAGGATGTTAACACGGTTACTACAACCATATTCCATATATTCAAGAAGCTAAAGGAGAGATTAAGCATGTTAAGTAGAAACATGGAAAGCATAAAAAATACCAAAATCAAACTTCTAGATATAGAAACTACAAAGTCTCAGATAGAAAGTATACCAAACGGAAATAACAGCAGGTTAGACACAACAGAAGAAGAGATCAGTGAACCTGAAGAAACAGCAATAGAAACCATCTACAACAAACACACACACAAAAAAATACTAATATACATCTTAATATATGTGTAACTAACTACAGTCACCAAGGAAATAAAGAGAAAAAAGAATAGATAAAACATCTGACTGGCTGAAAATTTTCCAAATTTCATGAAAGCTGAAAACCCACAGATCCAAAAACTTCAATTAACCCAAGCACAAGAAACAGGAAGACAACTACACCAAAGCACAATATAAAACCAGAGTTAAATAAAAAAGCAGCCCTAAGGGAAAAGGACACATTACAAGCAGAACAAAGATAAGAATGATAGGAATTTACTCATATGAAATAATGCAAGCCAGAAGACACTGGAACCACATCTTAAAATGCTGAAAGAAAAATAATCAATCTGGAATGCTATACCTAGAGAAAATACCTTCCAAAAACAAAGATAAAATAAAGACTTTCTCAGACATGTAAAAGGTGAAAAATTGCATCACCAATGGTCTAGCTCTACATGCAATATGAAATAAAGTCCTCAAGTAAGAAGGACTGTGACACAAAATGGAAATCGGGATTTATATGGTAGAATGAAGAGCACCAGAAATGATAAACATGGAAGTAAATATAAAAGATTCTTTTCTTTTTTATCTCTTTACAAAATAACTAACTGTTGAAAACAAAAATAATAGTAATGTATTGTGGGATTTATAACAATAATAGAAATGAAATGTGTGACAATAACAATATAAAGACCAAGAGGGAGCAAATAAAATTGTAAGATTCTTGTACTATCTGTGAAATGGTATATCACTTGATGACAGACTGTGATAAGTTAAAGAAATATATGCCATGAATCTCAAAGCAACCATACACAAAAAAAAGAGTTATAGCTAATAAATTAACAAAGAAAATAAAATGGAATCATAAAAGTTATTCAGTCCCGCCTGACCAGGTGGTGGCGCAGTGGATAGAGCGGCGGACTGGGATGCGGAGGACCCAGGTTCGAGACTCCGAGGTCGCCAGCTTGAGAATGGGCTCATCTGGCTTGAGTAAAAAGCTCACCAGCTTGGACCCAAGGTCGCTGGCTCGAGCAAGGGGTTACTTGATCTGCTGAAGGCCCACGGTCAAGGCTCATATTAGAAAGCAATCAATGAATAACTAAGGTGTCGCAACAAAAAACTAATGATTGATGCTTCTCATCTCTCTCCGTTCCTCTCTGTCCCTCTCTCTGACTCTCTCTCTGTCTCTGTGAAAAAAAAAAAAAAAAGTTATTCAGTCCCCAAGAAGTTAGAAAAAAGGGAAATGGGAAGAAAGAGCATGGAAAAGGTTGAAAAAAAGAGCAAGATGATAGAGTTAAATCCAACTATATTAATAATCATATTTCATCTAAATGGTCTAAACATCCCAACTAAAAGGTAGAGATTATAAAATTGGATTATATAAAATGCAAAACCCACCTACCTGCTGCCTACAAGACACCACTTTAAACACAAAGACACAAACAGTTTAAAAGGATGTAAAGAGATCCTTTACATCCTTTGTAAGGATGTAATCACGATATCATTAATTTTTTAAATTCCTACCCGTTGTTTTAATGGTGGTAAAACATATATAAAACTAACCATTTTAACCACTTTTAAATGTACAGCTCTGTGACATTAAGTACATTCACACTGTTGTACAATCATCACTGTCATCCACCTCCAGAACTTTTTCACCATCTTAAATGAAACTTGTCCCACTAAGCATTAACTCACCATCCCTCACTCTCCCTGGTCTCTGAAAGCCACCATTCTTCTCTCTGTCTCTATTAATTTAACTACTCTGGGTTCCTCTTATGTAAGAGGAACCATGCAATACTTCTACTTTTGTGACTGGCTTATTTCACTTAGCATGATTTCTTCAAGTTTCATTCATGTTGTGGCATCTGTCAAAATTTCCTTCCTTTTTAAAGCTGAACAATATTCTATTGTATGGATGGACCACATTGTTTACCTATCCACCTATCAATAGACACTTGGGTTGCTTCTACCTTTTGGCTATTGTGAATAATGTTGCCATGAACACTCAGGTACAGATATGTTTGCATCTCTGCTCATACCTCTTTTGGGTGCAGACCCAGAAATGGAATGGCTAGATCACATGGCAATTCTGTTTAAATTTTTAGGGACCTGCCACACTGTTCTCCACAGCAGCTGCGTACTTCACATTCCCACCATTCCCACCAGTAATGAGTGTTCCAGTTGCCCCACGTCCTTGGCAACACTTCTCATTTATTTTGATAATAGCCATCCTAAATGGTGTAGAATGGCATCTGTCATTTTGATTTGCATTTCTCTAATGACTAGTGATGTTGCATCTCTTCATGTGCTAGTTGGTCATTTGTATGACTTCTTCAGAGAAATGTCTATTCCAAATCCTTTGCCTATTTTAATCAAGTTGCTTTTTTGTTGTTGAGCTATAGAGGAGTTCTTAAATATTCTGGATATCAATCCACTAATACTAATTTTTTAAAACCTGGGTTGACTATTAATATGTAGATTTCAAAGCAAAAGATCTTACTAGGGATTAAAAGGGTTATTTCAAGATAAAGGTCAATTCATCAAAGGAACAAACTTTATAAAATGTTTGTGTACTAATAGAGATTCAAATCACCTGAAGCAAAAACTGATAAAACTACAAGGAGAAATGGACAAACCCACAATTAACAGTTACGTTTCAATGCCCCTCTTTCAATAACTGATAGAACTAGTAGGAAGAAAAAAAAAAAGTAAGGACATCAAAGACTGGTAACAGCACTACCAACCAACTTGACTTAATACACAGAAAGTTCCACTCAACGGCAGCAGAAAACGGTATCCTTCACAAGTGCTCACAGGACATTTACCCAAATAGACCATATCCTGGGCCATAAAATAAGTCTCAGGAAGTCAAAACAATTCAAATCATACAAAGAACATCCTCTGTTTACAAAGAAATTAAATTAGAAATCAATATTTACTGGACAGAAAAGGAATAAATATTATAATGTTGACTTTGACTCTTTTGCTACTTGTAATCCTGTTGAGGAAGGAGTAGATACATTAGCAGTGGGACTCTAAGTACTTTCATGTCTTCAAAGCTATGCATACCTGACCTGCGTTATCTGTTCACCACATATGGGTGAGTCTCTCCTCTTTCTCCTCTTCTTTCCAGCCCATCCTAAGCCCCAGGGGGCCCATTCAATCGGCCCCAGAAAAATCACGACAAACCTGTTTGGTATTTGCTCAAGTCTCTCGCGTAAACTTGTGACAGGGAAAAAAAACTATGAGTGGGGAAAGAAACGCCATGAAGGAAGCACCTGCTAAGCAAGCCCGCCTCTCCTAAAGCCTCGGAGACTCGCTGTTACAGAGCTCTCTCGGACATGAGGCAACTGTCCGGGAACAAGCCACACTCTTCTGAAAACTCCAGACCCTAAGCAAGAACGAAGAGAAATTCCAAACAACAGAGATCCAGTCAGATTAAATCAAAGACTTCAATAGCCAAATTATGTCAGTCTGGAAAACCCCTAGCAGTACTGGCCAACAGTGTCCGAAGATGAGTCACGGGGCTAGTCACCCCAACGCCCTTTCAATGGTAGATTTAGGTCCAATTAGCCCATTTCACAGCAATAAGGAAAAAGAAAATAAGATTCCCTAGGAAAAATCTCACTTCCAAGCTCAGCAAATCTACAAATTCCTTCAGGTAATGCTTCTCATACTCACCTTAACATAAAAATACCCAGTGCATATGTTAAAAATACAGATTCCAGGGACCCAAACAGACAAAGAAAGGATCTCCAGAAGTATGGCTCTGAATTTTTTTTTAGGTGAGAGGAGGGGAGATAGTGAGGCAGACTCCCCCTTGCACCCCACTCAGATCCATCTGGGGCCAATGCTCCAGTATGGAGCTATTTTTAGTGTCTAAGGCTGATGCGCACCAATGGAGCTATCCTCAGCACCCGTGGCCACACTCAAACCAATCAAGCCACTGGCTGTAGGAGGGGAAGAGGGAGAGAAGGGGGATGGGGGGAAAGAAGCAGATGGTCACTTTTCTTTTTTTTTTTTTTTTTTTCATTTTTCTGAAGCTGGAAACAGGGAGAGACAGTCAGACAGACTCCCACATGCGCCCGACCGGGATCCACCCGGCATGCCCACCAGGGGCGAAGCTCTGCCCACCAGGGGGCGATGCTCTGCCCATCCTGGGCGTCGCCATGTTGCGACCAGAGCCACTCTAGCGCCTGGGGCAGAGGCCACAGAGCCATCCCCAGCGCCCGGGCCATCTTTGCTCCAATGGAGCCTTGGCTGCGGGAGGGGAAGAGAGAGACAGGAAAGCGCGGCGGAGGGGTGGAGAAGCAAATGGGCGCTTCTCCTGTGTGCCCTGGCCGGGAATCGAACCCGGGTCCTCCGCACGCTAGGCCGACGCTCTACCGCTGAGCCAACCGGCCAGGGCGATGGTCACTTTTCTTGTGTACCCTGATCTGGAATGGAACCCTGGATGTCCATACGCCAGGCTGACGCTCTACCCACTGAGCTACCAGCTAGGGCCAGCTCTGGATTTTTAATAAGCACCATAAATTATTCTTAAGGTCCAACCAGGTCACAATAACTTTGAAATGAAACTAACAGGTTAAAAACACCATCTCGGCCACTAACTGGCTATGTGACTCTAGCCAAATCATCTACCATCTTTACGACTCACTTTGATCTATAAAATGGGATCACCACCTACCTTGAAGTGTTCTCAGAGTTCAGTATGTTCATAAAGCCCCTGAACACTACCAGAATCACATGCAAGAAGTCAGAGTTACTGCTACCCAAAAAACAGCCACCAGTAGCTGCCCAGATGAAGAAACGGACAATGAAAATTTTCTACCTAATGGAAATTGCAAAGGCACCAAACCAGATTTCTGAGATAATATACGAAAAATGCTTTTCTGGGTACTATGACTGCCCAGAACAAAGACTCTCACTCACTTCAATGTCCAGTATTTTGCCCCAAGTCCTCTCTCCTACCCAGAACCAAAGTGCAGGCCTGTACAGAGTTGCAGCTTTAGACAACAGCTGAAAAAGGGGTCCCATCCCACATCTCTGTTACCATCATCTCCAGCTCTAGGGCTGAGTCACAGACCTGACAGGTGGCAGCATCTTGGCTGAACCAATAGGAAATGGGCACACAGCCAGTGTAGGGCGTGGAAAAGGTCTCCTCAGCAACAGTATGACTGCGATACTGCTGAAGCAAAGGGAAGTGACTCTGAAGCTTCCAGAGCTAAAGGTGGGCATCACTCAGGTGAGTGAGCACAGACACTGCATGGCTGAGAAAGCACTGACTTCGCTTAGGGGCTCAGGCCCTGGAGTGCAGAGTGAACTCCGCCAGTAACACACAACACAGCACCAGGTCATTTCCCCCATCCCTAGCGTGGGAAATGAGCACCTCACTGGCTGTGGGAGGAAATGAGGAACCAGACACCTGCATGTACAGAGGGTCCCACCTTATGATTTCTCAACATTAGGATGGTGCAAAAGTGATTCGTATAATAAATTACATGAGTTATTCAATAGCTTATTATAAAATAGGCTTTGTGTTAGATGATTGTGTCCAACTGTAGGCTAATGTGAGTGTCTGAGCTCATTTAAGGTAGGCTAGGCTAAGCTATAAGGCTCAGTAGGTTAGGTGTATTAAATACATTTTGAGTTATTTTCAATTTATGATGGGTTTATCAGGATGCAACCCTGTTGTAAACCAAGGACTCTATCTATCTATAGTATAGCTACCTACACATTCACACTTCTCCACTGCCCTCTGTACACAGGAAGAACCAAGCGCATATTGGAGATACACACACCAATGCCCTTTGTACCCAGCAGGTTCAAGAAGGATTGCTCAGTGATGCTGGGAGGTCCAAGACTGAGTCCAGTAAAAAGGATAAGAACAGAGTCTAGAAGTAAGGCCCACCCTGTCACTACCCAGGAGAAAGGGCACAAATCGGGGAGTGAAAGATCATAGCGACCCTGATCCCACTCTGCGACTGGCTCCCCTGAGCCCTCTGCAAGTCAGACCCATCTCTGGGGCCCGTTTCCCATTTGTTCAATGGGCACACCGGCTCTAACGTCACCAGACTTGTGTCCAGCAAAATGTTCAAATATGGGATGGAGTTTGAAGGGTGATGGTGAGTGGGGTCCGGGCTGGGGCGCGACCTGCGGGGGGCAGTAGCCCCGACAACGCCTCGCGCACTCCCCTCCCACTGCGAGGGGCAGGGGAGCCGGACCCCGGCGGCAGTCACGCGGCCCTCGCGCCCAATCACCGGCCTCCACCAGAGTGAGGCGGGAAGAAGGGGGCGCGCCGGTGGCCACTGCAGCGCCACCCCCGTCCCGGACCTCGCCCCTCCCCGGGCACCGCTCACCTGCCGGGGCCGCCGCTGCCGCCGCCGCCGCTGCCACAGCCGCGGTGGGTTAAACCACAGCCCACGCCCACACTTCCGGGGTCCGCGAGGCCCGCCCCCTCCCGCCGGATGTACACCCCTCTAACGTCCGGGTCTGGGAGCAGGGGCCGCACCGCTCTCTCGCTACCGAGTTGGGCGTCCCGCGTGCCTCTGATTCACGACACCGGCCCCTCTCGACCAGACACACTTGCAGCCACGCGGGGCCATGTCCATGGGAAAGCCCACGAGTCCCGCCCGCGCTTCAGAAGCCAACCCCGCCCCCAGAAGGGTCACCGCCCAGGAGGCGGAGACCAGGCCGCCTTGGGCAGTGCGCCTGCGCAGGCCTCCCGCCTCTCTTCAGGCGTGGAGGCTGGTGGGTGTGGTTTTACGGGCTCAGCTTGGGGCGGCTCCTCCAAGCAATCCAAAACTGGAGAAAAAAACCAGTGGGCGCGGGAGATGGGGAGATAGGCTAAGCTTAGACTGGACTGCAGAGCCCCCACGCTAACCAAATGCCTAGTTCCGTAACACGGTGTGGCCCCAAGTATAAGGTGACCAATCGTCCTTTAGGGAGGACAGTCCTTCTTTTGTAAGTTCTGTCCTTCCTCTAAAAGTGTCCTCCTACATGTCCTCCTTTTTGATATTGGAAGACTAATCTGTAAATGTCCATATTCGATCAATGCAGAGTCGATTCACTGCGTGTGATGTGATGTATTTGTATCTAAATGAGTACTTTTTTCTTACAATTATTAAAAATTAATAGGCTAATGTAAGCATAATTACAATATAATAGGTCTACCGGAAAGTTCTGTCCGTGTCTATCACAAGTTTCGACGTGTAAGCACGTTTATTTGGCGCATGTGTGCCTCTCTATTTTTATCACTTAATGTATACATACTGACGTAGCAAATTAACTAAAACAAAGTTGATTCACATTAGTCTTATGTGTGAAGCAATAGTGTACCCACAGCTACTGATAAAGTTCATTTACGCCACTGTAATTTTTACGCATTTCAACAAGGAAGAAATGCTACAGAAACGTAGAAATTTATTGAAAGTGTTTGATAAAGGTACAGTTTCTGACAGGACATGCAGAAGATGGTTTGAAAAATTCAAAACAGGTGATTTTGACCTTTCTGATAAGCCACGTTCTGGGCGACCATCTTTGATCGATGACGATGTTGTTAAGACCATGTTGGAGCAAGATCCTTTTCTGATAACATCAGAGATCGCAGAAAGGCTTGATTCAGCTCAGCAAACCATTTTGGACCATATTCGGAAGATAGGATTGGTGTGGAAATATTCAAGATGGGTGCCACATGAATTAAGTCAGAATAATTTGGATAATCGAGTCGTCATATGCACATCTCTACTTGCTCGGAACAAAATCGAGCCCTTCTTAAACCGGATGATAACTGGGGATGAAAAGTGGATTACCTACGAAAACATCGTAAGGAAAAGGGCACATTGTGACCCCGGAAAACCTAGCCCTTCCACCTCTAAACCAAATTTGACTCTGAATAAGAGAATGTTGTGTATATGGTGGGACATTCAAGGAACAATACATTATGAGCTTTTAAAACCGAATGAAAAGCTCAATTCGGAGAAGTATTGTCAGCAACTGGATAATTTAAAGACAGCAGTCCAAGAAAAGAGGCCGACGATGTTCAATAGGAAGAACATCATACTGCATCATGATAATGCCAGGCCACATGCTGCTTTGGGAACTCGTCAAAAAATTGCAGAACAAGGCTGGGAGATTCTGTTGCATCTACCATATTCCCCGGACTTAACAACCTCCGACTATCACTTGTTTTTGTCCTTACAAAATTTTTTGAAGGGCAAAAAATTCAAAAATGAAGAAAATATCAAACAAGCACTGGTTCAATTTTTCGCATCAAAAAAAACATTTTTCAAAACTGGGATATACAAATTGCCCTCACACTGGCAAGAAATCATTAATAATAATGGCAATTATATTATTTAATAAAGTTTATTGACTGTAAGAAAAATTTGTATTTTGTTTTATTCCAAAAATAGACAGAACTTTCCGGTAGACCATATAAAATATTACAAATGTTTTTAGTATGCATTTATCATATTATAGTGCAGGGGTCAGGAACCTATGGTTTGTGAGCCAGGTGTGGCTCTTTTGATGGCTGCATCTGGCTCGCAGACAAATCTTTAATAAAAAATAATAATATTAAAAATATAAAACATTCTCATGTATTACAATCCATTCATATCCTACCACTCATGTTCATGATTGCGGGTGGCTGGAGCCAATCACAGCTGTCCTCTGGGACAACACCAAATTTTTATTGGATAATGTGTAACATACTCAGGTCGTTGTATGGCTCTCACAGAATTACATTTCAAAATATGTGGCGTTCATGACTCTCTCAGCCAAAAAGGTTCCCAACCCCTGTTATAGTGTGTTATTGTTGCAATGAATAAAATGTTTCTTTTATTTACAATATTGTTTTCTTCTATTTGTTTTTGTCCTTTTCATTGTAAAAAAGTTGGTCACCTTACCCAAGACTGGAGTGACCACAGAACTAAGTGTCCCCTGGCAAGCAAGAGTGCCTGTCAGTTTGAAACTGACTGGCAGACTCCCCAAAACAACTCTGCATGGTTTCCCCAAAAGTAACCCATTTCGTAGGCCCTACCTTACACTTTTAGTCCATTCATGTGGGTAGTGCTTAATAATCGCAGATGTCCTTATACGTCGCCACTTGTCCAGAATCACGAGGCTGAGGACCCGTGATGGCCCTGATGCTTGGGCTCTCATCTCCAGGCGCTTGTACTGGACAACAGGCCTGAAAGTGAATCCCATTCCAGGTTTTACCTCTCAGCAGCATCCAAAATTGAGTTTTGTATTAAGGGGACCCCAGGAGAAAAGCTTTTTAGCCCAAGGAAACTGTTCTACCCAAAATTTAAAAACTTAGATGCTGAATTAAGATCATCATTGCTAGTGACAGAAGCCCAATGCAAACCAGCTTCTGCAAAATGGGAATTACTGGGTCACATAACCATAAATTCCAAGGGTGACAGTCTGTATTCAAGGCCTCATCTTTCTTACCTGGCCCTGTTCTTTGTCTTTTGTGTTACCACCCTTTCCTTTCAACGGTCTCAAGATTTCTATTTCAGATTCTAGAGAGAATAGATCTGATTGGCTAAGATAATTAGATAGAGTTGCCCCTTTCTTGACATCGCATAGGCTGCCAGGTAGACTCATGGAGAAGGATTCTTGGGTCAGGTGATCACTCTTTTCCAATCAGTGACCACCTCTTAAAGCCCAGACTCGATCAGTGAGGAAGACAATCCCAGCTGCTAATCCTTCTGAGACTCATTTGAGGGATGCCATGGTTGGCTTTGCAAACATTTCACTTTGCACATATGTCAGAGTGTTGCCCGTTAACAGCAACTGCAGATTGAAATGTTCCTGAAAGGTAGGGAGGATCTAGGCAGATGACATTAACTTTTTGTCCTAAGCACTTCTGTGCTATATAATTTTTAATTCTGTGCATGTATCACTTTGGGACGAGGGAGCAGTTAGAAAGCACTATTGATCGATTAGCTTGAGTTTACATTCAGCAGTCCTCTCACTCACTGGTACTGTGCTGGGATTTGGGATGTGGAATGTGGATGTGATGGCTGGAACTAGAGTAGTCATATTGAACCATGAGGTGACCATGGGAATGGAGGCCATAACTGGTGGCACAACAAAATAGAGCCTGAGTCCTGGGACCATGGAGCACCATCACTGCTGGATGCCCATCTCTGGGCTTTTACAGGAGAAGGAAATAAACCACTCTGTAAGCCACACTTTAGGTCTTAGACTCCACTTCTGGAATGGTCCTCTTGTATGCCCAAGACAGGGTATGCGTCCACCCCCTGTATGTTCCTCAGACACCCACATACTTTCCTTTCTCAGCATCTACGGCAGCCATTCACTCTCCCGGACAGTAACTTCTGTAAGAACAGACAGAGATTATTTTATACACCATTTCACACAGATGCTAGAAACAATGAAAACAGTAGCTTGTAACTGTGACAGACACAATGATTCCACTGAGGCTGTTGAGGGGGAATGGCAAACTGTTACATACTCTCTGCATCAGCTAGGTCATTGCCAAGATCATCTTTGGTTAGAAGTTGAGGGGGGTGGCAGCTGGCCCTCCCGAATAGATAGCAAATAAAAGGAAAGGAGGGAAGGCAAAAAGTGACAGGAAGTTCGAGTCATCTGAGGCAGGTTGCATTGGCAGCTAGTTTTTCAGCCCCTCCCCCACCTCAGCTCTAGCCCCACCCTCTTTGTCCTGGTCTCCTATCACTTGCTCCTATGTCGCCATATACCCAGCCTCAATTACACCCACTTTTGTTCATATTCAGCATGGCTATGGTACATAGAGAGGCAAACAGACAGACAGAGAGACATTCATTCATTTATTCCACATGTTCACTGAATACTTGGCACTGCTAAGACCTGTGGATAGAAAAATGAACAGATACCATCTTCAACCTCAGGAAAGTCACATGCCTGGTTGGAATTTGAGAGGGAACATGAGGTCTTCCTACCCCAAGATATCTCAGTCCTTCAGACAAATTTGATCAGGAACAAAATATATGAAAGTGGGAAGATTCATTATGCTTCCCCTCTGCCCCTTTCTACAAAGTTTTGTTTGTGTGGTTAGCTCCTCAGCTCTGGACCTTGTGATTCTGGTTCTGGACGAGACGGAGAAGTCATGTAAACAGAAGTGAGGAGGGTGGGTCAGAGAGCAAAGTAACAAGGACAGGATATTCGAGAAGCTGAGATCATGCAGAAGATTTGGTAAGTGGGTGGGTGTTGGCCAAATAAGTTTGTAAATATGATATATATGTTTGCTCGCTTATAGTTTGCATTGGGTGTGGGGGACAGGCTGTAAGCAGGCATGGTTGTTATACCCTAAGGCTTAGTTTTAAGACTAAGATTTTCCCCACACCCTTGACTGTTGCATGATAGGGGGTGGTGCACTCTCATGAGGAATCCCATTATGCCTCAGATAAGTGACTTTGTATCAGAGACTTCCTTATTTGTATATTAGGTTAAAGGTTTTGATTTCTACACTATAAAATGGGACAGAGGAGCCCATGCTGAAGGAGAGCAGAGGAAGGCCACATGGAGGAGAGGAGAAGCAGCCAAAATGGCTGAATGCTGAAGGAGAAGCCAGTTTGTGCAGAGAGAAGGAGATGGGGAACAGAGGTGAATAAGGCTGGTGAGGTACAATCCTTTGATTCGAGGAAACTTGGATAAGTCAGTGACTTTGGGAGCCCTGAATGGCAAGGGAAGTGTTTTCCCACTGTGTGTGTATTTCTTGCCCACTGGGTGCAAGCTAGGATTAGAGCTAATGGCCCACCAGTTCTTGGCTCCATTGTTTTATTACCGTCTATTCGAATCAAATGCAAACCTGCACCAGCCAGGTGGCTGTGATGGTGGCCATGGCTACTGGCTTTACACCATTCCAGCTCTGGACAGCCTACCTCCAGATTTGTTTTAAGGGGAAGGGAAAAAAAATCAAGTTTTATCTTGTTTAAGTTTTGGTTCTTTTAGGCTTTTTGTAAGGCGCACCCAAACTCAAACCTGATGTTACTATGTGTTTGATATGGTACAACTCTATTGTTATTTTTCTGTTAGGGTTAGAAAATAAATTTATATTTTGTGACAGTCTTCCCTTTATTACTTAATTAAGTTTATGCATAACCCACATATATATGTACTCTTGTATAAATACAAAATTGTGATTATAAACATGCTTTCTTAGTATAGTTTTTGGGTTTCTCCCCTTCCCCCTTTTTTTGGCTTGGTTTCCTCACTTACTAATGCCTAGAATATATCTTCTCATATAATCTTATCCAAATCTGTATCGATGGGCCAGGAAAGGCTGAGAGGCAGGGTGAAAAACTTATGGAGATTTCAGGCTGGTCCTCACATTCCCCAAGTCTAGATTCTCCAGCATAAATGACCCCGAGCTCCTTCTTCCCATCACCCTCCTCCCCCCTCTTTCTCTTTCAGTGAAATGGGGTGGGGAGCTTGGAAGCTGAAGGCCCAGACCTTCACTCAGGGTCCAAGTGCTCCTACCCCTTCTGTAGCTCCCCTCTCTCCCCTCTCTCCGTGTCCTGGACTTGCTTTCCCCGCCCTCCTCTCATCTCTCACAACCTCCTCATGTTCCAACCTCACTTTACTTTTCTCCTCCATTCTTTACAGCTGAGCATCTCACTCACCTACTCAAATTTCCTCGTCGTCCACAGGATAATCTCCATGCTCTTGACCATGGCATTCAAACCCGCCCCCGCGCCCTTGGCTCCACTCCACATTATCCTGAGTATCATGAGTGCTCTCCTCCAGGTGCGTCCCATCCTCCTCCTAAACTCATGCTAGACGACACATTTATACTCCCTTGCAATTCAGTGTTTGGCCACATGACTCGTTTCATGGGCCCATGACACATGTCATCATGACTCGTCACTCCTGGCAAATGCTTTGATAAGCAGCTCAGGAGTTGGCAGGTGTCCTTCCCCTGCCGTGGCAACCCACGATGGGGACGTCTCCATCGTCAGCCTCCTGAGCGAAGACGTCTCTGATCAGGGCCCCAGATGACGTTTAATAGACAGACAAGAAAAGCAAGAGAGGCACCTTATTATTTTTAAATTAGGTGCTACTTGTTACTGCCCCTGCTGCCTTCCCAACTTTCCACCCAAAGCAGTATTAGGCATCCCTGTTCCCAGAATGCCTAGAACATGCCTTTGTGACAGTCTGGTCACACCGCTTTCCTAAATTTTGGTCCTGGACTACAGCCATGGCTAGTCCATTCAGAAAACCTGACCCCTCCAGGTGGCTTCAGGTCCCTAAGGGCACAGCTCAGCAATGGACATGGACTAGACTTCAGCCCACATGACCCCCTGGGCCTGGCACCTGTGTTCTGGGAACAGTCTGCAAGCTGCCAGGCTCCCCTCGACAGAGTGAGCATTCTGGGGACTGGCTTAGAGCACCTTCAAGAAATGTTCACTGGAAGAATGAACATTTTTAACAGCTGAGCCTCCTTTCTCAGTTATCCTCTGGATCCTCTCCTCATATCCTGACCACCCCCCCACACACACACACACACACACCCAGCACCAATGAGCAGCAGAGTGGTCAAGAGCATGGAGTTTGCAGTCACACTGACCTGGGTTCAAATCTTGGCTCTGCCACTCAGTAGCCATATGTCCTCAAGGAAATTTCTTAACTCCTCCCAGCCTCAGTTTGCTCATCTGAAAGTTGGGGATACTCTCAACCCCATAGGGCTCCCATGAAAAGCACATGGGAAAAGGCATTCAATGTCTATGGGGCTCCTCAAATGAGTTGGGGTTTGTGTCTGGGAGACCCTAGTGGCCAGGGAAGACCTCACTGAGGAGGGGACAGTGGAGACGACAGCTGACTATGAAGAAGGAGCCAGCCATGCAGAGACCTGGGAGAAGAACACTACAGACAGGCAGAATAGAAATTGCAAAGGCCCAAGGTAACCAAGTTCAGTAACTTGCTACTTTTTCACCTCTAATCTTTCTTCTGCACTTGGACACACCAGGGGCCATGTAGGCCACAAGTCACCCTCATGACTTCATCACACACTTGACTAATGAGTTACCAGCAATGGGTCATCACCTCCTTCCCAGAATAGCAACCTCTGGGGCTGGGCATGGACTGAGGCACGGAGATCAGGGCTATCAGTAGAAAGGGATTTTCCCCTGGGCCTGGGGCTATGTGGATAAGCTGGTTATCAACTGTCCCACCAGGTCCCTGGAGGCACAGTGGACATGATCAGTAATGACTGACCCCCTCAAGGTTTGCTTGGCCTCCTGGGTGAAACCTGCAGCACACTAATAGGGCCAAAAGGAAGTAAATGTTCCTTTTTAATCTTCCCTGTGATCACGGACCCCCAGAGGTGATTGCTCTCTTGGCAGAAGCTGGTTCCTCTATTCCTTCTCAAAAGGTGGCCATGGGACATCAACGGAAGCACCCGACCTCAAGGCCTGGTGGCTGGAACTCACCTTGCCTTTAGTTGTCCACCCTAGCCTTACATTTTTCTCCATTCAGACCATAAAGCAAAGTCCCCATAAAGTGTGGGTGGCTTCATCCCCAGCCAGGGCCTTCGAAGCTACAAGGTCTGTCTTGAACATCAAAGAAGCAACAAATTCCTTGAATCCAGGTTTGTCTGAGCCTCCTGACTCAGCCCAGTATTCCCTGAAAAACAACGGATCTCAATTGCCAAAGGCTGAGCAGAAAATGCTCCTTGCCCTAAATGCGGGCCGATGCCACGCAATCTGTGCAGGTCAGTGTTATAGGAATGAAGAGGGGGAGCCATGGCACCGCCCAGCTGGACACGAGTCAGCTGCTATCTGTATGACTGTGTCCTGCCTCCTGGTGCCTCTTCAGCTGGGGCCGACCCACTGTGCTGGCACCGGGCTTTCCTGTGGCTATGAGACCACAGACCTGGCAGTACAGCAGGGCCAGGCTTGAGAAGGAAGGAGAAAAGACTTCAGCTCTGGCACCTGCAGACTTCTGAGACTTGCCGACGGGAGCTGGCAGCCTCTCCAACATTTTCCTTCTCAGAACTCTCACAGCCTGGGAACCAGAGGCTGGTCCCAGGACTTTGCCAACTTACCTTGCAACCTTTTGGCTAGTTATGCATCTGAGCTCTCAGTTTCCCCTTCTCTAGGAAGAGGACATTGGCCTTGTTCCACACTGAGAGTCAGGGATGACAAGGAAAACAAGTAGCCGAGGCCACATCCACAGGCCGGGGGTGCTCTGATTGCCTGGCGATGTCTGCCTTGGACTCGGCGCGGGGAGTGGCAGACCAGGTGCCACGTGACTGCCGTCCACGACCTGGGGGACCATTGGACCCTGCCCACTAGAACATTCAGCCGTGTGATGCGGTGGGCTAAGATCAGGTAGCTATAAGGCAGAGGCTGCCAGCTGGGAGGGGTGTGGATTCTTCCACAGAGACCCATGCTTGGCTGAGGGACCGCCTTTCCAAAGGAATGGATGCCAATAAGAGGACCCTGGGTACAAGGCATGCTGGGAAGGTAAGATGAATGAGACAGTATTTTAAATGCTTTAAATGACCGGCCCTTTTGTTGTCCAGCTGGAAACGATGCCAACAGTTAGAGAGGCATCAAAAGCCTGCTGGAGGTGGCTGTCCCTCTTTCCCGTGGCTCACGAACAGAGTGTCACTCAATCACCTCCACGTCCATCCGGAGCAGGAAGGATGTGCCCTCTAGCACGGTGCCCCAGAAGACTCAGTGCCGCCGGAGCACCAGCAGGCATCGGTCCTCGCCAGGCCTAATTCCCCAGCCCAGCGCCGCCTGGGTCCTGCACAGGCTGCCCTGCCATCCCTCGGCTCTGAACCCCTCCTCCGTGCCCTTCCAAACACCCCATGGCTTCACTCCTGGGCTCACTGCCACCTGCTACCCAGGCCCTGTCTCTTACCAGGCATGAAAGAAGAGGAAGCCAGGGAGGGAAAACACAGTTTGCTTTTCCTTAAAGTTTCCTCATTCCTTCCACCTCCAGGCCCTCACGTGGCTCCTCAAAATCTCAAGCTGGACGGTCCAGCAGCCCTGGGGGCGGGGCGCTCAGGTCGCAGGAGGGGAGCCGCAGTAATGAGCAGGCCAGGCTCCCGTGACACGCCCCTGGGAGCCTGCCCAGGTAGGTCTGTTTGGTTTGGCCCCTCAGGGTAGCAATAAAGACAGAAATTCCAAAATGTGAGGGTTTTTTTTTAAAACTTATTACAGAAAATTTCAAACATAACAGGAATTTGTTTTCTTAAAACAGTATCACAAATACTTTATTTCATCATGCAGCTTCAAAACTTATGCTGCATGCTTGAAACTTACGACGTAGACTTGAGGCTAGAAGTCCAAAATCAAGGGGCCAGTCACTGTGGTTCTTGGGGACCCTTCTTGCCTTGCAGACGGCTGTCTTCTCGCTGCGTCTTCACCCTGGAGGGGGCAGGAGGCAAGCCCCCTCGTGACCTCATCTCTGCCTAGTCACCTCCCAATGGTCCCGTCTCCAGGTACCGTCCTACTGGCGGTTAGGGCTTCAACATATATGCATTTGAGAGTGGACACAATTTAACCCATAGCAGCGATGAGAATCTTTGTTTTAGCTAGACCCTCATTTAACACTTTCTATCCTTTATTCATTTTTGCTGGAATATTTTAAGGCAGGATTATCATTTTACAAACTATATATAACCACAATGCTATTGGATCAGTGATTTAACGGGTGTGCCACAAGAATTTTTAAAATGTGCAATACCTGACTATTTAGTCAGTGGCACTGACCTCTTTTCCCTTAGATTGTCACATAAAATAAAATAAAAAGAACAACAGCCAACACAATAGCCATTGCTTGTGAATGAATAGAAAATGTACCCTTTTTCAGTCAGATTGGCAAAAAATATACATACATATATATGTATGTATATTTGGTGTGCTGCAGAATTTTAGTAATTAGTTTATCTGTGTCATGAGACAAAAGAGGCTGGAAATTGCTGATCAAGGTAGCACTGAAAATTAGATCTAGACTTGAGATCAAAACTTCTTACTGGAATAGTTCATAGGTAGTCCCATAAGCTTCTTACTGCCTCACTTCAAGAGGCGCATGATTCCTGGTCGCCCCACTTTTACAGATGCTAAGATTGGTCTGTGGGTCCTGATGTTACCAACCTTCTCCATTCATTATGAACTTCCCTTCAACCTTTTGTCTTCAGGTCCCAGCCTCTACTGATGCTCTGTGCCCAGATCCATTGTTTTGTTAGGAGTTGTAAAACAGTGATTTCCTAATGCTGCCATTTCTTCTATTTCTTCTGAATTTAATTGCTGGTATTCTTCAATTTAAAAAAAAAAAAAACTTCCCTTCGTTAACTACTTGTAGCTCTAGCCTAGAATTCTGAAGCAGGTAGGCATAAAAAAAGTACCGTTGATTTATGCCATCTGTCCCAAATCTAAAGCCACTCCTATGTAGTGACCTGCCCCAACATCTCCGCTCTGCTCCTCGATGCTAATCCCCTAGCAATCCCCTCTCTAAGGGCAGACAGCAATGTGCACCTCACAGGGTCGTTACAAAGACTACAGGAGACCAAGAATGTCAAGCATGGGACCTAGCACTTACTTTTATGACATGATTAGCTGTGTTTTAGCTCTAAGACAGCAAACATCTCTCTCTCCACTCTTTGTTAGATGGAGTGGTTTGGTTGTGAGTGTGTGTTTCTCCCCCCCCTCCCCCCCCGCCAAGCCCCAAGGAAAAGATTTACAATAGAGATCTCATATTCTGAAAATTTTTTCAAGTCCCCTCCTCAGGAGCACTGATGGGGATAAAGATCTTTCCGAGAGGTTTGTGTTTCTTATCAGGGCCATCAGCAGCCCTCCGAGGGGACACGGAGGGCAGGTCAGGGCATATATAACCAGCAGCTCTCGCCCATCACTGCATGCTTGAAACTCGCTCGTTCCTGAGGACGTGAGCCCAAGAAGAAAGCATGAAGTGGATTGGGTTCCTCAGCCTGGTGGCCCTCTCAGAATGCTTGGTCACGTAAGTGTGGGGACCGCAGGCAGCATCAGCTCTTTTCTGGGCTCTTTCTCACTGTCCTCTTGGTCTTCCACCATCCAGGGGTAAAGAGGGGAATGCAACCATCCCTTGTCTTAAAGCCCAAGTCTCCATGCATTGATGAGTAGCTTCCCTTGTGCACTGTGGGGCCCAGGACTCTTGGCACAGGCCTGGGGGCTTACACGACTCCCAGTTGCCCGTGGGCTATGTGAATGGTGCTCCCCAGAATTGTTCAGTGCCCGATCTGTGTCGCCATAATTGTGGTTCTGTCTGGGGACAGAATTTCTCTCGAATTTGCTTCTAGGTCTTCTCCCCAGTCTCTCTCCGTTTCCATGTGCACATATCTCTGGGTCTCCATCTCTTTATCTCTCTCTTCTATCTCTCCACCTCTGTGGATGTCTCTGTACCTGCAGAACTCTCTGTGGGGTGTTTTTTTATTGTGGTTCTTTCTTGTTTCTCCACCCTCTGAATTTTCCTAACTTACTCCTCATCTCTCAGCCTTCCCTTCTGCTTGAACCCTGGAGAAAGATCAGGAGGGATACTTCCGGGCCAGTGTCGCCTCCTCAAGAGGTGTGACCGCAGCCCAGTCACAACTCCCTGCACTTCCGATTCCTCCCCTATAAGAGGAGAAAGCGATGCCCACTCTGCCTCTGACAGCTTCTTCGGGAAGGAGACAGCGAGAAGACGATAGCGATGGTGATGGCCATCCTGGTCCGGGTCCTCACGTGTCAGGTGCATTTTACCTGTCACCTCACTGAATTCCCAGAACATTCTGTGTGAGGGGGTATTATCATTCCACTTCTTTACAGATGGGGAAACCGAGGTTCCAAATGGTCATATGGCTTACCCAAGGTTACAGCAGAACCTATATTCAATCAAGCCTAGGTCCGTTGCCATGGTCTTTCCATTTTGTTAGGTGGCCTGCCCTGATAATAAGATGACATTTATAAAAAGATACTTGGAAACTACACAATGTGATTACAAAGCAAGGCGTGGCGGTTACGTGTTTTAACGGGGCAGTGAATTCACGGGGCTGTGAACTGTTGTCTTGTTTGTTTCCCTTTCCCAATGAAAGAATCCCTCTGACGAAGATCAAGTCCATGCGAGAGACTCTCAGGGAGAAAGACCTGCTGAAAGATTACCTGGAGGAGCATCCTTACAGCCAGGCCTACAAGTTTCTGCACGAAGAGCCGGGAGCAACTTCGGTGCCCATGAGGAACTACCTGGACGTGAGTGAGGCAGGGTAGCGCTCCACAGCCCCCCCTAGAGTTCTGGTCAGGCAGTGGGGTTCATCTGGAGGTGGGAGCCAGGATGCTGGGGCCGGGGCTCCTGTGGACAATGGCACAGCTGGGGAACAGGGATCCTGTCCCCAGAGGAGAAGGCATTCCCACTCTTAATGCTTGCTTGGTCTGTGGTGACTGCATCCAGCAATGACCAGGTGGTAGGTAAACATATATTTCCATGCCAATGATACATCATTGTGCCGTGAACCACAGTACTGGTTTGGCAGATTCTGTTCCTTCTGAACCAGACAAACCACTGAGTAATGACAAAGCTAACTGTGAATGGAGTTTGATACCCCGGGCAGAGGAAGTTCAGCCTCCACAGCCCCAGTAATTGAGCCTCCACGGTGTGTGAGGTTATAATACACTAATATTATGGTTATGGTTATTATTATTGATAACAGAGTGCCTCGTCACCTCTGCAAGAAGATCCAAGCAGAGAGTTAATAAATGTCAAATAAAAAATGTGTGATACTGACATTGTATGTTTAAAGTTTGGAGGAAGTGGTCTGGGGTAACCTAGGGGGGCTTTCTGGAAGAGGAAGCACTCGAGTTGGGCCACACGGGTGAAAGGATTTAGAGTGCTGTGTGCGAGCCTGGAGAACTTTTAAAATGAAGGCATCAGCCTGAGCAGTGGCTGTGAGACAGGGGAGTTGGAAAGTGATTTCAGGGGACACGGGGTACCCTGACAGAGGCAGGGACCCTGGGGATCAGGGGTGGCCAGGGCAGCCAGGCCTGACCCATGCCCCCCCCCCTCGCCCCGGCAGCTGTATTATGTTGGCAGCATCCGCATTGGAACGCCCCCTCAAGAGTTCCAGGTCATCTTTGACACAGGCTCAGCGGACCTGTGGGTGCCCTCCATCTACTGCTCCAGTCCTGCCTGCCGTAAGTGCCCCTGAGCCCTGCCTCGGCCCCTGCCCCCGCCCTCTGCCACCCCCAGGTCCTCTGCAGTGCCCCTGAACCCTGCCTCAGCCCTTGCCCCCGCCCTCAGCCACCCCCAGGTCCTCTGCAGTGCCCCTGAGCCCTGCCTCAGCCCCTGCCCCCGCCCTCGGCCACCCCCAGCCCCTCTGCAGTGCCCCTGAGCCCCGCCTCAGCCCCTGCCCCCGCCCTCGGCCACCCCCAGCCCCTCTGCAGTGCCCCTGAGCCCCGCCTCAGCCCCTGCCCCCCCCCTCGGCCACCCCCAGCCCCTCTGCAGTGCCCCTGAGCCCCGCCTCAGCCCCTGCCCCCGCCCTCGGCCACCCCCAGCCCCTCTGCAGTGCCCCTGAGCCCCGCCTCAGCCCCTGCCCCCGCCCTCGGCCACCCCCAGCCCCTCTGCAGTGCCCCTGAGCCCTGCCTCAGCCCCTGCCCCCGCCCTCGGCCACCCCCAGCCCCTCTGCAGTGCCCCTGAGCCCCGCCTCAGCCCCTGCCCCCGCCCTCGGCCACCCCCAGCCCCTCTGCAGTGCCCCTGAGCCCCGCCTCAGCCCCTGCCCCCGCCCTCGGCCACCCCCAGGTCCTCTGCAGGCCGACAGACACGTGCTCTCTGTGTCTGCAGTCAAACACAGCACCTTCGACCCTCGGAGGTCCTCGACCTTCCAGAAAACGAACCAGCCCATTGAGCTCCACTATGGATCTGGGAGCATGACGGGCGTGCTGGGCTACGACACCGTGCAGGTACGGCGGGGGTGCGGGGAGGCAGGGCTGGCTGGGAAGTCAGCAGGAAGCACCCATCTCCCCCAAAGTCTCCCAGTGGCTGGCCACCCACCCTTGGGTGGGTCTGCGTCCCTTGGGGGGATAGTGCCCCTACGGACCAACTCCCAGAATAATCGCTAACCCGGAGCATGGGCGTGGTGCTGAAGAGGGTTAGTGGTGTGGATTTTCCCCCCCGTAGTGAGCTCAAGGCTGATTTTTCTGGGAGCAGGTAGAGGTGAGGAAAACCCCGTTTTATATTCTCAGAAAGTGCCAGGCACTGTGCTGGGCACTTTCACTGTAACAATTTGTTTAATCCTGCTACAACCCCATGTGGTTGGCACTACTGTTACCTCCAGCCTGCAGATGAGGGAGCTGATGTACGGAGAGAGAGCCCTAGGTCCCACACCTGGTAAGCGGCAGAGCTCGGATCTGAGTCAAGACATGCAGGTGTGGGGTATTTTGGGGGAGAGAGCAGAACTGATCTGGGGTCCCTGTGGGCTGCTGAGGGCTCCAGACGGCAGAGCAAGGGAAGCAGGGTCCATGGATGCAGGAGGGCCCTGATACAATGGTTCTGACTTTTGAGGGCCTTCGAGAATCTAACAAAAACTGGGGGCTGCCTCCCCAAAGTGCCTGAGCACATGCACACACACATGCACACACGCGCGCGCACGCGCGCACACACACCAAAACCGGCCGACTTTTCACAAGGACTCTGGTGGCTCTATTGTACAACTGGTTTCTGTCTCCCGGGGAATGTGGAATCCACAGTGATTTGCGATGAATTCCCTTCATTCCTGTCGTCAGATCATGACAACGCCAAAAAAGGAGATGGTCCTGCTCGCTGCTCATTAGGTCCTCAGGTGGCCACCCCTTGGTTCCACTCTGAGTCTCGGTTTCCCCAGCTGTAGAAAGGGGACAAAGCACGCTCCACTAACCAGGTCGGTGTTAGCAGGAGGAGCGGGTGTTGGCTGAGCACCCCCCCCCCCCGGCAGTGCACAGTGCATTCCTACTCCGGCACGTGATGGCCAAAGGCCACCCCGAGGCACAGCCTTGGTTCCTGGGATGCCGGTGGCATCTCTCTACCCACCTCCAGCCCAGCCCCGCCCAGCGCAGCCCTGCTTCCCAAACCTTTACACGACATCACCCCTTCCCCCACAGATCGGGGAACTTGTCGACACAGCCCAGGCGTTTGGCCTGAGCAGGACAGAGTCCAGCAAGTCCTTGGAATATGGGGCTTTTGACGGCATCCTGGGCCTGAGCTACCCCAACATTGCCCTCCGAGGTACCCTCCCTGTCTTCGACAACATGTGGAAACAAGGCCTCATTTCTCAGAACCTTTTTGCCTTCTACTTGAGCAGGTAAGTCTGGGCTGGACAAGCTGCAGGGTGCTTTCGGCTGGATGGAAAATGATGGATGACTCGATCCATGAGTTTCCTGAGCGATGACTTAGTTCAGGGGTCAGCCAACGGCGGTCTGGAGCCACATCTGGCCCACCCCCCACTGGTCCCCCTCACCACGGGCCCTCTCTCTGTTCCCCCCATCCCACCCTCAGCAACGAGAAGAAGGGCAGCGTGGTGATGTTCGGCGGAGTGGACCACTCTTACTACAAGGGAGACCTCAAGTGGGTGCCGGTGACCAAACAGGGCTACTGGCAGATATCTGTGGACAGGTAAGCCCCTCCCTCTGAGGGCCGCACCAGTGCGCGCGGGCACAGATGCACCAGATGCGCCCAGACACGCACACCAACATGGGTTCATCCCTCCTGACTGGAGTGGGCCTGCATCATGGAGCATGATGAGAGGGACAGGCCTGGAGACCGAGCCGTCTGGGAAGAGGCCCATGGGGGTGGGGGGCTGCCCCCACCATGCTGTGGGGGAGCTGCAGTGAAGGGGTGGAGGTCAATGCCACCCATCTGGACAGGGTCATGACAGGGTGACTGACCATCCCCAGGTCCCCAGCACTGAGGGGGTTCCCAGTACACAGGACTGAAGGAAGGCTGGTTGCCCTAGGGAGAACTACCAGCAGTGGAGAGATGTCAGCTTCATTCCGGAGACCTGAAAGCAAGTCATACAAAGGGCTTCCCACCCCATCCCTGTCCTCGACACCAGTGGGGCACCAGAGGGTGTGACAGAGACTCAGGAAGCTGGGGATTCGAGAGCGGCCTGAGAACGGGGCAATCATTGATGGGATTCTGTGTAATACTATCAGACGAAAGTTTACAATGTCCTTTGGAGGCTCACATCCTGCCCCTGGGCTCGCTCAGGCAATGCTTGGCCAGGGACCTCAGTGCCTGGGAAATGGAGCGGGGGCAGGGAGGAGAACAACACTCAACTCCCTTCCCGCCACGCTGAGCATCTGCTTCCCAAGAGAACCTCCATCTTCACTGTGTGGCTTTGACAACCAGTCACACACCAGATGCCTGTTTCCAGCTGACCCTCATTCCTTCACTGAGCATTCACTGAGCAAACATATATTGAGCATCCTCTCTGTGCTGAGCACTCGAGGGAGGCACTGAGGATACGACTTGCTTTCCCCAACTAGTAGGGCAGATATGCCTGAGACAGCAAGTCACACAAATCATAAGTTACCGCTCTGATGCACGCTAGAAGTGAGAAAGGGGTATGCTGAGCGTGACCAAGAGAGGAGCTGACTTAGTCTCAGGGGAAGACTTCCTTAGAAAGTAGCAATTAATCTGGAACCTGGGGGATAGGAGAAATTAGCCAAAGGGGATAAGGGATATTGTAGAAGGGGGACCAGCAAGTACAAAGGCCCTGAGGCACGAAAGAACACTGTGTAGTCGAAAATGAATTCAAAGAAGGTCAGTGTGACCAGAATAAGTGGAAACAGAGTACCTGAGCTGAAAGACTGTTCTGGAGGTAGCCAGGGAGGGGCCGTAGTGGGGGCAGCCTGCACAGTGAGCCTGTGCCTGCTTTGTCCTCCTGTTTCTCAGCATCTCCGTGAATGGGAAGGTCATTGCTTGCGATGGTGGCTGCCAGGCCATTGTCGACACTGGGACCTCATTGCTGATTGGCCCACGTTACTCTGTATTCAACATTCTGAAGACCATCAATGCCTGGACCACCAAAACTGGCGAGGTGAATTGTCATGCCACAGGGTTGCCCCGGGCTCTCTACACATAGACGGATCAGCTGGCCAATATTCTCTCTCTCTCTTTCTCTAACAGCACATGGTCAACTGCAACGCCATGAACACCCTACCTGACATCGTCATCACCATCAATGGCATCAGGTACCCAGTGCCAGCCAGTGCCTACATCCGGCAGGTGAGGGGCCAATCCTGGGGGCTGGTTATCAAATCTAGGACCGGGACTGGTGGAACCCATCGGGCTACGCCGGAAGAGGCCACGCCGTGCCATTGCAGATGCTGCTGATGGGAGGGCACCTCCCATCAAACGAACCTCTTGACAGTTAAGGGCAGTCTAGGGCATCCATCATCCTCAAATAAATACCGAGCAACCACGCCACGCTGGCCGAGTGCTGGGTTCATGGAGGGGGGACATGAATGGCTTCTGCCCGCAAACAGCTTCAGTTCAAGCAGGGCACTGACACGAAAGAACCTGGAAAGGCAGCTGCGGCCATCTCAGAAGTAGGCAGAGGAATCGGGACAGGTGGGGCTGACTGGGGACAGTCCCCCGGTGTGCTTCCACCGTAATCGTGAGCTGTGTTCCCTTCCCATCTCAAAAGTGCCTTAATTCGGATGATAAATCGTATGGTTGCCCAATCCTAAATCGCAAATTCCCCCCGCTGAGCCTCAATTCCCCCCCGCTGTGAAATGGGGTAGCAGCTCCTCCCTTTGCAGGATGGTTAGACATGGACACGAATAAAGGACACACAGTGACCACGCAGCACCTGGCACATGGTTGACGCTTAATAAATGTCAGCTCGCCATGGGAGTTCAGAGGAGGCTGGAATGGATTCAGAGAAGGAAGAGAGGAATTTCACTCATTCTAAGCCCCCAGATGCACGGAAGCACAGGAAGGCCCGTCTGGGCCAAGGCAGGTCTACCCTAGACTCCATGCACACGGCTCCTCAGAGAGCTGTGCCGAGGGGCGTCCGCCTAGACCCGGTGTGATGAGGGCTAAAGACACAGGACGCTCCGGGGAAATCACCCCACCGGCCTGGAGTAGCCGAGGAGGGTGGACATGGGTCCGGGAAGGCTGCCCAGACGCGGCTGAGCTCAATCTTCAAGAATGAGGAGCACGAAAGAGAGAAGGAGAAGCATTCTCTGCAGAGGAAACGGCTGGAGCATGGGTCCAAAAAAAAGAAAGACACAGCAGAGTGGGGGGGAACTATAGGCAGTTTTGGTCCTGGGTAGGCACCGCACTTCTGCCCCTGCAGAAAGAGCCCCGTGGCCCACAGGAAAGCAGGGAAAGAAAGCTGAGAAGCTGCCGGCTCTGGATACTGAAGTGGGCAGCAGGTGAGGTGCAGCCTGACTGCTCTGTGTTTCCTTTTCCTCCAGAGCGACGTGAACATCTGCTACAGCAACTTTGAGGACACTTTGGGCAACATTGATCTCTGGATCCTGGGTGATGTCTTCCTGAGGCTGTACTTCACTGTGTTTGATCGGGCCAACAACAGGGTTGGCTTGGCTCCGGCCGTGGAGTAACTGCTGGCACCGCTCTGGGAAGGAGCCCGGCCCACCCCAAACATCTCAATACAACACGGACCCCCACGGCGTTCCTGCCCAGGGAAGTCGGCCAGAACTGCGTCTGGTGCTCTGCAAAACCCAATTCTCCAGGGAAAATAAAGGTTCTCGCCTTCAATGGTGACTCTCTTGGGGTCTGGGAAGTCAGGCAGGACTCTAAAATCCAGTCTGGACCACAAGTGAGAGGCGCCCAGCTCCAACCGGAAGGATGCAGGAGCCAGAGCAAGTCCAAAGAGCTTGGAGGCTGGACCCGAGCACTCAGACCCCATCAGCTCACTCTTTCTCTCCCCCTCCCCCTCCCCCTTTCCCTTCTCTCATCTGTGACTCTCTTCTTCCGAGCTTTCCTTTGTCCTGTTGGCCTCTCCACGTGGTGAAGCGCCGTGCCCCTGCCTGCCTGGCGCTTTACATCCTTGAGGCATCCAACTGGAAAGGAGAGAGGCTCAGAAAAGAGCAGTCCCTTTGTGCCCGGCCTGTGGTGGCGCAGTGGGTAAAGCAACAACCTAGAACGCTGAAGTCGCCAGCTTGAAACCCTGGGCTTCCCCGGTCAAGGCACATACGAAAAGCCGTCAGTGAACAACAAAAATGAAGCAACTCTAAGGTGATACTTTTTGCTACCCCCACATCCTCTTTCTGTAAAATCAATAAATTAAATCTTTTTTTATTTTTATTAATTTTAATGGGGTGACATCAATAAATCAGGGTACATATATTCAAAGAAAACATGTCCAGGTTATCTCGTCCTTCACTTATGTTGCATACCCATCACCCAAAGTCAGATTGTCCTCCGTCACCTTCTATCTAGTTTTCTTTGTGCCCCTCCCCCTCTCCTTCCCCTCTCCCTCCTTCCCCCCCCCACCCCGTAACCACCATACTCTTGTCCATGTCTCTTAGTCTCGTTTTTATGTCCCACCAATGTATGGAATCATACAGTTCTTGGTTTTTTCTGATTTACTTAGTTCCCTCTGTATAATGTTATCAAGATCCCACCATTTTGTTGCAAATGATCCAATGTCATCATTTCTTATGGCTGAGTAGTATACCCTAGTGTATATGTGCCACATCTTCTTTATCCAGTCTTCTATTTTTTTTTTTACTGTGATTAAAGCCTTTAAGCAAACTCTTGGCCAATACAACAACAATCCATAAAAGATTAGTGTCCTTAACATGTTCACCAAGTCCAAGTTGGCACCAACACCATTCCAGATCCCTGCAAATGTAACCCAACCCAGTTCAGTTCGTTAGGAGCTGTCACAAGGAGCAGGAGTCCAGGAAAAGTCTACATCCAGGAAAAGTCCGCATGGCCCTGGAATTGTTGTCACAATTCTATACTTTGCAGCTCATGTCCAAGTCCCAATGACCGCTGCTTCTACCTGGTAATGATTCAGGTAGACTGGAAAAGCCATCTGCAGCATGTGTGGAGATGGAGCCTCTGTTCTCCTCTGCCTGGAGAGATGAGACCGGGTTGCTTTTCCCTGGAGCTCTGCGACTGTGGCTTGGTAAAGGGAACCTTGGGATATACTAAGCTGAGTGGCAAAGGTAAATTCATAATAGAAGTTGGCAAAAGAGGGAAAGAGAGCTCCAAATTAGGAGTAGGTCCCAGCCTGAAATATGAGTGGAGCATTGAGGTAGGAGGAATAAATTAAATCTTAAAAAAAAAAAAAAAAAGAGCAGTCCCTTTACCACGGCCTTGGTTCTAATCAGCATAAGGGGAGGCACAAGAGAGCTGGAAGCAGAGCTGGTGAAGGGCAAGGAGGGGTGGGGTCAGAACCTACACTTTCAAACCAACAGCACAGATCATGACCTGGGCTTCAGGGAGAACTGCTGTTTTCTAGAACTCTTTATCCAAGTAGGCCTTCCTGGACCCATAAGCCACATCTCTCTCACATCAGAAACCAGCATTTACCCAACCTGCTATCACAATCAGAGCAATCATGAAAACTCCAGTTGATAACCTGTGCCATCCCCTGTCCCCATGACCCCCTACAGGGAGGATAACCTTTCCCCCATTGTACAAGATGAGAACAGTCTCCTCTGATCTTCTGTCTCCAGCACTGGGTGCCAGCCACATAGTAGGCCCTCAGTAAATACAAGTGGACTAAATGAATGGCTGAATTGTCTGTCAGGTGTTCCCTAGAGCACATTGCAGCGGCTGTGACAGGAGACCCCCCTGGTGGCAGCACGGCTCACTGTCATTATCTCAACCATAAAAGGTCAGGGTTACTCCCCTGAAGGAGTCTGAGGCCAGGGCCAGACTGTTCCTGGGGCTATACGTGTACAGCCTGAGCCACCAACATGAGGATCAGTTCTCATCTTCAAAGGAAAACTCTCCCCTGTCCTCCACTCTTATCCTTTCCCAATTGCAGACCAAAGAGATTTCTAGGCTTTGGTAAGAGAAAAAAATGTGTGTGTGAGGCGGGGCGGGGCGGGGGGGGGGGGAGCTCTTGAACAATTCTTGTCACAGTGTAAATTGGTACAATCTTTTTGGAGATAATTTGTCCTCAAATATGTCTGGCCTTGGTCCCAGCAATTTTGCTTCCAATATTTATGGTAAGGCAAAAGTCAGAAATGCCTGCAAACCTGAATGAGCAAGGGTGTCATTCTCAGAGTGTCTTATAAAAGGGAAAACCTGGAACATTCCAATGTCCATTAAACATAGTGTCCACAGCATAGCCAGACCATCACGCAGCCACCTTAAAACCATGTTTTAGAAGAATGTTTAATGTTATGAGGAATCATTTTAACGTGACATTAAGAGGAAAGAACAGAATACAGAACAGCATGACCACAGGTTTGCTAAGCACCTGGAAGACAGGGCAGCATTCTGGCCTGACACACACGTCCCGGAGCTCCTCAGTCTGGGTTCAAATCCCAGCTCTGACACGCACATCCCAGTCACGTGACCATGGATAAATTCATCTCTGGACATCTGCTTTCTTTCTGTCATTTTGAGATAAGAATAGTTCCTCCCTCATTAATCATCAGGGATATGCAAATCAAAATGACAATGAGACATCGCCTCACACCTGTTAGGATGGCTACTATTAAAAAAAAAGTCAACAAGTGTTGGTGAGGATGCAGAACCCTGTACACTGTTAGTGTGAATGTACAATGGTATAGCCATTGTAGAAAACAGGATGGAAGTTCCTCAAAAAAGTTCAAAACAGAATTTGTATAAGACCCAGCAATCCCACTTCTGGATATTTACCCAAAAGAATTAAAATCGGGATCTCAAGGAGCTGTCTGTACCGTCGTGTTCCTTACAGCGTTATTCACAATGACCAAGAAGTGGAAACGACTTCAGTGTCGGTCAGCAGATGAATGGATGAAGAAAATATACAGACAATGGAATATTATTCAGTCATGAAAAAGAAGAAAATCTTGCCATTTGTGACAACAGGGATAGAACTCGAGGGCTTATGCTAAGTGCAATAAGCCGGTCACAGAAAGACAAACACTGAATAATCCCACATACGTGAGGTATCTTAAGTAGTCAAACTCTTAGAAGCAGAGAGTGGAGTGGTGGTTGTCAGGAGTTCAGGGAAGGGGGGAATGAAGAGTTGCTATTCGACAGGTATGATGTTTCAGTTATGCAAGACGGGTGAGTTCTAGAAATCTGTTATACAACATTGTGCCCATAGTCACCAACACTCTCCTGTGCACTCAAAATTTGGTGAAGAGGGCGGATCGCATATTAAATGTTCTTGCCACAATAAAAATTAATTAAGAATAAAAAAATAGTCCCTTCTAGTTGGGGGAAAGGGCAGGGTTTGGAATGGGGGTTGACTGCTAATGAGTATGGCATTTCTTCTTAGGGTATCAAAACCATTCTAAAATTAAATTATGAGATAGCTGTCCAGCTCCGTGAATACACTAAAACATACTAAGCTGTACGGCCTGAAATGATAGAATTTATGACATGTGAAATATATCTCAATCAGACTATACAAGTACTATATATAAAATAATAACAGGGAAAAATAGTCCCCACCTTCTTGGTCTATAATGAAGATTCAATGCATTAATCTATAGAAAACCTTTGGGACGGTGCCTGTCACATAATAGCATGTGTTATTACTAATGTCACACATCCAACAGAAAAAGACGAAATGTATGTAACAGTGGTTATACTCAGGAGGCAGCACTATGGGAAATTTTTCCTCTCATACTTTTTTTTTTCAGTGATGGCTTTTAAGAATAAAGGAAAGCTAAAAATTATTCTCTAAAAGACAGAAGCTTCCCGCGGAGAGAGGACCGCATATGTCTTTGCTGGGGTTGCCTGCTGCAGCAGGTCGACTCCCACGGAAAAAAAGCCTTTTGGAAACAGATGGCAAAGGGCTGACATCTAGTGGTCAAGATGGGTAATACGTTCACACCCACATAGGCTTACCCTGGTGGACCTGCCTGCCCATTGTTCCGTGTACTACTTAAACATCTATTTAGCAACATAAGACCACAGTCACGTCAATTTTCCTACGTTTAAACCTGCTGGTCCCACTTTGAAAAATAGGTATATTTATATAGAGAGATTTAGCTATAAATTATAATATTAGCTATAAATATTTCCCAGGGAATATTTGGAGACTACCCTCATATTAACAGCAGGGAAATTATTCCCTGGAAGAAATATGTTTTTGGCTCCTAAAATGATGAATGTAGCCTGACCGGTGGTGGTACAGTTGATAGAGTGTCGATCTGGGACACTGAGGTCCCAGGTTCAAAACCCTGAGGTCACCAGCTTGAGCACGGGCTCATCTGGCTTGAGCACGGCCCGCAGGCTTGGGCAAGGGATCATCAACATGATTCCATGGTCGCTGGCTTGAGCCCAAAAGTTGCTGGCTTGAAGCCCAAGGTTGCTGGCTTGAGCCCAAGGGCACTGGCTTGACAAGGGGTCGCTGGATCAGCTGGAGCCCCCAGGTCAAGGCACGTATGAGAAAGCAATCAAAGAACAACTAAAAGTGACACACTGCAAGTTCTCATTTCTCTCCCTTTCTGTCTCTCCTTCCCTCTTAAAGAAAAAGGTGATGAATATGAACCATGTCCACTGAGGAAAGAGTGGAGATAGGGAATATAGAAAACAAAGTCACTTTAACCAAGCTACTAAAAGTATTAACATGATCAAGGCTGAGGCATGAGGAAAGATTCTGCTTTCGTTCTCACTAGCCTGGGAACTAGTTAAACTTTGTTGAAGCTTTCAGTCCTGGATCAACGCCTGGATATACACCTGGACATATAACTAACCTTCAGATAGTCCCCTGACTACCCCTTGTAGGACTCAGGTACTCAGACCACCTGACATCACAGCCGGATGAGATCAGAACCCCTGGAATCCATCCTCCAGACTGCCTGCCATCTGACTGATACTCCGTCCCAAACAAAGAATACGGGACTCATCATTCACAGAAATGTACTTTTTTTTTTTTTTACAGAGACAGAGAGTCAGAGAGAGGGATAGACAGGGACAGACAGACAGGAACGAGGAGATGAGAAGCATCGATCATTAGTTTTTCGTTGCGCATTGCGACACCTTAGTTGTTCATTGATTGCTTCCTCATATGTGCCTTGACCGCAGGCCTTCAGCAGACCAAGTAACCCCTTGCTCGAGCCAGCGACCTTGGGTCCAAGTTGGTGAGCTTTTGCTCAAACCAGATGAGCCAGCGCTCAAGCTGGCAACCTCAGGGTCTTGAACCTGGGTCCTCGGCATCCCAGTCTGGCGCTCTATCCACTGTGCCACCGCCTGGTCAGGCGGAATGTATTTTTTGCTATTAAGAACTTTTAACTTTTTCTTCTTTCTTTGGGACACTTCTGGGTTTTTGCCCAGCTGTGTTCCAAGTTTATAAACTCTAAGATCCTTGAAGAAAATCTCACTCACTTATTTCTTGCAAATCCACCAGATTTTTTTTTGAGTTTGTTCAACACCATATACAGAAAAGGGAAGCCCATGTACACCTGAAACTGATATACAATAGTGTTGTATGCAAACTGTAATAGAAAAATAACATTAAAAATAATAGCAATAATAACTGCCTGTCATACAGTGCTATTTTGTAGAAGGATGCAATATATCATAAAAAGAAATTTTTTTTAATTAAAATAACTGGTCAGGGAAAGTACAGCCCAAACGGCAGGCCACAAACACGCCCATTGTTTCCCTTCATCTTTCAGATCTATAGTCTGTCTGATGGTCCCTCTTCAGTGGTCCCTCCATCTGAAATGTCAATCCCTGTCCCCTTCCGTGATTTCCCTTCCCTCCGCACTGTCATTTCACATATTATATAACTTATTTCTTTGTTCTGTGATTATCTGTTTCCTGCCCTGGAGTGTAAACTCAAGACGATAGCGATTTGGTTTGTCTTGTTCTTTGAATGATCGATCCCCAGTGCCTAAATCGGGGATGGAAATAAAGCAGATACTTAATAAGTATTCAGGGGATAAATGAGTGCTATGTGAAATCAATGTTAAGAAAACACCGTGTGATAGGTTCACCGGAAGGACAAGTCTGCAGAAGCAAGCAGTGTGGACATGGCCAGCTGTATCCGTCTATATCCGTTTGCTCAGGCGCTGTAACAAACCCCACAGACGGGGTGGCTTAAACAACAGAAATGTATTTTCTCGCAGTTCTGAAGGCTGGAAATCCGAGATCAAGGTGTCTGTAGGGAATTCCTTCTGAGGCCCCTCTCCTTGGCTTGTAGGTGGCTGTCTTCTTCCAATGTTCTCACATGGTCTTTCCTCTGTGTGTATCTTTGTCCTAATCTCCTTTTCTAATAAGGACACCAGTCAGATTGGATTTGGACCCATCCTGGTGACCTCATTCAATCTCAGTCATCTCTTGAGAGAACCTACCTCCAAATAGAATCACATTCAGAGGTGTGTGGGTTAGGACTTCAATATGTGAATTTGGGATGTACAATTCAGCGCTTAACACTGAGAAGGGCAGGGGTTGTGGCTGGTGTTGCCTGTACACCAGCAGTGTGATCTCAGAGCCTCCAGCCAGGCTCAGAAGCCTCTCTGCTTAGCCAAGCTTCAGAAGCATTCCTGAGAGTCAGCTTGGGTGTTTAGGGCTCAACCATCTGCTCGACATCTACTCTGTGCCCGGTTCCAAGCCCTATAAAAGTGGAAGGGGGAACACACTACTGGGCTGATTTCAACTTCCAACTTAGATATTATTAAAACATCTCATATGCCCCCTCCTCTATGAAGGCCTCCTAGATGTCTCCTGGAAGTGAGCTCTTTTACCTAAACGACCCATAGCACTTGGTCTTTTCCATGTCCCGCTCCAGGCCACGGTGGGTGATGCAAGGCAGGGAGCGGGACAGAGGAAGGTGACAAAGCCTTCTACTGGGATTTGTAGCCTCCCCCTCCCACACCCCACCCGGGCAGAGGCATGGAGACCCTGAAGTTGTTGCTGCTGCAGGTCCTTTGGGCAGGGAAGGCTGGCGTCCCAGCTGCTTCAAAAATGACTTTGTCCATCTGGAGCAGGAGGCCCCAGGACAAGGGTTTTAAATACCCCTCCACCACACCCCAGCTCCCTCCACTGTAACCAAACACAATAGTCACAGGTCGTAAGCCAGGACCCAGGTCCCCAGCAGAAGGCAGAGGGCCTAGGTCAGATCAGATTGGATCGGTAAAGGCAGAGAGGATCAGGTCCAGAGGCTTGCTTTCCAGGGAGTAACGTGGCACGAGAGATACGGAGGACAAAGGAGCTGGGGCCCCGTGGGGCGGCACCATTATCAGAGGGACCTTGACCTTTGGCCCACCATCTCCAGCAGGTTCTTGCTGGGCCCAGGACAGGTTCAGCTCAGGGGGGCCACCATGAGGAGGAGCTTGGGGCTGCAAGGGGCAGAGGGAGCCTTCTGAGAACCCCTTTGTTCCCGCCATGGGACTGCGGGCCAATTCCTTGGTTACCCTCCAGTCCCTGGGAATTTTCCATACCCCAGTTATTATCTCTGCCCTCTGCCAGCCCACTCCCAAGTTTCAAACACTTCCTCATCTGCTTCCAGTCAACCCCTGCTCTGCCCAGTCTGAATTTCTGCTTCCTCCAAGCCCTTCCCTTGCCTTTCACCCAACCCTTTCTGAGGGCGACCAGCCGGGTTGTGGGCGGCTGGGGTTGAGGCTCTAGGCCATGCCTCTCCTTTCTGGGGACGCCCCATGGGCACATTCCTGATCCCAGTAACCACTGCCTCCCCTCTGTTTCCTGTCTGCCCACGAGAGCTTGGACTACACCGCCCAGTGCCCTTCCTGCTCCAGGGCCACAGAGTTGGGGCTATCGGGGTCCAAGATGGTCCTCACTCCCCATGCTCCTGGCCCTTGAGGGCAAGTGGGCTCCTGCTGTCCCTAGAGTTAACTTATTCATTCATTCAATCAATCATTCATTCAATCAATCATTCCCTCATTCACATATTCATTCACTTAATTAACGTGTATGGAAGATCTAATCTACACCAGCTGCCAAATAGCAACCCAGATTCTGCTTACATACCTCCCACGGAGCAGAGCTCACTATCCATAGGTCGTTTTATTCATAATCAACGATTTCATTTGCTGAGGCAGAACTTCTTCCCCTGTCAGGGCCCCAGAGAGGGGCTCTGGGAGGTCTGAAATTGGGTGCGCATTTCTGTGTGTCTTCCTGGGAAGAGGTCCTGAGCTTTCACCGCATTCTAAGAGGCAGTAAACGCTTGCAAGTGTGGGCTCAGGATCCAGACAACCTGCCTTTGAACCCCAGCTCCGGCCCCTGCCTGCAGGGTAACCTCGAACAGTTCCCGAATCTCCTTGCATCCCCCCAGAAAAACGTGAACAAGGGGAGTACCTCCGTCACAGGGTCGTTGAATGAGACAATTCACAGAACCCACGGCCTTTATACGTGGCAGCCATTATGTTCACAGGCCTCTGTGCCTTACTGTCATCGGTGGGCTCTGCTTCCTTGTCCTGGTGACTTGTCCGGGTGGAAGGGGCTCCATTCCACCTGCCCTAAGGAGATGAACTGTCCCCCTTGCCGGCCCTGGGGGGTCTGGAAGCCTAACTAGGAATTCATTTTCCTTGGTAAATAATGAGGAGTTAGAGCCAGAACGAAGGGACTCCCCACTCCTCCACTGTTTTCGTAGTGAAGCATAACAGACATGTAAAAGTATGCTTAAAGCCTATACAATTGAACACATTATCATAATACACACAAATAACCCCACCCAGGTCAAGAAATAGAACATGGCAGCCCTGAAGCCTCCCACATGTCTCCATTCAAGACAGCGTCCCCCCCCCCATGACCCCAGGAATCTCTCAGGCCCTGTAGGACAGGCACAGTCAGCATCATGACACGCTGAGCAGGACGCCAGCTCGGCCTCTCGCTTCTCTGCACTGTGGGCACACTGCTGAACCTCTCTGAGCCTCAGTTTACCGGCTACAAATCTGTAAAATGGTGCCATTTAGTCCTGCCATTTAGTATCTGTCATGAGGAGAGGCCACATGGGTACTTGGCATGGCACATGTATGTGGCCGACACCTGCGGGCAGATTATCATTCATCTGAGTGGGGAAAGCTAGAGGGGAGAAATTTTCTTGGGGTGAGGAGCAGGAGAGCGCTCACCTCTGCACCCCAGACTCCAAAACTGCGAGTAACATAGACACACAGGAGGGAAGGGTTTGAAGAGCACCTGTTTCAGAGGTTTTCCAAATTGCATTCCTGTGAGTCCCAGGGTTCCGTGACAATGTCCTGTGGGGTCATTGTCTCCTCCGGGTCTTGGAAGACCTTTGGGTCTTCCTCCGCTCCGCGCCTGAGAACTTGGTGCTTCTTTTCTATAATGGCATCACATGCAAGTAAGGTTTTGTGCAAAGATAATGTGCTACTAAAAAATTAAATCACTACTGCAAACTTCTGCAAATTGTAATAAATGACAACCTCATTTTTTATTGCACCAGAGACTTGCAGGTACTTCCTAAGAACACCGACAGATGGCCAACATGCACATGAAAAGGCACTCAACATTCTAATTCATCGGGAAACCCACATTGGAACGACAGGGAGTATCTCCTTACACCCACCAGAACGGCTGAGATTGGAATGATTGACACACCAAGTGTGACAAGGATGTGGAGCAACTGGAACTCTCCCTCCCTCAAAAAATGACACCACCCTCTCTGGAAAACTGTTCTGCATTTTCTGCTCATGCCAAACACATGCCGGCCCTATGATCTAGCAATTCCACTCCTGAGTTACCCCCAACAGAAACGCATGCATGCGCTCACCCAGGGGCATGGACTAGAATGTTCAGAGCAACGCTGTGCTTAAGGAGCCCACACTGGAAGCTACTCAAATGCCAATCTACCGGAGATGAAAGGAATCAACAAAATGTCAATTTACACAGAGGGATGACATACAGCAATGAAAACAACCGATTTGTGACACACGCAGCACCAAGGAGACTAGACACAGAAGCGCGCTTGCTATATGGTGTGCCATTTCCCTAAAGTACAAAAACAGACCAAATCAACCTTCGCTGTTCAAAGTTAGAGTAGTGATCATGTTTGACTTGGGCAGTGGGTGTGTAGCCGGAAGGGAGCCTGAGGGAGCTTTGGGAGTCCTTGTAACGTTGTTTCTTAATCTCGTAGTGGTCACATGGCTATGTTCCGTGTGTGAAGATCAATCAAGCTATTCCTTATGACATGTATTTTTCTATGTGCATATTATATTTCAAGAAAAAAATAATTTTTAAATGATGATGCTGACTTATAAGAAATCCCTTGGAAAACACACAAGCACTTCATTCTCCTTTAGAAAGTAATTTGCAAAAAACAGTGTGTATTGTGCTGTATGGTCCCATTTTTTAAGTAAATCTATATGTTCACTTACGGCATTAATGGTAGATAGTTCTGGGCAGTGGGATTAGGTTGTTTAAAATTTTTTATTTACCTGTAAATAATCTGCAATGAACATGCATTATTTGTATCCTTGGGCCAAAAGTGTTGTTACAAATTCGATTTTAAAAACCCATGCCCATTTCTGGAGAAACGCTGCAGGTCTGGGCCTGGGGAGCGGGGACGTGTTCTCTGTGTTTCTGGAAGACTCCGTGCCCGGGGTAAGACCTCGGCAGAAAGAAAGCTCGCAGGGGACCGGCCGTCCCTGCTCCTACCGGACCAGCTCGATAACACTTATCGCACGTAAGCGCTCCATCCTGGTCTCGCCATTCTGGGTTGTTTAGATTGCGTCCCATGGCTTGATTTGATATGTTCACAGAACATTTTCTGAACACCTGCGCCCTTGGCTGGGGCTGCCCTCCGTGAGTGATGCAGTTCCCAGTGCCCCTCAGAGCCGGGTGCCAGGAGGAGCTAATAGCAAAGTAAACGTTGCTGTCTAATCTCTCCGCCAGGCTGGTCTGGCACGGTCAGATTACACGGCTTCCCGGCTGGCAGCCACCGTCAGCCCTGGCTGACGATCAGCCCCCATGGAGAGAGTGCACAGTCCTGGGATTCCACCTTTCCTCCCAGGAGTTCGTCTGGGGACAGGGTAGAACGGCTTCTCTGCGTGGCCCTGGCATGCCAGCTGCAGCCATCACAGAATGTCCGCCTTACACTTTCCAGAGGTCCCCAAACTTTTTACACAGGGGGCCAGTTTACTGTCCCTCAGACCGTTGGAGGGCCGCCACATACAGTGCTCCTCTCACTGACCACCAATGAAAGAGGTGCCCCTTCCGGAAGTGCAGCGGGGGGCTGGATAAATGGCCTCAGGGGGCCGCATGCGGCCGCGGGTCGTAGTTTGGGGACGCCTGCTTTAACCGATGGGCAGAAACCAAGTGGATGTGTGTGGGCCCAGAGGACAAGACTCTCCCAAGACCAGGGCCTTCTGTGACCCCAGTTCTTAGTCCTGTCTGTATCACTTCTTAGTTATGCGACCCTGTGCTGATCACTTAAACCTTCTGAACTGTGTCTGTAGGACTAAATGCAAGAATGATAATTTTTTAAAAAGCTCATGTATCTCAAAGCACTCAGAAAAGTAAGGAGAGCCACGGAAATGCAAGCCTTGTTGTAGCGACAGAGGTCTGCAGATTAGCAGACGGACGATACCCCCGCCCTCCTCCGATCGCTGACATCGTCTGTGTAGAACGCCACCTCGCTGGGCACTGACACGGCCTCAAACGGAGGCAGCCAGGTGGATCTCTGTGGAGTTGTCTGTGTTAATTTTCTATTGCTGGTTACGAACTGACACAAATTTAGCAACTTAACACAACTCACACTGATTATCTCAGTTTCTTTGGGTCGGGAATCCAGGCTCCATCTGGCTGGGTCCACCGCTTCAGAGCCCCTCACAGGCTGCGGGTGGAGGGATGTGGTTTCACCTGAGGCTCACGTGGTTGTGGACTCGTTCCTTGTGGATGGTCAGATGGGGCCTCAGTCACCACTGGCTGTTGGCTGGAGGTTCTGCTCTCCGTTCCTTGCCATGCGAGCCTCTCCATGAGGCAGTGGCTTCATCAGAGCCAGCAAGTGAGACAGTCTGTACAGAGACAGAAGTGACCACCCCCTAGAATATAATCACAAAAGGGACATCCCATCTGCTTTGCCATATCCTATTGGGTAGCAGGCAGTCCCTGCACAGGCTCAAAGGGAGGGGCTACCAGGGGCATGACTCCCCGGAGGCAAGGATGACTGGGGACCATCATGGAGTCTGCCGTACACTCAGAATTGGTGCCACCAAGCATGCCAGCTTCCCCAGGATGTTTAAATCTCTAATGTGGGAAGACATCTATCTTCACCGATCCAAGAGCTTCCCATTACTGTGATCCCGAGACCTGTCTGAGTGGAAAGGAAAGATGCCTCCCCTCTGCCCTCTCTTGAGCCAATGACAAAGTCCTTGAAGGCACGGCCTATGCCTGTCCTGCTCATGGATGCACCGCCAGCCGCTAGAGCATGCCTACCCGGCACAATGCCGGTGCATGATAAAACCGTGCCGAATGAATGTGTGAACGGGCATATAAACAGAGTCCTACAAATGTTGCCTTTTGAGTCTGGCCTCTCTCATCCAGTGTGACGCTCAGAAGATTCGCCCAGGGGGTCATTCGTCCAATGCCTAGCCCTCTCCCATCGTAAGGCTGCGCGTCACGGCCCCTCTTTCCGGGGGCCAGCTGAGGGAAATTAGTGTCGTTTCCAGTGTTTTGGCAATTAGGAAAAACAATTCTGTAAACATTGTACACCGGTCTTTGTGGGGACGTATGCTTTTCATTTCTTTTGAGTAAATACCCAAGAGGCAGATTGCTGGGTCACATGGTAAGTGCCCGTTGACTTCGTGAGAGACGGCAAAACTGCTTCTCCACCGTGGGCTGTGCCCGCTCGCAACGGAGGGGAGCTGCGCCGCTCAGTGTCCTCCTGTGGACTGAGCGTCGACAGGGTCACTGTAGCCACTCCAAGTGCACAGCTCCTTCACACTCAACGTTTCATCCTCGCCACCTCCCTACGAAACTGACCCATTTCACAGAGGAAAACACTGAGTCTCAGAGAGACTGGATCACTGGCGTGGAGTCTCACAGTGATTCAGAGGCTGGGCTGGGGTGCAGAGGCAGGCCCCGGAGCCGGGGCTCCTCCTCAGATTCTTCCACAGCCTCTGGGAAAAGCCAGTCGGTGGAGGAAGGAAGCAGACGTGGGCGTGACAGAGACCTGCTCTCCCGTGCCACCTCAGGCAAGCAGCGTGACTTCTCTGTGCCTCAGTTTCCTCGTCTGTAAGATGTGAGTGGTAACATAACGTACAGGCTGAGCTGAGGGAGTAAGAGCTCATGCATCTGGGCTTCCCTACCTCCCCTCAAGACCAAGGGACCATGTCACCCCGTGTACGTGACCAGAATGGCTGGCACGACGTGGCATTAATTAAAACACTGCAGCACGCCACTCACGGAGGGAGATGAAGGATGAATACAGCACACGCCATGTTCTCCACGGTCCATTCCCAGCCTCTCCGTGCTGACAGCCCCCTGACTCAGCCCACTGCCACCCAACACATTGCCCTCCATTTCAAGGCTGAAAAGTGCACACGAAAGACTCAGTTCTCCTTTCTCTCTTTAAAACAACAAAAAAAAGAAGCTTCATAAATGCATAACGTATACGAAAAGCATAAAGAATACTGACGAACACCCATCTACCCACCACCCAGCGTAAGACACCAATTACCTTTCAAGACCCCGACGAGCCCCCACCCCGGCCTCTCCCTCCCGCCCTCCCTCCCAGTGGTAACCTTGATCCAGGACCAGGCAGCATCTTCAGGTCCATCGGCCTCTCCATGTGAGTGCTGAGAGATCAGCCCAACGGTGAGAGCGCAGCCCAAAGGAGAAAGGCGTGAGCGGGAGGGACAGAGAGAGGAAGCAGGCACCAGACAGTGTGACAGTGGAAAGCGCGGGTCAAGGAGCTATATTTGTGGCATGAAGATGGTTTAACAAGTGGTTTTGAAATACAAGTGTGCATTGTACTAACCGCCACGGGTCCTGAACTTGATCCGCACCGCCCACCCCTCCACATTCACCCAGAGGCACTGGGAGAAATTTGCAGTTTTTATAGAATCAATGTCTCCTGGCGCTGAAAAGACTAAGGGTGGCCCAAGGAATCTGATTTCAGAACAAGAGCGGCAGATAGAGCTCACCACCCACTGGTGACCTCCCTCCCCCACATTTCCCACCCTTATAATTCCCGAATCGAGCTTTTCACTCCATTGTGTCCGCTGAATAAACCCCATCAAGTGGAGAATCCATTGGATTGTTAAGCATCCTCTGTTGGGAAGAGACTTTCTATTAAGAAGAAATGACTTTCTAAGTCACTCACACACTAGTATAAATTTTCCCAGATGGCTTTGCTCCACGGCAGCCAATTCAGCCAGGGTTTTAGCCGATTCATCCTTCATCTCCCTCAGCCATTCTGGTAACTTACACGGGGTGACATGGTCCCTTGGTCTTGAGGGGAGGTAGGGAAGCCCAGGCGCATGAGCTCTTACTCTCTGAATATAGAGAGTCAGACCCAGTGGGATCTCAAAGGTGGAGGCTTCGAGCAACTGAGAGGGAGGGAGAGGAGCAGGAGGAAGAGAGGGAGCTCAGAGAGTGAGGGGCACACCTTCCAAAGACACACCCGGCCTGTGTCAGGGAAGGCAGCAATCTTCCACCTGCTCCATCCCTCCTCGTCCTCCGCATACTCATGGCTTTCCACAACGCAACTGCTGTGAGAAAGGAGACACCAAAACGCCCCGAGCAACAACAGTTCCGTAAGGAAATGTCTTGAGTCCCAAACCTCTGGCTTATGAATGTGCTTTGGGGTCACAGCTACAAGAACATGGCTCACCACTAAGTGGGGAGCTGCTCTCCAAGGACCCCAGCCGCCTGTCCCACTGGGACGGATCAGGGTCCACTGGGCTCCTTGGACCTCTGTTCAATGTTAAGTGCACATTAACCCAATTGTATCAAACTATTCAGCGTATGGAGTTCTAACGCATTTCATTATGTAAGGACTAAGCCTCCGATCTGGTCTGTGGCTTGCTCTCCACACATCCATCCGGACCCACCGTGGGCAGTGGTTACAATGGAAAGCTACACTACTGGAAACTTCTCAGAACAGGGACAGTCTTATCAGGAAAGTGTGTGTTTGGGATTAGAACAATGGGTGGCATTTGAGGGCTGATAAGACCGATTCCTGAGCCCGTGGGGTGTGTGTATATAAGGAGCCGCTCCACCTGCCGCTGTACGCTTTCCGCCCACCTCCCCTTCTCCGGAGACTCGGGACCCAGGAGCAACCATGAAGTGGCTACTGCTGCTCAGCCTGGTGGCGCTCTCGGAGTGCCTCTACAAGTCAGTCTGGGGGACACGCAGCACAGAGAGCCGCTTCCACCTGGCTACTGCCCTCTGCTGCCGTCACACTGCCTTTCTTTCCTCCCGAATTTTTCTTCTTCCCTTAGCTCCTCTCTTGACCACTTCTTGGTTTCTCTCTCTCTCTCTCTCTCTCTCTTTCTCTTTCTCTCTCTCTCTCTCTCTCTCTCTCTCTCTTTCTCCCCCTGTCCTTTCAGGAAGCTAGCACTGCCAATGTAGTTCACTGTTCAGAGGACAGTACCATTCCATTCATTTCAACTGAAGAGTACAGGAGGACAGAGAGCCCAGCTTACCTCTCTCGGGAGTGCTTACTTTTTTTTTTTTTTTTTTTTTTTGTATTTTTCTGGAGTTGGAAACGGGGAGGCAGTCAGACAGACTCCCGCATGCACCTGACCGGGATCCACCCAGCATGCCCACCAGGGGGCGATGCTCTGCCCATCTGGGGCGTTGCTCTGTTGCAACCAGAGCCATTCTAGCGCCTGAGGCAGAGGCCATAGAGCCATCCTCAGCGCCCGGGCCAACTTTGCTCCAATGGAGCCTTGGCTGCGGGAGGGGAAGAGAGAGACAGAGAGGAAGGAGAGGGGGAGGGGTGGAGAAGCAGATGGGCGCCCCTCCTGTGTGCCCTGGCCAGGAATCGAACCTGGGACTCCTGCACGCCAGGCCAATGCTCTACCACTGAGCCAACCGGCCAGGACCAGTGCTTATTTTTTTAAATGAGGATTTCTGGACTCCAAGGAGTGAAGCACTAATGGCGGGATTTTGTTCGAGACCTCGAAACACTCCCAAGCCCAAAGCACTTCGTGTAAGACCAGCTGGGGCCATGCACCTGGGCATGACCAGCTGCCAGTGGTTCGTCCTCTTGAGTCCAGCCTGCATTTGGTCCCAGCTCCATCACCGGGCCAGGCAACTTTGGACAACCACGGAGCCTCTTTGTGTTACTGTATCCCAAATGGGAGCGTCTTCCCTCTTGACCCCCTCCCTTTGTCCTCTCTCGGGCAGCTTCCTTGTCTTTCCAGGCCTTCCCTAGCACCCCCTGAGCAGACCCCTTGCCCAATGACTGCTCCTCTCCCCTAACCATCCCTTTGCCAACGCTGGCCACAGGGTTCCCCTCGTCAGAAAGAAGTCCTTGAGGGAGAACCTTAGCCAGCATGGCCTGCTGGAGGACTTCCTGAAGAAACGCAACTTCAACCTAGCCAGCAAATACTTTAAGGAGGCCGCCACCGGGACGGCCACCGAGCCCCTGGAGAACTACCTGGATGTGAGTGCGTGGGGGGCGGGGTAGAGGCAGCTCCGAGGACTTGGCCGGGAGGAGGGCGGGTCTAGGGGCTTCCGTCTTTCAGTGACTTATCCCCCTGGTCGGCAAGGTCATGAACAAGCATTTAAGTGTTTACTCAGCTGAGTGCTTTAGGGTTCCACGTTGTCCTCCAAGAACATGCATTCTCTAGGATGATAAGACTAAGACAGACTAGTTGAGATTGTGATTAGGTGTTAACGGTGCTTAGAAGAGATCAGCAGAGGGGAACCGGGAGCCATCAGGGAAGGTTTCAAGGAGGTGGGCAGACCAGGTTGGGCCTTGGAGGACGGATGCATAGAACAGGGAGAGAAAGGCAAAGAGAACAGGGAAGGGAAAGGTGGGAGGTGGGCTGAGGAGCCGACCCAGAGACAGTCCTGCGGGGGGGGGGGGGGGAGCAGGGAGCCCCGGGTTTGTGAACGGCGCTGTGTCTGCCCGGCAGATGGAGTACTTCGGCACCATCGGCATAGGAACTCCCCCTCAGGAGTTCACCGTCATCTTTGACACGGGCTCCTCCAACCTGTGGGTGCCCTCGGTCTACTGCTCCAGTCCTGCCTGCTGTGAGTGCCCAGCCCTACCCATCCCGCCCCCCAGCCCCAGCACCAAGTGACGGGGGAGCCCAGAATACCCGGGCTTCAAACAGGTTTCATGTCAAGCCGGCTGGAGCCCCTCAGGCCTTCACTCAGCAGGCATCTGCTGAGCACTTACTCTGCGCCAGGCACTGGGCTCAGGTGCTCCGGGGTCTGCAGAGGGGACTCGTGAGAGGGGACTCATCCCTGAGCCCTGAACTCCAGGAGGCAGGCCAATGGCAGAGAGAGAAGTGGGCAGCCCTGGGCCTGGGGCATCCTTGGGGGAACTGTGGGGTTGGCTGGGGGCCTTCCATCAGTGACATGGTCGCAACTGGTCTAACCAGACAGGAATTAAACATGGAAACACTTGGGCTCCAAAATCCAGGGTAAAGATTACTTTCTCCTCCAAAGCCCACCCCCCAACCCAGAACCCAGGCACTTGCCCCAGGAAGACACCCCCGGACCGTGACTCTCAATCGGCTTTTAGAGGCTGACAATACCACTTCTTGCCCTCACAGCCAACCACCACCGCTTCAACCCTAAGCAGTCCTCCACCTACCAGGCCACCAGCCAGACGGTGTCCATTGCCTATGGCACCGGCAGCATGACAGGCATTCTCGGATATGACACCGTCCAGGTGAGCACCTGCTGGTGGGCCTCCTCTTCCCGTCCAGCACTGGGGCCAGTTTCTAGGGACCTTGGGGGCCACCCAGAACCAGCCCCCCCCCCTGCAAATCAGCTCATTCAAGCAATGTGGGTCTTGGCGATCAAAAAAGTAACCTGAGCCCTGGCCGGTTGGCTCAGTGGTAGAGCATCAGCCTGGCGTGCAGAAGTCCCAGGTTCGATTCCTGGCCAGGGCACACAGGAGAAGCTCCCATCTGCTTCTCCACCCTTCCCCCTCTCCTTCCTCTCTGTCTCTCTCTTCCCCTCCCACAGCGAGGCTCCATTGGAGCAGAGATGGCCTGGGCGCTGGGGATGGCTCCATGGCCTCTGCCCCAGGCGCTAGAGTGGCTCTGGTCGCAACAGAGTGACACCCCAGATGGGCAGAGCATCGCCTCCTAGTGGGCAGAGCATCGCCCCCTGGTGGGCGTGCCGGGTGGATCCTGGTCAGGTGCATGCGGGAGTCTGTCTGACTGTCTCTCCCCGTTTCCAGCTTCAGAAAAATACAAAAAAAAAAAAAAAAAAAATAGTAACCTGACGGGGAGTTGGGAAGGGGGAAGCAGCAGAGATGTCACAGATATTTCCAGATAGGGCCGTAGTGGGTGGGTGGTGCCCGGAGCCGTAAGCCAACCTCAGTCTCACCCAAGCAGAGTGCTATGGGGGGAGAGGGGAGAAGGTAAGAAAAGGCTCGGTTCTCTTTTAGAACCTCCTCCTTCTCCTCCTCCTCCTCCTCCTCCTCCTCCTCCTCCTCCTCCTCCTCCTCCTCCCCCCTCTGCAGCCCCCTCTCCAGTCACAAAAGCTCGGCCAGCTCTCCCTTCTGGGGCGCAGCAGGGGTCAAGGGTTCTGATTTGCCCGGGGTCTGTCTTGCATCCGATCATCAGACACAAGCACACGGTGGCCATCTGTTCCGCAGCAAATTCTCACACCGAGTCACAGACCGCGGCCATCTGGAGATCAGCCGCAATGGCTACCTCCAGCGGATAACAAGTGCTCCTGGGGACGATCGCTCTCCCTCCTGTCCCTCCAGCCTGGTGCCCGGAAGCTGAGTCCTACGCAGAATGAACCGGGACACTCCGGGCCGGGCGCCGGCGCGGCGCAGAGCTCGGTGGACACCAGCTGATCATGAACAACTTGGTCCCCTCTCTCAGGTCGCAGGCATCGCCGACACCAACCAGATCTTTGGACTGAGCGAGACGGAGCCCGGCTCCTTCCTGTACTACGCGCCCTTCGACGGCATCCTCGGTCTGGCCTACCCCAGCATCGCCTCCTCGGGGGCCACGCCCGTCTTCGACAACATGTGGAACCAGGGGCTGCTTTCCCAAGACCTCTTCTCCGTCTACCTGAGCCCGTAAGTTGGGCAGGGAGGTCAAGTTGGGCAGGGAGGTCACCGTCACCTGTTCCAGCAGGGGGCTGTCCAGGGCTGGGCGAGGTGGAGAGGGTCTTAGCGAGCCACGGACTTGAAGGGACAGTATCTAAGGCATGAGGGGTGCATCTTGAGAGAGAGTGGCACCAAATCCCTCTGTGCCCAGCTGTCTTCATTCGGCTTTTCTGACCAGCGTGAGTCTTTGCCACGTTGACTTCCACAGCTCCGATGTCATTAGCCATTTGCTCTCCAGCACTGTCCCCTCATCCCTGGCTCCTCGCCAAAGGTCACCCTTGAAAGTGAATCAGCTTAAAATTGGGGCCAGAATTTCATAGCAAGAAATGAAAAAAAAAAAAAAAGGATTTGGTTGGGACTTGTATCTTGAACAGTGGAACTTCTAAAGGATGAACACAAATTTCTTTTCTTAGTTAAAATCTAGGTTTCAGTTGTGACTATGAGTTAATTCTAAGAATGAATGAAGAGAGAGCCAGGGGCTGGTTTGGGTTGAGTAGAGGTTTATTATGCAGGACTATCTGAAGGTGTCATCACCTTTCCCGAGACACCCACATCCTTCCCTGTCGAAGCAATTTGTCCCAGTCGAATGTTTTCCTTCAGTTGTTCGCTGCTATGCTGTAATCGCACTGTGTTGAGTGCACTGTCGTGCGTTAGCAGCAACGGCGGGGTGGGGCTAGGTGAGTGGGGACCGTCGTACCCGTGGCCAGGTCTTTGGTGAATAATTTCATTGTCAGCATTTGCTTCCCTGTCTCTCCCAGATCTGCAGAGATTTAGACAATGAATAGTCCAGTAACAAGGACCCTGCAACTTAGAACAGAAAGGACCTTTTATTCTTTCTTTTTCCTTCTGGCCACTTCATACTCAGGTTGGCCCTTAAACATACTCTGCCTTTTCAGGTACTTAGGTATTTCATGGAGGGCCATCTTATCTCTCCAACTAGATCAAGGTTTCTCCATCTCCTTGCTGTCAGGGGCCATCCTGTGCATTGTAGGGTGTTCAGCACCCTCCCTGCCCTCTGCCTCCCAGATGCCAGGGAGACCCCACATCCCCCACCCAACCATGACAATGAAAAACAACTCCAGACATTGGCATAGGTCCCCTGGGGGAGAAACAGCCCCTGGGGGAGATTGAGAACTACACTCTCAAGTCTTTAAGAGCAAACCCTGTCAAGTATTCATTTCACATACTTTAGAACCTGGGTTCTAATCTTGGTTCCGCCACTCCCTGGCTGTGTGACCTTGAGCAAGTTGCCTCACCTCTCTGTGTCTCAGTCTGTAAAGTGGAGATAGTAATAGCCGTAGTGGCCAAGGCACGGGCCCTGGTGTAAAGAAGAAAAGAAATGCTGTCTGTCACATACGCCACATGGCTCCTGGCACTGGCTGAGAGACCAATCAAAGTGAATCCACTTAAAATAGAGGCCAAAGGTAGTCCTTAGAGTACACATAGTTTCTGTTCTGTTGAATGAGCGTGTGAAGGAAAGAATGAATTCCTGTCTCCCCCCTCTCCCCGCCCCCATTCATAGCAATGGCCAGAGTGGCAGCGTGGTGATGTTCGGTGGCATAGATTCTTCTTACTACACTGGAAACCTGAACTGGGTGCCTCTTTCTTCTGAGACTTACTGGCAGATCACCGTGGACAGGTGAGATCATTGTGATTAGGCAGCATCCTGGCATGGGCCCCAGATTCCTTTTCTGTATAGACTCATAGTCGACTAAACTTTCCAGAATCCTGCTGGAATAGCCAGCACAGGGGAATGTACCCCAGGAGGGGAAGGGGGAAGCTGGCCAAGCCAAAGAGACCCCGAGAAAGGCACCTCCCTGGAGGAGGAGAGTTGTCTGAGACCCTCAAACACTCTGCGAGAACAAGACGGCCACTTTCCTTCTGGTCACAGAGGCAGGACGATTGACCAGCATCCCCGGGGGAGAGCTGAAGGACCTGGCTGTCCACATAGCCCAGCACTAAGGCGACCTGTGAACTGGCACACACTCCTCTCATTCTAGGAAAAACTGTCACTCTTAGTCTAGAGATAAGGAAAAATGAGAAGTTGTTTCAGGCCATTCCATCCCACATTCCCCACGGAGCCTCAGCCCATCTGTTCTTCCCCTGGCTGGCCTACTGGGGTGACCAATCATCCAGGTTTTCCCAGGAGTGAGCTGTGTCCTGGGACATGAGAATTTTCAGTCCTAAAACCAGGACAGTCCTGGCTAAGCAAGGATGATCTGGTCACCTTGTCTGTCCCAGCCATGCTGAAACTTCAGTTCCTCCAAGTCCCACCCCCTCACCCAGCCCTTCCTCAACATAACTCACCTTTCCAGCTAGACTGTGAACTCCCTGCAGCCAGACGCTGTGTGGCTGTCTTGTCTGGCTCTGCACCTCCATGCCTGGCACAGAGCAGGTGCTCAGGAAACAGTTGTGGAGTGAGCGAACGCCTCAAGGAGTGCGTGCGCGAGAAGCTGGAATTCTATGTAGGGACCCTCTGGAGTCACTTGGTTCCTCCTTGGGGGGTTGCACCCCCGGGGCTAAGGAAACCCTTACTTGAACCTCGCCCTCAGCATCAGCATGAACGGAGAGGCCATCGCTTGCAGCGGGGGCTGCCAGGCCATTGTTGACACGGGCACCTCTCTGCTGTCTGGCCCAACCAACGCCATTGCCAACATCCAGAGCCGCATCGGAGCCACCCAGGACTCAAATGGCCAGGTAAGCCCAGCCCTGACTGCCCTGGTCTAGACCCAGGTGGGAGGTCTGCCATGCAGAACGAACGTAGCCCTGCTAACCCTTGTTCTTTCCAGATGGTGGTCAGCTGCTCAGCCATCAACAACCTGCCCGACATCGTCTTCACCATCAATGGCATCCAGTACCCTCTGGCCCCCAGTGCCTACATCCTGCAGGTAAGGGCACTCTGGGCCTTCCGCCTAGATGTGCTGCATAGACTGTGGCCGCATCGTCCCGCTTGGCACAAGGGAGCGAACACGTCCACAAGCTGCCCCGGACATCTGCTCTGGACAGTATCCAGAGAAAAAGAATACATTAAAAATCAATGTATAAACGAATATCTGGATACACTTCCTCCCCACCACCACCACCAAGAGAAAAAGTCAGGCAAATGATGGCAGCATGAACAGGGTTTCTAGTTGGACACTTGAGTCCAAACCCTGGGTCTCAATTCTGAGTGTGGTTAGATGAGATTGACCGCATCAAAGCCATAAATGGTTGAGCAAATAAAAAGCATTACTTGCATAGGGTCAGGGCTGATATGCTCCTACTGTCTCAATCAAGTAACAAATCTGGAGTCTAATGAACCACAGGAAAACCCTTGACCTCCCACTGTGAAGCCAGGTGGAAGCTTGCTTTGCCCAGCGGGTTGATGCTATTCAAGAAGTACTGATGTCCGGGCCACTTCCCACGTGATTCTGATTATTTAGTAGGGGCAAGGCTTGAGCAGGGGGGTAGGGGTTCAAAACTCCCCAGGTGATTCTAGTGTGCACCCAAGCTTGTGACCCAGTGCCCGGGTGAATAAAAAGGACAAACAGCTGACCTGGTTTGTCACCGAACGGGATCAGGATAATGAGAAAAGGCTGTGTCACCAGGGCTTCCAAAATCCTTCCCAGCAGCTCTCTCCCTAAACCCCTCAGCGCCGGTGCTGATGTCAGGGTTTGTGCATCTGCCAGAAACACTGGATAATGTCTAGTAATCCCTGGAAACCAAGTGCAGCGAGCAGCTTACACAAGCAGACCCCAGGCCAAAAGAGCCAAGTCCCCGGACGTGAGCCAAAAGCTCTTCCGTGCATGTGCCTTGCATCGGACCATGGCCCTTGAGGCTTAGTCTCCAGCACCTTTAGACCTGACTCTGGGTCCCAGCTCTGATTTCACTCTCCTTCTCTCTAGAGCCAGCAGGGCTGTGCCAGCGGCTTCCAGGGCATGAACATCCCCACCGGCTCCGGAGAGCTCTGGATCCTGGGCGACGTCTTCATCCGCCAGTATTTCACCGTGTTCGACAGGGGCAACAACCAGGTCGGCCTGGCTCCCGTGGCCTGAGCCCGAGCCCGAGCCCGTCCACCGCTTCCCGGGAAGCTCTGGCCTCAGCTCCGTGCCCACTCTAGCTGTATATAATTGTCCCATTGGTCTTCCTGTGGGATCGTGGGAGTGGAGCCTTGGCCCTGTTCCCTGTCGTGCCAATAATGTAGAATAAAAACACCACCTCCTGAGAAGTGTTCTGTGGAGTTGGCTTCTCTTCGTTGGTGATTCTCTTCACATCAACAGGATCCGAACACCGGGGCAGGGGAACAGAAATGGGTACGTTCATTTGGACAGCACCGAACAGTGACAGTGGCAGCTCGTACTTCAAATAAAGCCAGGAAAAGAAACGGGCCTTGGCGGGTCCGGCTGGGAGCATCGCATAAAGATGTGGGCGTCAGTGATACCTCAATTAAAAGACAAATAATAATTGGGCACCAGAAATGCCGGGCCGCTGCCTCTTCGTGGAACAGGGCACCTAAGTTCTCGGTCAAGGGAACTGGTTTCTGATTTCTCTCAAAGCCAGTAAGATAATGAGAAAAAGAGAGGGACTAAGGACAGGTGGCAACTGACGGTGACATTTCTAAGTAGGCCGGGCAGGATGGTCTTGTCTGTAAGACACGGGCTGGCGAGGTGACAGCAGCTGACACCCCACGATCTGCCAGGCTGCCTTCTGTGATTAGCGGGTTGACCCAGACTAACGACTGGACCCCTCCACACTCGGGTGCAAGTCACTGAACGGACGCGTCTCCCCATCAGGAAAGAGGATGGTTTTCCTCTTTCCTGCAAAGAGGTTTCAGGAGCAGGAATCGAGCAAGCTCATTAGCAAAGGTGCCCTAGAGATGCAAACGGGAAAGAGAGCGGGGTCTCTCAGAGTGAGTCTGGTAGCGAAATGTTCAATGAGAGCTGAAGTTTCAGAATGAACAGGGAACGTGCTGCATCCCAGGCCCCCTTCAAGGTTCACAAGGCACATACCCCCCATGGGCTCCGAGGGGTCCGCTGCACAGTGATCCATTTCACTTGAACTCAGCTTAGCTTGATCCCAGGCCCTCTTTTTATTTTTTATTTTTTAAATTTTTTTATTGAATTTATTGGGCTGGCATTGGTTACTACAGTTATACAGGCTTCAGGTGCACAGTTCTACAAATACATCATCTGCGTGTTGTATTGTGTGTGTTCACCACCCCAAGTCCCGCCCCCCCATCACCATCTACCTCTCCTGTCCCCCCTCCACCGGCCCACCCCAGTTCCTCTTCTGCTAGGAGACCCGTTACAGTCCTGGGCTCCAACGCACGCACACTGGAAGAGCTCCCACAGCCCCTGCCTCTGCTGACAGCTGGATTCCAGACTGTTTGCTGGAGACACCGGCCTGGGAGCTGGAGCCGGGCCTCCCTGCTGAGGGGGCGTGGCTTGGGGGTGACCAGAGCAGCATCCCTCTGGATAGTCTCATCCCTCTCTCACATCGTCCCACAATTCGTCATTTTCCACTCACACGAATATAAGGCACTGGGCTCTAGGCAGGGACAGCTGAACCATCTTTTTGAAACATAAATTTGACCACACCCCTTCCTTGCTTAAAACCTTTCATCGATGCCTTGCAGTTGCCCTTGGATAAGACAATGCAGCCCTGGTGTGATGTACCTCCCCTGCCTCCCCTCGATCCCTCTTACCCTGAGCTCCCCCCACCCTGGCCTTCCTCCGCCTCCACAGATGCCCAGACCCCATCCCCCCCTCTAGACCTTGGCACACACTGTTCCCTTCGCCTGGGTTGCTGCTCCTGCTGTTTCTCGACCCGCTGACACCTAGCGTCCTGCAGATCCCAGCTTCAATGTCCCTTCCCTGCAAGGCCTTCCCTGAACACCCTCCCACAGAGCCCAGCCCTCCTTTCCTTTTTTAAAATTTATTTTTTTAATTTATTCATTTGAGAGAGGAGAGAGAGGAGAGAGAGTGAGAAGGGCATCAACTCCCATATGTGCCTTGACCAGGCAAGCCCAGGGTTTTGAACCGGCGACCTCAGCGTTTCAGGTCAACGCTCTATCCACTGACCCACTGACCCACTGCGCCACCACAAGTCAGACCAGCCCTCCTCTCCTTTCCGGCACTGGCCACGACCTGTATGTGCATGCCTAGGTAGGGGTGCTTGTTTCGTGTCCGCAGGGCAGGGGCGAGGGGCGTTTAACTGTTGAGGCACCAGAAACAAGAGCCGCACCTGGCACACAGTAGATGCCCGGTAACGATTTGTTGAGGGAGTGGTGAGTTTGAGACGACTTTTTAGAAGGAAACGGTTCGGAGAGGACGAGAGAGGGGATCTGATCTGGCTGAGGCCATACTTAAGACAACAGGTGGGTCTGCTCCCACCCCCCACCCCCGGCTTTCTGTCCCAGTCATATTTGGTCATGGGACCAACAGGCGAACTTCTCAGATTTCTGGGGAGGAATTTCACAAGTGTCCTGCCTCCCTGGCTTCTGGTATTTCTGACATGTCCCAAGCTTCCCCTCTGACCAGGCTGTGTGCTAGGCTCCGGGGACACCGGCAGCTCTTCCCAGAGATCCTCGCTGTTCTGCTCCTGGCCACGTGCTTCCTTCTTCCCCGCCCCGAGCTCCGCCAGGTACAGCTCAGCCTCTCCCTCCTGACCTCGCTTCCGCTCCCTTACCCTGGGATTCCTGGATCCAGACGGAATCTAAAAAGGCTCCCTGGGAAACAGACCCGTTGAACTGGAAAACCCTGTGCTGCCGCATCTGCTCTGACACCTCCCACTTTGCCCCACAGGACAGGATGGACCCGCGTTCCTTCTCTCCAGTCTCAGGGCTCCTCTCCACTCGCCGCTCTCCACTTCCCGAGGGCCTCGGGGGTCTGAGCTCAGCTCCATCCAGCTCTTCCATCCACACTCGTCCAGGAGTGTTACTTTCATCTCACAGGTCTCTGCTCCACTCCCCTGTGGACCCCAAACCCTTGCACACCGCTGGTGGGAGTGCAAACGGATACAGCCCCTGACAAGTGCCATTTGACAACAGCCATCAAAATGAGAAACGCAAATACCTCTCGGCCCAGTAACTTCACCTCTGGGAATTTATCCTTCAAATGCACTTGCACACGTGCGGAAAAAAAAAAGTGATGTTAGGCCTGACCTGTGGTGGCGCAGTGGGATAAAGCGTCAACCTGGAACACTGAGATCGCCGGTTCGAAACCCTGGGCTTGCCTGGTCAAGGCACATATGGGAGTTGATGCTTCCAGCTCCTCCCCCCTTCTCTCTCTCTCTCTGTCTCTCTCTTACTCCTCTCTAAAAAAAATCAATAAATAAAATATTTTTTAAAAAAAGTGATGTTAGTAGAAGGTTATTCTTTGAAGCATCTTTTATAAGAGCAAGATTTGAGATCACCCAAATGTCTCCCCACAGGGAATAACTGAACAGTTTACAGTGTGCGCGCGCAGAGGCGCTGACGCAGCTGTGCAGAGGGGACGGCGAGCACGCTGCCCAGTGGCGGGGAGGGGAAGATCTCGAGAGGAGGCTGCTGGGTGAGCAAAACAACAATAGGTGACGACAGGGCCTACACTATGCTGTATGTGGATTCTAAAGAAAATAAATAAGAATTGCTGACATGCACACAAAGGAACTGAGACGCCCAAGCAAGAAGCAGAGACCTCAGAAAAGGGAAGAGGAGAAACTGACCAGATACGGGGTGGGGGAGACATCTCGCTAAACACAACTTGACCTATTTTTATTTCTAAGGAAAGATCATTTTAAACCCCTGAAGGTTTAGCTGAATTTTAAACTTCCTTGTGGTTTGTCTTCAGGCCCATTCATAACTGCCACAATTGGGCCTGTTAAAAGGGTCTGCTCTGGCCCTGGCCTACTGGCTCAGCAGTAGAGCGTGTGGAAATCCACATGTGGAAGTCCTGGGTTTGATTCACAGTCAGGGCACACACAAGAGGTAACCATATGCTTCTCCTATCCTCAACCTATGGCTCAATTGGTTCAAGAGTGGCCCCAGGCACTGAGGATATCCCAGCTGGTCTAAGTGTGCCAGTCTCAGGTGCTAAAAATAGCTTGATTGAGTCAAGCATCAACCCCAGACAGGGGCTGCTGGGTGGATTCCGGTCAGAAGACATAAAGGAGTCTCACTATCTCCCCTCCTCTCACTTAAAAAAAAAAAAAAGCACTGTGTGCCCAACACCCATCTGGGGTCTTGAAACTGGTCCTCTGGCCTCCTGGAGCCAGCCCTCAGCAGGGGGCCATGCATATGTGGGGTTTATTGTGAAGAGGACATAGTCTTACCAAGTCGGATCCCACTGGGGCTCCCAGGATGACATGACACTGCAAGCCCGTAGGGAAAAGAGGACAGTTCCACCCCCCACCACCACCACCAGGGTCCTTGAGAAGGAACCGTGTTGACCACAGTCTGAGGCACGGAGAGCCTGGGCCCAGCCAGGAAGTCCTCTGCCCCAGGTTCCCACAACTCTTCCCTGGGAGCCTCCTGTGCCTGGCAGCGGGCAGACAGGAGGCAGGCAAGGTCCTTGGGGTAGGGCTGGACATCCCAGGAACAGGGGCGGGCGGGACAAGAGTGGCATCCTTAGGCCCTTGTTGCGGACCATCTTAAGGTATGTGCTACACAGTCTCCCACGTGGTCCTCAGAAGGACTGGGTACCAATTACCTACAGCAGGGACCACTCCTTCATGCATCTTGATTGGTTTTCTTCCCTTCCCCCATCTCACATCCCCTTCCCTCACCTGTTCCTTGGGATCACCTCCCAGCTCAGTGACTCACACCCGAATAACTGGCTCTGGGTCTGCTCTTGGGGGAGCCCAAACTAAGCTCCGGTGGTCACAGCACCCTCCCATCGACTGCAGCCATGCACTGTCGCTCTTAAATTCCCACAGAAAAACCCAACCCAACCCAAGTGCAAGGTGAAGGGAGAAAGCCCAGACCGGGAGCTGGACCACGCCCCTCCTCCTAGCTCAGCTTTCACGATCCGTGCCACCTTAGGACCCTCTCCTAACCTCTCCGGGCCTCTGTGGTTCCAGCTGTAAACTGGGGTGGGGGGGCGAGGAAGGGTCCGGATAGGCATGTTTTTATACTTGGACCAACTTGGGAAGAATGTTTACAGCTGCCTCCTGCCCCCAACCCTTACGTATTTTTTTAACCTCGAGATGAACGTTGTTTATTCTACATCGTCGTTGACTTCTATCGGGCGTTGGGGGCTGACTCGTACTCAAACGTGAATTGCACCCTTTCTCAAATAGTGGGATAGCGATGAGGAAATTGGCACTGACGTTTAGCCACGGCCATGTTGACAGCGGCTTGTTCGAGAAGTTGCAATGTGGAGACAGCAGCTGAGGCAGCCAGGGTCCTACACTAACCTCCATCCTGAAATTAGATCCCCGGTGGCACCCCAGAGCTGGGTGGCTGCACAGGAGTCCCAAGGCCACGAGGGAGGATTATGGTCCCACCACGCAGATGACGGAGCGGAGCCCTGAGGTCCCTCGGTTAACTGCAGCTGAGTAGGATGGGCATCTGGCCAGGGCACCCCAGACCTGGCTCTTTGTGTCTAACTAGGTCGAATGGTCTCTAACTAAGCCCTTTGCAACGGTGCAGTTTACTCTGCAGCCGCCTTGGGACTCACTAGTAGCAAGTTGGTGACAGGGTGACATCATAGTTCTGTCTTCCATTTCCATCTGACTGGCCTCCACTGATGATAGCCCTGTCCTCGTTCCACCTGCCGTGGAAACCGGGCTGCTCTGCCCAGACCCCACCCCCCTTTGAGAACGACAGATTCAGTCCCCCAGCTGCTGGGGACATCGCCGGCTGCCAGCCCTCAGCCATCAGCCCTCATCAGGAATCGCCTTGGCTGACGGGAGCTGTTTTGCCCAAGGTCAGACCACCTCCCTGGGGCAGCCCAGATAGAATTACTGGTCAACAGAGGGGCACAAAGCTGTCCCCTTGCTCTACCTCAGGACAACTCTGAAGCATCTCCCAGCCTCGGAGCTCCCAGAGGGCGCTGGCGGAGGCCTGGACAGGGCAGGCAGCCCGAATTCTCCCTCTCTCCCGCCCCCAGAGGTGTCTGTCGATGACAAGGAACAGCCTGGCAGCCTGGCGGCTACTTCCTCTCGGAGGTTCCCACCCGGGGAACCCACCTGCAGGGCCCTCTCTGCCCTCTTCTCCCTTCTTGCTCCTGAACTCTCCTGGCTCAAAGGCCAGCCGGTGGAGACCCCGGGCGCCAGCCCCAGCTGGGGGCAGGCTCTTCTCCCAGGCTGAGGGTTGAGGTGCGCTGCCAGTTCGCCACCTGTGGGTGTGACGTTTCCCACCTTCCCCAGGGGGGACGTGCATGAGCCGGGCAACCTGCAGGAGACTGAGACAGCCTTTAATCAGGAAGCCCCGGGTGAGGACAGCCACGCTGGTGACACCACCCCAGTGGGGTCCCGGACCCGTGTGACCCTCCTCCGTCAGCGGGAGGAGCGCACGGCCCAGCCTTCCTCAGAAGACCAGAGGCCGGGCCTTCCGGGCGGCACGCTGCCCCTGGTGGAGGCACTTGCTGATTCTCACAGCACACCCTAAACGCTTCTTGGGAACAAGGCAACGTCAGCCCCCAGGGTCTTCCGTCGGGGAAGAAGCCTTGCAGAGCGGACTGCATTGGCCCCAAGTGTCCCTGCATACTTTCTTCTGTCCGGCATCTCCCGGGTGTGGCCCTGGGATGGAGGCCGCCTTACTCGGTGGTCTCCTCTTCGCTTGAGGTCCCCGTGGCAGGCTGCTGGGGGCCAGGGCTGGCGGAAGCCACAGGGGCGACAGAGAGTCTGGAGGTGGTGGGAGAGAGTCTGCGAGGCCCGAGGAGGGTACCAGGGGTCTCTGAGGGGCTAGTGTCTGTCGTGGGAAGGGCTGTAGCGGCCATCGGGACTGTGACAGGCAGAGAAGGTCGCCTAGATGCTGTGTGGGCCCCGGAGGCTGAGGACGACGGCTCTGGAGTAACAGGAGGTGGCCCAGGAGCCCCGGGAGGGGCTGGAGGTAGAGTGGAGGCTCCTGGAGGGACGGAAGACCCCGGCGAGGGCCCCGCAGAGGGTGTGGGCGAGGGCCAGGCTCCCGACAGATGCCTGGGTGTCAGCTGCAGGTCAGACACGTTCGTTCTGAAAAGGAGCTGAAGGAAACGGAGCGCAGGCCTCTGAGGCGAGGCTGCCGGGGGCCCAGGGCACGAGCTGCAGCTGATGGGCTCTTCAGTGTCTCCACGGGGGCTCCGAGGCGCGCTGCTGGACTCCACATCTCCAGGAAGGGCGAGTCCCCGCCTGTCCTCCGGGGAATCTAAAGAGAGGTGGGGGAGAGAAGGGAAGGGCACAGTGGTTCTCCCGACAGCCAAGGCAGCTCTGGGACGAGCTGCACTGGGGACAGATGCCCAAGCTCTGTCCTCTGAAGGTCCTCGAACCCTGGTGAGGATTAGCCGGCACCTGTCTCCAGGGAGACGAGGCCCAGAAAGAACTAGAATGGGCCCTGGCCGGTTGGCTCAGCGGTAGAGCGTCGGCCTGGCATGCGGGGAACCCAGGTTCAATTCCCGGCCAGGGCACATAGGAGAAGCGCCCATTTGCTTCTCCACCCCCCCCCCCTTTCCTCTCTGTCTCTCTCTTCCCCTCCCGCAGCCAAGGCTCCATTGGAGCAAAGATGGCCCGGGCGCTGGGGATGGCTCCTTGGCCTCTGCCCCAGGCGCTAGAGTGGCTCTGGTCGTGGCAGAGTGACACCCTGGAGGGGCAGAGCATCGCCCCCTGGTGGGCAGAGCGTCGCCCCTGGTGGGCGTGCTGGGTGGATCCCGGTCGGGCGCATGCGGGAGTCTGTCTGACTGTCTCTCCCCGTTTCCAGCTTCAGAAAAATACACACACACACACACACACACACACACACAAAAAGAACTAGAATGGAGGGAGGCAGTTCCCCAAGGTGGCTCAGCCAGGCACTGGCTCTGTGACATGGTATGAGGCACAGACCTCCCCTGGGCCCCTGTGTCCCCATCTGTAAGATGGGACATCTCGGCCTGAGCCCAAATAGAAACTACGGACATGGTGACAACCTGGTGTCAGTGTAGGACCACCGATGGGGACAAACGTTCCATGTGCTGCAGGGTGTCAACAGTGCGGAGGCAGTGCGTGTGGAGGCGGAGGGTAGGTGGGGGGTCCCTGCACCTTCCACTCAGTTTGGCTGTGAACCTAAAATGCTCTAAAAAAAATTAAGTCTATTGTAAAGTTGGGTTTTCTTATTCGTCTCAGCCTGGAGCCCAGAATATCATGAGAGGTAGGGGGCAGGGGGCGGGAGTTGGGGGGGGGGGGGTAAAGGAAGGAAGAGACAGGCATAGAGAACATGGAGAGTGAAGAAGCAAAAGAAGAGTGTTGGAGCCTGACCAGCGGTGGCACCGTGGATAGAGCGTCAGCCTGGAACACGGAGGACCCCGGTTCAAGACCCTGAGGCTGCCAGCTTGAGTGCGGGCTCACCAGCTTGAGTGCGGGGTCGCTGTCTTGAGCACGGGGTCACAGACATGACCTCATGGTCACTGGTTTAAGCCCAAGGTCACTGGCTTGAGCAAGGGGTCACTGGCTTGGCTGGAGCTCCCTGGTCAAGGCACGTATGAGAAGCAATCAATGAACAACTAAAGTGCCACAACTACAAATTGATGCTTCTCATCTCTCTCCCTGCCTGTCTGTCCCTGTCTAGCTCTCTCTCGCTAAAAAAAAGAGAGAGACAGAAAGTGTTGGAGAAAGGCATGATCATGGAGGAGACAGAGACTGTCAAACACATTTAAAAACCCTCAAAGGACAGACAGTCCCATAACTCTGCAAATACACCCAAACCCAGCGAACGACACACCTGGGTGGTGCGATCCCTATGGCATGTGAATTAGACCTTGAGACAGCTACTAGCTTTTTGGTTTTTTGGTTTTTTGTTTTGGTTATCAAAAAAAAAACAACAATTCATAATCTATCTCAACGAAAAGAAGTTTATCCTTAAAAGAAGTTCTCGTTAGCAAGCATCCCATGTGAGTGACACGGAGCCAGAGTGCTACGGGACAGGAGCTGGCCCTGCGCCTCACTTCTTGGGGCCGCATCGTCCCCATCTGGCGGCAGGAGCGCAGAGCGGGAAAGGACGGGGGTCAAGGGACCAGAGAGACCCGGCCTCGAGTCCAACACCAGCGACGAGAGCGCAGCTTAGAAACAGGTCCTTAGCTTCTCTGAGCCTCTATTTCCCCATCTGCAAAATGAAGATAACCATAAAGCAGCCGTTCCTGAACACGCACGCCCGGGAGCACTTCAATGAGATAACATAGGTACAATGCTCCGTCCCCTGCCCAGCGCCTCAGCTCCTGATGAGCCTCCAGACGGCAGGGGGGAGAATACCCATCAGCCTGCAGAGGACCTGGTGGTGGTCAAGCCGATGAAGAATCTAGAAAGCTCTCCAGGTCATGGCTCTATGGGCTCAGGATGTCGCCAGCCCCCAGTCCTGACAGCAGCCTCTCACCCACGGCCCTGAGAGCTGCCCTAAATACAGAACATCCTCCTCAACAGCCCAGAGGCGTTGAAGGATATTTTATACACAAGCTCCAGGCCACAAACCAGTGGGAAAATTCAAGGTCTTCCTGAAAGTTTAAAAAAAAAAAACGCAAAAGAGCTACATTTAAGGTACTTTATGGACATGGAAAAATTAATTGGGAAAATTAAATTCCATACATACAGGATAGAGTCGGTAGGCATCTGGGGAACCGGCCACATCAGCAAAAGTCTCCTCTTTCTCCAGGACCCCATCCTGAACGTGCTGCCAAGTTACCAAACCATTCTGACTCCCTAGGGCCCTAGGGCTCCACCCGTTAACCACAGGGCCGAATGCAACTCACAGAATCTGAAAAAATGCTGCCCGAGCCTGGCCGGAGGTGGCGCAGTGGATAAGAGCATCAGCCTGCAAGGCTGAGGGTGCTGGTTCGAAACCCTGGGCTTGCCGGGTCAAGGCTCATACAACAAACAAGCAATAACAACTACAGAGAAGCATCTCTGAGTGGATATTTCCTGCACCCCGCCCCTGTAAAAGTCAATAAATAAAATCTTTAAAAATAAATAAATAGGCCCTGGCCGGTTGGCTCAGTGGTAGAGCGTCGGCCTGGCGTGCAGGGGACCCGGGTTCGATTCCTGGCCAGGGCACATAGGAGAAGCGCCCATTTGCTTCTCCACCCACCCCCTCCTTCCTCTCTGTCTCTCTCTTCCCCTCCCGCAGCCAAGGCTCCATTGGAGCAAAGATGGCCCGGGCGCTGGAGATGGCTCCTTGGCCGCTGCCCCAGGCGGTAGAGTGGCTGTGGTCGCCGCAGAGCGACACCCTGGAGGGGCAGAGCATCGCCCCCTGGTGGGCAGAGCGACGCCCCTGGTGGGCGTGCCGGGTGGATCCCGGTCGGGCGCATACGGGAGTCTGTCTGACTGTCTCTCCCCGTTTCCAGTTTCAGAAAAATAAATAAATAAATAAAAATAATAATGAAAAAGAGTTGTCCGACTGAAGAGCTTTCACCCTAGGTCCAGTATGGATAGAATAAAAAAAGAGAGAAAGAAACCAGCTAGCTAAATTCCAACCAAAAGGCAGAAAGTAAGCAAACAAGAATAATCGAGAGCTTTTTAAATGACCAGCTACGGGCCATGTCGTCTGTGCCCTGTTCACACGCCTGCAAAGTGGTCCACGCGGGTGGACATGGACGACCGGGTAAGACAGGCAGATGAGGGTGATTTTCAGGAGTCAAGACAGCGAAGGAACTAAAAGCATTGACTAAGCTCAACTCCTGGCTCTACTGCCAACCAGCAACGTGACCTTGAACATGTCACTTTAATTCCCCGTGCCTCAGTTTGCCCACCCGGAAAACGGGGATGCTACCGGTACACCTGTCTCCAAGAGCTGCTGAGAAAAGAGAGGGAAGCCAGATGCTCCCTGACACATAATGAGGGCTCACTACGTACTGCTCACAGAAATGAGGGGATACTTTATCGCTTCATAGTCATTTTGAAATATCCCCTCATTTCTGTGAGCAGTATATATATATATATTAGCCATTACTCTTCGGCAAAGTTGACTTGAGTTCCTAAATTCTAATCTTTCAAGGGAAGAAAGTAGAGGAAGAGATTAAGGAAGGAGGTATTGGAGAAGAAAAAGGCACAGTAAACAAACGGAAGAAGAGCGAAATGGAAGAAGACGGTGGAGAGACTCCAGACCCCGGAGGCCCGCTTACCTGGGCAGGAGGAGCAGCAGTCCCCGGGGGGCAGGGCGCGGTCTGAGCAGGCCGGCGGGCAGGCCACCTTCTCACAGCTCACCTCTCCCAACTGGGGAAGCAGAAGGACACACGTCAGGACGCCCAGCGCGGCGCCCCCAAAGGCCTCTGGCACCAGCTGTGGGAGAGGGGCGCAGTGCCCGGCCCTCACCTGGACAACAGGTGAGGCCAAACACAACGGGGTGGCCTTAAGAAAACCGTAAAGAGGGAAGATCTGGTCACACCCAGGGGTGTTCCGGCAGGTAATAAAGTTACAGTGAGGGAGGAGAAAGATGGCCTTACACTGTTTAGGGACGCCGAGTTCCGCGAGGGAACAAAACACAAGAAGCAGCCCCTGGCTGGGCAGCTCCCAGCTCCCATGCCCAGCTCACCTGGCACGTGCACTGGGTACAGGGCTCCTCGTCCAAGGTGAACACCTGGCCGTTGACCACCTTCCTCCCCTCGTAGTTGCAGTCTGTAGGGGCAGAGGAGACGGGGGCCTGTGAGAGCCAAGGTCCGCCCGAAAGCCTCCGATGTGGGGGGGCTGGTCCCACTCACCTCGGCACACTGGACAGCACTCCCCATCAGGGTGGAAGGGGTAGGTGCAGGTGATGGGGCAGTCCACGGGCGAGCAGGCCACTGAGCCCAGCTGCAGGACACAGAAAACACACAAAGCCCTTCACTCTGGAGGGCTGGTGGGACACTCAGGAAAAACAGGTCACACAGCTACTGAGTGTCCATCAGAACCACCAAGGTCGGGGGACAGGTCCATGGTGAGGGCAGGGGAGGGGTCATTCACTTGGTCAGAGTCTGTTCTGTCCTCCTGCTAGAATTCAAGCCACACAAGGCCAAGGACCTGGCCTTGTCCACGGACCTCATCTGTCAACAGGGACCTGTTGAACAAATTCATGAACTGCCCAAGAAAAGTGAGCACCAAAACCCTGGGAGAAAGAAGGACCCAGAAGCCAAAGCGTCCGGAAGAACACGGCTGTGACGGAACAAGGGCACTCGGAGGCCAGAAGTCTTCACCCACAATTCTCTCTTCCTGTCGACCCTGCCCCTGTCCACACTGCGTCTGCCCCCACCACAAAGCAGCTCCATCCGGGTTGCACGTTTTCAGCCCGACAAATGATCAGGGTTTTTTTTCCCCATTTTCCAAACACTGATACTACATACTATCTTGTGGTTTGTGGTAAAAGCGGGTTCCTGGCACTTCAATTCATTCACCCGCTGTGGGATCTTGAGCAAATGACTCTGTCTCTTGGTGACTCGGTTTTCCCGCAGAGCCGATGGAGACCACGGTGGGGGCCAACCTAGGGCCCTCGCGAAGACTAACTGAGTTCACGCACGTCAGGGCGGAGAGCAGGGCTGGCACACGCCGAGGACCCGAGACTGTGCGTAGGGATCATGGGCTGGAGGCCCTCGCGGGAACCCTCAGAGAGAAGCCCTGTCACATGGTAAGGACCAGCCCCCAGATCCTCCCTGGTCGCCAGAAGCAGAGGGCTTCATCAGGGCAGGCTGGAGAAGTTCCCTGACCCTGGGTAAAGATTCACAGTGGGCAGGGTTGGAGGGAGCTGTCACCAGGACCCAGAAGTGACCTTTCTCTTGGAGGTCTCTGGACTTTGCCTCCAGGACTCAGGAGCTGGTGGCAGGCCCTGGGGAGTTTCCGCAGACCGGGGTCAGGTCTGGGCGGCCATACCAGGCAGATGCAGCTCAGACACGGGTCCAGCACTGACGGAAAGGTCTGGTTGTTGTGGAAGATTCTGCCTGTGTAGGTGCAGCCTGCCGGAGAGAGCACGCGGTGAGCGCCCGCGGTGGGGGGTGGGGACACGCGGTGAGCTCCCGCGGTGGGGGGTGGGGGAGAGAGCACGCGGTGAGCTCCCGCGGTGGGGGGTGGGGACACGTGGTGAGCTCCCGCGGTGGGGGGTGGGGGAGAGAGCACGCGGTGAGCTCCCGTGGTGGGGGGTGGGGGGAGAGAGCACGCGGTGAGCTCCCGCGGTGGGGGGTGGGGACACGCGGTGAGCTCCCGCGGTGGGGGTTGGGGACACGGTGGGGGGTGGGGACACGTGGTGAGCTCCCGCGGTGGGGGGTGGGGGAGAGAGCACGCGGTGAGCTCCCGCGGTGGGGGGTGGGGGGAGAGAGCACGCGGTGAGCTCCCGCGGTGGGGGGTGGGGACACGCGGTGAGCTCCCGCGGTGGGGGTTGGGGACACGTGGTGAGCTCCAGCGGTGGGGGGTGGGGGAGAGAGCATGCGGTGAGCTCCCGCGGTAGGGGGTGGGGGGAGAGAGCACGCGGTGAGCTCCCGCGGTGGGGGGTGGGGGAGAGAGCACGCGTGAGCTCCCGCGGTGGGGGGTGGGGAGAGAGCACGCGGTGAGCTCCCGCGGTGGGGGGTGGGGAGAGAGCACTCGGTGAGCCCCCGCGGTGGGGAGTGGGGGAGAGAGCGCGGTGAGCTCCCGCGGTGGGGGGTGGGGGGTGGGAGGTTGGCTGGTGACCAGGCTTTTGCCAGGGTGAAGGTCCCAGGCTTATCTGGGTAGTGAAGGTCAGGCCACCTGACCTGCTGACCTGTGGTGGCACAGCAGGTAAAGCACCGACCTGGAATGCAGAGGTCACCGGCTCAAGGCCCCGAGTTGGCGCAAAGAACATGCGAGAAGCAACTACGAGTTTACAAGTTGATGCTCCCCCCCCACTCCACCACCCTTTTCTTTCTCCCTCTCATTCTAAAATAAATAAATAAAATCTTTAAAAAAAAAAAAAAAAAAAGGTCAGGCTAACTGCATTCTGGGGATCCTGAAGCAACTGCCCCAAGGGTTGGGAAGGGACAGAACATGGGTCCGGACTGGGGGCTGACTTCCGTGCTCGATTCAGCAGACGGGTCAGGGTGTGTTCGCTCCGCGTCCTCCACCGCCAGCCCCCAGGACGGAGCGTGTCACTCCCCACCCCTCACCGGGTGGATCAGGACAGAGGCACTAGGAGACACAACCTGGGTGCCTGGCATCTTCTTTGCTTGTCCCCGCTCAGCCAAGCTCCAAACCCCACCTTCTAGAGCATTCCTCCATACCTCTCCCCCCTCTGCCTGATGATACCCCCAGAGGCCCAATGTCCATGCTGCCACCTTGATAATATTTATCACACAGTCGTAAGTAAAAAGGCAGGTGATGAGATATAGCAGGAGGGTATTTTAAAGAAAACACACATATAGAACAAATCTACTATCTGTTAGAGATATCTGTATTACAGATATGGCAGCTAGAGACACATATAATCACAAAAAGAGACTGGGGGAAAAACTGTGGTATAAAAGTGATAACGGGCCGTTCTTTTTTTATTTTTGCTTTTTGTATGTTCTAAATGTTCTGCAATGAAATGTTATTTTGAACCAAGGGAAAAGGTAAAATTGCTATAAATAGGCATCCCTTTTATTTTCTCTCACTGCCCTCTCACGGTCCCACAGGTGTGATCCCTCTCCCTCTGCCGCCCCGCCGAGGCTGTAAGCGCCCTGCGTCTCCCTATCGGCCTCCAGCGCCCAGACGGGGCCGCCGCGGGCAAGGTCTCTATGCCTCTGAGCCTCAGTTAGCTCATTTGTGAAACAGGGCTGCCCCACGGGGTGGCTGTGAGGATGACCCGGAGGAAATCTGTGGGGTGCTCCACACTGGGGAGCCTGGCCCAGGCTGGGGAGCACGACAGCGGGGAGGGGTGCCATGCGGCGCCCCGCAGAGAATTACCTGCTGAACAGTCTGGGCAGCACTGTCCGGGGATCCGAATTGGGTGAGGGCAGGAGTCCACGCAGTCTGTCCTCCGGCAGCTCACGGAGCCGTCTGCCTGAAGGAAGGAGGGACTTCACCAAGACCCACCTGCGACACTGGTCTCCGGCCCCACGCCCCATTCCCAGTCCCCCCCAAAGAGGACCGGCGACCGCGGAAAAGGCTGTGAGCCTTCTGAAGGCTCCCGTATCCAAAGAGGGGCAGATCGGAGCTGGGATGGGGTCTCCTCGGGTCCTCTCCCTCTCTGGCAGCAGCCGAGGCTACAGTGACCCCCTCCAAACTCTGCTCCTGGCCTTCCCCTGGACCGCCGGTTCACCCCACAAAGACAGTAATAAAATCCTATTTCTACGTTCCACCTGCAATGTCTATTTTAGATGACAAAAGTGCCACAAGTTTTTTTTTTTTATTTTCCCCTTAAGAATCCGAATGTGAACCTGTTGGGTTATTTTCTTTTTTTTTTTTCTTTCTGAAGCTGGAAACCGGGAGAGACAGTCAGACAGACTCCCGCATGTGCCCGACCGGGATCCACCCAGCACGCCCACCAGGGGCGATGCTCTGCCCACCAGGGGGCGATGCTCTGCCCCTCCGGGGCTTCGCTCTGCTGCGACCAGAGCCACTCTAGCGCCTGGGGCAGAGGCCAAGGAGCCATCCCCAGCGCCCGGGCCATCTGTGCTCCAATGGAGCCTTGGCTGCGGGAGGGGAAGAGAGAGACAGAGAGGAAGGGGGGGGGGGTGGAGAAGCAAATGGGCGCTTCTCCTATGTGCCCTGGCCAGGAATCGAACCCGGGTCCCCCGCACGCCAGGCCGACGCTCTACCGCTGAGCCAACCAGCCAGGGCCGGGTTATTTTCTTATAACCCGAGTGCCCCAGACCAGCCACCAAGAGAGAAAGACAGCAGCGGACGTACTTCCCTCCCAACTCCAATTCCCCTGAAACGCTGCCAGGTTTTTCTAAGGGTCTAAGGCTCTTGAACAAATGGTGCATCAAAGGGGTGTGAAGGCTGTGCCTCTCCCATGGCAGCGAAATGCCGATTCCCAGTCAGGAGGTCTTGGGCATGTCCATCAGGCTCTGGGTGACGCCCACACCACCGCTGGTACAGGGACCTCATTTTGAGACAGCTTGAAGGGAGTCTAAACTCTCTTAAAAGTATAGAAAGGAAAGCCAATATGCACGTAAACAATGAGCTCAAACAACTGTGTTTCTTGGGAGGTAGCTGCCTTCGCATTTACGCGAAAGCTTGAGCACCTTCTCCTTATCCGTTTCTGATGAGACGAGGTCACGTGATTCGTGTTAATGATGAAAACACTGCAATTTCACAGAAGAGGCCTGAACCACTGGCTGCCCCGGCTCCCTTGGTTGTCTCTGGCTGGAGGGGACCTGCTATTATTAGGGGTTTACCCTCCACGAGCACAGCATGTCACATACTGCACTCAAGGCAGACTGCGAGCTCTGTGCCCTGACGTCATCGAGGACAGAATACACTGGGTCCCAACCCTTTTGTCAAAACGGAACTTGATGGCACGGAGCCGGTCGGAAGGCAGGCCTGAGGTGACCCAGGTTCTGGAGGGGCACGGATGCCTGGGACCTGGGGACCCGCGTCAGGGTTGAGGGGTCTGCGGGGAGGGGGGGGCGGGGGCACCCGGAAAGCAGCTGAAGGCGCGCAGGTTGTCATTCACCTGGCAGATGCATAACTCACAGGGATCACCAGGTGACCAGATCTGTCCAATCGGAAACTCAACCCCGTTGTCGTCCAGAGAGCAGCCTGGCCGGGGACAGTGAGGGAGAAAGGACACGTGGGCAGGAGCGCCAAGCAGAGTCCTGAGTGCCCGCCGGACCTGCAGCGCCACCCGGCAAGACAGACACCTCTACTCATGCATGCTGGGTAGACAGTCCCCCCAGAAGCTGCCCCAGCTGCCTGCCGGCTCCCTCATGTAGTGAGTTTGCCCTCCAAATGTGCACCTGGTATACACAGGCCGAGTCACACATACGCTCTATACTTACCCATTAACATACGCATTCACAGAGAGACCACACACCAACACGACCAACACGCAGTTACCCAAACACGCACTCACCCGTGCAGATACCACTCACACACACAGACTTACAGACACACACAGACTTACACACTCAGACTCACTCGAACAGTCTCGGGGGTGCGCTCAGCCTCCCTCCGCCAGGGCCTGTGCTGGGTTGTGCCAGGTGCGGCCCTGGGATGCCAGGGTGCCAGCCCTCACCTGTCATGGGCGTGGGCTCCCGACAGGTGAAGCAACACTGTCCAGGGCCCAGCCACCACTCTTCGCGGGGGCAGTCCAGTTCTGGACATGGGGTGAAGGAACATTCCACTTCCCCATTCTGGAAGAAAGCCAAAAGGACATGAGCCAGTGAGGGCAGCTCCCCAGCCCTGGGCCATCAGAGGGCTCAAGAGCAGGTTGGCGGGCTGCCATCCCCCTTTGAAAAGTGACAAAGAAATCTCCAGGAAGCAAGAGGAAGGAAGGACACGTCCTTCCCCGGGGGCCCGGGTAAGGCCGGCAAGTCCTGGGAAGGGGTCGCCGCTGGCTCCTGCCTGCCCTAGTGTGGCCACCAGCCTCTCTTCCCTTCACTTCTGCAAAACAGCTTCTGTTCAGGCTACCGCTCTGGGCTCTCCCTCCGCAGCCAGGGGACTTTCTCACGCACCGATCTGATCACGTCACTCCACCACTTAAAACCTTCGCAGTGCTGCCAAGTCCAAAGCCCTCAGCCGGCTGGCAGAGCCTTTCACGACTGAGTCTGAGGCTGAGGCTGTCACCGCCACCCCCAGACATCGTCCCCTAAGTACTGCCCTTAGCCAACAGGGACTGTCTTCCAGGTGCCAGAGGTTGCTTCCCCACGGACTCCCTGGGGCACAAGGGAGTACACACAAGCTGCTGCCGCCCCTCTGGCCTCTGGGCACAAGTGTGTCTGGGGTGCAATGCACGAGCCGGAGCTCCCGGGGTGCCAGCCTAACCCCAATCTTCACTGGGCTCTCGCCTCTGCCCCTCCTCTTCCCTCGCCCGCCCGTTTCTCCTCAGAGCACTCCCTCGGAAAATCACTTACCCAAGAATCCCGCCCCAGCCCTGCTGTTCGGAACCCAACCCAACGCGGTCCCTGCCTGCAGCCTCATGGCTAGCCTGGCTCATCTGACGTGCACTCTGTGCCCAGCCAGAACGGCCGCACACCGTGCTCTCACTCTTTCTCTCTCTCTCTCTCTCTCTCCCTCTCTCGCGTCCTGCCCCTTCCCAGGCACACATGCCTCAGCTCCTCGCCTGATGAGTGCAAGCCAGCCCTGAGGTCCTGCCTTCTCACCCCGCCCTCCCAGGAGGCTTCCCGTCTGGCAGGGAGCTCTGGTCACCTGTCTGTAGCCCACCTAGACTGCGGGGCCCCTGGCAAAGGGAACTTGACCTATCCTGTGCTGTGCTGTGTCCCCAGCACTCAGTATCACACCACGGGCATGGTAGGTGCTCAAACAGCATCGCTGAACAGTGAACTTCAAGGAACCTGTGGGAGGGTGAGCACAGGTCCCCGAGTCCCTTTGCTGCCTCAGTCTCCCTTTGACTACACGGCAGCTCCTCTTCTGGCCTCGGCATCCTGGTTAAGTGCTGTGCCCGTGCCCTCTCTGTCACCCACCAGTTCAGCCCCCTACCTGGCAGACACAGGTGGTACACTCGTCACCACCCCCGCTGAACACAGCCCCGTCTGCGTACCACCGGCCGTGGAAATAGCACCGCACTGCGGAGAGTAAAGGAAGAGCAGCTCAGGGGGGGCGGAGCAGCTGAAGAGAAAGGGGAAGAAATGGGAGGGGGCCTGGGGAAGCTCACACACTCCACAGCACAGCCCCTGCCCCAGCCCCCGACTCACTCCTTCCCTCCAAGCCCTGACAAAAAAATATGCTGTAACTTAAAAACCGACCAGAGAGTGCATCATGTGTAAAATAGGTACTTAACAAAAGGGAAGCCCAGAATAACTCAAGAGGAAGAGGAAAGGAGAGACAGAAAAAAAGCCTGCCCCAGACAGACACCTAAGACGGCTCCGGGCACCGTACCGTCCAGGGAGGCCGGGAGGACGCAGTGAGGAATTCAGCCGAAGGTCCCCACAGGTGGAAACAGCCTCAAATCCTGCTCAGGCCCAGGTGCTAGTAAGACGGCCCTGGGTTCAAATCCTACCTATACAACCCACTAGGGCAGTGGTCGGCAAACCGCGGCTCACGAGCCACATGCGGCTCTTTGGCCAGCTTAGGAGTACCCTAATTAAGTTAATAACAATGTACCTACCTATATAGTTTAAGTTTAGGAAATTTGGCTCTCAAAAGAAATTTCAATCGTTGTACTGTTGATATTTGGCTCTGTTGACTAATGAGTTTGCCAACCACTGCACTAGGGAATGACTCTGGGCATGACACAAGTTTGCTAAGCCTCAGTTTTCTCATCTGTTCAATGGGGTTGATAATAGTTCCTACCTCCTAGGGACTGTATCACTTATTCAAAAAAAATTTGTTAATGAAAAATAACACTTAAAAGTTAAGAAAGAAATATTTTAAAAGGATGCCAACTATGAAATCAGTAGACTTGAGTTCAAGTTCTACTCCTATACTAACTGGTGTGTCTTTGAGCAGTGACTTGACTTCCCTGAGCTTCAGTTTCCTTATCTATAAAATGGGGCTATGAATAGTACTCCCTCAGAACAGTGCCACACAGATTCAGTGAGATCAAGACCTGGCATGCACCCACTCAGCAACGGCATGGAGCAGGCACAGAACATTAGTGATAGCAATGAGGTCATCCCAGGAAAGAGAACCAAATTTTTAACAAAGGACCAACTCATTAGTGGGGAAGACGAGGTCCCCTCTGCATCTCGGGGCAAAGGGGGCAGGCCAGACTGTGAGCCCAATCTAGTATTCAAAGCACTAAGCACATAGTAGGTGCTCAATTAAAATGGGCACTTTGAAATGATTCCCTTGATCTGAGTGTTTAAGGCAGAAATCACTCTTCTTTCTCTCTCCTCCACTCATCTTGGCCCCCAAAATATACTCAAAAGACACCTACTCCCCAGAACACAGAAAAAAGCAAAACTCCCATGCCCTACCTACCCTCCACCCAAAAAGTCACTTACCTGGAACACAAGTACAGCAGTCTGACTTCGGGGAGGTCTGACAGGGACCCGGAGGACACTCGGGGGAGATGCAGGACACGTTTCCAGCCTGAAGAGGGGAGAGATGGCAGTGGGTGGGGGGAGGGGAGGGGAGAAGACGGCTGCGGTGCCCTCCTGGCCCATCTAGAACCAGCTCATTCCCCACCCATTTCACACCACACCTCAGGTTTCCTGTCCAACATCAAAGCCTCCTAAAGAAAGCCTTCCCAGCCCGACCTGTGGTGGTGCAGTGCTTAAACATCGGCCTGGAACGCTGAGGTCAACGGTTCAAAACCCCGGGCTTGCCTGGTCAAGGCACATATGGGAGTTGATGTTTCCTGCTCCTCCCCCCCTTATCTCTCTCTCTTTCTGTGTGTCTCTTTCTCCTCACTAAAATAAATAAATACATAAACACACAAACAAGTAAATAAATGGAAATTTTAAAAAACAAAAAAAGAAAAATAGAAAGTCTTCCCAGACCTTTAAATACCACTGTGGTGCCTGACCAGGCGGTGGCGCAGTGGATGGAGCGTTGGACTGGGATGCAGAGGACCCAGGTTCGAGACCCCAAGGTCACCAGCTTGAGTGCGGGCTCATCTCGTTTGAGGAAAAGCCCACCAGCTTGGACCCAAGATCGCTGGCTCCAGCAAGGGGTTACTCGGTCTGCTGAAGGCCCGCGGTCAAGGCACATATGAGAAAGCAATCAATGAACAACTAAGGTGTTGCAAGGCGCAATGAAAAACTAATGATTGATGCTTCTCATCTCTCTCTATTCCTGTCTGTCTGTCCCTGTCTATCCCTCTCTCTGACTCACTCTGTCTCTGTAAATAAATTAAAAAAAAAAACAAAACATAAATACCACTGTGGTCACAACAAGGACAGTCTGCAAGGACCCAGTGCCTGGTGTTCATTACGGGGTGGTCAGAAAGGGGGGCTGGGCTGGAGAGCAGAGCAGGCCGCCCTCCTTGTGGAGACAATGTGCCTAGTCGCCCACGCATTCCCTCCGCAGCGCAAGGAACCCTGGCAAAACGCCGGGAGGCGGAGGACAGGGGCTGCGCCCCCAGGGACACCTTCCCCGACATCCCGGTTTTGAACTGACTACATGAGCTCTTCAAACAAATTTGAAATTACGTTTTAAAATCTTAAGAACTTAAGACCAAGAAGCCCCTGGCTTTGGAGTCAGCCAGCCCCGAGTTCCAGGGTCTGTTCCTCCACTAATAAGCCATGTGACTTTGGGCAAAGTATGTCACCTCTCTGAGCCTCAGTCTCCCCATCCATCAGAGGATACTGAGGATTTTGTGAAATGAAATCAAACACAGAAGAGCTTGGCCCCGCCTGTGTGGGGCACCCAGGAAGAGCTCGACAGTGGGTATAGCAGCTGTCCACGTGCTGGCCCCTCATCTCACAGTGCAGCTTCGGTCGTCTCTGCCAGACCAGGGGCTGCTCTTAAAGACGGTCAGAGGCCTGACCTGTGGCGGTGGGGTGCATACAGCGCCAATCCGGAACGCTGAGGCGGAAGGTTCAAAACCCTGGCCTTGCCCGGTCAAGGCACAATATGAGAAGCAACTGCTTCCTGCTCCTCCCTCTGCCTTTCTCTCTTCCTATCCTCTCTCTAAAGTCAATAAATAAAATCTTTGGCAATGTAAATAATAATAATAATAATAATAATAATAAAGATGGTTAGTGAATGGCAGTGCAGGCCGGCGGACTGAGCAGACAGCAAATCCCAGCCCGGCTCCGTCCCAGGCCCAGTCTCCTCATCTGGAGACAAGACACAGTGACGCTGACCCTGCAGAGCTGCCAGGAGGCTCTGGGGAGGAAACAGGCTGAAAAGCACCAAGGCCCGTGTCCGGTACCCACTGGATGCTCATAATCAAATCCGTGTAACCACATCTGGCAGTGTCTGGCACACAGTAGCTGCTTCATAACTATGCTTGAAGGAGTGAATTTGCCTAAAGCAAACTACGCATCACAAGCTGAGTCTAGTAATGAGCCTTCTCTGTCCCAAATGTGGACACCTTTATGGTGCTGGCAAATATTTTGCCTGGAGGAAGAAACAGCCTCCCCGGTGCGAAGTTTCCAAGGGACATCCATTCCCCTCCCCCTGCCCAGACAGATGGACCCTGTTCGCCTGTTGGCTCTCTCCTGCTCGGCAGAAGCCTCCCTGACTCCACAGACCTACAGCTTTCACATTTTCCCCAAGCTTTTAAATTCAACAGGTTCCAACCAAAATCCACAACCTGAGACCTCTCCCTCCATTCAACGAGCTCACCTTGAACATCCAGTCTTTCCCCTTTCCTCTAAACTACTCAAAGGTTAAGAAAACACCCACAAGGTTTCGAGGCTTCGGGGACCTTGTGATGCTCACCAGGCAGACACAGACGGTGCAGTTCTCCGTGGGAGGTGAAAACACGGCCCCTTCGGCTCTTATGATGCCACTATGAAAACAACCTTTGAAAGACAAACAGGAGCGGAGGAGGCATCAGACCTCTTCAAAGCAGATTTGTGGTCCCATTACTTTTTCAGGCATAACGTACTCAGAACCTTCTCTTAGTGGCCAGGATGCCCCAGGAGTGGTAGTTCCAGGTACCCAGAACTGTGTGGTCCTATGACCCCTGGAGAAGTACCAGGAGACACCCACACAGGATGCTCCAGGGGGCTTCCCTGCATGTCTGATAAAACCGAAACTGTGTTGCAAGCATGGCCTTTTATTCTCATAAGGTAAGAAAGGCAGTCAAATAGTCCTGGTTCAACACCTGGCCTGACCATTCAGTTACCTGAGTGGCCTTGGACATGTCACTCAAACTCTCTGGAACTCAGTTGTCTTTACTATAAAATGGAAATGCCACCGTGTGCCCTACAGGGGACTTGAAGGATCCACAACCTCAGATGTACAAGTACCCAGCACTTTACATTTAGGGCACAGTACAAAAGTAGGGGCAAGTAGAAGGCCACGATTATCATTCAGAAAATCAACGGGTGCCTTTTTATTCCAACCCAATAGGAAGACTTTTCCGCTGCTGCACAAAGTGCACCAACCACGGCGATCATCTTATCACCACGGGTTGGCAGACGCTCAGGCCCCTCCCCGGACCCACCAAATGAGAATCTGCTTTCTAACACGGACCCCAGCAGTGCATGTGCACAGCGAGTTCTGAGGGGCTCTGCTGAAGGACTAGTTAAGCTTCGGGGGCTTTATCCTAACAGCAATGGGAAGCCAATGAAAACCTGTAAGCAGGTTGTGGGAGAAAATCGGAAAGGGGGCAGAAGTTACAAAAGATCACTCCTCCAACAACAGGACTGGGGAAGGGAAGGGGGACACCTAGTATGGAGAAGCCCAGTGACTGAAGCTCCGAAGGGATCCCCAGAGATGAAAAGGTCCCCACCTGTACACGACGGACAGCACCCCCCATCTCCAGAGGGAATCGGGTGGGAACAAACAGCTTCACACGTCACCTTTTCACAGGTCACCTCCCCATCCTGGAAGCAGGAGTTCCAATCACCACAAGAGCCCAGCGCCAGACCAGGGCAGCCCCAAGGACCCCTCTCACCTACCTTGCACCAGCACTGGGAACAACCAGGCTCTGTCCAGTGGCTCCCTGACTCATACATGGTTCCCAGGTGCCAACAGACAGAGGGCCCTGCTGCCGACTGTGGGGCTGTGGGACCCCTGGGCAAGGAAGGGGTCACCACCGCCTTCTCCTGTAGTTGTGAGGGAGGCCTGAGGGTCCCCAATGAGGGGACACTAGGTACTGGGGTGGCCACTGGTGCAGACAGCAGCCTCATCGGGGCAGAAGGGGAAGCTGCTGGTAGTGCAGGGGCGGGAGATGGCAGGCAGGTGGTCCTGACTCCGGCTGGGGCCCCCGGGGCCCCAGAAGGAGGGCTGTGTCCCGGGGAAAGGGCAGGCAGGCCGGCCTCGGGAAGCAGCAGTAGCATCTTGGGCGGGTGGTGAAGGGGCTGCAGGATGGCGGATGGGGCCAGCACGGTTTTCGGGAGAGCTGCAAAGGAAGCACAGGGGTGTCCTGAGGGAGTTGAGACTGGGGGGCCTGGACTAGCTCCACCTCCACAGTCACTGAATGTCTCTGGGCCAGTTTCTCCAGCAACATAAGAGGTCTAATACCGCCAGTTCGACTCTAAAGGACTGGGGCTGCGGACACAATCACCCAGGGAGACTGACAGGAAAGTACCAAAAACGCAGGCCAGCATCACACGTGGGCCTGTGTCCCTGCCCCCAACCCACCTGTGGCTTCCCGGGCTGGGAGGCTGAGGCCCGGGAGAGCTCCTTATGGGCTAGAAAGAGCGCCTTCAACTTTTACATAACATTATACACATATTTACAGGCATGCGGGGAAAGTAGGGCGAGTGATCTGACAGAGTGTCCAGAGGGTCTGCCCCTGGGAGCCCAGGTTCCTGGGGCTCCTATGCCACATGCTCCTTACTTTGTTTCTTTTACCATTTGGAAGAAAACAGAAGGGCTAGGGAAACAACGGTGTAAAAAAGGGAGAGAGAACGGATAAAGGGAAGGAGGAAAAGAGAAAGAGAAGTGTAGGAAATAGGATGAATCAAAAACAAAAGTCAGGCTCTTGGAGGGCGGGGCCTGGCGTGAGGGGCGGGGCCTGGCGTGAGGAGGGCGGGGCCTGGCGTGAGGCGGGCAGGGCCTGGTGTGAGGAGGGCGGGGCTTGCCCTGTTGAGAGGGGACCCGGCCTGGGGGCGGGGCGGGAACTGGGAGACTGGGCTGGACGCTCACCTTCACAGGACACCCGGTCAGCTCGCAGCCTGAAGCCAGGTCGGCAAGTGCACAGGAAGCTGCCTACAGTGTTGTGGCAGGAATGGTGACAGACTCGCCTCTCCAGCGGCCTCCGACATTCGTTTACATCTGCAGGAGAGCCTCGCTGCCGACAGGTGCCTTGTTGGGGTTCCAAGCCTTTCTTCCATCATCCCTTAGACCAAAAGGCTGGGGGAGTCTCCTTGCCCCAAGATGTGGGATGTGACTCAGATGTCTGGCAGTGGGGCTGATGTATGCTAGTCCAGTGGTCCCCAACCTTTTTTGGGCCACGGACCGGTTTAATGCCAGAAAATATTTTCACCGACTGGCCTTTAGAGTGGGACGGATAAATGTATCACATGACCGAGACAAGCATCAAGAGTGAGTCTTAGACGGATGTAACAGAGGAAATCTGGTCATTTTTTAAAAATAAAATATCGTTCAGACTTAAATATAAATAAAATGGAAATAATGTAAGTTATTTATTCTTTCTCTGCAGACCGGTACCAAATGGCCCATGGACCGGTACTGGTCCGCGGCCCAGGGGTTGTGCTAGTCCCCTTGGAAGGTTCATACATCTAGCAGGTGTTTAACGGATGCACCAGAGACTCACTACCCCCCAGCGCTATGTAGCAATATGCTGGCTGGAGGGGATGAACCTGCTGGGAACCTCATCTCCAAACCTTCCACCAACCCACCTGTCACCTGTCAATGTTCTAAAAAAAAGACCCTCAAAGGTCACTGTAATGCTCAAGGTAGGCTTCAGGGCAAATACTGAGCTCCACTAATCTTTTTCCAAGCCCATGGGACCCTCACCTTCAACCCATGAGCCAAGCTCAAGCCAAACAGGCCAGTCCCTTTCTGGAAATTTCTGCTAATGAGCTGAGAAAACAGGGCTCTCCTTCTAAACCAGAGGAACTAAGACATAATGCGCTTTATTTACCAAGGGGAGCAAAGGCAGCCAAAAAAATGAGTGAGCAGAGAGGAATCCTTGGGGTGTATCTGGGAGGAGGGGTGGAAGAAGAACATAACAGGATGAAAGGGGCACGTGGCCAGGAAAAGTCCAAGGCAGGGTCTTCCAGGAGGAACCTTGGCAACCCCAGCCACAAGCGGGCTCCGAGCACAGACTCCAGCGCTTAGAGGCTGCAGAGGACCCGGGGGAACAGACTGCGGACCCTTCCCTGTCCCTGGGTTTGCCCCGTCCATCCTCTCGATTGCCAGCCGAAGTGTGAAGACAGCGGGTCTTCCCGACCTTACCTACACAAGAGTGCCGGTTGCCGTGGAGCTGGAAGCCTGTTCTACAGGAACACCTGTAGCTGCCGACGCTGTTTTTACATCTCTGCTGACAGGGGGTCCCGAGGCATTCGTCAGTGTCTGGAAGGGAATGGGCAAGGCTGGAGTTCTTTTCCCCCACGGGGTTTTGGAAAATATGTGGTCCTCTCCTATCTCTCATCACCATCCGCCAAGCACACGGCGCTCTCGGGGCCTCCCCGTTGCCCGTGCGCCCTCGTGTGCTCGGACTGCCTTTCCTCTTTCCTTCTTGTCTGTCTAGAAAACTACTCACACCTCAAAACTCAGCTTCCATAGCATCTCCTCTGCCAGCTGGTATTTGGAATGGCAAGAAACTGGAAATGATCTGCGTGTTCATCAGTAAGAGCAGTTAGTGAACTGCGGGATGTTTGCACGCCAGAGCACCAGGCGGCAATGAGAGGAACTACGCGGGTCTGTTGACCCTGATGCGGAGAGATCTTCAAGACAGATTGCTGACAGGGGCAAAGCAGGTTAGAGGAATGACTGCGTTCAAATTCCAGCTCTAACATGGACTTGGGCATGTAACTTAATATCTTTAGGCCTCAGTGTTCCTCTCAGGAGAATGGAAATCAACAGTAGCAACTTCAAAGGATAATTTTGGGAATGAAATGAGAAAGTGCATCTATAGTGCTCAGCATAGTACCCAGACACAATAGTTCAGGACTGTGAGCTGCTCATCTCTTATTATCGTCTGTGTGTGTGTGTGTGTGTGTGTGTGTGTACATGTGCTGGGGAGAGGCAAGCTGGGCACTCGGCTGATTAATAACCAGGTGTTATGGATGAACTGTGTCCCCCAAATTCATATGCTGAGCCAGAGCCTCCAATGTAGTGGTGTTAGGAGATGGGCTTTTGAGAGGTAACTGGGTTTCGATGAGGTAACTGGAGGATGAGGCCCTCATGGTGGGATCAGTGCCCTTATAAGAGACACCAGAGAGCTTGCTCACTCTCTCTGCCAGGAAGAGGGCTCTCACCAGGGACTGAATGGACCGTCACCTTGATCTTGGACTATCGGCCTCCAGATGCTGAGGACAAATTTCTGCTGTTTAAGCTGTCCAGTCTGCAGTATTTTGTGACAGCAGCCTGAGCTAAGACACCAGGGTTCTTCTCTAGGGAAAGCTGAGTACTGGAATGGAAGAGAGGGCGTGGAGCTAGGGACTTTTAACTCTTTTTACAACTGGTGAAAATTTCAAACACACAGAATAAAATACTTCAGTATCAAAGGGAACTTTTGTCTTAGCTGCTTTAAGAGTGTTTCTTTACCTAACTTCTATAAACAAAAGTCATCTTAAAACAATGAGTAATTATTTTAAAAGTTGCCTCTCATCCTGCTCACTTAGGAGGAGAGATTCCTTCCCCTTCATGGGTCCCCACAGCACCTGTCCCTCATCCCAACCTGTTGTTTTATTTCCCACCAGACTGGGGCAGCTACAGGGCAGGATGCGTTCTTACGGGCCCTGTGTCCCCAGAGTGTGGCCCAATCGGGCCTGCAGGGCCACGCGGTCAGCATCGAAGCCCAGCAGTGGCAGTGGCAGCGTCATCGTTACCCCGCCCTGAGCCACTCACCTTGGCAGCGGTGGCGGTCGGCAGACAGCTGCATGCCCGGCCCACACTCGCACACAAACCCGCCTTCTGTGTTCACGCAGTGGCCCTCACAAGAGGAGCTTAAACATTCATCAATGTCTGGGAAGAGAGAAAACACCCTTGCACAGCCTGCTGGGAACACGGTTGGGGTGCAGGGAAAAAATACCCCACGTGGACCCTGCGCCCACACTGTGGGCCCTCAGTAGGGCGGAACCCCCACCTCCACACCACCACGGGAAGAAAGACCAGGCACCAGGAAAGTCATCAGACTCTAAAGGAAGCCCCAAGAAAGAAGAGGCCAAGGGGGCAGACCAGATGACCGAGAGGATGGCTGAGACAGAACCACTTCCCACCCACAGGACACCCCCAGCAGGGCAGAGGCAATGGGCAGGAAGGCTCAGTAAATCCCCTCAAATGTTTACTGAGCGCCATCTGTGTGTAGCTGGCCTGGAGGGGAGGCGTTGAGGACGCAGATGTGACTAAGACACGGTGCTGACTCCCGGATGGTTCCAGTCTGATAAGGTAGGAGCCACGACACACACCCATGAGAGCCCACACGCGGCCGGGTGATATGTGCCCAGCAAGGGACGCCTGGCCACAGTAGGAGGGTACTTGAGGAGAGACGGGCTCAGAGGACCAGGAGGCTTCAGGAGGAAGGGCCACCAAGTGCAGAGAGCCTGAGGAAGTCCCAGGCAGCACAGGGAGGACCTGGGCCCAGCCTGGCTGAAGCCTGGGCTCCTGCTGGGGCAGAGGCAGGCATGGCTGAAGAACTGGGTTCAGGCTCAGCAGGGGAGCGAGCACCTAGGAATCTGCAAAGCTTCTGCCCAGGACGCGGTGACTAGATACAAGAATCACGTTGGGAGCTTCAGGCCTGAGGGGGGAGGGGGGTTGGGAGACAGGCCTCCCCACCCCGGCTTCCTGGCATCCCTACCTCATCCAAGGACCATGGCAGCTCTGGAGGACCAGCCCCGCCCACTCTGGTCTGCACCTGAGTCTCCCAACTGCTCTCCACTGGACACCTCCATTCTCCTCCCTCTGGGCCCTTCGGGACCATGGCCACCCCTTCTAAGAAGCCCGCTCTGACTGACCCCTTCCCGCAGGGGTCCCTCGTGGCTGTGGACGGTACAGCCCAGCCCTGCACTGCTCTGACATCGTCGTCTGGCTTCTCCCTGGTTCGGTTTGCCTCTGCAACAAGAAGTGTTTGCAGAAAGTACTCCCAGGAAAAATATTCAGGGGAAAAGAAATGATTTCAACCCTCCTGAGAGGGATGGTGCGAGGAGCCTGAGAAGCAGAACTCTTCTGTAAGACACTCCAACCCAACAGATGTCCTGAGAATAATCCGAGATGCCGACAGGAAGCCCTTTCCTGCAGCTTTATTTATAGTGGCGAGACATCGCCGACAAGCTAACTGAGGGCTGACAGAGAACTGGGCACTTGAATACAACAGCCACATATGCAGCTGTTAAAAATGTTGTAAGGACTATTTCGTGCTACCAATATGAAGTTTAGTGAGAAAAATAATGAACAAAAACTATAGATAAAAGTGATCCCAATTTTACCAAACACACAGATATGCATCCTTAACACACGCGCGCGCACAGGTACACACTTACAAACACACATGCACCCAAAGGAAACAGGCAGGAAAAATAACAAAGATATTTATATGACAAATATCTCTGGCTAGGGACTTCCAGAACTCATCGTGGGTTTTTCACCTTCCTACCTATCCTTTACGTTCCAAATGTTCCAAAATGAGTTATCTTTGACTTTTTTTTTTCAGGGAAGAGACATGATTTTTCCAAAGAAGCTTTCACCTCTCTGGAAAGATTGATATGCAAGAAACTGGTCACCGTGGCTGTCTCTGAGGAAGGTAACGGACTTTGCCAGCGGGAAGTTTTCAAAATCACAATCAAGTAATACTCTTACAAAATAATTGTTGAGGTTTGCTTCCTGCATCTCTGAAACGTCACTTTTCCTGTGGGAGCCTCCTGTGGTCAACTCACCTCCAGTCCCACCTTGCACTTCACCAGTTACAGTCCTGTCATGATGTATGTCATTGTCCCCCCCACCCAGTTCAGTTCCTGGCCCACAAGAGTTCTTCTGTAAGTATGTGTGAAATAGAAAGGACATATTCCTTTGTTTGGTACGCCTCCCTGCCCACTCTCAAACTTCAGAGCTCATCCTGGCTCTGCTCTGCTACAGGTCTCTCTGGGGACCAGCCTGGTAGGAAAGGGAGGGGACTTAATTCCTGCCCACCCCTCCCCCACTGCTCCCAGGCCTCTCACCAGAACATCTGATGCCAACAGCAGTCTCTGTCATTGAGAAGCCCACAGGGCATACTCGGGCCACCTCCTGACAGCCACCATGGTTACAGGTAAGGTCACAGCCGTATTCCCCACAGGGTCCGTGGGCTTCTGAAACAAGTACCGCACACATGAGCATGCGCCATGCTGCGCTTCCGGCCGCCCCCACCGTACCAGGGCTCCTCCTGAATTCTGTGGGGAAGATGCCTTCGGAAGCAAACAGGTCTGAGTTTAAATCCAACTCTGTTACTTACTAGCCAGGTCACCCTGAGTGAGCCACTAACTTCTGTGCCTCACTATTCTCATCTATAAAATGGGAACGAGAATGCCTGCCTAATAGGGTTGTTAGAAGATAATATGGTAGGATTCAAGTACCCAGTGTCTGGCACAGAATTTCAGTGTTAACCCAGTTCTTTCCATGAGCCATTGCCCGCCCCCAGTTACCTGGGCAGGTGGCCCCTTGCTCTCCGTCCTGGCAGGAGCAGACGTTGGGAGCGATGCAGATGCCGTTCCCGCAGCCAAAGGAGCAGAGGGCTGAGAGGAGAAACACCAGTGAGGGAGCGGAGGGCTGGGCCCCAATCTGCCCATCAGGCCAGCCTAGGGAACGAGCACCCTGCTCGGGAGGATGTTCGGGCTCAGGGTCAGGAACTTACGGAGAGTGCAGTGTCCACTGCCCATGGAGGGCACCCAGCCAGGGCAGCAGCCACTCCCGAACCCTGAGAGGCAGACGTGGGGACCTAGCCGGCGTCTGTAAGAGAGGAGAGAACACTTTTTATGTTCTGATGTGACTACAGAGGAGTGAAGCCTCCCGAGCCAGTCAGTAAGTCAGTCAACAAACAGTTCTCGAGACCCTCAGGAGAGGCAATGGGAAGTTTCCAGAGAAAAATGCCCCTGAGAGCTTGTCCTGGAGGCAGGAGAAATACAGATACCAGTATCTTACAGATACCTGTCACATGAACACAAAGCAAAGAGTGGCTAGGAGAGAGGAGCATCAGAGCTGAGAAGGAAGAACTGCAATGGATGAAGAGCCCCAGGGATGGCTACCTCAGGGCCTTTGCACCTGTAGTTCCCTCTCTCAAGAAGGTTCTTCCTTGGATACTCACCTGGATTATTCCCTCCGTTTCCTCAGGTCTCTCTGCTCATGTCACCTTCTCAGAGAGAACCATCTTGTCCACCCTCACCTTGCTTTATTCTTCTTCATAAAACTCACTCCCTGGGCCTGACCAGGCGGTGGCGCAGTGGATAGAGCATTGGACTGGGATGCAGAGGATCTAGGTTCGAGACTCTGAGGTCGCCAGATTGAGCGCGGGCTTATCTGGTTTGAGCAAAAAGCCCACCAGCTTGAACCCAAGGTTGCTGGCTCCAGCAAGGGGTTACTCAGTCTGCTGAAGGCCCGTGGTCAAGGCATATATGAGGAAGCAATCAATGAACAACTAAGGTGTTGCAACACACAATGAAAAACTAATGATTGATGCTTCTCATCTCTCTTGTTCCTGTCTGTCTGTTCCTGTCTATCCCTCTCTCTCTCTGGAAAAAAAAAAAAAAAAAAACCTCACTCCCTGGGACATTGCATTACTTATTCATTTGTTGATTTGTTCATTGTCTGTCTCCCCTACCATTCCCTGAGGACAAGGGCTTCAGCTTTTTGTTCACCTCCACACCAAGAACAGTGCCTAGCACACAGTAGGTGTTCAATAAATGGCTGTTGAGGGCAAGGTTAAGAAGGGAAGCCAGCAGAAAAGAAAAGGGGGGAGACAGCTCCAGAGGGGCTGGGCAGATGTCAATCCCCAGGCGACACCTCTAGGGTAGGGGTGGGGTGCCAGCAAGCTGCTCAAGGGCGTGCAGGGGGCCCAGTGTGCCCCACGCTGGCTGAGGCACAGCGGCACAGCCACAAACAAGCTGGCCCCCCACCCACCTTCAGGGACACTGGGCAGACAAGGAACCAGGTGATAACACCGTACTGTGACAAGTGCCACAGTGGGACTGGCTATAGAGCCCCGAGTAGAGTGAGGAGAGGTTCTCGGGAAGGCTGAGGTGGGGAAGGGGTGCAGGGCGCCAGGGAAGGCGTAGCAGAGGGAGTAGGCGGGGCTCCAGGGGGACCAGGCAGGAGCACAGGTCTGGAGGGTGGAGCCGGCACAACAGAGAGGGCCAAGAAACCCCTCCCGCCTGGGCGCTGTCCTTTGGAGGCTGATGGGAACAGTCTGCTGATCAGGCACAGCCTGAGGACATGGACGGACAAGCCAGACCCACCCGCTCTTGGGGGAGAATAATGTGACAAGTAGTCTGTGCCAAATGTGACAAGTGGTCTGAAAGAGAAGCTCGGGGCACCAGGCTGTACAGAAACGTCTGCAGAAAACGGTCTCTGGAGCCCCAAAGAGCCTGTGTGCTTCCTGAAGTCTTCACAGAAAAAGAGGGCCCTGAGGTGTGCGGGGGATGACAGTGATGTCTCATCCACTGCCCTGGCTGGAGTGATTATGTCAGCAGCCTAGGAAGGAGGAGCCAGCAGCTCCTGCTCCTCAGACCCGGCTCTGAAAGGGACAAGGGTGTCAGCAAGGTAGCAGATCTTAGATTGCCCAGGAGCCTCCTAGGGCGGGCCGTGGCGGGGAGACAGGTGGCAGGAATACTCTGAGACGCGCAGAGCCTGCCGGATCTGAGCAAGAACTGCCGGTGGTGTCGGAACGTACAAGTTCGGTGGGGCTGTCCCCTACGCGCCACCTCCCCCCCCCCCACACACACACTCACACCGAGGCAGTGGCCGAGGGCCAGGCCACCCGCTGACACCGTGTTCCCTCGCTCAGCGCATCACGCACACACCCTTTCTGCCCGCGGCAATCCGGCTTCCGCCAGGAGACGCGAGGGGTTAGGCGGCATCCGTGGGTAAAAAGCCAAGGGACAAACACCCCACCCCCGCCCGCGCACACACACAGGCGGAAACCGAAACATAACCCGGAGAGACCCTGCCGGTTCCAAGGTCCACGGCGTGCGCAGAGCCTGCACACTGGGAAAGCCTCCCTGGGGCGGCCGGTGCCGCAGGGAACCAGGCCCTGCCAAGGCAGAGGCACGATCTCAAGTGAAGCCAGCCAATGTGGGGACCAGGTGGCACGTGCCAGGCTCCCCTCGCCCCAGGTCCGCGCTGCCAGGCAGACTCAGATGGGCTCATCTAGCGCCCAGATCTCCATTCCCCCGTCCACGTTACAGCCAGGACAGCCCCAAACAGGGGCACAGGAGATGCACCCGCCCCGAGGCACAAGCTGCAGTCTCTTTGTCCAGCTCCCCTGGGCTGCGCCCGCGCGCAGACAGAACCCCAGTGGGGAGCCCCATTCGCGGCTGCCGGCGGCTCTGGCTCTGGGCGCCCCTCCGCGCCTCCCCTCTCCACACTGAGAGCGCCTCCGCGGCCGGGCAGGGCAAGGGCGCGGGGCGCTTACCTCTCGGGCGCGAAATGCCCAGCCGGCTTTCTCCCGGTGTAGCCGCGGGCTGGGGCCCCCCGCAGCAGAAGGGAGACGCAGGCGGCCCGGAGAAACAGTCCGGCCCACATGACCGGCGGCGGTGCGTCCCCCCGGCTCAGCCGGGCTCAGGCACCGCGCGCGCGCGGGGGAGGGGGCTACCGGCCCTTGCCCCTCCTCCTGGCGCCGCGGGGAGCGAACCAGTGAGCCCCGAGCTGGCACGCGGAGCCGAGCAGGGGGGCTGGGGACGCCGAGAGGAGGGGCCGGGGGCCGCGAGGGGACGCTGCGCACAGCTTGGGGGCGGGTGGTCTCTGGCACCTCAGAGCGTCACACACAAAAGGCAGCGCCTCCCGCCGGACCGTGGCCTCCTGGCGAGGCGCAGAGCCTCGGGCTGGGTCAAAGATCAGGGACCCCTGGGGGCGGGATTTAGCCCTTGGCCCACACCCCCTGCCCGGGTTTGGGAGTCGGCTTCCCGAGACCGGCTGTGGGCGTCAGACTGAGGCCCGGGGAGGGAAGACACTTCGGGAACAAGGCTGGCGCTGGAGGCTGCGAGTCCCAGGCATTGCTGGTCTCAGTGGAGCCCAAGATGTTTGTGTCGTCAGAAGGTGGGAAGCGTGAATCCCTGTGCCCAAAACTCTGGGTCCTTCCACTGCTGCGCAGTCCTAAACCGGCCCCCAGACTGCCCGCAAGTCTACACCCTGACCTTGGGTGAGTAGGTCAGTGGGTCCACTTGCTGGGAACTAGCCAGTCTTGAACCCAAGGGCTCCTCTTTTCCCTCTTCTGCAGCTGCCCAGGCCAGTCAGAGTGGTAGGCAGGGGAGTGGAGAGCAGGTGGTGGATGGTCAGAGTCATCCAGCAGGGAGAAAGCTGAAAGAATGACTAGAAAGCTGAAACTCTACCTCCGCGCTCTGTGCGGGAATCTCCCTAGCCACCAGGACCCAATTAGTCCAACGACTTAAACATTTCCAGGGATAAAGAACTCACTACCTGTCAAAAGGGAGAGCAATACAGTTTCAAATAACTACCTTTGTTAGGAAGTGTTTTTTCTTCCCACCTAAGTAACCTGTTCCTTTGGTCCTGCCTCTACAGTTGCCAGCCCACTGTCTACCTCAGCCTGTCACTGAAGTCCTTAATTTAACATTGGTGGACACAAGTGAACTTGGTGTTTCAACAGTAGCCTGAATTTTTGTATTCTTCCTTTTCAGATACCACTTTTATTAACAGTCTAATATTAGTTGGCTTTTGGGGTAACCCCATGATACTGTTAGTTCATATCACAGAGTTTACAGAAAAGGAAAACCTCTGGTGTTTTTGTTGTCATATTTTTCTGTTGTTTATTAAACATAAGCTGCTGAGCTGATCTCCCTACCTGAACCTGTGTGGTCACATTTTTGCAGATGTTCATATTTAGGCTGGTTATCTCACTTTATTAGTTTTGATCTATCTTCTAAGCTAAGCACAAAGTCTCAATAAGTAGGATGCGAAAATGTTCTGTCTCCTCAGTTAAATGCAATTTCCATATTTACGTCCATTCTGAGTCCTAAGGACCCTCAGAACCCTAGGGCATTCTTCCTTTGTGCCGCTAACATCCAAAGGTGCACTTTCTCCCCCTACTGCTCACACTGCATTTTCATACTGCATTCTTCCCCATTATGCACAAAGTGCTTCAAAGGGCACCTTCAGCCACCACTTAGTCACAAATCTAGCTCTGAATTATTCAAGAATAGGGATAAACATAAAGACCTTCTCTCACTTAGGCGACACAATCTACCACAGCACTGCCCTTATCAGCCCTACCTAGACTACCACGCAGTGTCAAATAGGTGCTCCATCCTGGCCCCAGAAGCTACCCACAAATTCTCACATTTAACAGGACCAACGTTTCCTTTTACACACCTCTCATACCTCGTGCCAGCTCCTCCCACTGCAGCACACCTGAGCTCCACGGCTTCCCATAGCCCCAGCCCTGCTTCCCAACCCTTAACCTGGCAGGGTCTGCCAGTAATGGCCAGTGAATATCTGAGATGCAACTGTTGCACTTAAAGAAAGTCCTCATTCACCGTCAGGAGAGGTTCGGGGTATTTAATATGTAGATTCTTATTGGCACACTTCAAAAGCGACAAGTTTCTAAACAGCCCCTGGCAGCTCTCCTTTTCCCAGCTTCTCTGACCCTATGGCATTCACCTTGCTCCTCTTATCAACAGTTACTTCTTTTGTTTGCTTTTCTTCTTTCTTGTCCTTTGGTTTGTTTGACCTGAGACTCAAAGTTTGGACCCTGAGTCTCTAACTCAATACTGGTCATCTTCAAGGACTAGTTTGGGCATATCCCTTTGTTCTTTAGTGTTTCCTCCCCACTTCTGTGGCTTGTGGCTTCTGAGTAACAAAAGGGACCCTCCATCAAGGGTGGAGGACCCAAATTGTTGGCTGCAGAGAGAAAGCCTCTCTGGCTTCTGACCTTTCTAAACGGTCATGTGATGAGTCAGTGTTTCTGTTATCCCCCCAAAGGTCGTTCCTGCAAAGGCCTGGAGTGGAGCTAGCTCTTCAGCGCCTCCATGGGAAGGAGCCATTCCAGCTGGCTGCAGCAAGGCTCCACAGGCAACCTTTCACCCTTGCAGTGGTGACTAATGGTTTTTAAGGGGGGTGTGAAAGTGTGGCAAGCAGAAGGTCAAGTTCCCAAAAGATTGCTGGAAATCATTCCTGAATGAATCTACCCTAGATTAAGGAAACAAAAACTGTGAGGACTCTGCAGCTTCCCAAGTCAAGACTGAGGCCACTGATGATAACCTCTCCTCGATGTGGCAGGTCTCCTTGGCTCCGGATCAGGCCGCGAAAAGGCACCAGAACATGTCACACTACACTGTCTTCCTGACCCTGGCACCTTAGTCCATCCTCTCATCTAAGATTTGACTTTTTCATCACAACCTGGAGACCGCTGCTCACCTGCCTCATTGTCCCAGTAGAGCCCAAGCTCTGTGTCCATCAGGCATCCCTGACTCGACTTCCCCGTGCAGTGGGACACTCCTGCTTATCAGCAGGGCTGGCAGCCTCTTTGAGACTACTTGTGAGGAGGCTATGAGGATGCTACTGATCAGTGCCGAGACTAACTGCCACCGGAGGAAAGACACGACCGACACACAAATTAGTTGCAAGAATCACACAGGCAATTTTATTACTCACAAATCCTTTTGGCATGCCTGGGTACAGCTTAAGGGGGCCCCATTGGCGTGCTCCTCTCGGCTGTCTTTGGTCAGAGCTCAGAGCAGCGTGGAGACAGTCCATGCTCACGTTGGAGTCTGGGCGACTAGCGCAACAGGAGGCCCCTCAGCTTTAGTACCTTTTCTGGCCAATGCCTTCTAACAGGTGTCAATCTACAGGATTATCACCTCAAACCACCTTTTTGGAAGTTCCTAGCAAGGAGCCCTTTTGTTAATCTACTGAAATGTTACATTATACCACTTTTAAAATGTTCCTAGGAAAGCTTCTTTTTATGTTAACTTACAGTTATGACATCAAGCCACTTATCTGTGTATAACTTCACAGACACACCAACTGGGCCCTGCTCAAAAGTCAGTCTGTTTATCACATCTGCACATACTATAGTAATTCCTATCCAGATGGCATAACTTTATTTAATTTCCTTCATTTTAGTATTATATATATCTTAATTACTTTTCTATATCTTCCATATTTTTTATATTTCTATATATTTAATTACTATAACATTATATTACTCCAACACTCATTAAATCTGGTCTCCAGCAAGGGACAGGCCTTATCAATTCAAACCATAACTTGAAGAATTCAAATCAGTGTTGAGTTGCAAATTCAAACTGGTTTTTGAGAGCTCATTCTCTTCTCTGTTCAGATCTTTATTCCCGACCCTCAGCAAGGCCAGGAGAATATGGGCAAAGAACAGTACTGAAACACAGGGCTGCCTCCAGTGGAGGAAACTCACCCAGAAGACCCTTAAAGCAGAGATGCTTCCTTGCCCTTTCCCTTTTAAGTGAGAATCTCTCAAAACCCCAGTTTGAACTTGAAACAACTTTCCTGACACTGTATCAAGGGATGATCTTAAAGGAGCTGGCCAATATGCCTAGATCAACCTGTCTCCGCTGTTGGGACAGAGCAGCCTTTATTCCCACTGGGTCACTGGTGGAAATGTAGGCCTAGACACTCTGACCCACTGAGCTAAAGATAGGCTCTGTTTGCGGACAGAAAGAGGAACCCCCAATGTGCCCTCCTCTTGTACTTTAAAACCAAAGGCACCAAAGGTTTATTTGATTAACAGCGGAAACATAAAACTAGAATGCAAAGGGCATGTGAAGGCAGGAAGTTGGGAGGCCCATGAAAAGCTAGACCCGACTTGCCGGAGGCCAGGGAGCAGTGCCTGGGGGCTGATAGGTGGGAGACTGCATCTGGCTGTGCAGTGGTCAGCAAAGGCAGCCCAAGCAAAGCCCAGGCTCAGCAGGTTACTAACAGAGGTCAATGGGAATCAATGGTGACCACGTGAGCTTGAGAGGGCTTGTTCCAGAGGCAATGACAAGTGACTGCAGAGCTGCTCAGTGCAGGAAATGAGAGCAGGACATTGGGCACAGCAGTGCCCGACGCTGGAGTGCTGTGCAGCAGGAAAAAAAGCAGAAACAAATGGCTCTTTCTTTTAGATTCTACTTTATTTGGTAAAACTCAGAAACTAACCACCAGCTCACATCCACCCACCTCCTTCTCTGTGAAGAAGGCAGTTCCCCAGAGACAAAAAGGCTGTGGCTTGGGGGTCATCTACCATCTGTAGGTTTTATACTCGGGCAGCATGGCCTGGTGGTCAGGTCTCCAGACCCAAAGCTCTCAGAGATAACAGAAGAAAGTAAAAGGAAGCCCTCACTTCAAAGAGAAGCTCTCACTTCAAAGACAAGGAACCCTTCCCACCCTTCTTCCCTTTTCCCCATAGCCTCCCCACACCCCAAACTAAACAAAAAGATAGCACAGCACTGTGCACGAGTGTGAGACACACACACAGAGTTTCCTTCCAGCCAAGGGCTGCAAAACCCCTCCCTGGAAGGACCACTGCACACCAGTCCGGGTCTGGTGGCCCAGGTGATGGCTGGGCCCTTGAGACTGGCAAAAATCCAGGGAGATTATTTCACCTTGGCCCCTCCCAGGTGTCCAATGAACTGACTTTAGCTCTAAGAAACCCCCACTTCCACACAGGCAACTGTGGCTTCTGGGGCAGCTGGCGTAGGGAAAGGGTTCCCGTGGCCGAGAAGACAGTGGTGAGGGAGGGGAGGCAGGAGGGTAAAGCCTCCCGGGAGGGTCGGGAAAAGGGGGTCCCTGCCCTTGGCTAATGGATCCGCGTCAGCTCCTCCACAACCTTGATCAGGTCATCCGCGGTGGCCTCTCGCTTCATTCCGCTGCCGTCATCGTACTGCAGCAAGGAAAGGAGGGAGGCGGTGAGGGCCAAGCGGGGCTCCCTCCCCCGGGAAAGGGGTGCCCCGGCAGGGAGGGTGTTCTCATCAGAAGCGCACAGCTCTCTGGGGCGGGTCAGCACGGTGTACTAATCGCGAAACTGGCTCAGAGGCTGCCCCCTGGAGTACGTTTCTCTTCCATCTCCAGTGAGCAACACCCCCAACTCAAGCACCAAGGAAATTTCTCTGCCCTGTGGAATTATGGCCCTGCCTCCTTCCCGTGGGTCTGCCAGAGATCCCAGACATGCCCTGATCTGCCCTCGCTGCCGAAATACACAGGTCACGGGGGTAAGGTTCGCTAGTATAGCACTGGTGCCTGGTGGGTACCCACAGCCACGGCTGCACCTCCTCTTCCTCAGATTGCACCTTCCCAGGCAGCAGGAGACCATAAAAGGGGCACTGGGCTCCAGGAAGCAAGGAGGGGAGGCACCCGGAGTTCTGAGGATCGCCTGGTATGCCTGACCCTGCAATAACTGGGTTACTGGCACAGGGCTTACCTGAAGGTTTGCCACAACCTCCTGCATCTTGGGCCGGCTGATATCCAAGAAACTCTCAATCAAGTCTCCATCAATGAAGCCGGTAGCCGGTTCTGTCTTTCGCTCAGTATGAAAGGATCTCCAAGTGAACAGCGAGTTAAGGAATGTGCAGCTATTTAGAAATACCCTTACTCTAGCCATCCTCACCTCTGCTCAAGACCATCAGAAGCACTCAGGATGAGAAAAGGAACATCTCATTGCTTTTTGGACAGTTTTAGGACTGAAAGACACGTAAAATTATTATCTGCTCCAATGGTTCTCAACGGGGTGATTTTTAAAATAATGTTTAAAAAAATACAGATGAGATTTTGGTGTAGAGCCTGGAGGTGCGTGGATAGTCACAGGTGCTCCAGGTGAAGAGACTAAATGCACACACTTGGGAAGAACCACTCTTCCAAGTCTGGCCTCAGTCTTCACACAAAGATACACTGAGGCTCAGTGAGGCCAGAGGCATGCCAAACCGCGCCTCTGCTTAGCAAAACCACATCAGCCCCTCTCCTCCCTCCTGGCCACAGCTAGGCCATGCTGCCTTGTAACAGCATGACCAGTGGGACAGACTCCCGACCGCAGAGCCCCTCCCACCTCCTGCCTGGGGAGGGCCCTTTAAATCTCCCATAAAAAACCAACTTACAATACTATTTGACTCCTGGGTGTCCCTGGAGGGCGGGGGTGGGAGGTACAGGCCGATCCCTGGGCTTCTAGAGTATTCTGCTTCATTACTGTTTCTAGCTTCTGCTAGCCTCTCTAGCGAGGCTCCTCAGACACTACTGTCCCCCCCAAAAATCGCTGAAGTAATGTTCCTATGTTGTCATCTAAACCAGTTGTCCCCAACCTTTTTTGGGCCATGGACCGGTTTAATGTCAGAAAATATTTTCACAGACCGGCCTTTAGGGTGGGACGGATAAATGTATCACGTGACTGAGACAAGCATCAAGAGTGAGTCTTAGGCCCTGGCTGGTTGGCTCAGCGGTAGAGCGTCGGCCTGGCGTGTAGAAGTCCCGGGTTCGATTCCCGGCCAGGGCACACAGGAGAGATGCCCATCTGCTTCCCCACCCCTCCCCCTCTCCTTCCTCTCTGTCTCTCTCTTCCCCTCCTGCAGCCAAGACTCCATTGGAGCAAAGATGGCCCGGGCACTGGGAATGGCTCCTTGGCCTCTGCCCCAGGCGCTAGAATGGCTCTGGTCGTGACAGAGCAACGCCCTGGATGGGCAGAGCATCACCCCCTGGTGGGCGTGCCGGGTGGATCCCGGTGGGGCGCATGCGGGAGTCTCTCTGACTGCCTCCCCATTTCCAGCTTCAGAAAAATACCAAAAAAAAAAAAAAAAAAATACAAAAAGAGTGAGTCTTAGACAGATGTAACAGAGGGAATCTGGTCATTTTTTAAAAATAAAACATCGTTCAGACTTAAATATAAATAAAACGGAAATAACGTAAGTTATTTATTCTTTCTCTGCGGACCAGTGCCAAATGGCCCACGGACCGGTACCGGTCCGCGGCCCAGGGGTTGGGGAGGGACCACTGATCTAAACTGACTAATATGCAATGCCAGGAAGGCCAGAGGCAGACACATTTCAAAACAATGTACATTTCCAAGATGAATCAGTTAAAGCTGAGTCTAAGTAGGTGGAAAATCATACTATTCTCTCCATTATCATGTCTGCACATTTTTCCATAACTTAGAGAAAAAGGAGAAAGTCTGTTCCCACAGGAACTTGGTGAAGAGGTTTCTTAGCCAGCAGCTGCCAGCAGCAGCGTGGGCTCCCACAGCCCTCTGCCCGTGCCAGGACGTGCCGCCCGCAGGGGGACACCTCTGGGAAGGATATAAGGAGTGCTCGATCTTGCCCACACTTTTGATGACTTTATTGAGTCGATTCTGCATGTCCAAGAGGAGGTTGTACCAGCTCTCCGACAGCGAGGTCACCAGCCCTGAAGAGCAGAGGGAGCAGCGGGCTGCACAGAGCTCTGGAGTCCAAGTCCAGCGAGCCCTTCCCACCAGGGCAGCCCAGGAAAGCAGCAGGGGCGGGGCCCAAGTGCTGCGGCCCCTCTGCAAACGCCCGCTCCATGCTCTTCCCTCAGAGCGAGGCGGGGGCTCACGGAGGAGGCGGTGTGGGTGTGTGTCTGGCTGGGGTGACCCTTACCAATCATGCCATTGACTGTGCCGAAGAGCACTGAGCCCTGCGTGGGGGTGGAAGTCTCGCCCAGATTCTGCATAACCAGAGAGCCGTGGCAGAAGACGTTGACGAACTCTCCCAGGTGGAAGAGACCAACCTCCTGAAGGTGCTGCCGCTCCTCATCAGTGGTGGCAGCACTGAAAGGCAGTGTGACGAATTCACTACCCGAACCCCCTGCCCCGACAGGGACCACGTGCAGTGCCCCAGGTGCCGGCTGCCCTGGCGATCCCACACAGCGCACAGCAGAGGCACTGGTCTGATTCTCTCAGGAAGAAACGAACCTCTGTGAAGAGGAGCACTGAGCCGAGAGAGGACCCAGTGTCCTCACCCACCACAGACCCAGGGTGGGGGGGCTCCAGCCGCTCCCCACCATTTCCACAGCTGCTCACTCACCTATCTTTCTGACACACAAACAGGTTAAAGGCATTTTCAGCCCCCAGGAAATTGTCATCATCTAAGATTTCCACAGCACTCATCCAGTTGGGGTTAAAGTCCCGAGCAATCTTAAAAACAAACAAGGTGCACATGAGAAAATACAATCAGCAGTGAGCACAGACCCCAGCCTGGGGCCTGTCCCCTCTCAGCCAGAACCCAGGGCCTGCCCGCAGGAGGCCCAGCCTCTGGCCAAGCAGCCCACCCAGAAATAGAGCCTGCTCAGAGCTCAGGATGCTGGGCTGTAAATACTGAGCCAATGCGGGGTGGATGCTCCAGGGATACCGCTCTGTCCCCGCTGGGCGTGCCTGCCCCAGCCCACCACAGAAACCCCGGCAGGCCACGGCCGGAGTGAGAACCGCCCCCCGACTACCTCCTCGAAGTTGCCCTCCATGGGCTTGTAGGCGAGCAGCAGCACGGAGCGCATGAGGTCCCCCACCAGGATGAAGTCGCCCTTGGTCTTCAGGTAGAGCGCCATGATGTTGTTGTAGTGGTTGCACTCAGTGCGCAGCTCCTTCTCGGTCGTCCACTCATACAGCCGCACCTGCGAAGGCCGTGGCGTCTCTCACCCTGAGGGGCCCGGACCCCCTCAGCGACTGCCTTGCCCTGTCCTCAACCTCCTTCCACAGCACCAGTTAACAAGGGCACGTGGCTGTGAAACGGTCTGATGAGGTAGCTGCATGAACACTTTAGTATTTGCATTTATGAACTACGCACGAAAACAGAGTGAGCACAGCAAACTAAGCAGTATTCCCTCACAGAAAACAGTGAGTGTCAAGACAAACACTGAGTCCACAGTAACACAAGTCCTACTATGGATACGACACAAGATGGCTTCTTGTGACAGACCTGCAAAAGAGCTCTAGAAAGAGAAGATCCATCTCCAATTTCTTGATCGGGAAGGAACAAGGTTGCCTCCCAAAAAACCGCCTGTTCCAGAGCACTCTCAAACTTGTTCACTGCTGGAACCTTTGATGTGAGCCCAGTGAGGGGAGAAAATGAGCAGCAGTCCAACAGAAACACTGTCACAGAACAAGGGACTCTAAAGCCCTGGAGTTCGTGGCTACCCTTCCGCCCACTTCTCCACCTTCTCCACGGCGATGTTTCTTCAGTTCAGATCTCCAAAAAAGAATAAAGATGCTTCACAATTGGCAGAAAAATGAACAGTTCTTTCGCAAAACGCAGCCTGAGGAAGAACCACTCGACTCCCTAGAGGAGCCTGCCCTGGCAGACCCTTCAAGGCCCCGTGGCCCCACCATGGCCTCTACACTAAAGAAACTCCGGGGCACAGTATATTAAGCCATGATTCCTGGAGGTGTGTCCAAAGAACCCTAGCTCCACAGGTGTGCCCTCCAAGAGTCATTCGTCATTACCATGGCCACCACACCTCCACCGGCAGGGTCAAGGGGGCCCAGCCTTACTGGGCCTCCACACCTCCAACAGTGGAGTGAAGACAGGGCAAGCTCTCACACTCCTGGCAACACACCCACCGCTCGCTCTCCACACTGTCAGCCTCCTTACTTGTAACAGACAGAGTCAAGACCAAGGTCAGACACCACCAAGCACCCAAGACTCCCACTCGTAACCCATGGGTTCCAGGCCTCATCTGTCCAATATGGTCACCAGTAGCCACACTTGGCTACAAAACACCTGAACTGTGGCTGGCCCAAACTGTGGTGTGCTGGAAGTACAAAACACACACTGGGTTCTGAAGTCGTAGTACGAAAAAAAGTAAAATATCTCACTACTAACTTTTACAGTGATTACACGTAAAATAACATTTTAGATCTACTGAGTTAAATAAAATGCATTACTAAAATTAATTTCACCTGCTTCTTTTTACTTCTATTCCGGTGGCTATTAGTTTAAAATTACACGTGTGGCTTCTATGACATTTCTATGAGACGGCAATGGAGTAAACAGCTCCTAATCTGACCTCCCATCCGACCCCTCCCATCTTTATCATTACCCACTAGAACAGTGTTTCTCAACAGCCGAGCCACAGACCAGTCTGCAGACGGTCCGCCAGCAATTCCCCGCTGGTCTGATGTCATACGAAGATTATAGACACAATGATCTTAGTCAAATTCGCTTATGCTCAGGGTGATTTCTGCCTTAGCAGTCCCCAAAACAATTCTATTTTCATGGGTCCCCAAGTGTAAAAAGGTTGAAAATCATTGCTCTAGAACACACTGTCACTAGTCACGGCCGACCTGTTCTCTGGCTGGCCCCTTGTTACTCTAACTGAAATGTATATCTTTTCTTAGGGCCCTGTGGCCCTCTCACCCTTAGCCATTTTCCCTCCCTGTCCCTTGTACTGGGTCTGAAGGACGGCCTTGGCAGCACGTCCTCACCTGCCCTTCTGGACTTCTGTCCCACCTCTCCCCTCAGGGTGTCAGTTCTGTCCTCTGGACTTCTGTCCCACCTCTCCCCTCAGGGAGTCAGTTCTGTCCTCTGGACTTCTGTCCCACCTCTCCCCTCAGGGAGTCAGTTCTGTCCTCTGGACTTCTGTCCCACCTCTCCCCTCAGGGAGTCAGTTCTGAAGCTCATACCAGTAGCCCACTCCCACGGCCACTCCCTGACACAGTCACCTCCACCCACTTCATTACTTGCTCCCACACAACATCCCTGTAATTCTCAGGGACATAAGGAAGATCCTTCCAATACTGACCTCTAACCTTGTCCAATACCCCCTTCCCCATATACCATGTAAATGGTTGCCCTCAGAGCCTGTCATTAAAAATAAGCCCAGAACCCGTGCTGTCTCCCCTTTCCCAGATCCCCAGAGGCCATCACTGCCATGCTACCCCTACAGATGCTCAACTCCTGGGCCCCCCCTGGAACACACTCACCAACAAAACCTGACTGATGGAGTTCGACTCCTCAACTACTGCTGAGGGAAAGCAGCCAGCCAGGATGACTGGTCCAGTTCTCAGTCGTGCATTTTCCTCGTCCACTACTCTTCGGGTGCAGAGACAACGAGCTCACACCTCCTCCCCTCTCAGCCTCTAACACCCCCTTCTTCATCGCTCCTCGTGGCTCCGCACACAAGATGGGCTCTCCCACAGGAGCCCAGCGCCTCCACCCCGAGGCCCACGCTGTGCCGGGCTCCACACCGCCCCGCCCTCTCACCCACTCAAAAACACGGCACCAGTAATTCTTCTCTCACGGACCATTCCCACCAGGAGAGAGACGTGCAGCAGCGTTTTCTAACCTGAAAAATTAAGTCTCTTGTCCTGATGTTCCCTGTACTTACCTTATTCCTCTCTTTAGTATCCAACTCCTCAAAAAGGGTTTTAATATTAGCTGTCCTCTCCCTCGTCCCAGCTGAACCCTCTTCAATGTTTTCTTCCTTCCCCACTATTCAACCAAAAGAGCTCTGGTGCAGGGTCACCACCAACTTTTCTGTTGCCAGTGGCCAATGCTACCCCTTCTGTGATCTGACCGACTGGCAGCACGCCGTTTACCGGCTCCCTCCTGACTGCAGGGGTCTCATCCGGACCTTTGGCTTGAATGCTGTTATCTCCAGCCTACCTCTTGCCTGGAGCCAATGCCTCCCTCAGCCCACTACCTACCTAACATCTTCACTACAGTGACTACTGAAACTTAGCACGTCCAAAACCAACCCTCTGGTGTCGCCACTGTGACGTTAGACGTTAGACGTATATATTTGATCTTTGCACCAGTTCCCGAGACTTTCTAAGTGATAAGAGTGATAGAAACACCTCACACAGAGCTCCCAAATCCCTTGGAATTTCCTGGGTGTTAAGAGTCTTTTGTTCTAATAAGGTCACTCTTGGTGACTCCTGCATAGTTCCAGGTTGGGGTGGTCACCAAAAAGACCAAAGCTGCGATTGGAAGCTTGCAATTTTCAGCCCCACCCAAACAAGAGGTTGGAAACTGAGTTAATAACCCAGCATGCCTACATGGTGAGGTCTCTATAAAAATCTCTAAACTACAGGGTTCAAAGAGCTCTCAGGTTGGTAAACACATGCACGTACTAGGAGGGTGGCACACCCCAATACCATGAGGACAGGAGTCCTGCACTCAGGATCCTTCTGGAACAGGACCATAGCTCTTATCCATCTCAATCCCCACAAGCACTTAAGATCTGATCCTCATGGGGGTTACATAACCAAGTCTGACATTTTGTGCAATCTGAGCCTCCCAGATTCCCAGCTCCATCCTCCATCCCCACTACTTCGTTATCCTTCAATTAGACACACACAGCCCCAGGAAACACACAGAAGACATGCTCAGCGGTTAATGGTGTACAACCTAACATATGACAGGTACCAGGGGGTATGGGCCTCACCGTGCTATTGATGCTGGCTAACAGCTTCCCGTTAAATTCCACCATAGAGTACACAGCCCCCTTCACTTCCTTTTCAGCCACGGTCTGTAGTTTTCCTGGAGAGGATAAAAGACACTCTTTAAGTCTCCTTTATGAGCTCATACTTTAACCAAAAGAAACCTCTCACTGGTGCTCTGGCTCTCACTCCTACCTCAAAACCACTCACCTGAAAGCAGGAAATACAGTCAGTGTACACTGAGGTTAACTACCACTGGAAGTATGAGCCCCAAGGTAACGTGCAGTAATTCTAGACACTGTCCAAGATCTGCCCACCCTCAAACTCCAGGTCTGTCTAAGATGGAGACCAATTCCATCTCAGCCATCTGATCCAAGATTTCTGGACTGAAATCCAGTCTTTAGGACCATACTGGGGGAGATGAGCAGAGATATAGAAATAAACACAAAAGTTTTGAAACTGGAAAGAAGTCCTAAATGGCTGAGCAACCAAGTGGAAAACAAATCCAGGAATCATCACTCTTACTCTAGCCACTCGATTCTCTTAGCCGTCATTCACCTCTCCCCAGTTTCCTGCCTTTCAACGAGTAGAAAAGGAACAGGGGCCATAGATTGTACATGCCTCTGCTCTCTCAATAGCTTGAGAGAACAGAATGTCTCACGTCACAGCAGTAACATGGGTTCTATTGCTGCTTAACTGAAGCTCTGAAACCTAAAATAGTCTGACTTTCTCAGAATTTCAGATCTCTCAAAAGCTGGAGACTGCGCCCACTTACCATCTGAATACTGAAACACCACAATACGACCCTGCTTGGGCTCCGCCTCTTCCGGGTACACCATGGCTGTGCCCACGATGAAGTACGTGTTGGGATCTTTGCCCAGTTTGCAGGAGACCAGGCTGAGGGCATACTCGTTCTGCAGAAACTGGTGGGCATGAAGCACTAGAAGCAGAGTGGAGAGGACGACTGGCTGATGACCCCCGGGCACATGTAACTGGCACTTGAGACAGCTCGCTCCACACAAAGCACAGGTGCTGACTGTGCACCCGCCTCCCGCTGCTCCTGTCCCTGCAGACACTCCCTCACCACCCATTCTGACCTGAGACCCCCTGCTTCCCACTGCTCCTGTCCCCGCAGACGCTCCCTCACTGCCCATTCTGACCTGAGGAGATCCCACCCTTCCCTTCTTCTCTGCTAACGATGCTCTATCTCACTGTCTACCAAACCATGTAATACATCAGAACCCAGAAGAGCCCAGTCCAGGGAGAGCACAGGTACAGAATGACAGAGAGCTCAGCCGCACCTTCGAAGGTGTGCTGGTCAATGATAAGGAGGTTGTGCACCTCCACCTCTTCTCCGAAGGAGGTCTCATGAGGGGCGGTGCTGCTGGAGAACAGCTTGCTGGAGCTGACGCTGCTCGACAGGGCCTGGGAACAGAAGGCACACGCATCACCCTCGCGAAAGCGGACTGGCGCTGGAAAGAGCCGGGCGGTGAACAGACAGGACCGGGGATGGAGACTGAGTCTGAATGAGAAAAACTCTGAAAGCTGGCGGCTCGAGTGCAGCCTGAAGAGCCGAGGTTTTCAGAGGATACAAGAATAAGAATAAGGATCTAAATCCGTGTGGAATTGACACAGCACTGTAACAAAAACCTAAGGGTCATTAAACATCATTAAAACATTGACTCCACGTCAATCATGCAAAGCTAGGGAGGAAGTACCTAAGAAAGTGACAGACTCCACCTCTCTCAATGTAACAGCAGGAAGCACTTCAAATAAAAAGAAAACTAGAAAGACCTCCTACTCTGATTAGAGAAGTCCCATCACAGATGTCTGGGAGCAAAAAGGCAGAGAACACATGGAGTAAATAAGGGCATCAGCCAACATCCCACTGTGTGCAACTCTAGACTGCCCCATTCCTATCATTTGCAGATGAGAAAATTGAAGTTAAACTTGCCCAAGGTCACACAGCTAGCAATAAACCTTGAAGCCAGTTCTGTAAGACTCTGAAGCCCATGCTCTGAACTATTACACTACGCTGTCCCCAATTATGCACACCCTACCAAGTACCCAAACTGGTGAAAGAAAAGGAATTCTTCATCCTGCAAAGCCACAAGCAGCAAAATCATTGTCATGTGCAGCCCAAAGTTAGCCCACCAATGAGCGGGCCAAATCCAGCTCCTGCCTGATTTCATAAGGAAGTTTTATTGGAACCCAGCTGTGTCCACCTGGTATTCATGGCTGCTCTCCTAATGGCAGAGTTGAGTAGGTGACGGAGACCACTTGGTCTGCAAAGCCAAAAATATTTACTACCTGACCCTTTACAAACAAGTTTGCCCCTGCGCTAATGCCATCTTTCTTTGTCCACTGCCCTCACCTGAGTGCTGGCACTGGGCCTCAGAGCAGTTGTGCCCCCACTCGTGTCCTGGACTTCAATACGGCTGGAGAGGACCCCAAAACACTGGGACACTTCCTGATAGCAGATCTTCCTGCAGGAGAAGTACAGAACAACACTGCCTCTCAGAAGTCTGGAGTCTCTCCACCAACCCCCAGATCCCCACCCCACGCAGCTCCCCGACCCGCCTGACCTGGGGGACTCGTAGAGGGGAACCGTGCGAATGTGCAGCTTCTGGATCTCATCGATGGTGCCAATGGTGAGGGTGCTGTTGTTGGCCAGTGCCAGGCTGGAAAGAAGGGTCTGGGTTTAGAGTGAGTAGACCCAAAGAAGGAAACAATTCCAGGAGCTAACTCCATAAGGGGAACAAAAGGAAGGCAGAATTACACCAGCTTACTCCAGGGAGCAGTCCCAACTTTGACCTTTAGGCTAAAAACCCTCTGAGGAGACTTCAAAATTCAGAGGCCTGGTCTAACCCTTAGATTTTATTTCATTGGTCTGGGTAGGTCTAGGCTAAGATTCAACAACTTTCAATTCAATGCTAATGTGCAGCATTTGAACCTGAAACAGATTTTCAATCACAATTTTCAAATTATCTAGAATCAGTGGGAGGGCTTTTCAGTCCGATTGCTCCTGCCCAGAACCTAACATTTCTAGCGAGTTCCCAGGCAGTGCTGGGACTGCTGAACTGGCCACCCTCTGAGAACTCCTGCTCTAGGGGGATACATAACGACCTCAAAATCAGGAGTTTTGGTCATTTGAATCACCTGCAAGGTTTTCTGAAAATACAGATTCTAGGGCCCAACCTCAGATCTGCTGAATCACAATCTGAAAAAGATGCAAAAAAAAATCTGTACTTTAAAAACCGTTTGCTGGGTATTTCTGTGGGAAGCCATAGAGAACCTCTGCTCTTCCCTTCCCGTCTCAGCTTTTTGCTGACTGTGACATTGGGAAAAGGCTGGAAGGAAGGAAACTGAGGAAAATATCACGATGCCCCCAATCCACGGTTCCTGCTGAGAAAGAGAAAGAGGCTCACCTGTCAGGATAGCCATCTGAGTTGAGGGGACACATGTAGTTCACCTCCTTGAGGTTGACATTGGAGAAGACCAGTTTGTGGTTGCTGCTGTAGATGACAGTGGGCCGGTCAGAGCAAGCAAACACGTTGGTGGTAGAAAGAGAACGGAAGGTCCTCAACACTGTGGGCTGGGTGCCCAGAGTCACCTTCTTACGGTCACTCAACAGGCCTACAGAAAGAACAGCATCAGAAGAAAGAAAGAAAGAAATCAGGACAAACAGCTGGATTGTGAAGTTCAAAAGAAGCACCTTCAGGCCAAAACCTCTGCTATTCCAATCCTCCTCATTTTTCAAAGAGCCCCTCACTCGAAAAGTGCTATTCTCACCTGTCTCAATGTTGAGCCCAAAGTAGAAAAGTGCCCCATCTCCCAAGGCACAAAGGAGGTAGTGGCTACTCTCAAACGTGGTCATCAGGATGGAACGAGGAATGATCTCTGTGGAAAAGGGGTACACTAAGTTCTTGTTCCACATACTGACTCTGACCCCAGCCCAAGTCCTCAGAAGAGCCATACCTCCACCCAGCATCTCTTTGTGCAGTAGCGCAAAAGACGGCAGCTTCAAGATCCGGGCTGAGATGTCTGTCCAGAGGCCAATGGCACAAAGAGGGGACAGCCCATTGCTGTCCCCTAAGGGGGTAATGTCCAAGCAGGCCACTTCGTGTTCCATCTCTGTGTGGCTTAACAAAGAGGAATATAGGACAGGAAGTAAGCCAAGGATGAAAGAAGTCCCAGAGACAGGGGAGGGGAAAAGTGCAGATAAGCACACACCTGATCTGTCGAAGCTCCTGAGGGTGGATCTGCAGGTAGTAGAGGGCCCTTCCCACAGCTACTACTACCTGGCTGCTGTTGCAGGAGGCCACGCTGATGTTCTTGCCTTGAGGCTCCTTCCATTCACTAACTAGAGCTTTGGGTTCCTGAGAGACCAACCTCACGGATGCAGAAGTGATCTTAAGAAAGAAAAGCAATATCTCTGGGCACCTGCAAGGATCTATAGAGGAGTGGGAAAGTGTAATGGCTGCCCTAGGAGAGTCCTAAGAATAAGCCACATAAGTCTTCTTCTGCCATATAATATACTTTTCCAAAATCCTGCATTAATTAATTACAATGTTATCTTTATGTAAGACAATAAAGATTTAGAGTTGGAAAGAACTAGCACTTTTAGAATAATCTTGTTATTTTCATTTTGTAGATACCTATAAAATTCAGAACTTACCATGAACATAATGCTGATATAGTACATTCCAATGGTCAATACTCTTACCATCTTGTGGGCAACCCATCAGTCAAGACCAAAGTCTTAATGACACATTTTGACCCTTTTCAAAAACGAACATACAGGCCCTGGCCGGTTGGCTCAGTGGTAGAGCGTTGGCCTGGCGTGCAGGAGTCCCGGATTCGATTCCCGGCCAGGGCACACAGGAGAAGCGCCCACCTGCTTCTCCACCCCTCCCCCTCTCCTTCCTCTCTGTCTCTCTCTTCCCCTCCCGCAGCCAAGGCTTCATTGGAACAAAGTTGGCCCGGGTGCTGAGGATGGCTCTGTGGCCTCTGCCTCAGGCACTAGAATGGCTCTGGTTGCAACAGAGCAACGCCCCAAATTGGCAGAGCATCGCCCCTTGGTGGGTGTGCCGGGTGGATCCCGGTCGGATGCATGCGGGAGTCTGTCTGACTGCCTCCCCGTTTCTGGCTTGGGAAAAATATAACAACAAAAAAACGAACACTCAGCATTCATAGGCATAAAAATGGAAAGAAGAGAAGACTTCTAAGCCAGACAGACCTGAAGCTTACTACATATTAATTTCATGACCTTGGGTAAGGGAATAAATTCTCAAGCTCAGTCATCTACAAGATAACTGGAATGCCCATCTTAGCTGAGTGAGAAGGAAGTATTATGCTCCTGGCATACAGCAGGCACTTAAAAGTTATTATCATTTGTCTCTATTGCTCCTGTCAATACAGCCATAAACAGTAGAAATGTGTTTACAGTAGCTAGCAAAAGTGCATTCTTTAAGAAAGTAATACTAATGCCTAACCTGTGGTGGCACAGTGGATAAAGCATCAACCTGGAATGCCAAGGTCACTGGTTCGAAACCCAGTCAAGGCACATACAACAAGCAAGAAGCAAGCAATGAATAATGAAAGTGAAGCAACTATGAGTTGATACTTTTCACTCTCATCATGCCCCCCATCTGTAAAATCAATAAATAAAATCTTTAAAAAAAGAAAAAATTCCATGATCCTCTGTACTGCACTCTATGTCAAATTCAAGGACGTGAGGCCTGCCCTCTTCTCAGCTCTTACCTGGATAAGTTGTTGATGAGCCACATTGCCACAGAAAAAAGTCTGCTGATCATCCACAAAACCCATCAGTTCGGTTTCTTCCACCTCCTCTCCATTTAACATGAGAACTCTGCAGCAGAAGAAGGCCTAGGTCAGCCAGACCAGCTTCCCCCCATGCAACCTTCACATGAACACCTGGATCTGGCACCAGACTCATCTTACCTTGTCTGGCCCACAAAAGAGAGGACCAAAGTGTCATCGGTCTCCCGGTTAGGATCAGACCTCAGTGGCCATAGGCCTGGAACAAAGATCAAGGATTAAGACACAGCACAGACCAACACATCTAAGGAAGGGCCAGCCTGACCCCAGAGGAAGAGCAGGGAATCTGAGTCAGTCCTGAGTTGGAATACACACTGTGTTGCCTCCTGGCATTAAGACTCTGACAAAAACCTGACCAGGCAGTGGCGCAGTGGATAGAGCATCGGACTGGGATGCCGAGGACCCAGGTTCAAGACCCGAGGTCACCAGCTTGAGTGTGGGCTCATCTGGCTTGAGCAAAAAGCTCACCAGCTTGGACCCAAAGTCGCTGGCTCGAGCAAGGGGTCACTCAGTCTGCTGAAGGTCCGTGGTCAAGGCACATATGAGAAAGCAATCAATGAACTAAGGTGTCACAATGAAAAACTGATGATTGATGCTTCTCATCTCTCCCCGTTTCTGTCTCTGTCTGTCCCTGTCTACCTCTCACTTTGATTCTGTCCCTGTAAAAACAAAAACAAAAACAAAAAAAGACTCTGACAAAGTCAGATACTCTAAAAACTGTCTTCGGCCTATTATTTTAGTCTTTCATTTGATTTCAGGTAATACATTTCCATGACTCAAAGTAAATTTTATTTTTTAAATGCATTAAGACAGAAGTCTTATCCTGTACCTCTGCTTCTAACCTGTCAAATAGTCATCAAGAATAGTTTCTAGTTTATTCTACTAATTTATTTTTTATTTTAATTGTATTTATTGGGGTAACATTGTTTAGTAATGCAATTTTTAAAAAATTTTCCCACTGACTTGAGGAAGGAGAGGAGGAGAGGGGAAGAGAGGGAGAGAGGGAGAGAGGGAGAGAGGGAAAGGGGAGGGGGAGAGGGGGAGGAGGAGGGAGAGGGAAGCATTATTTCTTTGTTCCACTTAGTTGTTCCATTTGGTTGTGCACTCACTGGTTGCTTCTCGTATGTGCCCTGACCCAGGATAGAACCTGCAACCTAGGCGCACCAGGACGACACTCTATCCATGGAGCCACTCGGTCAGGGCCTCAATTTATTTTTTTTAATTTAAGGAAATAGGTTAACACTATATTATAAACAAATAAAAATATAAACTATCCTATTACACATGGTTCTGCACTTGTTCTCTCATCTATCATATGCGTGAGTTCTTATCAGAACAGAAGAGTTCCTTGTTTTGACATCTGCACAATTTTTAATAGTGTGGCTGTACCAGTTTATATTAGTGAGTCCACTGCTAGACACTTTTTCAGTGGATTTTGCTATAACATACAATGTCACAGGAAGGAATCTTACGTTTATGTCACTTTCTATATATGAAGGTCAGTGGGGTAAGATGCCCACAACTGGGACTGCCGGACAAATCACTAAATACAGCTGTAGTTTGGCTAGGTATGGCCAATGAGCATGTTGTCAAACATTTGGACTTTGATTGTCACGTAAAGAACAATACCACTATTTTGTTTTGATTCGCATTTCTCTTAATACAAAGTGATGCTTGTTACTTATCCATTCATGTCCTTTGCCAAATTGGGAATAGGAAATTTAATGATCTTTCTAGAAATATTTTTATAAATTGGGGAGACTAGGCCTTTGGCTAGAAGATTACATGTCTTTAACTATAGTAGTTTGCTGATTCTTCTAACTTTACAGTGGTTTGATTTTGCCATGGCAAGTTTTTATTTATTTATTTATTTTTAACTTTTTATGAGTTTATTTGAGTCAAACTGTCAACAATTGCTGAGAAGCAAAGTCTCGATGGATTGAGAAAATGTTCCCATGTTTTATTTTTATGTTGTTGAATTCATCAATCTTCCTTTTTGGCTTCTGTATTTTTGAGTCATAATTTAAAAGACGTTCTTCACTCCAAAATTAGAAAGGAATTCACCAACTTTCTTTTAGCTTTTGTATGGCTTCATTTTCCACATTAAGTCTTTGCTCCATTTAGATTCTAGCAACACATACATTGTGTAGTATGGGTCCCACCTTACCTTTTCCCAAATGACTGGCATCCCAATACCATTTATTAAAAATAGTCCCCTTCATCCCACTGAACTGAGACCCACTCACTAGCGTACACTGAACTCCCACTTATTATTGTGTTCCTTCTGGACTGCCGAGTCTGTGCATCAGTGCACCAAAGCCACACTTTTAGTTACTAGGGTTAATAGTATGTTTTACTATCTGGCAAGGCTAGTCCTGTCTCACTGCTCTTAAGTTTTCCTGGCTTTCTTGTTTCTTCCTTTTTCATTTGGACTTTGACTTGTCTAGGTCAAAGAAAAAAACCTATGAATACTTCTATTAAATATATTATATATAAAAAGTCAGAGAAAATAGCTTTATAGAAATTTGTAAGACCTTGATATGTCTTTTTCATTTGCACAATCTATCCTTTTAATCCTTCAAGAGTATTTTCAAGTTTTCTGTGTATAGATTTTGCACACTTCTTAATAAAGCTATTCCTTTGTATTTTATCTTTTTACTGCTATTGCAAATTGCCTCTTCCCTTCTATTATACGTTCTAATTGTGTTTTTAGATGAAAGTTACTGATTTCAGTACATTCTATATCCTGCCACCTTAATGAATTCGTATTGTCTAGTTTCTCATTTGGTTGTCTCAGGTTTTATCATTATATGCTCTCTTCCTTTCTAATTCATAAATCTCTACTTCTTTTCTGTTGCCCTCCTCCTTTTCTTTTATATTCTGAATCACTTTATTTTAGATGTGCCTTCTGAATACAACTTTAAACTGGGTTTTATGATTCAATCTGATACTCTTTTTCTTGTAACAGGTGGGTGAGTTCAGCCCGTTTATGTTTACCAATATGGTACCATGTACCTGACATGAGATATAGAAACTCATCCATATCAGTTCCATCACATTATTTTAGGTTATGTTTACAGTTTATATGCTGTAAAGTCTTTCATTATGTAGTCTTCCTTTGATCTTTTTGATTGTTAGTTCTAGAATTGAATTAATTGTTTGTCCTAGAAGTTACTTACACCTTTCTATATATTCTTAGCCTCCACATTCCTTAGGGATTTTATCAGTTCTCCATATACAACATTAAATTCAACTTGTAATCTTTTCCTCCTCATTACTCTATTTCATTGTCTGACTTGGTCAGTAGTAGTTTTTTTAAGTTAAGTTGTGTACTTTCAAGGATGTTTAAACTTCCTTCACTTCACTGTTATCATGATTTCCTTTATTCTTTATCTGCTCTGCTTCCCTCTAGCTCCCACCCAAGTGCCTTCACGACATGTACCAAGGCCAAATGCCCAAAGCCAAGGTCATTCAAATGAAGATCTGCACCCTGTATCTGCCAAAAGGCTACCTTTGATGCCTGGTAGGTCGATGCTGGCATGCTCGTGGATCCCGATTCCATTCCGGATGATCCGCAAGGAACCTTCCTTAAAAGCCCCAGAGCAAGTGACCAGCTGCAAGGAGAGAAAAGGTTTCTAAATAACCCCTCCAGAGCCTGGAGCCACCATACTGATGCCCAGAGAGTAAACCAGCTATTCCTAAACCCAAGGGCCCTTATTGTGGAACTAGGTTTGAGGCTGCAGACTTAGCAGAGGCCGATCTCCAAAGTCTCCCAAATATATCAAGAAGACAGATGCCCTAATCCAGGGGTCTCAAACTCGCGGCCCGCCGAACAATTTTGTGCGGCCCGCAGACTAATCCACAAAGTTCAAAATATTTTGGATAAAATTAAGTAAGCCTAGGGGCCTACTTGTATTTTTCATTTCTCTAGCATCCTAGCTAGATATTAGCTTAGTTAACAGCAGTTGTGATGCGAACTACAGTTTCTGGTCGTTTTGTGACACTGAGTAAACTGCATGTACGATTGTGCTTGTTGTACTGATTTTTTTTTGTTTTCAACTGCAGTGAGAAAAGTGTTGCGTAACAGTTGCCTTTTGTAGACCTAGTGCGGCCCGCCGAACCGCTGTGATCTTGCTCTGCGGCCCACATGCTGAGTTGAGTTTGAGACCCCTGCTAATCCAAAAAGCAAAAAGGTCTTACTATTTCTCCTAGCAAGCTTGCTTCCACAAATGGAACTCAATTTACTAGAAAGATCACAGGACCTGGAGACAGACACACCTCCATTTAGCAGTTATGTGATCTTAAACTTTTACTTAACTTTTCTCAGCCCGAAGTTTCTTCACTTCTGAAATGACCAAGAATCCCTATCCATACGGTGCTTGTGCAAAAATAGATAATGTGTGTATTAAAGTGCCTGGCAGACCACGATAGGCACTCAATAAATGGTAGTTATCTTTCTACTATTGGGATTAGTGTGTGAGGTTCTTAAAGCTATCTTCAGTGTACACTCCCCATTCCAGATAGGCGAGCCTAGGAGGATACAGTCTGAGAGGGCACACCAACTATCCATTTCCAGGATGACCCTCTTACCTGTCCCTGCCCCTGCCTCTCCAGGTCCACCACACACATGTCCACAATGGGTCCTAAATTGGTAAAGGTTTCCATGGCCACGACATAGGAGCCTTGTTCGTTGCTGTCAACATTGAGCTAGGAAAAAGAACAATGTTAGTCCTGCAATGTTCCTAACAGACCCACCCCAAAAGAGATGGTCTTTACTCCAAAGACACTCACAATCTTACTAGATCTGCCCTCCCTATGCTCCTCTGGCGGTTTCTGAAAGGGGACTGCTGACTAAGAAACATGGCTGTCTTACAGGCAACCCATTGACCAGCAAGGGACTTCTAATGAAGCAGTTTGGAAAATGTAAGATGTCTGCATGCATTTCTCTGCCGAGAAGGTCCAAAATTTTCATACTCTAGAGGGGCTCCAGCACATCAGACAATGACCTTTTGAAGGTGGGAGCCGAGTCTTGCTCACCATTGGCCACAGCATCCAGCGCCCTGCCTACCACATTTGCAGAATAAACTTTTAGGACAAAGAGCTAGTCAGGGTAGTACATTAAATCAACCAAGTAGAAAGCTGAATACTAGGGATATGGATGAAATGAAGAAATCTTGAGAGGCACTAAACACAGGAGAAACCCGGTAAAGCAGCAGTGAAAAGCTAGAAAGAAAATGTCTTCTCTGGCCCTGACCGGTTGGCTCAGCGGTAGAGCGTTGGCCTGGCGTGCGGGGGACCCAGGTTCGATTCCCAGCCAGGGCACACAGGAGAAGCGCCCATTTGCTTCTCCACCCCTCCCCCTCTCCTTCCTCTCTGTCTCTCTCTTCCCCTCCCGCAGCCAAGGCTCCATTGGACCAAAGATGGCCCGGGCGCTGGGGATGGCTCCTTGGCCTCTGACCCAGGCGCTAGAGTGGCTCTGGTCGCGGCAGAGCGACGCCCCGGAGGGGCAGAGCATTGCCCCCTGGTGGGCGTGCTGGGTGGATCCCGGTCGGGCACATGTGGGAGTCTGTCTGTCTCTCCCCGTTTCCAGCTTCAGAAAAATACAAAAAAAAAAAAAAAAAAGAAAATGTCTTCTCACCTTCACAAGCTGGGAGTCACCAAGGCGAGACCCGACAAACACAACACCATTGTCGAGGTATGTCAAGCATTCGGCAATAGAGGTCTAGGAGAAAGGCAACAGCATGAAAGGCATCAGAATAAAGTCCTTGTGGGATCCAGACCCCGTTCTAGCCGCCTCTCAGACCTGTGCTAAGAAAATGCACAACTGCAGCTATGGTGCCTGAAACAGTTCTCCACTTCACATCCCAGGTCGCACTAAAAAACGTTTCTGAACTTCTGAGGTTTGTGACTGTCCCTTTATCACATCTGCACAGTCAGAAAAATCTACACTTTACCCTGAAGGTGCCTACTCCAAATGATCACTTTAATCCCAACAACTCAGTCTCTCAGAAAAATTAGAAACCTCTGAAATTCACTGCATAAATTCTTAAACTTTCTGGGAATCTCCTCCCAGAACTGAATAACAGCATAAATTAATCTAATTATTTTTGTTTCCTTCTTTTTATGCTTGAGGCTTTTATGCTTATGGCTGCCTGTGAGATTCTCCAACATCCAACTCATTTGAAAACAAACTTCCACGTAGGACTGATCATTTGCTGCTGGGTGATATAACTCCAGTTCTTGTGTGGAACCACACACATGGGTCACTAGGCCCCTTGAAGAATGTAGCAGAGTAGGAACAAGCCCTACCTCTCCGAGGAGTTCCACACGGAGATCCTTGAGGGTGACAGTGCCGTCCATCTGTTCTTCCTTCTCCAAAAGAAGCATGAAGAGCCGTCCCTCCATGTCTCCCAGCAGGTAACGGGAACCATTGGGGTCCACACGATTGTGACACACAATGGTGCTTTGCTGTCCAAAGGGAGGAACCGGTCATTACAGATTAAGCATCTTCCACAACTACAGAGTAAACCACTCCCTTTGCCAAACCCAGCCACAGTATGAGCATGAAATCCACTCAGCTAACACGACATATGTGACTGAAAAGGAGGACGTGGACCTGGCCAACTGGCTCAGTGGATGGAGCATCAGCCCACTGTGCAGACGTCCCAGGTTCAATCCCGGCACACAGGAGAAGCCACCATCTACTTCTCCCTTTCTCCCTCTCCCTCTTCTCACTCTTCCCCTCTCGCAGCCAGTGGCTCCACTGGTTTGAGTGTGGCCCTAGGCGCTGAGGATAGCTCAGTTGATTTGAACATGGACCTCAGACAGAGTTGCCAGGTGGATCAGGGCACATGTGGCAGTCTGTCTCACTATCTTCCTTCACTCCAAAAAAAAGGGACATTCTTATTTTGAAGACCATTTTCTGTGGAGTTCAATAAAATGTTTATACACATATTACTCTACTGGAAAATAGGAATGTAAAGAATAGAAAGCAGCTGTAATTATTCACTGGACTATAAATGCTACCATAGATTTTATTTATCCTCAAAGCTTAATTTCTATGACTAATTTTTAAGGTCTATATAATTTGTCACTGTAGTGCTTTATATGATGTGAGCCCTGAAAATATTCAATAGAATTTGCAAAAACTTTCCATTCTTACACTTGCCCCAGTCAATGGAAAGGGTAAACCTATTTTATTATTTCTTTCTTAGCAAGCAAGCAAGCTCTTTTTAAGCAAAACCAGGCCAATATCTTTTTGTATTCCTAATGACCAATATAATATCTTATATACTTTGTGAACAGTGCAACAGACTTCTGTGACTCTCCTTTTGACAAATGGGGAAAGAGAGAGGAGCAGGGAAAGAACTATAGAAAAAGGGGGGGAAAGGTAAAGAAAAGCTGCTCACCTTGATAATAGGAGGCGCAATCGCTAGGTACTTGTCACCATTGTGATAGGTGATTGATTCCTGCCCGATGATGATGGCTCCTCCGAAAGGCTCTGGGACTGTGGGAAAAAGGGCAGCATTAGAGCTCCGCACTGTGGACCTGCCAGACCCTGAGACAGCATGGGCACTAATCCAAACTTTGAGATAGTCATTATTTCTAAAGACAGCTAAGCCCATGGACACAACAGCCTTTTTCTTAGCTTCCTGTCCTAGAGACTTCAGGCTGGCAGTATCTAATCCTGGTGATAGTGAGTCGCCACGCTTCGTGTCTCTGAGCTCCAGGGTAGTCTTCTCGCCATCCTCCCACATGCATTCTTCCCACTTTTCTCCCCCGCACTCAGATCCTTCCTGACTAAATGCATTTACTTTTCTCCTTGTTCCCAGCTTAATTTCCCCCCTTATTTATTATTAGGGTCACCACTTAGAAAAGCCAATTAGCACTTAAGAATTTTAAAATCTCTCTACTAGCTGAGACTCAACATGGTGCTGGGGCAAAAGTACAGCTATGTGCAAACAGGCCTGGAATGTAGCCCAGGCCTTGTCCAGGAGATACAGGCATGGACAAGTCCCTCAGGCCCTGTTTCCTCATCTATAAAATACAAGAGTCAGGTCAGATAACCTCTATTTGTCCCTTTCAGTTTTTTAAACATTATGCTCAACAATAAAATAACGAGACTAATTTCCATATGCCACTCTGCAAATCAATTTGTTTTATAATTAATCCCAAATAGAGAAAAACTATACTTTGGTGGGAGGGAGAGTAAAAACAAGACAATCTCGAAGACAGAAATGAAAAGCAAGGGAAGCACACTTAGAAGAGGCACCGAGAGCAGCGCAGGGCACAAGAGAGAGCAGCCCAGGGCGCAGCGGAGAGCAGCGCACAGCGCAGATGCTCACAGCAGCTGAGCAGCGAAAGGAAGGGGAGAGCAGGTGAGGAAGGAGCACTAGGGAACTGGCCCAGACCTGGGGCGGAGGCAAATTCCTAAATCCCCGACCAACCTGCAATCACCATGGAAGCTTCAGCTTCTACGTTTTCCTGTTTCCAAGGGCCCTTATTGAACTCCTTCTCCCGGAGAGACACCTCGTAGGTTTTTACGTGCCGCCCCTGAGGGTCCTAGGTGGGAAAGGTAGAGTGATTAGCCTTTAGGGCAGGAGAGGGGCCCTGAAAGGAACAAGTGACCACCACCAAGCATCTGACAATCCCGCCATATCAGCCTTCCTATCCTGTGACTGTGTCTGTGACTGTCTGGGTAGACTGTCACTGAGGCCTACTTTTACCAAAAGTTCAACCAACCAACAGAAGTTTAAGAATTAGAAAAAAATTAAACTGTCATGCTGTACTAAGCAATGTAAATACGGGGGGGGGGGGGGGGTCCTCGGGTTATGACACAGTTCCATTCCAATAATAGTGACGTAACCCAAATTTTGACATGTCAAAACACACCCTAAAACACAGTTGTAAAATCATAATCTAGATTCTAGAACATAAAAACACAACTAAGCCAAAAATGGCATAGGTAAGTGTGCTGGGGGATGCCAACTCCCTCACTGATACACCATGTTACGGCATGTTCTTCCACCACACACAACCAGCCTAGTTCACTCACGTAGTAAGTACAACACTAATGGCGTAAGCCGAAACACTTCCATCTCAATTTTTTTTAAGTGTTTATGGGAGCGAGCATTTTAAATAACACCGTATGTTGAGACTGTTGTAACCCAAGGAACCCCTGTATGTAGATTTCTGGCCCTAGCCGGTTTGCTCAGTGGATACAGCATCAGCCGGGCATGTGGACGTCTCGGGTTCAATTTCTGGTCAGGGCACACACGAGAAGTGAGCATCTCCTTCTCTTTCCCTCCCTCTTCTCTTTCTCTTCCCCTCTCACAACCAGTGGCTCGAATGATTCGAGCACCAGGCATGGTCACTGAGGCTATCTCGGGTGGTCTGAGCGTTGGCCGTGGGCACTGAGGATAGCTCGGCTGATTTCAGCATCAGCCCCAGAAAGGGGTTGCTGGGCGGATCCTGGTCCGGGCGCACGTGGAAATCTGTCTCACTATCTGCCCTCCTCTCACTTAAAAAAAAATGTAGATTTGCGTGTGTGATATGGAACTCACACAACAACTAAAGAAATAAACACACTGAGAGGCTAAATACATCTCAATTTTTTAAAAGTTGATGATAAAGCCTTAAAAGCACTCCGATGAGGTGCTGTTGGGGAGGAGACCCCACTGCTGCTCTCAGGTCAGTCAGCACCTGCACTCCTGCCGCTGCCAGCAAGCTCGTCCCCCTTTCTTCCCAAGTCGTGACTCACTCTGTCCTGGGGCTGGTCGTCATCTCTGTGAGATAAGGGCAGCACTGGGGAAAAGGCTACATTCGGCCAGGGGAGGATGGCCTCAGCAAAGGCCAGACCAGGGTCTAAGAAGTTATGACAGGAATTCAACGATGTTTTTCAGGGCAGGGACCACACCTTAATCACTGTCACAGTTCCTGAAACACTTCGCATAACCACCTTTCACATGGTATTGACTGGTCATATGAAACTGACACAAAAACAGGAAATAAATAAATAGTTGATGAAAAGATTTCCCCATCAATGATTGAAGAGGACTCAACTTCACAAAAAGTTCAACCAGGGGTTTGGATTTGGGCCTCCTGAGAAACACACAGAAATGGAAAGATCATTCACACTGGTTGCCGAGGCTGGGAACAGGCAAAGTCAGAATAACCAACATCAATGTTTTAATGACCTGATATTTAACAAAAGTGAAGGGACAGAAATTCTAAGTTTTTATTTCAACTTGATAATTAATGCACTGTAAAAAAGATCAGTATTTCCAAAATAGTTTCAACCTTATTCAACTGAAACTAATTCCAATCAGCCTCAGAATTATAACACTTCTAGTGATACTAAGCAATCTAAACATAGTTATACCTTGGTGTATTGCCAATACTTAACACAGCTATCAGTGTTTTCACGCCCACACAGTACATGGCTTGGACTGGATCCTTCCATCATTTATTCAATGACATGCTAGTGAAATGACCTCAGGCTGTATGGCCCTTTGTTAAAAGACTAAGATTTTACCAAGAAGAGGCATGTTAGTCTGGTGGCTCTGCCACTCTTTCCACCCTCCCCAACAGATCTGGCCAGAGAACAGCTGCCCACGATCAGCTCTGCTAAAGTTTTAGGCACAGACTAAAATAGAAGTCAAGAGCCAGCAAGTCACCAGGAAGTGAGTGCTGAATAAAATGCCAACCTCTTCTTAGAAAACATATATAAAGCATCACTGGGATTTTTCCTCTTCGCTTAAAGGCAACTTTCAGATCATTTCTCTACAGATAAATTTTAGTAATCCTCTAGCATAACAATAAGAGATTAAGACCAAGTAAAAACTGGGTCACCCTATAAAATCCCCAGGGCCCATACCAAGCGCATAATCTCAGGATTAAAACCTGCTACCAGCTTCAGAGGCTTCCTGCCTCCACAATAAGCACCACTGCACTCAAGACACAACCAAAACCTGACCCATATTAGTTATATTGTTCAAAATAGTTCAGGACAAATACATTAAACACGTCCGCCTACCCTACTATAAAATCCAGGCGCTTCAAGTAGCAAAAATGAACTCCTACTATGCCAAACCACACAACTTCTCCATCTCTCCTCCCAATCCAGTACCTCAATGGTCCCCAACCCCCGGGGCGCAGACTGGTACCAGCCCGTGGGCCATTTGGTACCGGTCCACAGAGAAAGAATAAATAACTTACATTATTTCCATTTTACTTACATTTAAGTCTGAACGATGTTTTATTTTTTAAAATGACCAGATTCCCTATGTTACATCCGTCTAAGGCTCACTCTTGACGCTTACCTCGTAAGTTCGACAATTATATTTAAAAATACCACAGTCTTTACGCCGGTTGCTTAATTTTATTTTGTGCATTTATCTGTCCCACCCTAAAGGCTGGTCCATGAAAATATTTTCTGACATTAAACCGGTCCATGGCCCAAAAAAGGCTGGGGACCACTGCAGTACCTGGTAGACAAAACAGATGGTAGGTGCTTGGCAACCATATAAGAACTTGACATCAATGACATGCAACTCCTCCAGGCGGATGTTAAAGGCCTTGAGCTCCTTGTTGTCCCGGTCTAGTGGAATAACCTTGAAAAGGCCATCATAGAGTCGCAGGCCAATCATCCGGCACTCGGGGTCAATGATGCCGATAATGCCAGTCTCTGAGGGGCGGCCAATTCGGTCCTGAAAAGTAAAACTGGAGTTAGGAAAGAACCTCAACACCTAGAGCGACATAAGACACTAGGCCCCACTTTCCCAGGATGCTTTTAGGAGTGGTAGTGGCATCTACATGACATGCCAGGAAGCCCAAATGTCAGTGCATGTCTTTCTGTAAAACACTGACCTCAATGAATTATTTACCCTGTCCCTTGGACTCTGAGTAAAATGCAGAAGTCCTTTCTTCATAAAAGCTCAAACACTAAGTGTTTTCTCCTTGTTTTTCTGATCATACAGAGAGAAGTGCCCCCAGCACTTCAATTTTCTTCATTAAATCATCACAGCCCTGCCTGGAAACCTGTCATCAGCCTGAAGCAGACACCTCACCTGGACATTGCCATGGGCTCGTGTTATGATATCGATGCTCTCACCACTCTGCTTATACTCCAGGATGCAGGCATTGTACTTCGCTGTCAGGATGAACAGTAGATCCTTGCTCTCCCCCTGGAAACCAACATTATGCTATCAAACGAGGTTCTGCTTAAAACAGGAATTCCTGTCCAGCCTTTTAAGCATCATTCTTTAAGTATGATAAGTTCTTTAAGAACTTTTTTCTCCCTGAAGAGAAAAATTCAGTAAGTATAAATATATAACAGATATAAGTGTGCACACACTCTAAGGGCTTGTGCAAAAGGCCAGAACTGAAGCTGGTGAACATCCAGTCCTCACTTTCTTATAATTCCCCATCTCTGCTCTATACAATGTCTTCATCGATTTCCATTTGAAGCTAATCTCAATCATTCCATTCAAATTCTAAAAGATGAATGTAATGACTTCTCTAATCTCCAAGTTTTTGGAGAAAGAGGGAAAAAAAGTAAATGACAATAAAGCTAAAATAGATATACGAAGTCTTACTTATCATGAACACAAAGCCCCAAAATATATTTTGTTCAAAGGTGTTAAAATTAAAGTTTTGAACCCATTGCTTTCTTGTCAGATTCAGTTAAAATATAATGAATCAATGTGGTGCCCATTGAATGAAAACATGAATTATAATAATGATAATGTGACAATAATTAAATAACAATAAATGCTATGCACTAGGTCCTGTTTCATTAGATCATTTCATCTTCACCAATAACCCAAGGGATTGGATACTGTTATCCCTATTTTGCAGATAGGGAAATAAGGTTCTGAAAAGTTAAATAACAAAGTAAGAATAAGGAACGAAGCCAGGACTGCCCTAATCTAGAGTCAATGCTCTGAATCGCCATGATGACCCACAGTATGGTGACTCACATTTCAAACTGCTTTATTTTCCCCTTCTTAAACATGTTATCTTGATCAATTTCCCCCCAGTCAATCTCTCTCATTTCTAGGAATCTTGTTCAAGAAGAATATAAGTTAAAGCCTGCCATTCAAAAGGAGTAGTTTCTCTCCTAAGCCTTACTCCATCCATCCCAAACAATATAAAACAATGTAAAACATCTTTGTTGCTGGGCCCAACCCAAAGCACTTACCTTGGGTCTGAAGAGCTCCATGACAGCGATCTTCCCATACATGCCCACCTCTTTAACGGGCCGGAGCCCCTCAGCTGTGACCACATAGATTTCTAATCTCGTGTTCTTGGCAATCAGCAGGTTCAAGTCTTCAGCTGAAGTGAAGTGCCCTGAAAGAACAGATCCTCTAACTTTTGAAGCCAGTGCAGACTCTAAATCACCCGGAATTCTCACGTAATTCATATATTTCTCCAGCTCCCTCCATTCACTCCCTTCTCACCAAATCCAGCCCCTCAGAGAGTCTCACTTCACATTCACGAAAGCTACTTCACTAATCAGACTAAGAACACGGGACGGAGTTTAAGAGCACCATATCCTTCAACTGACAATGACTGTGAAAACCCTTTAGACGGCTCTGCGCCCTCAAGTTTTCCTTTTCCTTTGCCAGGGGCACACCTATCCCCTAACTAAGGGATGCTGGAGAAACTGTTCATTCCTGTTCAGTCCTTATCTAAATGCTCACCAAGTCTCTACCAAACAGACTGAGTCAAATGAAGAAAATTCTCAGAGCTTTATACTAACACTGTTTTTGCCTACACCTCTTGCCCTGCCAATAGTCTACGAACATTACCTTCATCCACATCTTCCCCACTTCCAAACTCTCTGACAACTGCTTTGTTTCAGAATCCTAAGTATTTATAAGAACACACCAAGTTTGAGGTCATCATAATTTTGCTGAAAACCTGGTTCAAGCTGATTATTCCCAGATTCTGAACTTCGGCGTCCTTAATCCTTGCACAGACAAGGTAAACCCAGCCCACTGGGACGGGCCACCTAACCCCCGTTACCAGCAGCTCCGTCGCGTAAACAACAGCCCCAGGCAAAGAGGGCTCCAGTCCAGCTCCCGGAGCCTGAGGGCGTTCCTCACATCCCCCACCCCACTCCACTCCACCCGGGCTCTCCCACAAGAAAATTCTGACCCCAAAATCGCCATCACCACCGCCCCTTCCCCCGACCACACAAGGCCGATCTCGGGGCTCAAGCAACGCTGCACAAGCAACTCACACACACTTTGCTCTGTCCCCACTAGGCCAGTCCCTGTCCTCGAGGCCCAGTGACCTCCCAGGACGAAAGGGGACCCCCGAACGCAGCTCTTAAGCCCCCAAAAGTGTATGTGGAGAGGGCTTCTTTAAAGTCGTGGACTAGGAGAGGTTCCTCAGCCGCGGGCCCCTTCCGTTGCCCGGGCCCGGACCCGCCAGGCCGCCCCAAAGGCCGCGGCCCTCCCTAGGCCTCGGTGCCCCCCAGACCCCTCCCTCGCCGGTCTCCGGCCCTGGCAGCCTCACCGGTCACGCAGCCGTTCACGGCGGTGGGCTTCTGTGCCGTTACCACGTAGTTGTACGACATGTCGGGGCCTGGAGCGGCCTGCAGAAACTCGAGCGCAACGATAGAGAGACGGACTCCAGCGAAGAGGTAGGGGGCCCACAACCCGCGCGGCGAACTCCACAGCCGCTTGCCTCCGCCCCGCAGACACGTTGCAGGCCAGAGCGGCCGGCGCGCGGGGCATCACGGGACGGCCTCACCTGGCCTCTCGGAGGACTCACGGCGCTCCAGGCGACCAACCAAAGGAGGCCCCGCCCCCGAAGCCCCGCCCCTTCGTTTACCGCCAGATCTCGGAGTACCCGGATGAGGGGTTCCGTTGTGGGTCCTTGTGAAGCGGCGGCGTCGACCGGGTTGGTGATGGGGGAGTGAGTGTTTGGGAAAGTTGCGCTGACGCCCCCGACGCCCTCAGAGCTGACCCGCCGACCTCAACTCCAGTCCGCGCCCCTTACCCTGTCGCAGACCCCGTCCTGTCCCGCTCCATTGCTCCAAAGCTCTCGGGGCTGTTCATTCTCTTGGAACCGGAAGAACTGGAGCGGTCTAGAAAGGGACCGGAGGTGTCAGCAAGTTGTGAACCTCCCAGACTAGAACCAAGGTCCGTTCCTCTCTCCCCTCTGCCCTCCCAGTTCCTCCAAACCCAGCCAGTACCCTCACTTGACCCCAGAAATGGCCTATCACCCCACCTCAGCTGGGGACAGGGGGAACACCGGAAGGCTCACCTCTCCCCTTTGAATTTTTGTTTTATTCTTCAGACTTTGAAGGACCCACCGGGCCACTTGCCCAGCATTATTAGTGCCCCTACTGCTGTACAAATTTTAACCTCAAAAACAAAACCCAGAATTTCCCCAGTGAGAACCTTAATGACCCAGGAAGGCAGTCCGCCAGCTAGTCCATTAGCTCTGCAACTTCCAGGCCCTGCCACATCCCACAGACTCGGTGAGGAAGAGGAGGGGAACCACGTGCTTTGGAGCACCTGCAGAATGCCACAGAGGATACAACCCCCATTTTACAGATGAGGAAGCTGAGGCTCCACAGAGTTGGTTTACCTAAGATCCCCCAGTTAATCAGAGGCAGAGCAGGTGCAGAACCAGGTGTGGGATCTTTCTGTTCAGACTCATACAGTGAGCCTGAGACCCTGAATGACCCCCAAACACCTCTGAACCAAGATGAACTGAGGGGAGCTGAGAGGTCCTTGTGGTTTGCGTGTGGTTGCCCACATCAGAGACTCTGCCTGACTTGGGAAGCATCGAATTATCAGTAGACCCGGAGTGACCCCCAGACACCTCTGAAACAGGATGAACTGAGGGGAGTCGCAATGCCCTTGTGGTTTGTTTACATGTGGTTTCCCACATCAGAGACTCTGCCTGGCTTTGGAAGCATTGAATTATCAGTAGAAAGAACACAGGCTTTGTAGAAAGACTAGACGTGGATTTTAAGTACTGCCTCTTACAGTTATGGCCCTGAACAAGTCACTAGAGCTCTCTGAGTCGGTTTCCCAGAAGTAAAACTTGCTCACAGGCTTAGTTGTCTCCCTCTTGGTTTGGTACCAACACCAATAAGAGCCAGTGCGTGAAGATCTCTGTAAACATATACAGCGCCCGTGATATTGATGTAAGAGATGAAGTTACTCTGTGCGTCACTTTGCCCCTTAGAGATGAGGTGGGTACTGCTCTGGAGAATAAAGGCAGCCCTGTGCCCAACGTGGATAGATCTGTCTTCTGGCAGCCTAATGCGGGCGTGAACCTTGGTCGGCCCCACACTCTTCTCCATCCCCAGCCCACGTTCTGGAATTTAGACTCGGATCAAAGTCTGGGGCAGCTCCCTAATTACGAGTGCCCTGGAAACATGATTGTGCCAGTAGGCTGCAGGTGCCTCAGCAGCACATATTCTTACCCTGTCCTGCAGGTGCTGCTGCCACCTCATTGTGCTCAGACCCAGCTGGCACCCACCGGATCACCCGTCTTTTGGCAGCTCAGTACAGTGTGAACTCAGCTAGCTTGCTTCGGAGCCTCCCCACTATGGTGAGTCTTATGACGGTCAGGGCTTGGGATGGACACTGGGCTTGGAGAAGTGGGGGCCAGCCCTAGGCATGCTTGAGTTCTGTATACTCAGACCAAGAGGTGCTGTTGCCTCCTAAGGTTAAGAGAGGTTAAGAGAGGGTCCCTCTTAGGGCCTGGTCCCTGCTTCCCTTCATTTCTCAGCTAGTCCCAACCAGGCCTGGGGTTGCAGCCTCTGAGTCCCTCTGGGGTCCTTCTGCCCCATCTGGTTTATGTCTTTAGATTAGAACAGGAACAGTTACTGTGTAATGGACACTGTACCAGCCACAGAAGGAGCCATGAAGAAGGGCCTGGTGCCCGTTCCTGGGAATGTGTGGGCTGGTCCCGTGGGTGGGATCTACACTTCAGGAAGCTCAGCATTGCCACGCATTGCTCCATGCTCACACTAGAACTGATGGGAACCATAGCAGGCCTTGGACAGACCAAGGTTCATATTTCAGCCTGCCACTGACCAGCTGTTTGAGCTTTTACAGAAGACTTGACCTCTCTGAGCCTCTTTCCCCTGCAATATGAAGCAGATTAAGGCGTGAGGTGTTTATCAAACCTGAGTGCTGGGGCCTTGTGCAGTGCCTAATCAACTTCCTTCCTGTTCTACCCGCTCATGCCACTGGGAAGCAGGAATGGCACTGGTCCCAAGCCCTCCTCAATGACTGGCATGAGAATGGTTGCAAATCCCAGGCAGGACAGGCTGTCTGTCATTGATGGCGAGGGGTCACCTTCGGGAGGGGGGTAGCACTGGAGGCTTTGGAGCTGAGAGCAATCTCACCTTCATGGTATATCCAGTGCCCAGCAGGCTCTGAGAGCTACAAGCCGGGCCCCTCCCAGCCTCCCTGCAGCTCCTGGGAAAGCAGCATGATAAGGGCAAATGGAACCAGTTTGGGAGCCAGGCACACCTGGACACTTACTGCCTGTGTGACCTTGAGCAAAGTCATTTATTTATTTATTTATTTATTTTCATTTTTCTGAAGCTGGAAACAGGGAGAGACAGTCAGACAGACTCCCGCATGCGCCCAACCGGGATCGACCCGGCACGCCCACCAGGGGCGAAGCTCTGCCCACCAGGGGGCGATGCTCTGCCCATCCTGGGCGTCGCCATGTTGCGACCAGAGCCACTCCAGCGCCTGAGGCAGAGGCCACAGAGCCATCCCCAGTGCCCGGGCCATCTTTTTTGCTCCAGTGGAGCCTTGGCTGCGGGAGGGGAAGAGAGAGACAGAGAGGAAAGCGCGGCGGAGCGGTGGAGAGGCAAATGGGCGCCTCTCCTGTGTGCCCTGGCCGGGAATCGAACCGGGGTCCTCCGCACACTAGGCCGATGCTCTACCGCTGAGCCAACCAGCCAGGGCCAAGCAAAGTCATTTAACAGCAACTCAGTTTCCTCACCAACCTAGTCTTTTCCCCATAGGGTTGGTGGGAAGATTAAATGAGACATGCTCAAAAGCACTTAGACGCAGTCTGACTCTAAGTCACTGCTTGTGAAAGGAGCTGATCATGCTTTTCTGCTCTCCCTCCTGACCCAGATTTGTCTCCTTGTCCTGAAGCAGGCAGCCTGGCTCTGGCCCTTGCCAGACCTAGAAAAGGTCAAAGTTTACACAAAAGATCCCGATGCCCACAGCCTGAGCAAGGAACCTCTGAAAGTGCACCTTATCAGGACCTGGCGCAGCTGCAGGTCACCCCCAGGCCACCAGGTGGCACGGGGAGCCCAGCTCCCTGGGGCTCTTTGGGGGGGGGAGGGGCAGTCACTCCGGGACAAAGGTAGGAGCTCCATAGTGTCTGCAAACCTCCTTCAGTTAGCACCAACTTTTTGAAAAAAGGAAGTAGCTCCCTTTTATTTCAATTTTTACTACATGCCAGGCATACACTATTAAATCCCCATTTTTTCCCAGAAGGTCCTGAGGCTCAGAACAGTGAGGTGTCCTGCCTGAGTTCTCACAGTGCAGGGAGGCAGACGTGGGATTTGAGCCCGGGGGCCCATGCCTGCAGAACTCAAGTTCTTAACTGCTCTAGCCCCAGGCCACCGGCCTCTTCCGTACCTCCTGGGTCAGCTCAGCTGTAGCTCTCAGACCAGCCTGCCCATGACCCTCCCATCTGAGGCTCTGGCTGGCCAGTTCCCTCTGTCTGCTGGTGAGGCCCTGCCCACCTCTCCCTGATGGTCACTGGTAGCTCAAGTCGTCTGACCTCGCTTCCTGGCCTGGCCAGTATACTGCAGTCTAGCCACCTCCAGACCCTGGAGTATGCTCTCCCTCTGCCTGGGGTGTCCTCCCTTTGCCCTGCATACCCCTCACTCCCTACCTAACTCCTATTCTTTTTTTTTTTTTTTTTTTTGACAGAGTCAGCGGAAGGACAGAGAGGGACAGAGACAGGAAGGGAGAAAGATGAGAAGCATCAATTCTTCCTTGCAGTACCTTAGTTGTTCATTGATTGCTTTCTCATTGATGTGCCTTGACTGGGGGGCTGCAGCAGAGTGAGTGACCCCTTGCTCAAGCCAGTGACCTTGGGCTCAAGCTGGCAACCTCGGGGTCTCAAACCTAGGTCCTCCACATCCCAGTCCAATGCTCTATCCACTGCGCCACCGCCTGCTCAGGCTCCTACTTATTCTTTTTTTTTTTTTTTTTTTTTTTATATTTCTGAAGCTGGAAACAGGGAGAGACAGTCAGACAGACTCCCGCATGCGCCCGACCGGGATCCACCCGGCACGCCCACCATGGGGCGACGCTCTGCCCACCAGGGGGCGATGCTCTGCCCATCCTGGGCGTCGCCATGTTGCGACCAGAGCCACTCTAGCGCCTGGGGCGGAGGCCACAGAGCCATCCCCAGCGCCCGGGCCATCTTTGCTCCAATGGAGCCTTGGCTGCGGGAGGGGAAGAGAGAGACAGAGAGGAAGGCGCGGTGGAGGGGTGGAGAAGCAAATGGGCGCTTCTCCTGTGTGCCCTGGCCGGGAATCGAACCCGGGTCCTCCGCACGCTAGGCCGACGCTCTACCGCTGAGCCAACCGGCCAGGGCCCCTACTTATTCTTTACAAAGACTTTCAGGATCCCTTAAGGAGGCTGGGTCCTCTCCTCTGTGCCCTGTGGCACGTGTGCATTTTTCATGTGTAGCACTTCCCACAGCCTGTGGAAACAATCTCCGTGTTTTCCAGCAAGGGCAGGACCAGCATTCTGTTCATTCTTTACACACAGTGCCTAGTCCTGGGCCTGGCACACCCAGAGGTTCGGGTGGTATTTTTGCCCTCAGCGAAGGCCCGGTTGGAACAACAAATGAATGCGGGGCCTGTTTGGCCCCTCTCCCTGGCACTGAAGCTTCAGCCTAGGGCTTCTCCCCCTTTGACAGAAAAAGGCTGTTGGGTCCCAATTGTATTAAATTATTTTATACTCGGGTCTCCAGTTCACCATTTTCTCTGTATTGAAGACATCTTCAGAATAAATATAAGCCATAGTCCAAAACATTTCATAAATTAGGCAAAGGATAAAAAGATAAAAATTGAGAAGAGAACTCACAGAAATAGCCACCTGATAAAATGACAATTCTGCCTGTCGCTGGAGTTCCTGCTCCGGTGCTGTTCCCGGTAGTTCTTGAGTGGGGTGGTCTTGGCCATGTCACATGGCACTGTGACTGAGGAGGCTGGGAGCCAGGCCGCACTAGAAAACTCCTTGCTCCTCTCCCACAGACCTCCAAGAAGCTGCTGAACTCGGTGGCAAGCTGTGCTGATGATGCCCTTGCTGGCCTGGTGGCCTGCAACCCCAGCCTGCAGCTCCTGCAGGGCCACCGTGTGGCCCTCCGCTCTGACCTGGACAGCCTCAGGGGCCGAGTGGCGCTGCTGTCGGGTGGGGGCTCCGGCCATGAGCCTGCCCACGCTGGTGAGCACCCTGGGCCAGAGGTGGGAAGTGGGTCGCTGAGCAGAGAGGTGGGGCTCCAGGGAGATTGTCGGTGCTTCTAGGAGATTCAGATCCCAGCTCAGAGTCAGGAACCGATCCTGGTTCCCGCTCTTCCACTCCTTGGGCTGTGATTTGGGGCCAGTTATTGCCTCTCTCTGGGCCTCAGTCTCTATAGCTTATAAAAGTAAGAGGTTGGGCCAAATGATCTCAGCACTGGCCTTTCCAGCTCCGAGCCAGTGATTCTGTGAATCCTCCTGGCCTTCCAGCTGACCTTCACTTCCTCCGTGAAGCCCTCTTGACTCCTCCAGCATAGAGCAACATCCCTCTTCTGAATTCCCGCCCTGCGTTTTCACATACTGCACTAAGTGTCCTGGACCGTTTCCTGTTCAGTGCCAGGTGTGTGAGCTCTCCTTGAGAGCTCCTGGCGGTACAGATCCTCTCTCCCTTCCCTGTTTGCTTCACAAAATCCATTCAGCCGTTCAGCAAACATTGATGAGCACCCACTGTGTGCCTGGGGTAGTCTGGGCACTAGGGATGCGACAGTGAACCCCACAAACAAGGCACCTGTCATGGAGCTTCTGCTGGGGAGACAGGCAGCAACAAGGTAAACACGTAAGGGAAAGAGATCATTCCAGAGTGTGTAAGTGAGGCCATGAAGATGAGCGAGCGAGGAAGGCACAGCGAGCCGTGGGCCGGGGTAGGTAACCGCCAATGTTGGGAGGTCAGGGAAGGCCTGCCAGGGGGTGACTCTGACTCGGGGTGAGATCGGTGGGAAGCCGCCTGTGTGCTCTTCTAGCAGCAGGTGCATGGGGGCCACCAGACCGTGAAGCTCAGAGCAGGGAAGGCTGCCAGGGGGTGACTGACTCGGGGTGAGATCGGTGGGAAGCCGCCTGTGTGCTCTTCTAGCAGCAGGGGGCCACCAGACCATGAGGCTCAGAGCAGGGAAGGCACAGCCCCCCCCAGCGTCCTTTCCCCACCCGTCTCCAGGTTTCATAGGGAAGGGGATGCTCACGGGGGTCATCGCGGGAGCTGTGTTCACCTCTCCGGCAGTGGGCAGCATCCTGGCAGCCATCAGGGCAGTGGCCCAGGTGGGCACAGGTAAACCTGGCAGGCAGGAGGGGCTGCTTCCGGGAGGGCACGCTGGGTTTGGGGTGAGGGCGAGCACTGATGGGGCCCTGCTGGCTGCTCCTGCAGCGGGGACCCTTCTCATTGTGAAGAACTACACTGGCGATCGACTCAACTTTGGCCTGGCCCGGGAGCAGGCCCGGGCTGAGGGCATCCCGGTGGAGATGGTGGTCATTGGGGATGACAGCGCCTTTACCGTCCTGAAGAAGGCAGGCAGGCGGGGGCTCTGCGGCACAGTGCTCATACACAAGGTGAGGTGCCCTGCCCAGGACTTGGGCTGGCCAGCCCCTCCCAGCCTGCTGTCACCTGGCTGCCCCTGATACCTGATCCTCTCCAGCCCCCTGACCCCATAGGAAGCCATTCCTTCCCCAGTGCTCCCTGATCGAGAAAGGCCCCATGTCCCCTCCCCTACCTAAGCCCAGCATGTAGGCATTCTCCCAGGCCCTTCCCTTCATTCCCCACCCCCAACCATTGCCCTGGCCTGGCGATCCTGTTCCCGAATGCCTCTGCAGCACACGCTCCTCAGGTCCCTGCCCTTCCTGTCCCCGCCTTGGTTCAGTGCTCAGCTGCTGATGCCCAGGTGGCTGCAGCAGCGTCCTCACTGGGCTCCCCTGTCTGCTTCCTGCCTACCCTTCCAGTCCATTCCCATACTACCCCAGACGTGTCTTTTAAAAACGTGTGTTTTATTAGGCTGCTCACCAGCTGAAAGCCGTCTAGGGTTCCTAGGGTCGGCCAAGGCTCTTTAGTCTGACACCCACCATACCCTCGCCCTTCCTCCCTGAACTTCCCAAGTTCATCTCCCTCCTCTCTACCAACCTCCTATGCTCCATTAGTACCAGTGCCCTGTTCCACCAGGCTGGGGCTCACCTCTGGGGCTTTCCTGAAGCTCTGTCTATGGCCTTGAAAGTCCTTTCTCCATCTAACTAGCCTTGGTCTAATTCCTACTATTCCGTTGAGGTCCAGCTCTGATGTCTGGGAGGCGTTTCCTCCCACTACACCGAGCTGCTTAGAAGCCCCTCCTCAGTGCTCCCATCACATGTATTGTTACCAGATGGGCCGGCAGGAGCAGGTCTGCCTTGGGCCTGCCCTGGTGTGTGGGTCCTTGACTTTGTGTAGGAAAGCTTTCACAACACGAGTCCAGGTGATTTTGAGAGTTTGTTTATTAAAGCTGGAGACGGTGCAATGAAGGAAGGGCTTAGGACAGAAGGAGAACAGGAGAGGGCCTCGGTGGGGCTGCTTGGCTCTCTGGGAAGTTAAAGAAAAAGGGGGCCTTGGAGACAGGATTTGGGGGGTCAGTCTGGGACAAGCAGCTCCCTGGTTGCAACTCGCGTGGGGACCCTTAGAGTAAAAGAGGAGAGTATGGGTGTGCCTGGAACGAGCATGCCCCTGGGCTTTTTGTCCTAAGACTTTTTCTTTAGCCAGTGAGAATCTTAGGGGGGGGGTCTCAGGAGAGGGTCTTAACAGAATATTCACTAGCTTTTCATGTGTGCCCTTGAGAATGTTTGTTTATTAATGTATGTGTAAAGAGGTGTCAGGGTTATTTTCTGGTTTTATATTTTTAAAGACTGTGATTAAAGAGGGACCAGGACCGAGGCCAGTCTGCCCTGGGGTGTCCTGGAATGTGTAAGCTATTTGCTCCCAAGTGTCCTTGGTTAGGGAAGATAAAACCTTGTGATTCATTAGCTGGCTGTAAACTGCTCAAATTGTTTGGCCTTTTTTTTTTTTTACATAGGCAGAGATAGGGACAGACAGACAGGAACGGAGAAAGAGATGAGAAGCATCAATCATTAGTTTTTCGTTGCGTATTGCGACTTCTTAGTTGTTTATTGATTGCTTTCTCATATGTGCCTTGACTGCGGGCCTTCAGCAGACCGAGCAACCCCTTCCTGGAGCCAGCGACCTTGGGTCCAAGCTGGTGAGCTTTTTGCTCAAGCTAGATGAGCCCGTGTTCAAGCTGGTGACCTCAGGGTCTCGAACCTGGGTCCTTCCACATCCCAGTCCGATGCTGTATCCACTGCGCCACCACCTGGTCAGGCTGTTTGGCCTTTTAAAATTATTTTGTCTCAGTTTCCCTTATTCTACTTGTCAAGGAGTTTCCCTAGCATCTTGCGACCCTGCCTCACTGTCGTTTACCATCTCACACTGAATGTGCAATTTGTGTGTGTCTGCTTCCCCAGCCCCTCCCCAGACTGAGAGTTCCTTCAAGGAAGGGGCTGTGACTTAGTCACTTCTTCTTCTTCTTCTTTCATTTCAGCACATACTAGCTGCTTGGCAAAGAGTGGGTGGGTGGGTGGGTGGATAGATGAATGAGTGGATAGATGGCAGGACGGGTGGATGGGTGGATGAATGGATGGATGAATGGAACAGTAGGTGGTAAGTGGTTGGGGCGGGTAAAGAGAGCCACATTATATATGCCCTGGAGAAAAAGCTTGAGACAGGGGACCAGGAAACCGGCTGTCAGCTAGCTGTAACTTTAGACAGTCGCCTCCCCTCTCGGTGCTAGTTTCTCCATTTGTTAAGTTCCCTCTGGCTCCAGCAGACTGGGGTTCTTAGGGATTCCTGGCAGGTCCACTGTGAATGCAGAGATCCACTGTTCTGCTCTAAACACAATGGGCCGGGTTGATGTGGTAGTACTCAGAGTCCCCTGGCCAACTAGAAACTCAGCCCCAACCTGTCTTCAACCCCGGAGTGCTCCAGTGACTCCTTCCCTGGGGGGCTTATTTCTGTGTGGGTCCAGGTGGCGGGTGCCCTGGCTGAGGCAGGTGTGGGGCTGGAGGAGATCGCAAAGCGGGTGAGCGTGGTCGCCAGTGCCATGGGTGAGTGCCAGCCCGGGCGGGGAGAGGAGGCTGACCTTGGGACTAGAAGCAGGTTCCCAGTGGCTGCCGGCTGTTCCCCTGGGCTGAGGGAAGGTCTCCCTGGGGGAGCTGCCGGGGACTAGTAGCCTAGGGTCCCAGAGCTAGGTTTCTCTTTGGTCTGAGATGAGGAGCTTCCCTGGCTAATGCCTGCTACCCTGATTGATGCCAATAGCAGAGCAGTCATTCGGTCACACCTCATTTCTCATAGGGACCCTGGGAGTGAGCTTGTCCCCCTGCAGCGTCCCTGGTTCCAGACCCACCTTTGAACTTGCAGCTGATGAGTTAGAGCTGGGCCTGGGTAAGCTTGTGGCCACCCCTGACCCAGCCATGCCTGCTCCCAGGCTTCTGCCCATGTCTTATACCCCAGAAACTGTCTGCCTGGTCCTTTCAGCTTACCTGGAGATGTCATCTAGGTGGTCTTGCTGTTTTTTAAGTGGGCACTTGAGGCTCTTCTGGCCCAACCTGCCCGATTTCTACCATCCACACCCAGGGCTCCAGCCACGAGAGGCTCTGTGCACGGCCCACCTCCCTGCATTGCCCACACCATTCCCAGGCCTCTGCCAAGATGCAGCCCTTCTTTCAGGAGCCACTCAGAGCCCCGAGCTCTTCCTCTCCTGTGCTTCCCAAGTGATAGCCAAGTCTCATGTTTCTGTGCTGTGACCGCTTCTAGTTAAAGCGATGTAACTCAGTAAAAGTTAAGTTTCTGGCGATCTCCTCCAGCAAGCCACAGCTCCCGGAGGGCAGAAACAGTGTGTTTTTCATTCTTCTGCCCATTTCTGCCCTCACCCCGACGTCCCCAGCACCTAGCCTAGCACTGAGTAAATCCTGATCAAAACACGATGAGCAAATCCCCGGGTCTGAGCACACCAGCAGTGAGTCCCTCTGCCCACAGGGATCCACGGGGAAGCTGGTATACGCCGGATGAAGGTAGGGGGACTCCCTGGGCCGGGCTGGTCTAAGGCCGAGGCCCTGGACACAGCTCACTCCTGGATCCCTCTGGCAGATGGCAACCGCTGACGAGATCGTGACAGTCATGCTCGACCACATGACCAACTGCTCCAACGTGTCCCATGTGCCTGTGCAGGCTGGTGAGGGGTTGCTATGCCTTTTGTCTCCCAGCCCTTCCTCCCCACTGGGTGCGGGGGCCCAAAGAGTCTCAGCCGGTGTCATATCTGCCCACAGGCTCCACAGTGGTGCTAGTTGTCAACAACCTGGGTGGCCTGTCATATCTGGAACTGGGCATCATCGCCAATGCTGCAGTCCGCTCTCTGGGTGAGCCCACCCTGGAAGGGGCCCTCCCAACCCCCAGAACTCTTCCCTCCAGCCCTTTGAGGGTGGACGTAAGAAAGGTGGCTGAGGGAGGGTCGTGTGATGGCCCAGAGCTCGGGCTGTGCAGCCAGATGAGCCTGCGTTAGACCGTGACTTTGCCACCTAATTGCTGCCAGCACTGAGCCTGTTCCTTGTCGGTAGAGAGGGGATAAAAATAATAAATATCTGCCTCATAGCGTCAATGAAACTAAACACACATAACGTACTTAGCACAGTGTCCAGCACCTGCAAGAGCTCAGTCAGTGAGACCTGTCATTACCTGCCTGCCCCTATTGAAGGGACATTGCCAGGGAACGTAGTCATTAAGTGCATTATGGAGGAATGCCCTGAGCAGATCTGGCCCTCTCCCTACTGACCTCAGGGCCACAGCCTCCAAAGTCCTTGTTTTTCTCTTACTCTGTTTCTTTATCTGATGCAGGGGGAGAGAGGAAGTAATGCTCTTTCTGCCTTCCCCCTCTGATGTCCGTGCTCTGTTACTGCAGAGGGCCGCGGGGTCAAGATCGCCCGTGCCCTGGTGGGCACCTTCATGTCGGCCCTGGAGATGTCTGGCCTTTCTCTCACCCTTCTGTCAGTGGATGATCCCCTCCTGAAACTGCTAGGTGAGCCCTGGAACCTGGGGTCATCCAAGCCAGGGCTCCCTGTAGGTGGAAGGAGCCAAGGGGACGTGGGGAGCCCGTGACAAACAGGCCCCCGTGTAGAGGCCCTTTCTGGATCCTCCAGCCTTCTCCAGCTGGCGTGTGATTGGAGGAGCTGGTATAGGAACTCCCCCAGCGCCGGCGCCCTCACGCCCCCCTTCCCTGTGTACAGTGGGACTCAGTACTTTCTTACTGAAATGGGAGCTGGGCCACCAGCTAGGTAATTCAGGCCCACTTGATCGCTAGCCAGACAACCCATGTCTAAGAGAGTCACCCTCCTGTCACTAGATGCTGAGACCACCGCATCAGCCTGGCCCAACGTGCCCAAGGTCTTTGTGACTGGGCAGAAGCGGACCCGGGAAGCACCCAGAATGCCCCTAGAGGCTCCTGATTCCACTGATGAAGGAGGTACCAAGCCCTGCTGTTGAGTCAGGTGGCCCTGGGCATTGGTCTGAGCCCTGAGGGATGCAGGGGGTGCAGGGGCCTTGATACCCTTACTTCCCACACCGTCAAGTTCAGTTGTAAGAAGGGCCAGGCTCACTGCTCCCCACTGTACTTCCCCTCTAGGCGTAGCCTCCAAGCGGATGGTGCTTGTGCTAGAGCGGGTGTGCACTACCCTCCTGGGCCTGGAGGAACATCTGAACGCCCTGGACCGCGCTGCCGGCGATGGGGACTGTGGCACCACCCACAGCCGCGCTGCCAGAGGTTGGTGCCAGGGTCCCTCTGGCGTCAGGAGAGGGGATGGTGGCACACTGATTCTGAGACTTGGGCATTTCATAAACCAGAACAATTTCAGAAACATTTGGATTGCTGGCGTAGGTTGCCAGCTCTCTTTTGCCAAGCGGTCATTCACAAAAACCTAGCACCCCCGCCCCCTATTTTATAGGGAAAAGACCTAACGCTACAGATGGGGATGTTATTATGGAGCAAAATGTAATCTTACAGCAAATGATAACTTTAGATTCAGAGGGAACTCATTCTATAGTTCTTTTTCTTGGCTTTCCAAGACTAGTGAACAGCCCTTAATTGTCCAGCATCATTTGGTCAAGAAGAATGTATTTAGTGCCTATAACGGGCCAGGCGACTCTGCGTACAGTAGTGAGCAGAGCAGATATAATAAAAACCGCTGCCCCTGCGGCCTGTGTTCTGGCAGGGACGGGAACAAGAAACAGTCTGTGAGCCACCAAGGGTGGGAGTTCCCGAGGAGGGAAGTGCAGCAGGGAAGCAAGGCAGGGAACGTCAGGTGAGGGTGTTCAACCGGCCCCCTGCTGGTGACTGCGAGGGCCCTGTCAGTCACCGGTCGCCACCCCTCTGCAGACTGCACCCTGGGTACAGAAGGGAGCTCTGGAATCTCTTCCTGTGGGTTCCCTCAGCCCGTTTCTGGGCCTGTTGCTGCCGCCTGGCAGTGGGACTGGGCATTAGCCTGGAGGGAGGGCCTCTGAATTCCTGGCCATCCCTCTGCCTGCAGCAATCCAGGGGTGGCTGAAGGAGGGTCCACCCCCTGCCAGCCCAGCCCAGCTTCTCTCCAAACTGTCCTTCCTGCTACTGGAGAAGATGGGAGGTTCATCTGGGGCAGTGAGTGCCGGCGGTCCCGGGGCAGAGGGCTGACAGAGGGTCCCGGGTTGGCTGAGGTCCAGGCCAGACCTGAACGCTCAAATTCTGGTCCTTTCTAGCTGTATGGCCTGTTCCTGACGGCCGCGGCCCAGCCACTCAGGGCCGGCACTGACCTCCCAGCCTGGTCTGCCGCCATGGACGCCGGCCTGGAGGCCATGCAGAAGTGAGCCAGAGCCCTCTGCCTTAGACCAGGGGAGGGCTGGGGAGGTGGCTGATGGCACCTGTCCCCAGCCAGGCCCTGCTCCCACCCCCAGAGTGAGTCCCTCCAGTGAACCTTATTTGTTCTCTTCCCCTCAGGTATGGAAAGGCTGCCCCAGGGGACAGGACTATGGTGTGTATGGGCCCAGCCCTCCGCCCGTAGGGTTACAGAGGCCCTGAAGGCCCCCCTCAGTGGCAGGGTGAGCTCAGCTCCCCTCTCCCTCGCCCTGTCCAGGTGGATTCCCTGTGGGCAGCAGCACAGGAGCTCCACGCCTGGAAGAGCCCGCGGGCTGATACGTGCCAGATCCTGACCAAAGCAGTCAAGGTGAGTGAAGCTGGGCCCAGCCGCCCAGGCTTGGAGCAAGCTAACACCCTTCCTAGACCAGCTTCCTTCTCTGAAAAGGAGTCCCTGTCTCACGGAGTGTTGTGAGGCTAAAGGAGAAATAGAGCCTCAACACGGTATCTGGGACATAGCAGGCCCTCCGTAAATGGGGTCCCTTGCCCTGCTAGAGACAGGTGGGAGGTGACGGAGTAGAGGGTGCTGGCAGAGATGGGACAGGAAGGGCCAGGGTTGATGGCAGGAAGGAGACCTGGTGGCTTGTCCTCAAACCTGCTCCTCCCCCCACTCCTCTCAGAGTGCAGAAGCTGCAGCCCAGGCCACCAGGAGCATGGACGCTGGAGCTGGAAGAGCCAGTTATATAAGCTCTGCGCGGCTGGAGCAGCCAGACCCCGGGGCGGTGGCTGCCGCGGCCATTCTCCGCTCCATCCTGGAGGCCTTGCAAAACCAGGGTGTGTGAGTGCCTCCCTGGGCCTCAGGGCCTCTCACTGCCTGCAGAGGCGGCCACTGTCACTTCCTTCTGCCTTCCCGCTGTCCTCCTCCCTCGAGTCCCAGGCCCGTCCTCTAAGGTCAGCAGGGAATCCCCTCCCAGCCTCAGAACTGCTCCAGTGTGGAAACTTCAGGCCCTGAGTGTGTCGCCTGCCTGCTCAACACTGTCCTCTCCCTCCTTAGGAAGGGTGGGCTCCTGGGGTCAACCTATTCTGCCCCAGTCACCTCTGGGCTTCAGCACGTGGCATTTTCCCTGTCACTTGCATTGCTGACTTGGTTTTCAGGGTCTCTGGGAGAGACCTTCGGCACCTGAACCTGAGGCAGTGTGGGAAAACCAGCTAATAAATCATACTGAAGCACCAGGGCTTCTGCTTCCTGAGGGACCTTTCCCCAAGTACGTGAACAAGCGGCCCCACTGCTGCCCCGGGGACTGAGACTCAGCCCCTGGTTGAGATGATCATGACCCACCTCCTACCACCTGAGACCCAGGCCAGGCCTGCACACCTGGGCTGATTCCACTGCGATCCTCAATCCTGTCCTCCTCGCGATACGCACACCACACCCGATGGAGTGCTGTTGGCAGCACTAAGCTAACAGTGCACTGATTCTCCAGGAATCAGATGGGCACTAGGACACCAAGAGGAAAAGAAACCACCATGAGGCTCAGTGGTAGGACAGAAACTGCCCAGGCCAGCCGCTAGGTCTCTCTAGAGCGGTCACTGATGGCCCTGCCAGGTCTGGTGTGTGGTGGACACACCCGACTCATACTCGGTGCAGGGGAGCCGTTCCAGGGACTGGTGGGGACTCACATGGACACGGTGTTGGATCCTGGTTCTGCTTCAAACCAGCTACATAAACTCAGGCCTATTATAAAATTTAGCCTCTTAGAATCTGGAAAGTCAGCGTGGCACCCATCTCATGGGGATATGGAAAAGGATTCAAATGAACTGATCGTGAAGCCCCCAGCAGAGTCCAAGGGCTCACTCATTGGGAGTTAGGGACTGTTATCACTGGTGTCTGCAAGCAAGTCCGTCCAGGTCATCTGCTCCAGCAGGGGCCTCTGTAGCTGGTCACACTGGGAGAGAGCTTCCCTCATCACTTGCTTTGCCCCAAATTGGCTACAGGCTCCCTCAATCCCTGGGCTTCTCTGCCGAGTCCCCTGTCCATCAGACACCATGGGTCCTGACCACAAGGCCCAGTTATCAGTGGGTAGAGACACAAACACCCAGCAGCTGGGAAGGAAACTGGCATCTGACACCTGGCCTGTGGATCCCAATCCTGCCATTTCCTGGTTGGGTGACCTCAGGCAAGCCATGTATCCTTGTGTTCCAGATTATATCATAAAACAGGAAACATTTCCTTCCTGAGATAAAAAAAAGTGCTCAAAGGCTATTCATTATTAGGGACACCCATACATTTCAGGAATAGCATGTGACACCAGGAAGACATCATGTGAATCTTTGGTGCCTTCTGTCTTGTCCCTCTTAAAGTCTCGGGGTCAGAACTGTCTTGAGACTTTATACCTTGCCTACAGCTTATTTAACCACAACCTCATATCAACAGAAAAGGCTTTTAAAAAAACATATTTAATGAAAATCAGGCTTCATAGATGGGTGAAATGCCAACCCACATGGTAAGGGGTAGTGGTCACGTGACCAAGGTACCTGGCAGTCATCCCAATGGCTTTTGCTTAAAGTGGCTTTCAGCCACTAGAGAGGGTCAGTCGTAGTCCTGCTGGCATCTGGCCATGTGGGGTTGGGGTGGCCTGAGAGCACACTCTGGACCCAGCAGGGCCCATCTGGAGAAGACAGGAAAAGCGACAGCGCCTGCACATAGGAAAGGAGCCAGACTCCTCTCTCCCCAGACCCGTGTCTCTACAGAGAAAGCCCTAAGCCTGTACTCTGGCATGACACACAACACGGCTTGGCCATGCAAACGGCCATTGTGGGGGACAGGTGAGGCACTCTGATGCTCAGCAAAAACACCTGTGAAGGTAGCCGTGGCTCCTAGGCTCTGCAGGGTACAAAGCACAACTTTGGCATGTGGCATGCTGGGCAGAGTGTGAAAATTAACTGGGCGAGGGCCCTGCCAAGAGAGCAAGGTTGCACCTGCCCAGAGATGCTGCGGAAGCCCTAACTTGGCCAAAGAAAGTAAAGGCAGTGAGACACCCCTGCCACTCATCCCTGCTGGGACGGCTGGGGACAGATTACCAGGCTCACTGGGCTGCCTGAGAGTGACAGGCATGTAAGTCACAGGGATAAACTGGGATCCAGGCCGCAGATGTAGCAGCTACTAGATGAGGGGAAGCCACACGGTCACAATGGATGCAGACATGAGACAGAGACGGGACAACAGCAAAGAGCAGTCAGGGCCTCAGCGCTTCTCTGCAGAAGCTGCTCTTCCCTTCTCCCTGACCCTCCCGTCACCTCCCAAAGTTCCCACCCAGCCTCAAGTCCAGGTGGGCTCTTAGTTAACAGCAGCGGGAGCCCGCCCCATGGTGGTGCCTAAATGAAATACCTGCATTCTAGGGGAAGGCTGACGCACATGTCACCTCCCTCAGTTTGCACATTACAGATCGCACTTGGGTCCAGCTCATTGGAGCTGTTGGGATTTCCTACCACATCCTGAGGGATTTAAAGGGGAAATCCACTTGATTTCAGCTGGGGGGCAGGAGTGGTGAGAGTAACCAGGGCAAGAAGGTCTTGTGTAAATGGAGGATCTCAGAAGTCAATGCCAAGAAGGGGTGCAGAAGCCAAAGCCGCCACGAAAAGCACTGGGCAGCAAGGTGGTGGAGAGAGCAGGCCCAACCTGGAGCAAGGAGAGGCCTGGGCGCATAGCCCAGAGCAGGGCTGTTGACAAACCCAGGCGGGAGCCCCAGCTACAGCAGAGCTTCTGAGGGAGTCCAGGCCACACCTCCTACTGCTCTTGGGAACCCTCCCCGCTTCACTCCACTCCATTCAACAGGGGCTGCAAAGACAGGCAAGTACACCAGGGTTAATGGCATAAGGTCAAAATGGCCATTGCCCTGCAGGTATCACACCGGGTCTGAGCTGTTCACACAGACCCCCAACCTGCAGGGTAGTCCCCGCCCTAGTCACCCATCTTTCAGGGAAGCCCCAAAGTCCCTCAGCCTGATACACCCCCATCTCATCCCATCCCTCAGATGCTGAGAGGCCAGTACCTGCTAAATAAGTTCCCATACCCTTAGACTAGCCCCCAAACTGGAAAAGTAGAAATTATGACACCCCTCCACCATGTCCAAGGCCTTCCTTGGGGAAGATAAGGCCACACTTCCCCTCATGAAACCATAAGAACTTAGGGAAGGGAGTAACCGCCGTCATCTCCCAGTGGACAGGCCCCTGGAGCCCCGGAGCCTGAGCAGCGGCATCTGCTATGATGGCCGAGAGGTGCTGGCCTGACACCGGTGCTCCCCATCAACTAACCTCCCCCCACCTTCCAGCTACTTAGTGTCCCGCCATCTCACTGGGCTAGTCTTCCTCTAAGGCCCAATCCTTTCCTGGTGACCTCTCGCTAGACCCAGCCCTACCCCAACCTGCGCATTTTCGACGAGGACTCCACACCTGTCTCTCAGTCGTGATCCCCACCTCCGGGCGTTTCCAGGATGAAGTCTGAAGGATATAGAGCACCAGCAGCCCGAAGACCACCACCAGCATCCCAGTGCTGTTGGCAAAGAGAGCCTCACCAGGCAGGCTGGAGTATGGGTTGGTGACATTTTTCCTGAAGATGACAAAACAGTGGGCCCTTGAGAGACTTCCCACCTGTTTTTGTCCAGTAGAAGAGTCAGTGCCACTAACTGAAGGTGAGAAAGCTTCCCAGGAACTGGGACCCAGAATGCAGATATACTTTCTAAGTCTGGCCACTACAAACATCTGCAGAATGCTTTTTTTTTTCCTTAAGTGAGAAGCAAGAGGCAGAGAGATAGACTTCTGCATGTGCCCCAAACAGGATCCACCCAGCAACCCCTTATGGGGTGATGCTCTGCCTATCTGGAGCCATTGCTCTGTTGCTTGACAACCAACCTATTTTAGCGCCTGAGGCAAGGCCATGAAGCCATCCTCTGCACCCGGGGCCAACCTGCTCCAACTGAGCCATGGCTGAGGGAGAGGAAAAGAGAGAGAGAAGGGAGAGGGGGAGAAGTGGAGAAATAGGTGGTCACTTCTCCTGTGTGCCCTGACCGGGAATCAAACCCAGGACATCCAAATGCCGGGCCAACACTCTACTGCTGAGCCAACCAGCCCGGGCCTGCGGAATGCTTTGTACCTATGAGGGAACTCTGTGCCTCGGGTCCCTCGCTTATAAGTAGTAATGCAACAGTATTTATGTAGGGCAATTATATGATTAAATTTGAGGTGCTTAGAACAGTTTGGCACACAGTAGGTGCTAAGTAAATCTGATGCTAGACAAATACCTACTGACCAACTCACCAATCTCAACCTAAAGAAAGACCATTACCTTCCAGATCAAGAATGAGCCCAAGCCCAAAGGCCTCCCTCCTATGTGATCCTAGGACGCATCTTTTGAAGACCCTATTCTTTCCCCTCCACCATGAGTTGGGGCCCCATCCCACTCACAAACTGAAGAAAAGCTTCTCATTAACACCGGAAATGACAGACGCAATGGTCAGAGAGAGGATGGAGGTTCCAAAGAAGACGTGGACAGGTTTAAGGAGACTGCGCAGCCGCACGGACGCCCAGGGCAGCAGAAACACAGCAAAGCCCAGGAACCACTGTGGACATGGGAAGAAGTACCTGACTCACCTGTGTGTGGTCGTCCCATCCCACTCCCACGAGCACCTCCTACCGGCCAGTGAACCATCCGGCTTCTTGCCCAACTCAAACCTCCCACCGGGAATTACCCCAGCACCATGGAGCTTCCTTAGTGTGGTCTGTTTCTCTTACATAAACAAGAACCTTTATGAAATGCTTAGCTACAACCCCACTCTCCCACAAACACAGCCATCCTCGTTTGTCTCTGCTTCCTTCTAGTCCCAGCTCATAAAACCCCCTTGCTCAGAGTGCTCTGGAATGACAGATGGGGAGTGTGACAGGGAGGAGCAGGAACAGGATGAGTGTGGGAACCACCCATCTTCCATGGCTCTTGAAACTGCCCATTCTCCAGGACGCGCCCTGCAAAGGCCGTCTCCAGGCAATAAGCAGAGGGAAGATTTGGTGCTGATGCAAGTGAAGCCCCAAGCCGAGCCCATGGCTGCCATCCGGCAGTGGAAACCCAAAGGAGAGTGGTGAGCACCTACCTGGCAGGCAAAGAGGAAGACAGTGGTGATGCCCAACCAGCTGTGCAGGGAGTAGAGGTTGGCGATCTGTGCCTGGTTGTGATATTTAAAGACAGCCACCAGCCCCAGCACGGTCAGGATGAAGGCCATCAGTTGCAGGGATGCGTGGGCGATTTTCCAGGGCCACTTGGGCCCCACCCACGACTGGGGCAGGCGGTACACCAGGGACGCTGCAGGAGAGAGTAGCCCAGGGCTCGGCCTTCTCCCCTCGTGCTCACCACACGGCGGGGGAATTACCCGGCATGGTCCCACACCGCCGCCCAACAAGGGGAGAGAGAAATGCTAAGACACTGATATCAACTCCTCAGCATCTTCTATCCTTGTATCATTTCTGGGACACCAGCCAGCATGAAGGGGGGAGAGAAGGGACAGTGATTACGAGGGAGGAGCACGTTTCCTGCCCTCCTGTCATTACGATAACAAAGGTGGCTTCTATGGAGTTTTGCAAGTTCAGAAGTAATGTTACTCATTATTTCATCTATCTAAATACTCACAGTAAGCTTAGTTATCAAGAACACAAGCTATAGGATTAGATAACCTAGGTCCAAATCCTGGCTCTGCCTCTTAGCTATTTGGCATCTTCTTTCAAAATCTCAGTTTCCTCATCTGTAGAAAGGGGTAACAATAGAGCGCACCTCACCAGCTTCCTATAAGAACAAAATGGGATGATGTATTTGCAGTACACGGGGTAAGTGCTATTATCAATGTCACTATCACTCTCATTTTAAAAGTGGGGGAAAGGAGCCTTTCCGGGACCCCAAGGCCCAGTTCTGAATGCATGGGGCAAAGGTGGGTCCAGCAGGAGTACGCAGGTCTCTTATGTAAGGATTGACTATGCCATGCTTCAACCTGCTGCTCCTAGAGCAGGGATGGCAAACTCTAGCTCACAGGCCAACTGTAGCCTGCTGCCTCTTTCTGTAAATAAAGTTTTATTGGAACATAGCCATGCGTGTGTTTACGTATTGCCTGTGGCTACTCTCACAATACAATAGCAGAGCTAAGTAGTTGCAACGGATCCTGTGGCCTGCAAAGCCTCAAATATTTACTACCTGGCCCTTTATAGAAAACGCTTGACAGCCCCTCCCCTAGCATATTGTGAAGCTGCCCTTCTCAGATGCCTCCATTCTCAGTACTTCTTCCTCCAGATGACACCTGGGCCCAAAGACAGACCGACCAACCCAACCTCCATAGCTCTGAACCCAACATGACAAAGGCCGGCCCTGGAGAGGGACTGCTCCGCTCCGTCCAGGCCTAGGCCACGGCTCGTCTCCCATGCTGACCGATACTCACCAGCGCTGTAGAACACCACCATGCCAGCAACCATGAGCACCGGGTGACAGTTGAACGTGAGTATGCTGCCGTCCCAGGCAAAGCCACCGTGCCATCTCGACATCCAGTAGATAGTAAAGAGGATGCACATGGAGCCCAGGAATGACAGCGCCAGGGAAGCCAGGTAGAACCATCCCACCGCCATTGTGGTCAAGCACTGCTAGAAGAGGCAGCGGTCACATGTCCCTGCTGGCTCAGGCGCCCCCACGCACCCCACACACCAGCCAAAGACCTTGCTCTTGGTTCGAAGGGTGGGCAGTCTTTGTTTCAGTTCCCCTGCCATCAGCTGGCACCCCCCCACGAGGCCTTGAGGGCTGCGTGGGCCTGATCTCTGGGGAGGGGCAGTGACTGAGGTCCCACCCCACCGCCTGGCAGCAGACAGCATACCCAGCCAGGCCTGGAGCCGGCCCTGGGAGAGGCATCTCCTGATGGGACTGGATGGGATTAGCCTCCCCTCACAGGACCAGAAGGTAAAGAATTACCTCCTCACAGAAAAGAAGGGACAGGAATCAAAATCCTGGCTAGGACACACAAATGGCCAGGCCCTCCTTCCAACACCAGGAGGCAAAAACACAATCACAGGGAGCAGACACAGCACTGTAAGGCCAGCTGGGAGGAAGTGCTCTGGGCTCTCACTTCTGTAGGAAAGCTCTTCCCCAGCCGAGCCTGTGGGGCAGTCCTCCCAATGGGGCATATAAGACCAGGCCTTGCCTCCAGAGTCCCACCCACTACACCTGCAACTGGGTGATGGCCCCCAGCTAGTCCCCAGCCCTGAGACTTCTGCTTTCTTGCCTTCTGGGGAAAATCCAGACGAGAAAAGAGGAACCAAGAACTTACGGTCTAGAAAGCAAGAACTTACAGAAAGCCCTCGCTCACCACTGCGCTAGGTTTTTGGAACTAGAACTTGAAATGATGTATAATGAAACCAGTTTTACCCCAGGCTAATTGATATAAATAGGAGTTAGTTCCTGTGCAGCTCATGAATGTTAAAATGATGTTATTCAAGGACCTGCCGAATTCTGAGATTTCCACATGGACCTGATCGACTCAGAAACCAACTCTGCTTTCAGGCATGGACAATGCCCGGCCCCTGAGCAGCAGCTCTTAATATCCAGGCAAGTGGCTTTGGTTGGAGAGCTTAGTTGGTAAGAGTGTTGTCCCGATATGCTAAGGTTGTGGGTTCAATCCCCAATTGGGGCACATACAAAAATCAACCAAAGAATGTATAAATAAGTGGAACAACAAATCGATGTTTCTCTCTCTTCCTTCTTCCTCTGTCTCTGAAATCAATCAATCAATAAATAATTATTTTGCCTGACCAGGCAGTGGCACAGTGGATAGAGAATCGAAATGGGATGCGAAGGACCCAGGTTCAAGACCCCGAGGTCGCCAGCTTGAGCGCGGGCTCATCTAGTTTGAGCAAAGCTCACCAGCTTGGACCCAAGCCAGCTTGCTGGCTCGAGCAAGGGGTTACTCGGTCTGCTGTAGCCCCACGGTCAAGGCACATATGAGAGAGCAATCAATGCACAACTAAGGTGTTGCAATGAAAAACTGATGATTGATGCTTCTCATCTCTCTCCATTCCTGTCTGTCTATCCCCCTCTCTCTCTGTCTCTGTAAAAAAAAGAAAAATATATACATATAAATAAATATATATATATATATTTTTTAAAGGCCAGGCAAGTGGGCATGAGGGGTTACAGGCCAGTGTGCAAGGCACAGGCGGCCCCTGCTCTCAGCCGGGCATGTGTACGGGGCACAGGTTCAGTTCTCAAGGCAATCACACTACCCCATGGTCCCACAGAGAGAAGGTGACACTGTGGCTTCCTGCAGTCAAGGTCCCTCAATCTCAGCGAGCTAACAGAGAGAGGAGGAGGCCCCTAAAATAGCCAAGAACTCCCAAAGACATAAAACACTTGATTCCTTACCTTTAGACCTAGTGGCAGGCTGACGGAGTGGTGGCCTGGCCTCTAATTCTTACGGAGTGAGGCACCTTGAACAGATCGCTTAAGCTTTGTGGGACTCAGTCTTCTCAACTGGAAGAAAGGCGTGGCAACAAGAACATGATTCAGTGAAAGCAGCTATGGGCAGACACAACACAGGAACCTTACCCACAGGATGCTATTGACTCATCTCTTAACAAAGTTGTGAAGAGTTATCATCCCACTTATAGTGAGGAGACTGAGGCTCAGAAAGATTATGTAGTATAAGACCCAGAAAGCAGGCAGGGAGTTTCAAATCTTTATCAGTTTGGCTTCAGGGCCCATGTTTTTTTCCCTGCCCAAAGGTCAAGTGAGAAAATGTATGTAAGGCCTCACCTGTGGTGGCGCAGTGGATAAAGCGTCGACCTGGAAATGCTGAGGTCGCCGGTTCGAAACCCTGGGCTTGCCTGGTCAAGGCACGTATGGGAGTTGATGCTTCCTGTTCCTCCCCCCTTCTCTCTCTGTCTCTCTCTTCTCCCTCTCTCTCTCTTTCTAAAATGAATAAAAAACATTAAATAAAAAAAAGAAAATGTATGTAAGGACATTGTCAAAGTAATATATTATACTTTTCTTAGTATTGTCACAGGATTTTATCCTAACTACTAACAAAAACCTAAAGCTCATGGCCCCCGTGCTTACCCAGGCTCTCAGTGGCCCTGACTCTATGCCAGGCTAGCTCTCTGTGCCAGGTGTCCACCTAACCAGAAACAGACAGTGAATTCTCATGCCGTGATCCAAATTGGCAATAATCTCTGATACAGGATGATCTGAGGTCTGTGGGGGGAAAGCAAGGTTCCATGAGGCTGGAAGAAGAAAAATCATTCCTAGCTTTGTGACTCAACTACTGAACTCAGAGCTGTCCTCTTAGTTCCTGCAAGAGCACAGAGTTTCAGGTCACCAGACGGCCAGTTGCCTCCAACCAAAGCCCCCGCCCCCCAGTGAAGTGTTGTCAGCATGAAGGACTTCTTGGTCAGTAGGCTTCATCCATCAAACAGTATCTGCTTTCAGCACTTTTTCCCCTCATTAAAGGAAAAAAGAAACTATAGTCCAAAAGGGACTGGATCCACTCTCCTGGAAGAGGTTCTGGATCACTGTTCTGGGACAGACTTGGAATAGGCAATGGGGACTTTCCTGGCAGAGGGCTGAAAGATACTACTCACTGTATACAGATGAGCCCTCTCACTGCCTGAACCGCAAAAGCAGAGAAAAAGGAAGAATGCAATGAAATTTGAAGTCCAGCCTGACCAGGTGACAGCTTAGTGGATAGATCATCAACCTGGGATGCTGAGGAGCTATGTTCAAAAGCCAGAGGTCACAGCTTGAGTGCTAGCTCATCCGGCTTGAGTGCAGGCTCATCAGCTTGAGTGTGGAATCACCGGCTTGAGGGTGGGATCATAGATGTGACCCCTGGTCGCTGGCTTGAGCCCAAAGGTCGCCTGCTTGAAGCCCAACGTCACTGGCTTGAGCAAGGGATCACTGGCTTGGCTGGAGCCCCTTGGTCAAGGCATTGTGTAAGAAGCAATCAACGAACAAGTCATGTCACAACAAGTTGATGCTTCTTATTTCTCTCCCTTCCTGTCTTTCTCTCTCACTCAAAGAATAAAAGAAAAAAAGAACAGTGAAGTCCAAATGTTAAGAATATCCTCTTCTTGCCCTGGCTGGATGGCTCAGTGGTAGAGCGTCGGCCTGGTGTGCAGAAGTCCTGGGTTCGATTCCCGGCCAGGGCACACAGGAGAAGTGCCCATCTGCTTCTCCACCCCTCCCCCTCCTTCCTCTCTGTCTCTCTCTTCCTCTCCAGCAGCCAAGGCTCCATTGGAGCAAAGTTGGCCCGGGCGCTGGGGGTGGCTCTATGGCTTCTACCTCAGGTGCTGAAATGGCTCTGGTTGAAACAGAGCATCGCCCCCTTGTGGGCGTGCCAGGTGGATCCCAGTTGGGCGCATGCGGAAGTCTGTCTGACTGCCTCCCCGTTTCCAACTTCAGAAAATTACAAAACAAACAAACAAACAAACAAAAAAGAATATCCTCTTCTTTACTCTAGAGAGCAGGTTATGCTGATTTTAGGATGTGCTCACCACGGTATGTTCTTCTATTCTACCCTCACTTTGTGAGGCCCATTTTAAAACGGAAGACTGCAAATTCTTTTGTGAAGGACCAGACGGTAAATATTTCAGTCTTTGCAGGCCATCTAGTCTCTGCCACAACTATGTCATCAACTCTGCTGATGTAGTGCAAGAGCAGTCAGAGACAATACCTTTACAAATGAACATAGCTGTGTTCCAAAACACTTTATTTATGGACAATGAAATTTTAGTTTCATATCATTTTCACATGTCATAAAATATACCCTTTTCATTTCTTTCCAACCATTTAAAAATGTGAAAACCATTCAAGAGAGCCAGATTTGGCCTGTGGCTGAAGTTCGTCAACCCCGATCTAAGAAGTCCCCTCTTCAAATACCCTCCTCAATCACCTTGGCTGAAAGGAGTCTCCTACGCTGCACAAAACCAGATCAGGTCCTGAGACAGGAAACGGGGCCACACAAAACCAGATCAGGCCCTGAGACAGGAAACGGGGCCACCCAGACCTCAGAAACATTGTGGCTTTGGTTCCAGACCATCGCAAGGAAGCCAGTCATAACCTTTTTGTTGGTAGAGGGTCTTGCCTACCTTTGTAAAAAACGCAACAGCTGCAAAGCGCCAACAAAGCAAGTACAGCAAAGGGAGAGATGCCCATATTTCCCATTCAGCCCTTAGACTTAGGAAAGGGCTCTATCTCAAATCCTCTGTTACTTTTATAAGTTAGAACTACAAACAGACGAAAGAACAAAGTCGTTTCATTGCCTCCCCTTCCCAGAGGAGTGAATGGTGGGGACTGGAGAAATCCAGACTCTCAAGCCCCACACTCAGAAACACTGGGCTCAGCGAGCTCTCCTTGGAGCACACCCACGCCCCTCCTTTTCTCTGCAGGTACTTCTCTCTAAACTTTAAGGGTCCCTTTTTCTCTGACTTTTCAGTGAGCTAAAAGTAGCCCCAACTTGGCCTCTGTCACTGTGACTTTTACTTCTCAGTGAGTCCACGCAGTCCCTCTTAAAATAAATGTATGCTTAAAAAAAAAAAAAAAAAAAAAAAAAAAAAAGCCCTGGCCGGACTGCTCAGTTGGTTGGAGCATTATCTGGAAGCACAGAGGTTGCTTGTTTGATCCTGGATCAGGGCACAAATAAGAACAGATGTTCCTGTCTCTCTCCTGCTCTCTCCCTTCTTCTCTAAAATCAATAAAATAAACATTAAAAAACAAAACTGGGCTCAAAGAAGGAATGTGACTCGGCCAAGGTGGGTTGCACAGCTGGTACAGGCATCCCCGTCCACTCCCCTCAGCTCCAAGGACTCCTCACTGAAGGCAGCTAGCTCAACAGTCAGGGCTTAGGAGTGAGGGGCCCTTAATTCCAGCCAGGAGGCAGCTAAGCAAAGCCTTCCTTAGCACCACAATGACTACAGACCCGCCCTTGGACTATGCTCTGGTCTGGCTCAGGTGTCCCAGAACCACTACCGGAATGCCGGACCGAACCCTGACTCCTTTGCTGGGACCAAGGAGAGCCCAGCTAACCTTGGGTGAAAATTCAGGCGAGGGGCTCCACCTGCTGACAGCTACTTCTGAAGAGATTTCGTGCCTTTACAACCACCACTGATGGAAGGAAGGGCACGGAGAACGGTGTCCATTTCCTAAAAGAGGAAACTGAGGCCAAGCGAGGGGTCGAGACAGTGCGAAGCGAGGTAGCAGCGGAGGCAGCACTCGAACCCAGTTCCCAGCCCGGGCTCTTTCTCACCCCCGAACCACCGTGGGACGCAGCGGGGTTTGGGGTATCCAAGACCCGCTCTGCCACCAGCGCCCGCTGCCGCCGATCCCGAGGGTCCTAGGGGAATGGAGTCACACACTCCCCGAGAGGTCACCACGAACTAGGACCGCCGCCCTAGAATGAACAGACCGGGACCACTTCGCCTTTTTATAGGCTCGCAGCACTTCCGGGAGCGCGCGCGCGGCCGCCCGGGAAATGAAGTTCGGCGTTGCCCGCTCCCAGCGCGCCACGCAGCTGATTCCAACTCCACTTTCTCCGTGGGTGTTTTTTCCCCAAGCTCCGGGGCCCCAGGGGCCATTAACACGGTCCCGGGTCTGCCTTGTCCCGCACTCCCCGTTTTGTGGAGCGTCAAGGTTCCGGCCGACGCGAAGCCTCTCATCAGGGGGCTGACCCTCATCAAGGCCACACGCGGAACGGGCGGGACGCCTTGGTCAGCGGCTGGAAGAGCCCGGAGAGGGGTGGGCCCCGGAAAGCGGAGTCCGAACTTGGCGTCGCGGCCGTCCATAGAGCCGGGAGAGAGAGCCGAGGACAAGCGGGTAGCACCGCGCAGACGGAGACCTTCTCCTCCATCTACTTCCGGAATTTACAATCGGTTTCCGGAAGCCAGGATGGTGTCCCCATGACAACCGACGTTGGGGCTGTGAGGTGAGGTGCTTGATGATTAGTAGATCAAGTGTCCAGAAGTCGGAATTTTTGTTGTTATTGTGTCGGTTTTGGCTTTTTCCCAAGGCAGCCCCATTTTAAAGTGGGTTTGGGAAGGTGAGGGAAAGGGTCCTAGGGACAAAGGGGACGCGGCAGCGAGCGGTGGATCAACTGTGAAGACCGCTTCATTACCTTGTGAATCACCGCAGCCTAACCCCGGGGAGATGCTCGCCCTTCCCGTAGAGATTGCGATGGGCCGTTCTACATAACGGATCCGCGCAACAGTCCTGTGGTAGCCTTTGAAGTAGTGGCTGTCATTGTAGAACTCCTATATTCCTTTGAACTCAAATGCAGGTAGAAAGAGCTCTGAGTTGAAAAGGTTTCTAGCATGGAGAAAGGTTAGAGGGTAAGGGCATCACACCTAGTTGTGTATCCTGGCTCTGCTCACCTGCGACCCGGGAATGACTTGAACTCTGAGCCTGTGCCCTTGCCTGTAGGATGGGGATAATTCTTTCCCACCTTGCAGAGCAGTTGTGGGGGTTAGAGGGAATTACCTTGGTTGACAAGATTATCAGGGTACTGTTACGGACGTGATAACTATCAATATTTGATATCTGAGAAAACTCGGCCCAGAGAAACCACATGCGTCCATCCACCCAGGTGGGACTTCACCAGGTGAGGTGGGCAAGGTTCCTTAGACTCCCAGAGCTTCTGTGTAAACTGCGGATTATACGTATAGTAACAGCTACTGCTCAAGACGGGTATAGGATTAAGTAAAGTAATATGAAGAGTTTGTACATTGTAAACATTTTACAGATGTGAATCACTACCACCGCAAAGCATTTTGAAATTTGTTTGTAAATTTAATCCAGATGGAGGTGTCACAGGGTACCCCCATAGCACCTCTGGGTCTTGTAATATTTGGAAATAAAGGCTCCAGCTTCCTTTGCCTGGTGGCCACTGTGTTGTTGCCATAACCTGGCACACACAGTTTTGCAGGAGAGCACTATTTCCTCTTGGCTTTTTCTGCCTACACCACTTCCCACTTCTCCTGTGCCCACCCCCCCCCATTACATATCAGCCTATCAGTAACGTAAGAGACAGCTTTGTGCAATAGTTAGGAGCACACAGACTCTGGACCCAGACTGCCTGGATCCAAAGCCCAGCTCTACCATTTACTAGCAATGTGACTTTGAAAAAATTGTTTCATCTCTTTGGACCTCAGTAGTCCCATCTGTAAAATGGGGAGAGAATAGTGTATCTGCTACCTCATGGGGTGATTGTAAGATTTAAATAATATTAGTGCTTACACTAGTCCCCGGCACACTGTAAGTGATATATAAAGGTTTGCTGCTGCAGTATTTGTATTAGAATTGGTATTATTGCATGACCAGATAGGCACTCATTGTAGTACTCCTACATTCCTTTGAACTCAAATGCAGGTAGAAAGAGCTCTGAGTTTAAAAGGTTTCTAGCATGGAGAAAGGTTTGAGGGTAAGGGTCCTGAGAAGGGGTGACTAGTTGGGACTTTTTGCTGTTGTTGGCTTTGTTCACTGATGTATTCGAAGCACCTAGAGTGGTGCCTGGCACATAACAGGTCCTCAGTAAGTATTGTATTCATGAATTTTTAACCCCCCCCCTTTTCTGTGCCTCAACAGGCTCATGGAGTAAAAGAAACAGCTCTGATTCTGAGGAACTAGACACTTCTTCCCTGCGCTGGGGAGAGTCAGGAGCTGTCTTCTGGGGAACTGTGGAATGTGCCCTTGGGGGCCCAAGACAGCAGAAGAAAGATGCTCCAGACTGGAAACTACAGCCTGGTGCTGTCCCTGCAGTTCCTGCTGCTGTCCTATGACCTCTTTGTCAATTCCTTCTCAGAGCTGCTCCGAATGGCTCCTGTCATCCAGCTGGTGCTCTTCATGTGAGTTCAGTGGGCGGGGAGGGACAGCTAACCCCAGCAGCTTGAAGACCTTGACGATCATGACTTGGCATTTTAAAGTCATTAACAGAAAAATATTAGGGAAAAAAGATTTCATGTTGTCCTGGGGTACACAGACATGTCACAGGCCCTGTTTTTGTGTACTTCTGAGAAGGGGTGGCATACGGGGAGCAGACTGCTGGCCTTACCATTTCCTTTTCCACATCTGTAAGAGTACCACCTTACATTACCATGAAAGAGGATTGCAAAATGGCAGGTTAAAAGGGTAGGTCTATTAATAATACATATCAGTCTCATAAAATGGAAGTTCTTGGCATTTTCCTTCACAATAATATATAGAGACTCCATAAGGCAAGTTCTAGACAGAAAACCACTGCCTTAGACATGGTCTTCCTTCCTTCAACAAGTATTCATCGGCCTGCCAGTGTTCTAGTTGCAGTGTGAAATCTGACCAGTTCCTGCTCTCATGGGGTTTCCATTCTAGTGGAGAGAGATAATGAATACCTTAAAAACAAACCAAAAAAAAAGGTAATTTCAAATAGTAGTAAGTATCATACAAGAGATATAAAGTAAGCTGAGATGGAGAGGGAAGGGCTGTTTTAGGTAGGAGCTGAAGCGAAGTCCTTCTGAAGGGGGGCATTGCTGTCTCAGTAGATTAAAATGTCTGATAGGACCGGGTTGAGTGACAGACAGGGCTGGCATTTTCTGGCCACGGGAGGAAACTAGCTTCCCTTCATAAGTGCCTAGGAGGTTTGTTCAGAGTGCTAGAGCGGGAGAGCCTTGTCTGTGGACTGCAACTCAACCGATGGGGCCAGCGGGTAGTTTAAGCTTCATGTCATTTGGGGCCCAAAGCTCATGCTCCCTCTGTGGGGGTTTCAGAGGACTCTGTCACAAGGAAGGACAGACCTCATAGTGCTCCTTAGGAGTGAGGGCCAGCTCTTGGGTCCTCAGTTTGGCTGAACTTGGTTTTGTATGTCTCCAGCATCCAGGATATTACAGTGCTCTTCAACATCATCATCGTCTTCCTCATGTTCTTCAACACCTTCGTCTTCCAGGCGGGCCTGGTCAACCTCCTGTTCCACAAGTTCAAAGGGACCATCACCCTGACGGCTGTGTACTTCGCCCTCAGCATCTCCCTCCACGTCTGGGTCATGGTAAGGGTGGGGCTGCGAATCTGACCCTTTCAGGGGCTAGGAACAGCTCTTCTCTGGGGACCCGGAATCCGTCTTCTGTATCGCACAGAGTCCTTGATAAGGTGAAATGAGTGTGGTCTGGCTGCAGCTAGGTATGTGAGTTTCCTAAGGCACTTTTGCCCAGCCTTATGTGTTGAAGAACAGCCCTATCTAAGAGTCAAGGGACACTTCTAGAACATTCAGTTCACCTTTACCCCACACAGAGCTACCAGGGCTAACCCAGGAGGTAGAGTGTTTCATCACTAGGCATTTGGATGGGTGTTTGTTGATGCAGGGTACTCAGAGGACTCCATGTTCCCAGGGAAGTAGCCAGGCGAGACTGCTGCTTGCCCTCCGCTGCTCCTGTCCTGACATTGGGAGAACCAATTCCACGACGCCTCCCTCGGGTGCTGAGATAGGCCTCAGAGCAGATCCAGTTTCCATGGTTTCAGATTTCTTTTGCTTCACACATTCCTCCATCTCTTTGGGTACCTCATGTGTTTCCTAAGTACTCAGCTTGATGGAACGCATTAAATCCTAAGGGTTGTCTAGTCATGTCTGTGCTAAAGCCACCGTCTCAGACCGAACCTTCCGTTCGGTTGTCCCTGTGATTCCATGGAGGACGGGAGAGCCCTCAGGAAAGCAGCAGGGCAGCGCCGAGGTCTCCAGGTGCTTCCGAGAGAAGCTTGTCTCCTCTCTCCGGTTCCCGGAGCCGAAGCAGGGCCTGGCTCTGTGCTCGAAGGCCAGTAATCCGATTAGACCTGAGCGTGCAGTCATTATCTGACAGGAGCTGAGGCTGAGGTTTCCCAGGCGGGACAGTGACCATGCAGAACTGACATAATCTGTATCATTTCTCCTTGGCCAAGGCCATGGCGTGAAAGGCAATAAATAGCTTAATTCAAACTTCCTCCCTCGGCATCAAAAGGATATTTGCTTTACACCAAAACGGGAGCTTCAGGCACCTTTAAGAAGCACGAGCTGGGGCTGTGGAAAGCAAGCAGGATGAGATTAGCCTGATAGTAAACCAGCTGGCATCTCTGCAGCCAAACCAGTTGGAGATGTTAGGGCCTCACCTGGCCATTAACCTTCCTGTCTGCTCATGTCTCCTTCAGAACTTGCGCTGGAAAGAACCTAACCGCTTTGTCTGGACAGACGGACTCCAAACGCTGTTTGTATTCCAGAGGCTAGGTAAGGACCAGAACAACCTCAGGCCTCCCTGCGGGCCCACCCACGGCTCTGGCGGCGAGGGCTTCATCCTGGCTCGCTGGCCCATCCCAGCCAGCATGGGCATGGGACGGGTGGCCCAGCCACCCCAGGAACAGAGTGGTTCCTGCCCTCTGCTTTCCGGGGAGTTCCGGGGAAATCGAGGCAGGCCCTCAGCCTTCTGGGCTGTGCTCCTACCCGAAACACATCGGAGCACCACTGAGGCTGCTTCTCTGATTGTCCACAGCGGCAGTGTTGTACTGTTACTTCTACAAGCGGACAGCTGTGCGGCTGGGCGACCCCCGCTTCTACCAGGACTCGGTATGGCTGCGCAAGGAGTTCATGCAGGTCCGAAGGTGACTGGTCACACTGGTGGATGCCTTTCCTTCCTGACACGAGCCACAGTGGCAGCTCTGCAGGGGCGCAGTTCTGTGCAGAGAGCCCTGGGCTCCAGAAAGAACTGGACCTTCCTAGGACACACTCAGGCCTGTTGTGTTCAGCAGCCAAGAAGAAAGATTTTCCCTCTTGCAAGTTAGAGCGTTCCCTGATACCGACTCCAGAACACACGCAGTCCCTTCCTGGCCTGCTGTCTCGGTTCTGCCGCCCCTCCTCTCTGCCCCCTCTTCCTCACAGGGACTCTGTGGCTTCATCTGTCGGGAGCTTCCCACTGAGCCTGCGCTCTTCACAACACAAAGGACCAAACGACGCAAACAGGGACGTTTCTGTGCTCCTGACTGATCGTTCCTTGGATCAGATTTAGATTTTATACCCAAGGCACTCATTTTTAAATTTTATAAATAGGAAATAAATACAATTTTTTCCATGAATGGTAAAGTCTGTCTGTCTAGCTATATTTCTTTGTGGTTGGGAGGCATGCGAAGTCCTAGTCTCGATGCATTGGGCTAATGGAGCCCCAGAGCAAATACAGGTAATAAAATTGACTGAGTCCCATTATGAGTACAAGATATTTTTGCAGAAATTCAAGATGTAACCTGATGCCCCATCCCCACCCCCAGAGTCCCAGACTTCTGTGTTTTAGTCAGAGCCCTCAACTGCCCTCAGAAGAGTAAAAATGTTCCTTAGCCTGTTTCTGCAAAAGACATTTTTTATTTTATTTTATTTTATTTATTTCTTAAATTTACTTTCTACTTTCTGAAGCTGGAAACGGGGAGAGACAGTCAGACAGACTCCCGCATGCACCCGACTGGGATCCCACCAGCATGCCCACCAGGGGCGACACTCTGCCCACCAGGGGCGACGCTCTGCCCCTCCGGGGTGATGCTCTGCGGCGACCAGAGCCACTCCAGCGCCTGGGGCAGAGGCCACAGAGCCATCCCCAGCGCCCGGGCCATCTTTGCTCCAATGGAGCCTTGGCTGTGGGAGGGGAAGAGAGAGACAGAGAGGAAGGGGGGGAGTGGAGAAGCAAATTGGCGCTTCTCCTATGTGCCCTGGCCGGGAATCGAACCCGGGTCCCCCGCACGCCAGGCCGACGCTCTACCGCTGAGCCAACCGGCCAGGGCCAAAAGACATTTTTTAAATTCATGTGCCCAGAGCATCAGTTTTCTATTGCCAGAATAATGTGTGACATTATTCTGGTAGTGTGACCACTACCAGATTTCAGTAGCCTGTAACAATAAACAGTTCCATGGCTCTTGAATCTTGGGGTTCAGGTGATCTGGCTGGATTTGGGCGATTTCTGCTGGGCGTATTCATGTGTCTGTGGTCAGCTGTGGGTCAGTCAGGCAGCTGTGACGGTTTTGGAATCCTTTGATCTTGACTAACCGAGGCTGATTTCAGCTGGAATAATGGCTACCCAGCTCAGGTTCACATGACATCCATGACTAGCCTGGTCTGTTCATGTGACAGGCTGGGGAGCAGGACAAGCCCTTGTGTGCGGTTCTCTTTGAAGCCTCTGTTTGTATTGTGTTTCTTAGACTCCCACTGGTCAAAGCAGGTCTTGTGACTGTGCCCAGTGTCGGTGGGAAAGGGAAGCACTGAAAAGTTTCCTGGCAAAAAGCATAGATGGACACAGGAAGGGCCATTCATTCATTGTCAGCCTACCTCACAGAAAGTTGCTCTATGAAGCTTGTTATTCATAGACACGTGAGCACAACGGTTGGCAAACGTTTGCTCGGAAAGGCCAGATAGTAAATATTGCAGGTATTGAAGGCCATATGGTCTGCTGTAACTCCTAGACATTATAGCATGAAAACAGCCATAGATCATATGCAAATGAATGAACACAGCTGTGTTCCAATAAGATTACTTTAGGACACTGAAGTTCGAATGTCATGTGTCATAAAATAATTTTGATTTTTAAAATAATGATGTAAAAAGGTCAATCTGTTATTGGCTTGAGGATACAAAGCTATGCTAATTCCAGCTCATGGACAAAAACAGGCTAGATAGACTTGCCCCTGGCCATAAATATGCAGACCCCTGATTCATAAGCTGAGAATAAAGTTCAAGGGAAAGAGAGACAATAGGTAATTAATCTGCTGTGCTGTCAAGATTATAACATGCTTAAAGAAAGAACAGGTACAGGCCTGACCTGTGGTGGCGCAGTGGATCAAGTGTTGACCTGGAACGCTGAGGTCGCCAGTTCGAAACCCTGGGCTTGCGTGGTCAAGGCTCATATGGGAGTTGATGCTTCCTGCTCCTCTCCCCCTTCTCTCTCTCTCTCTCTCTCTTCTTTAAAATGAATAAATAAATAAAAGTAATTTTAAAAAAGAACAGGTACAGCCTGACCAGGTGGTGGCGCAGTGGATAGAGCGTCAGACTGGGATGCGGAAGACCCAAGTTTGAGACCCTGAGGTCGCCAGCTTGAGCACGAGCTCATCTGGGTTGAGCAAAAAAAGCTCACCAGCTCGGACCTAAGGTCCCTGAGCAAGGGGTCACTCAGTCTGCTGAAGGCTCACGGTCAAGGCACATATAGAAAGCAATCAATGAACAACTAAGGTGTCGCAACGAGAAACTGATGATTGATGCTTCTCATCTCTCTCCGTTTCTGTCTGTCTGTCCCTATCTATCCCTCTCTCTGACTCTCTCTCTGACCCTGTACAAAAAAAAAGAAAAAAAAAAAAGAACAGGTACAATGTTCAAATAACAAATCTAACAAAACCACCATCTATATCTACTATCCCTTCATCTGTTAAAACAAAACCCCCCACAAATTAATAGCCCTGTTTTGAATCTTTTCACAAAGGCTCTTCAGGAGTATTATCCTCCCCTTTGCTCATGAATATCCCTGAGAGGCAGGTTTCTGTGCCTCCAAGTAAATCAGGGCTAGCTTGTTCTCTGCTGTTTTACAGCTGGTGCGTACAACCAGATGCCTGTCTCCTCACTATATCTGCGGCACTTTGTGGCCCTGCGTCTCGGAGATATGTGTGTATATATGTTTATTTTCCTTAATAGTTAATACATTCACATTGTGCCCTGGCCAGAAAGCTCGGTTGGTTAGAGCATCATCCTGAAGCATAGAGGTTGCCGGTTCGATCCCTGGTCATGGCACATACAGGAACAGATCAATGTTCTATCTCTCTCTTTCTCCTTTCTGCTCTTGCTGAACTCAATAAATAAAAAAAATTTTAAATCATTAAAGAAAGAAAGAAAGAAAAAGAAGGTGAAATATAAATACCATCTTTTAAAAAGGCTTCAGAGAATTGCTAAAGTAAAGCAGATTGGAGGGCCTAAAATTCTAAAGTAGGGACAACCAAAACAAGGTGAGCAGACAATTTGCAACAGATTTTACCCCTGGGAGCATCTGCTGATTCTGCGCTTGCACAAGAGGCTAAGCATGCAAGCATTGCCCAGACAGAGGGCTGCAGCTGGAACACAGAGAAGCCAGCTGAGCTTAATGCTGTCACGCTGCTGGAGGGACAACGTTGGGCAACAGAGGAGCCTTAAACACAGAACACAATTTCTCCTCAGGATGGTTAACAAATTCTGAAGCTGCAAGGACAGAGACTATAAAAAGCTAAGCCTCGGCCCTGGCCGGTTGGCTCAGCTCTAGAGCGTCAGCCCGGTGTGTGGAAGTCCTGGGTTTGATTCCCGGCCAGGGCACACAGGAGACAAGCTCATCTGCTTCTCCACTCTTTCCTCTCTCCTTCTTCTCTCTCTCTTCCCCTACTGCAGCCAAGGCTCCATTGGAGCAAAGTTGGCCCAGGCACTGAAAATGGCTCCATGGCCTTCGCCTCAAGCGCTAGAATGCCTCCGTCCGCAATGGAGCGACACTCCAGATGGGCAGAGCATCATCACTCCCTGGTGGACATGCCGGGTGGATCCCAGTCGGGCGCATGCGGGAGTCTGTCTGACTGCCTCCCTGCTTCTAACTTATGAGGGGGGGAAAGCTTAGCCTCAAACCTCTGAAAAGCAGAACAGAATTGTAGGCAGGTTTACGTGCTGATGATTAGAATTCAGGACCTGCCAGTGGGGGCCGGAGGGAGGACGAGACTGGTGAACACACAGGGCTTTCAGCTGAAAGCTCAGAAGGGTTCAGGAACAAAATGAGACTGGTTGACTGAGGTTTTTCAAAATCACAGTGCAGCCTCAAACCATGTGGTCCCCGAGTGGATTAAGGTGGTCAGCCCACAATCTGTCTACCTAGCAGAGGAAAGAGTGGAAGAAAAACATCTAGAGACACTATAATTATTTTATACACAATTTCTGGATCTAATAAAAATCACCAAGTCAAGAGATGGGACCATATTATTTAAACCCAGAATAAAAGTGGAAAATAGAAACAGGTAATTCAAATATTGGAGAAAGCAGACAAGGAGTTTAAAGTATGATTGATATGCTCAAGAAATAAAGAGAACTATGGAGGAAATCGATAAAATATTTAAAATACACTTATGGAGGCCCTGGCCATTGGTTAGAGAGTTGTCCCACTATGCCAAGGTTGTGGGTTCGATTGCTGGTCAGTTCTTTTGGCTGAAAGGAAAATGATAACAGATGGAAATTCAGATCCTCAGAAATAAATGGAACCCAAGAAATAGTGTCTGGGCTAATGTAAAGACTAGAACTTTTCTTTTTTCCTATTAATTTTTTCATAATACATATGAATGTAGAATAGATTTTTTTTTCAAGTTTACAGATTATTGACCAAGATATACCATATACTGGGCCATAAAATAATTTTCAATAAATTTAAAATAATTAAAATGAAAAGGATAAAAAAATAAAAATATAATAAAATGAAAAGGATAAAGAGTGTATTCCTTGACAATGGAACTGTGCTAGAAATTGGTTAACAATAGATAGCTAGGTGTGTCAGTCTGGGTACAACTAGGAGACATAAACCATACAGCAATTTAAACATGGCACGTTTAATAGAAAGAATTGTTAAAATAATTAGAGGAACTATAAAATGTGAAGAGAACTCTAAAAGGGTACTTCAAGGCTGAGAGTACCTGAGGAAGGACAAACTTGATTAGGGTCCCCCACCCACAAGGCTGGGGTTCAGACCTCACTGCAGCTAACTGCGTGGTGGATAAGCTTGCGGGTTTTCCCAGGCCCGACAGCTGCCAGGCGAGAAATACCCCTCAGGATGCAGGCACATTGAGACGGGAGGGCAGGTGTGTAGGAAGAGTAGGGACGCCACCTGCAGGCACCAGGTCCACAGCACACATTGGGAGGATAAACAGCCCTCCTCGGCACTGGTGAGCCAAGGCTGGTGGGCAGGTGCACCAAAAGAGTTGGAGCTCCGTGTTCACGGGGACTGGACTGTGTGATGCCCACACAGGGCTGGAGGGTCGTGTCATGGGAATTGGCCGTCTGTGGAGAAGAGCCAAGGTTGTTGAGCTGAGGGCGGGAGTTGGGGCACTGTTGTGGGTGCAGTGTCCATGTCTGGAGGGCTTTGGGAAGCACTGCCCAAGGCACAAGTAAACAAGGCTGAGGGGCAGAGTTAGGGACTTGCGCTGACACGGGAGCAAGGCCTGGAGCATGCAGGATCTTTGACAGGACCCACAGCAAAACGGTCAACGGGCCTTAACCAGTTCTGCGAGGCTGCCGAGGGAGTGCCTGGTCTTGGTGTGCTGCTGGAGCGGAGCACCAGCTGATGTCCCCCGGTGTCCTCATGCATTTGCACTGCTAATAGGTCACGGTGCAGGAACGGGAAAAGCAAACCAGAGCTCAGTGGAGCTGGAGCTGGGAAGACAAGCCTTTCCTTCCTTCACTGTCCCTCCAGTGCCCTCTTCTGACAAAGCTTGCTATGACGCTTGCTTAAGAGAGACATGCTGAATAAAGCGTCGACCTGGACTGCTGAGGTCGCCGGTTCGAAACCCTGGGCTTGCCCGGTCAAGGCACATACGGGAGTTGATGCTTCCTGCTCCTCCCCCCTTCTCTCTCTTTCTCTCTCTTTCCTCTAAAATGAATAAATAAATAAAATAATTTAAACCTATAAATAAAAAAAATTAAAAAAAAAAAAAGAGAGACATGCTGAGTCCAGTCCATTACTGCGAACAGGTACTGAAGGGTCAGTGTGGAGCTAAGAGGCAAAAAAAAAAAATAGATGCGTCCATCTTTTTGCCTACTCAAGTAGCTTCCATATGCACCGTTCTACATGTTTGAACTTCCCAAGTAATTATATTCCTACTAACAAGATACGAGTGGTCCTCAGGTTACAACACAGTTCTGTTCCCACAACACTGGCCTTCACTGCTCCAGAGCCAGTTTACAGACTACCTCTGGGAAACGGCTCTCAATTCCCACGTGGAGTACTTTGCCCTCTCAATTCCCCGAGCATGTTTGCTATGGGTCACGTGTTAATCATGTTTCATCTTCATGTCTTCTCATTTGTGCTCCTTGAGAATGTCTAGTTCTGATTCATTTTGGTGCCTTCTAATTACCTGACACACAAATACGACGCACAAAACCGCTAATTCCCCTAAAAGATATCCTACTATTCAAATGACCTGTAACCCCAACCTGCATTTGAAAAGCACCATCGCACACATTGTTTCTCATTGTCAGACCGTTGTCAGAAAAGAGAATCGTGGGGCTAGGGCCTATGTGCCAATCCTGTGGTCACATTTGCCACATCGGCCGCTTCGGCCAACGCATTGTAACCGGGGGGTGGGGAGCCCGAGAGCCGCCCCTGCCCCGGGGTCTAGCGGACGATGACTCGTGGACGACCACAGTTCTCCCAAAGCCTCAGTGAACCGAGATCCCAAGCGAAAGCTGTATGAGGATGGCGCTCTTCCCCGCACACGTTCAGACAACACCGAGACATCCAGTTCGTTAACCATAGAGTACCGCGGGCGGGCAGAGGGGCCAGAAGTCAGGGCCGCTCCGTCCCCGTTTCCGGCAGCATCTCACTGCTCCGGGAGCGGCTGTAGCAGCGTACGCAGTTTCCATGGGGACTGAAGATGGCGCCGCGAGGTGAGGTTCCGGAGGTGTGTGAGTCGCTTCCTGATGCCCTTAGTCCCCTTCTCCCTTCTCTCCCAGAGCTCGACCCAACTCCTCCATTCTCGGGTGTTACGGACATCGCTCCTCACCTGTCCAAAGGGGAGTTTCGAAGCCCCACCCACCCTTAGTGCCTGAAGGTCTCGAGGTGAGGGTCTTCAAATACCCACATCCTTTGCTGGGCCTTTTCAGGGCCGGCTCAGTGACGAATTTGCTTGCTGTGTGACCTCGAAGAAGTCAGTGCTGGTCTCTGCGCCCCAATTTCTCCTCCCACATAGTGACGGGGTTAGGTCTTAGAGGGGCCTCGACTTTCACCCCGAAGCCGAAAGAGTCGAGTTTGAGAGGAAAGAACGGGAATGAATTGAAGCGCCCTCCCCATCCTATATTCGCACACCCAGCCGTTATTATTAGCCACCAGAAGTGCCCCAAATGGCCGTTCCCACTGGCTGCGACCTCAAGTTTTCTCCAAGTTAGACACAGACCACCCAAAGAGATTGAGCTGCCCTCCCGCCCATCCCTCTTCTCTGTGCCCATCTTTCCAGGTAAACGGTTGTCCTCCACCCCCCTGGAAATCCTGTTCTTTCTGAATGGGTGGTATTATGCTACCTATTTCCTGCTGGAGCTCTTCATATTTCTGTATAAAGGTAAGGTGTGGGGCTTGACTACCCTTGTCCGCAAATCCCTTCCCCACTTCAGCCCACTTTTCTGTAGCTCCTCTTCACTGGAAAGTGGTGAATGGCTTCCTGTGGAGTGATTCAGTAGGACGCCTCTCAGCAAGAATTGCTTGAGTTTGGGAAATGTGGGCTGCTCCATTCTGACTCTCTCCTGCACACTTCTCTTTGTGAACTTCTCTTTGAGCCCATTGGTGACTCTCAGGACCTGTGGGTCAGGTACATCAGCAGCCTGTGTACCCAGGTTCACCTGATTATGTTGGAGAGTGGAGTCCTCCAGACAGGCTTTTGGAGTTGCGAGTAAAACCCCATAATAATGAGCCCACCCCTAAGAGTCATAGTCACACTGAGTTAACACATTCTGCAGCAGGTTAACAGATCCTGCCTACCTCTCACTAACTGGCTCATGGAAAGCTGATAAGACTCTTGCCCTCTTTATTCCCAAGTGTGTGGGAGTTCTTATGGATGCTGTCATCTGTTGTTTGCCAACTCTGGCTTTTGTATTGGCAGGTCTCCTGCTACCGTACCCAACAGCCAATCTGGTACTCGATGTGGTGATGCTCCTCCTTTACCTTGGAATTGAAGTGATTCGACTGTTTTTTGGTGAGTGTTGTCCAGAGAATATTTCCATTCCTTATGAGATGAGCTGGTATCTGTAACTTGATTAACAAAAAGTACATAACCTTGGCTTACAATACGAGATCAGATCTGGTGGCATATCCCATTACTACTTTCTGAAGTTTCAAACTGCTATATATTTTGGGTCAATTTACCTGTCTGTTGCTCTGTAGAGCTAGATGTGGGCAGTAGTATGGGATATTGGGCCCTGGCCAGTTGGCTCAGTGGTAGAGCATCGGCCTGGTGTGCAGGGGACCCGGGTTTGATTCCCGGCCAGGGCACATAGGAGAAGCGCCCATTTGCTTCTCCACCCCTCCCCCTCCTTCCTCTCTGTCTCTCTCTTCCCCTCCCGCAGCCAAGGCTCCATTGGAGCAAAGATGGCCCGGGCGCTGGGGATGGCTCCTTGGCCTCTGCCCCAGGTGCTAGAGTGGCTCTGGTCGAGGCAGAGCAACGCCCAGGAGGGGCAGAGCACCGCCCCCTGGTGGGCAGAGCATCGCCCCTGGTGGGCGTGCCGGGTGGATCCCGGTCGGGCGCATGCGGGAGTCTGTCTGACTGTCTCTCCCCATTTCCAGCTTCAGAAAAATACAAAAAAAAAAAAAAAAAGATATTGGATGATTCCTTCCGAGTTGCCTACCGCCTGTGGAAGTGCTTGGTTCCTCTCACTGATTTGCTTGGGAGAATCAGCTCAGCTGTACTCCATGTCCAGGACAATATGTGCCTGCACAGATCAGCTCCAGGTTCCCTTCCACTTCTCTGAACAACACTTTCTTTAGGACAGGCTTTATATCCTCAGAAATACAGAGCAAATTTCTTACAAGTAAGAATATCTCATCTTTGAAAGTGTTAAATCACAAACTGGGAAAAAAATACTTGCAATACATATAACAAACGGTAAAGCAGGCTCACATAAATTACTAAGGAAAAGACAACCTAATTTTAAAAATTGGCAGTTCACATAAGAATAATTACAGAGAACCAATAAACATGACAGAATGCCCAAACTCACTAATAAAAAAGTAAGTTGAAACAACAAGAGAACATTTTTGCCCGTCAGATTGAAAATACTCCCAATAGTATGAGAGGAGGTGTGAGGAACAGGTCTCTAGCCTCACACTCTTGTGGGTATTTATATTCTCAGACTCTTTGGGAATATAAATTCGTATGTTCTTTTTGCTAATCGTTTTACCATGTAAAATTGGTATTCTTAGATCTACAACTGGTTGAAAAAACCCACTTCCACAGGTATGTAGAGATGTCTACGTGAGAATGTTTGTTGCTACATATTTTGTAACGTCAAAACTAGAGACACCTCAACATCTATTGATACAGGGTTAAATTATGGTGTTAGTTCAATGAAATCATTCATAACCATTAAAAAAGAATTAGGGCCCTGGCCAGTTGGCTCAGTGGTAGAGCGTCGGCCTGGTGTGCAGGAGTCCCGGGTTCGATTCCCGGCCAGGGCACACAGGAGAAGCGCCCATCTGCTTCTCCACCCCTCCCCTCTCCTTCCTCTCTGTCTCTCTCTTCCCCTCCTGCAACCAGGGCTCCATTGGAGCAAGGTTGGCCCCGGGCGCCGAGGATGGCTCTGTGGCCTCTGCCTCAGGCACTAGAATGGCTCTGGATGCAACAGAGCAACACCCCAGATGGGCAGAGCATCGCCCCCTGGTGGGCATGCCGGGTGGATCCCAGTCGGGCGCATGCGGGAGTCTATCTGACTGCCTCCCCGTTTCCAACTTCAGAAAAATATAAAAAAAAAAAAAAAAAAAAAAAAAAAAGGGTAGACTGACCTGTGGTGACGCAGTGGATAAAGCATCTACCTGGAACACTGAGGTTGCCAGTTTGAAACCCTGGGCTTGCCTGGTCAAGGCACATATGGGAGTTGGTATTTTTTGCTCCTCCCCTCTTTCTCTCTCTCTGTCTCTCTCTCTAAAATGAATTTTAAAAAATAAAAAAAGAATAAGGTAGTTAAGTGTGGAGAGATGTCTAACATATTAAATGGGGAAAAGTTGCAAAACAGTATTAGAGTATGATCCCATTTTTATAATAATAAATAGTAATATCTAAGTATACAAACTCACAAATCGGAAACAGTATACATCTAATAATAGCTTTCTCCAGAGAGTAAGCATGGGTCTTTCAGTTTCTATATTTTCTCTATATTAGTTGAAAAGCTTTCAATGATAATATTGTTTATATAATTAAAAAAAAAAATTGTCGCCCCCCCCCCCCCCCCCCCCCCCCCCAGTCAAGATCCCAGCCTCCCTTGAATGGGAGCAGATAGGAAGCGGGACCTCTGGAGTGAATGGCTCTAATCCTGAACTTCTCCAGAGCCTGTCATTTTTAGCACAGTGGCACCCCACTTAGAAATCTGCACATCCCCGCTCAGGTTCATTTTCTCTGCCTTGTCCGTCCATCACATCCCACCCACCTTTCCTCTGAGGCCAGGGTGAGCAGGCCACTTGGAGGTGACTCTGTGATCTGTGTCTGACAGGTACAAAGGGCAACCTCTGCCAACGAAAGCTGCCACTTGCTATCAGTGTGGCTTTGACTTTCCCCTCTGCCGTGCTGGCCTCCTATTACCTGCTGCTGCAGACCTACGTGCTCCGTCTGGAAGCCATCATGAACAGCATCTTGCTCTTCTTCTGTGGCTCTGAGCTGCTGCTTGAGGTGCTCACCCTGGCCACTTTCTCCAGGTACTGCAGCTGAGGGACCGTGTGCCTCCCTCTTCTTTCAGGAGGGATCCCTTGTTCTTCGGAAGTCTGGGGGTCTGGTAGACTGTTAAGGGGGAGAGGGGTGTCTGTGGGACCGCCTTTCCCATTTGGGGTAGACAGTTACCCACCCAGGAAAGATATTCTTGTTCTTTGGGGCCAGGAGGCTTGAGATATAGAATAGTTCAGGCCAGTCGCTCTTGTTCACTGGTCTTTTAACATTTTCTTTCTTTCTTTCTGCCACCAGTATGGACAAGATTTGAAGTACAAAACTTGCAGCCAGCAGCCCTTGGGCTGAGAGCACACATCCTTCTGGTCCTTTAGCCACACCAGTGAGAAATGGTGGGTCAGGTGGGCCTGGGGAAAGTTGCAGCTTTTCCTCAGCACAGACATTTGGGCAGCAAACCGAGCATAAGGCCCCTGGGCACCACGTTCTAAACGGGACCATCAGCCTACGCTCCAGTATAGTGAGGGGTGTGGCTGTCCCCCCATCCCGGGCCATTTTCAGAACCAATTTCCTGCTGACCTCAAGTTCTCCTCTATGATCATTGTGGCCAGAGCACCTTGTGTGAATTGTAGGCTCCTCGGGCTTCCAGCAGGACCTGAACCACACTCACTGGACCGTGTAGCTGCTGGGCCACACCCGACACATCCAAACACAGAGAGCCTCAGGATGGTGTGCTCCAAGTGATGCAAAAGCCTCTTACCTTCTTCTTCAGAGACTGAGCACCAGAACTTTTTTGGTAGCTCATAGTGTTATTTTCCTATTCATATCATGAAACAAACATTATTTTATAATAAATATATATTTTCTGTTGTGCAGCTTTTTCCTTATGGCACCTGTCCCTAGAAATTCACACAGAGGCTGTGCTTAGTGATCCAGTGCGGACCCAAAGACCGCGATGAGGTGTGCCGTTGATGGTCTTCCCCGGCTCCAGCTCGAATTAATTCCTGAAGGCACTGCCAGCTTCGGTCTTCAGGTTGTCACCCTGCAGGACTGCTTATATCCCTGATCTCTGCCCCACAGCTAGCGTCCTGTCTCATTCCTCTTACCGATAACTGTCAGCTCCTTCCTAGACGGAGGCATGAGTAATTGGAAGAAGCATATTCTAAATAAGTATTTTTTTGTTACTTATTTTAAAATTTTGAATAACATGAAAGGAACACATACTTTTTTTTAAGCTGGAGAAATACTGCCCTAGGTGAGTATATCATTCCCTTCTCTAAGGAATCATCTTTAAAACTTCCTCATCTTGCTTGGTAGGGGACGTTTTTATTCCTTAAGCCCCAAGAAGCCACCAGGAGCCACGACAGAATCCACTATTTTAGGAAACCTTGAGTCAAGGGCCCTTCTGTCAGATGAATCCTAGAGTATCTGCACTTGCGCAAAGTAAAAAGTAATTGGCTTTTAAGCTTAAGTTTTTACCTTTATTTCCTCTGTGCAGGCTCATTCTCATCCTGGGATGTTCTCCACTGTCCAGTGCACTGGTACTTTTTCTTGTTTTCTGATCCTCTGTGCCCTTGCCTCTCAACTGCCTCTGGGGTCTGTCCAAAAACCGTAGTACACAGACTAACAGGAATATCGTGATATTTCCGTCACAAACCCCACTAGTGCTGATTGTCGGTTGCTTCTTGCACTGCTTCTTTAGCCCTGCTTTGAGGAAGCTGCTGGCATTAAACTGGAGAACAACCCATTCTCCATGGCCTTCCTGTTTATTTAGAGGTTCAGTGGTTAAGGTCATCCTCCCAGAAACACAGATAAATGAATGGAAGTCTCAGTTGGAAGTTTAGATGGCTTATAATTTCAAGGGACTTTAGAGATAAAAAATTTTTTATGTTTATTTTGTTGATTTTAGAGAGAGGGAGGAGAGAGGAATATCGATCTGTGCGTGCACGTGCTCTGCCCAGTGGAAGAACCAGCAGCCTCCGTGCTTTGGGATAGTGCTCTAACCAACCGAGCTATCTGGCCAGGGCTAGAGTTCCATTTTAACCTACTCTGCCACTTTGCAGGCTTAGAGGTGAGGAAGTAACATAGCCAAGCATCATACAACTGGTTACTAACAGCTGGAACTAGAAACCTCGTCTTAGTTTCAGTGTGGATTAAGTACATTTCATTTCTCAACAGGTACACTTGAGGATGAGACTGAATAGTTCAAAATAGGATTAGAACAAGAAGTCCCCTCATTTACCTCACGATTGTCTGGAAGTTTAGTGCATTGTTGTTGCCCATGGATAGCTCCATAATGTTCATTCTTCCTGATACTTGTTGGAGCCACCTGTGTGAATGCAGTTAGTCACACCAGGATAGAACACCATATGACAGAAACTGAGGCAGCAGAGGACAAGAATCAGTGCCACTAGTCTTTCCAGGTTAAGGTGGTCAAAGGCTGGACTTGCGGGGTGCCATGGGAAGCCACTTCGTCGCCCATGCAGACCTGCCAGTCTGCACCAGCATTCTGGCAGTGGAGAGGACTGAGAATGGAGCAGGCCCTGTCTCGGGAGCTGGCAGACGCATGCTTGGATATTCACACTCAAGGCCAGAATTGTCAAGTGACCGCATGGCCATCTCTAGGGGCTGAGGTCCGACCCCGTTCAGGAAGCACTTAGAACAGATTCAAGTTTCTGGCTCTATGGCAGCAACTTGTAGGAGACTAATGTTCATCAGTGCCTGGCAGACTGTATTTAATCCACACGATCCTAAGGCAGAAGGAAATCGAGTCAGATGTTAACTTATGTCCAAAGGCATTCAGCTTAAGTAGTAAGAATTAGGATTTGAACCTGGAGAGGTATCCCAAAGGTACTTCCTAGATGACATTGAAGATCTCTAAACTAGCAGTCTTCACACCTGAGTTTACATAAAAGTCATCTGGGGCTTACGTAGATTTCTAGACTTCGTGTAGAAGGTGGTGCAGCACAGTAACAGGCCACTGTTAGGAAGCACGGCAAACCGAGACACAGGTGACATAAGATCTTGAGTAGTTTAAATTCTGAGGCACTCCCAACTATTTTTTTCCCTTCAAGTTTCACTCTCTGGGGGGTGTTTTCAACTGCCAGCACGCCAAAAACGTCATGCTGTTCCTGAGTTAACCACCCTGATGCTGTATGAAGATTACAGACCCAATGACTTAGACACTATAATCTTCATACATTAGGGTGGTTAACTGTTCCACGGATGGACATGAAATTTTTGGTAGGACATCACTGGTCTGCAGACTGGTGGTTGAAAAACACTGCTCTAGCTCATTTCCCTTGTTTTGTTTTTTTGACAGAGGGACAAATAGGGACAGACAGGAGAGAGAGAAGCATCAGTTCTTCATTGTGGCACCTTAGTTATCCATCGATCGCTTTCCCATATGTGCCTTTATGGCGGGGGGAGGGGGCTACAGTAGAGCAAGTGACCCTTTGCTCAAGCCAGCGACCTTGGGTTCAGGCCAGCAACCATGGGGTCATGTCCATGATCCCATGCTCAAGCCGCCAGCCTCAGGGTTTTGAGCCTGGCTGGGTCCTCCGAGTCCCAGTTTGATGCTCTATCCACTGTGCCACCACCTGGTCAGGCAATTCCCCTTATTTTTAAGAAAGGTCACTTGTTTTTATAGATTTTGCCTTTACTGGTCCCAATGCACAGGATATATCTGGTCTCTGGTTCACCTTATCATATAACTGTCTTGTTCACCTGGCTTTTTAAAAAGCCAGCCTTCTGGGATCCCAGGATCACTTCTGATCTGCACTTCCTCAGTTCAGTTTACACATGTTCATTTATCTCTGGTTCTTAAAACACATCCTGTGTGGAAGGCAGAACAGCTCTTTTCCATTTTACAGACGAAGAAGAGACCAAGGCTCCGTTGCTCGTGCAGGGTCAGATCAATAGCTGGAAGTAGGCACTAGCAATCTTACCTTCCTACTCCTAATAGAGGTGTCTTCCCTTTCTGAACTTGACATCTTGTCGGGACTGTACAGGCAGGACATTTATTCTGAGAGTCAGTCTTGGTGAAAGGACGACTTGGAATTTTTCTCTAACCAGACTGCTTAGGTAGCTAAGGATTCAAGCTCAGCCTCAAGGGGCACTTCCGCAGGTGAGCACGAGAGGCCTCCTCGGGGTACCACTGGCAACCACAAACTACACACGACTCCAGCTCAGCGTCAGGTTTTGCTGCCATCCTGCAGCCTGTCAGCCCATGCCCCACACACCTCAACAAATCTATTCAATGCAGAATCCATGACACAGCTCACACCCCATTTATTATTTAAAAATACTTTGTTACAAAAGGAAAAAAATACAATGCAGTATAAAAGATTGACAGTGTCATCAAGTTTATTACACAATTTTCAACCTATCAGAAAGACAAACAAATCACCGACAACAGGGGGACAGGGCCTTGGCCTTTTGAGGGTTGGGGTTTTTTTTTCTTTCCTTTTGCTATCAGGAAATAAAACTAAAAATTGTGTCATTGAGTAAAAACAAAACAAAGTGGGGAGAAAAAAATTCTCCGGGTAAACGGCTTTTCTGGTATTCTCTATATATTTTTCTTTACACTGTCACCTTACTTGGTTTTTCCTACATTTTAAAAAGACACCCGGAGCTGCTCTTGAGGATAAGCGCATCACTTAACACTTGGCCAGTTGGGCGGGGTGCCATGTTCTGAAGTGGAGGAGGGAAGGGGATTTGGGACAGGGGAGAAAGGAGCTACACACCTGTAGCCTCTGTCCCAAGGGAATGTGCCTCTCCAACCCTGGGGGACTCCCTCAGTGACTGAGGGCTATCTCAGAAACGTGCAGGGACAAGGAAGGGTTCAGTCCAATTCAGTCTCTCCCCTTCGAGCCAGATAGGTCCCCAATGACCCTGTATCTCACATGCCACGTCTCTTCTCGTGTCGATGTCATGTGCCCTGTAGATGCATACACAAATAGCATCCACTGCCCCACGGGCACTGCAGGACCTGTTGCTGCTGCTTCCCTCAGCAACAAGAACACCACAATTTAGATGTTACAGGAAAAGCAATTCCATATGCCTGTGTGAAAAATGGCCCCTAGAGCGGTGGTCCTTAGAATGCTGAGCGCATTCAAGTCAGGCTCCACTTCTTCCCTGCTCCTTATCAGAGGCAGGAAGTACCTCCAGGCAGAGCAAGGACAGCTATTAAGTCAAGAGTCAAAAGGTGGAAAGACGTCAAATTTGTGACCTTTACCTGTCTCCGAGTGCCCGTTATCCCACAATAAGTAAAACTAGTACCTGGGGAACGCAAGCCCGTGCTTACATCAAACCTGAAAACAGAAAAGCCTATGGGAGTAGGTTGTATCCTGCCACACTTGCGCCTCCCCCACTCCTGGTACTTCACAAGGGTTCTTCAGTGCTGAGGTCCGATGTCCCCACCCTCCCAATGGCAGTACCTTCCTCTAAAACAAGGAAGCAGCACTCTTGGGGGAAGGGCTCCACTGTGACATGGCAAAGCCCTGGGGGAAGGGAACACCTAGTAGAGCTGTTTATTCCAAGCTGCAACCAAGCAGAAGCAGCAGAGGGTAGCGACTGGCTCTGCAGGGCTCCCCAACAGAAAGCAGCCTCGTAGGCCGCCTCTGCTTAGGGCGGGCGAGTCCACTGAGGCTGGGCAGCCGGAGCTGTGAGGACTCAGCCCTCTGGGAGGTCAGGGAAACAAACCGTCAATATGTAAGAGGGAAAAGCAAGAATAAAAGAAGCTTTTCTTAAGGAAATTTCTGTCCTCATGGTCCCTCCTCAAAGGGCTGGGAAGGTGAAGGAGTTAAAGTGGTATGTTAGCAAGGGTCTGGACCCTCGTGGCCCCATCAGATTGAGTGCCGAGGACAGGGCCCTGGGCATATTTGGCACACCCAGTCACTCTCCTAGATCCCACACGAAGGGTTCAGTTTCTTTGAGAAGGAAGACTTCCCATCAACCTCACCACTGAACTGCTCCTGGAGAATCAGAAACTCTTGTTTCCTTGAACAAAGCACCATTCTCTATGGAGACCAGGGGCCTGGACATCTTTTCTTCCTGTCAGCCTTCCCTCCCAAGCACACCGAGTCTTTAGGCTCTCTCCCTGGCAAACGGGGGTGGGGCTGGGAGGGCTGCAGGCACTCTCCAGTCCTGTAGGCAGAGGGTGTCCCTGGGTGTCTGGAGGGCAGGGGTCTGGAGGGAGGGGGGGGTGGGGCCTTCGTCCTTTAGTCCTGGTCAAGGTGAGGAGATGCAAGTCCATTAAACACACGTGCTTCCAACCAGACCCCTGCAACAAGAACATCAGAAGAGAGCACGAATTAAGGTTACTTTCTGACTCACACGGACTGAAATGAATTACATGGCATTCTCTAAAGTTACAACATATGAGGTAGGGGATACAGACGGAATACAAGCCTGGGAAAGTAAAAGCAAGCAAGCAGGACTGCCTGGGAGTATCTGGCACTGTGAGAAGTGAGGGACTGGCTGGAGAAGCTACAGAAGAGAGAAAAGCAGTGACAGCTTACTTTAAGTTTGGGGGTGGGGGGCTGGTTGATTGTCTCAGTGGACAGAGCATCAGCCCAGTGTACAGACATCCCGGGTTTGACCACTGGTCAGGGCACACACAAGAAGCGACCATCTGCTCCTCTATTCCCCTCCCTTTCCCCTTCTCTATTCCCCTCTCAAAGCCAGTGTCTCGACTGGTTTGAGCATCAACCCTGGGCGCTGAGTACAGTTTGGCTGATCTGAGCATCAGCCCCAGATGGGGGTTGCCTGGTGGATCCCAGCTGGGGTACATGTGGGGAATTTGTCCATCTCCCCTCCTTTCACTTGGAAAAAACCCAACATTGTGGGGAAAACAGACCATGAAATGAGGTATCAAAGCAGCTGGACTAAAAGACTTGGGCTAGAAAAATATGGAAACTACAACATTTCAAGAAAAGTTGTTAGAACACACTAAGTTTAAATAGTAGTTCAGATAATCTATTTTGAGCAGGTCATAGCTTACCTTGAGGGAAGGGGAAACAATCTGGAAATGGGAGGTGTGATGGTGAGAAAACACATGTGTACATAACCAAATCCATTAACCCGCAAACACCCAAGAGGCCCTGGCGAGGAGGACGTACGTACACAGTAAACTCCTAAATATTTTTCTTTTCCTTCTTTTTTTTAACTTAGAAATTAAATTTAAAGGGGTGACATTGATCAATAAGAATACAAAGGTTTCAGGTGAACATCTCTATAGCATCTGAACTGTTGATTGTGCTGTGTTCATCACTCAAACTAAACTTTTTCTTCTTTTAAAGAGGCCCTCATTAAAACACAATTCAAACATGAGTACATGTGTGTGCAAGTCACATACACGCACATAAAGTCAGAGATGTTCTAAGTTGTACTAAAACTCAGTAAACTTTTTAAGTCTTTCCCCAGATGACAACTGTGGGTGAGGGACCAAGAGCACACTATCTCCAAGCAGCAGTGGTCTGGCCAGGCCAGACAGGAAAGTAGGGCACGGAAGTAAAAGAAAAGAACCAGTAGTTACCATCCAAGAAACTTAAAAAGCAGTTAAGAACTTTTATTGAATAGCAAGACATTGTTAAGCCATTTGTCACTCTTTCCCTAACTTAAGGTCCCTAGCCCACTCAGCCCTTGTTCCGATGTTGCAATACTGACCTGCGGGGAACGGCTGGGCCAGCCTGGCCACATGAAACAGAATTACTAGCTAAACGGAAAACGAGGGATTAAATAGACTTAGGATTTCTAAGAACACCCAAACTGGCAACAAAGCCCACACCACATGCTCACCTTTTATGTATGCACGGCTGTACATTTAAGGAGCTACCCAAGAAAACCAACACCCACAAACCATGTGATCCTTCTCCACTCTGAAGTGCCACTGTTCCGGCACAGCAGCCTCAGAATCAGTGGTGGCCTCTACCTTCCGGCTCCTCTAAACACCCATGGGGGTAGGCTTCATCTCAGTTTCTATATGTAAAACGAATGCCCTCAATGCTGTCTCATGGCAGCCTCAGAATCAGTGGTGGCCTCTACCTTCTGGCTCCTCTAAACACCCATGGGGGTAGGCTTCATCTCAGTTTCTATATGGAAAACGGATGCCCTCAATGCTGTCTCGGTTCCACACCATTTGGGTTTCTGAATCTTTGCATTGGATCACAACTGAGCAGAAAGCTGTTTTCATTGGACCAGGAAGATAGGAATGAGGTGCAAATGACTGTATTTCAAGTAGGAGAAGGTCCTAAAACAATGAGACAATAGCTGAGAACTAGAAAAAGTCAAAGCAACTGATTATTTAAGAATATCCTTAAAAAAGAAAAAAACTATCCTCTGGCCCTTGCCAGTTGGCTCAGTGGATTGCATGTTGACCCAGCATATGGATGTCCTGGGTTCGATTCCCAGTCAGCACACACATGAGAAGTGACCATCTGCTTCTTTCCCCCATCCTTTCCCCCTTCTTTCTCTCTTCCCCTCGAAGCCAGTGGCTCAACTGGTTCCAACATAAGCCCTGGATGCTGAGGATAGCTCGGCTGATTCGAGCATCAGGCCCAGAAGGGGGTTGCTGGGTGGATCCTGGTTGGGGCACACGTGAGAGTCTATCTCCATTCCGCTCATTAAAACAAACAAACAAAAAAGAATATCCTCAAACTCCAAAGCATATACACATATACCCTGAAAGAGATGTACTTTAGGAACTGTCCCTACGTGAGAAGATGCAGAGGAAAACTAGTGCATCAAGAGAAAAAAAACATAGCATCCAATTCTTAAAAGAGTATGGACTCCATTTTGGTGATGATGTTTGAATGCAGACAGAAGCCAAATAAGCCCTGCTGTGGGCCAATCAGACCTGAGGCCACAGAGGTGGTGCCTATCCTGAGGGAAGATGGGTGCTGATCTGCTGCTGCCGCCCAATGCAACACACCCGTGCTCTCAGAGAACACTGTCCATGCAATACAAGTACTGTTACTGTCCAACTAAAAGGTATGTACATAGAGCCTGCAACATTGAGATAAACGAGGCCCATGCACCCTCTCCCCAACATGAAATCTCCTAAGTCACAACTTGGTAACTGCAGATGGAATTAAAATTTGCTAGGATAAGAATATGAGAAATTAACACTTTTAGGGTGTCTGATTCAGTTCTCTTGGACTAAATTATTATTTGGATAGAATAATCAACATAAGAAAAATTGGAGAATTGGAAAATCTGCCTCAGAGTTCATTTTCCTCATCTTGTCATAGGCCTGCACCAGCCAAATGGCAAAGTTTTCTGGAAACTAGTGGGTTACAGGAATTTTCCAGTTATCCAAAATGAATCATCCTCATAATGGGAGAAACGGTTCCATTTACAGGCAGAATAAATGAAGCAAAAGGACAGCTAACATCTCAGGCTTTTAGGAGCAAAGCCACCAGGAATAGTGACACGCGGTTCAGGTTCGTTAACTACTCAAGTGAAGGTGGGTCGCAAAGACTGTAATTTGAGCATTTCCTTTCCCTTCTTCATCCAGTCATCCATCTACCCATCCAAAGACACCAAACAACTCTTCTTCCTCCTCATTCTCCTTCTCAATTACCATGAGACCCACCACGCAGGAATATAACAAGGGCATTTTCATAATGCACTTGATGGAAAACCACACAAATGAGAAGAGATCCCAAAGTCACCTGGATCATGCAGTAGCCTTCAGGAACCACAAAGAGTCTGTCCCCGCCAGACTCCAGGCTACTTTTAAAGATCTCCTCTTACTTGCTTACATACTAGAAACAATCTCTGCCGGGAGCCTTCTTTCGGCTAGGATTGCCGAGCTGGGAAGGAAAACCGAGCAGAAGCCCCGGATCGAGCCCAGCCTAACTCTTCAATTACCTGACAACATGCCCCACCAACTCACCGGCTTTTGTTTTGCTTATAAACACACACACACACACACACACACACACACACACACACTTGCTTCAATAAGTTTTCTTTCTAAAACAAATACATCCTTCCACTGACGTATCCTCTACAGCTTCTAAAGCAATTAAAAATATTTTTTCCAGATCAGCTTCCTTCTGACTAAAGTATCCTGATTTTCAAAATATTTTTAAGAGATGAATTCTTACAATCACTAATGGTGCATCATGAAAACAAACAAGTAAGCAATGGTCTTACTCTCCTGTATTGGTAAATTTCCCTGATTTTTTCCTTGAAAGGTGGGTGAGGTTAATGTAGAACAATGCTGACAACATAGCTATCGCTTACTGAGGACTTACTATGACAGGTACTACCTAGGGATGATGTCACCGAATCCTCAGCAATCTAATGAATCAGCTGGGGTTTTTTGTTTGTTAATTTTTTATTGACTTTAATTTACTGTGTTTACATAGTAAATCAGCTGCTTTTATTACCTTCCTTTATAAAGTGAGGAACTGTGGAACAGAGAGTAATACGGCCGGCCGCAGGGGTGGGATTCACACCCTGGTACTGCCCGCAGACACTGTGCCCTAGCCATTATGCCTGCTGTCTCAGATGCCGGGGCAAGGCAGCCAAGAAACCAACAAAAATAGCATCATCTCAGGTCCATCTCAGGGTGAGACTCCTGACAATCAGGAAATCTGCCCTCTTGAATTTTCAGTTACCTACATAAATCAATCCACTCCCCTTATTCGCTCTAAAAAGAGAGAGAGAATCTTCACTATCAGTGACTTTTCTTTCATGAAAAGATCATCCGCCAGCCAGGAAGGGCCTCGTCCCACCTTTCTCAGTGGTGCCGGTCCCGCTCTCTATCCCGGTGTCTCTCGTGCTCTCGGTTCCTTTCTTGGAAGTAATCATCGTGCCGATCTTCATTGTGAAGCAGGTCCCGGTGCCTCCTGCTGCTCTCCCGGGACCGGCTAGGTGACCTCTCTCGGGACCGATGTCTTTTCCTATAGAAAGAGCCTTCAGCCTCGCTCAGAGGATCTATGTCATTCCCTCCCAAGTGTTGTGTTTTCGTGTCTCCTAGTATTTGTCTAGACCAGCCTTCTACTGCTCTATTACAGACCCACTGCCTCTGGATGTTAGCTTTTTGAGGATTAGTCGTTTTTGGGAAAACAGTAACAGAACTGGGATTCCAATTCAAGCATGCATGGCTCTAAAACCCATGTTCTTAGCCACATGTCTGTCTTTTTTCCTGAATAAGCCAGCCTACTGCCCCACCCAACACAGATTAGACATTACAACATGTATTACTGTCAATATCAGGTTAATTTCTTCCCCTTGAAGGCATTCAGCCAGGTCCCTCCCGGAGACCTGGGCTCCCTTCCTCCCCCTGCCGATCCTAGGAGGAGCACTGCTCAGGGCTGGAAGGCCGCGGAAGCAATCCTCAACTCACCTAGACGAGCTCCCACTGGCACCCACACTGTAAGACTTGGCTTCAATGCCATGAAGACAGTCCTTAAGAGAGGAGATGAGGACTCGGCAACGCTCATCGTTGGCGACCCGGGACTGTTTGATAACAGCAATGGCTGTGAGCAGCGTCTCAATCGCGTCGCTGTAATCCCCTGATGGGATGGATGGGAAAGGCCAAGGATGAGCAGAGGCAGTAACTGGACCAAAAGGATAACTCAGGAGGACACAAACCGAGGGTAACTAGCTGTCCCACAGAACCACAGTGAAACAGTCAAGGCAGAAGTGACAAGTATAAAACTGGATGGCACCTCTATTCCAATGGTCTGGAATCACAGATGTTCTAAGATATTGTTAGTGGAGGTATAAACTGGTGTGTCACTGTCTGAGGGCTGTTCAACAGCATCCATTAAAATAAACAATGTGCATCCTGGCCGGGTAACTCAATTGGTTAGAGCATCATCCCAATACGCCAAGGTTGCGGGTTCGATCCCTGGTCAGGTCACATACAAGAATCAACCAATGAATGAATGCATCGATAAGTGGAACAACAAATCAATGTTTCTCTTTCTCTCTCCCTTCCTCTCTCTCTAAATATCAATAAATAAATTAAAAAAGAAAAAAGAAATTAAATAGTGCATTTACTTTTGACCCAGGAATTTAAAAAATTTTCTACTTCTATTCACAACTACTTAAGTTTAACCATGTTTGTTTCAGCAATGTTTGTTGTATTAAAGAATTGGAAACAATCTTAAATTCTTCCAGTAGAGTCTGGCTATATAATTATAGAACAGTGGTTCTACAGAACACTACATGGTTGTAAAGCACAAGGTTAAGCTGTATGTAAACAAGGGAATCTATGTAAAGCACTTGGCACAGTGCGAGGCACACAGCAAGGACTCAATAAATGGTAGGTATTATTTACACATGATATATGTCTAGAACATATTAGTTCAAAAAGTTACAAAATATTATTTCATTATTGTAAAAACAATCAAAATTATATGTTTCTATATACACAGAAAAAAAAACCTGGAGGAGACACATGAAATTGTAAAAGGTGGATTTGTAAGTGGTCCTTGAGTAGAGAACTTTATTAACACTGCATAATTTTGACTATATTATTTTAAATCTATAATCAGGTGTGTGCATACATATATGTAAAATATATCTAAAACATGCATGCAGCATATACACATGTATACATATACATATGTATATTTAAAATTTTCATTTATTTTACCATGCTGCCATCAAGAATTAGCCCCTTCATTCTCCAGCTCTGAGCAATACCCAGCAGGGATAGTGGTCGCAGGGTGGGTACTTACACAAAGCTTTTCCAAGCTAAGTTAGGAGCATTAAGGGAAAGCATGAAACCAGACAAGGGTTCAGTGATTGTGGACTGGCAGCTTCCACTGTCCAGGCAATAAGAATAAAACAGAAACTGTGGAGGAGTTCAGGACACCAGCTCTGCCAGGGGAGGAAATTTTTTGCCTATTTTCTAAGCATCCAATAAATATTTGTTGTTTGAATGACTAGAATGAGAACAACAAAAATGGAGGGCAACAGAGATTGGGTCTTTGATCATTTCGGTGTGAAGAAATTGGTGAAAAGCAATGATTATTTTCATTATAGTCTTCTGTATATTTGGCTTGCTTCAATGAGCACAGATTACTTTTTAATTTAAAAAGGTTTATTCAGATGCCAATGAAGAGTTTCTGGATGAAAAAAAAAAGAATATATACACTTCCAGTCTGTAACCTACTCTGTGGGTCCATATTTTGCAGCCAACCTGAGAAATTTCAGAAAACTCAGGGTAATATTTAGGGTTAACTTGGAGATCTGACAGTTTACATTTACATTCATGTGGGAAACTCACAGGAAGTAAGTGAATATGATTAATGTCATCAAGTGAAACTTGGACCAGAACTCTGAAACTTCCTATACCTTCTTCTCTTAGAAGCTGAAGATTCTGTGCCTGGGGCTCTCAGTCATGACTTCTGATTCTGCCTACTTAAAACTAACAGCAGGGCAAAGTCAGCTATAAAAGCATCGACTGCCATATTATGACACTCAACAGACTCGCCTCTTTCTAGGGTAGGCTACATGGAGGCCACCAGCTCTCTCTAGACACCCCGATGGAATCAGATTCCATATCAAACCATGATCTCCTAACAACCCAGTGTCTACACTGGGCACTGGATTCACCCCATAAGACACTAGATCCACTGAGGTCAAGATCTCCATGTGGCAGGAATTTTATTCTAGAACAAACACCACAACGAAATGATTTTATTTATATACTAGGGATTAGATTGGTTTTCATGGGGCAGGTCTAGACATGAGCCACTAGAGTCCCAAAAGCCAAAACATTAGGTTACATATTGCTTTTCAATACTTGCCACTCTTGAGGATCTAACTGTGCTCCAACTTTATCTTGTTGAATTTCTTGACAACGGAAATGGCAAAGCATGGAAAAATGAAAAACCAATGGAAAGACTAAAGGCCAAGAGAAGGCAGCAAAGGTTAAGGGTGAGGTACCTGCACTGGCTCCAGATACCGCTTTGGAAATGGCACTGCTGGAAATTGCTCTGTTTCGCTTCATGATCTCTTCAAATTCTGCTTCACTCACCGTAGAGGGCGGAGGGCCCGAATCTCGGCTGCACAGAAATAATACCACTCCTGACCGCCACGCTCCTCATTATCTTTACTATGTGCTACACCATGTTACTTAATTATGTTCTCCTGTATTTCTTAAATGGTTCTCCGCCTGTTCAAACCTTCTGTGTGTTCATGTTCTCTTCAAGTACAGGATTTATGTCATATGCTTTTGTAATTTTGACATGACCCAACAACAGCGCTAGACATTCACAGTCTCCCTGACAGCACTAATGGTACTCATTTTATTCAAGCCCCTTAAAAAGAGATATGAAAGACCTGGTTTGGGTCAAGAAGTTAAGTTGCAAACGAAACACTAAATGAAATCATTATCTAACAGATAAGTATTTCCCAAGACTCAACACTATGACAACAGTTTCCACAAGGGAAAACACAAGAATTCAGCGCTCAGTTTCTTCCTCCAGGAAAATATGCTTCCCCGTCTACCCTACTACACTGGCTCAGAGCGAAATAAACAAGGTAGTCCTTACCTGCCATGGTGGTTATAGGGGGCTGAGGCCTTCATGTATGTATCTGGTGGAGGCCCCACTGTAGCATTTGGTGGGGGGAAGAAGGCTGGATTGAGGTGAAGGGCAGGTGGAATGGCCCCAGGGGGTGGTACAGCCAGATGAGGAGGTAATCGAGGAGGAGGGGGCATAAGATGCTGGTAGTGGATGCCAGGAGGAGGAGGAGGGACCCCAAAGCTTGAGGAGAGAGGTGGGGGGGGTGGAATTGGAGGTGGGGGCAGGCCCATCAGGGGAAGGGCTGAAGGAGGGCGGTTGAAGTAGGGTAGCACGCTGGGGGGCTTATCCACTCGGGAAGATGAGGGTACAAGGTTCTCGGAGGGTGTGGCCCGTCCATCAGCAGAATCACTGGACTCTCGGGAGTGAGCCCGTGGAGGTATTCCTAGGAAGCAAAAAAAACAACTGTTACTACCCAGGTTTTAGGCACACCCACTGGAGCAGTTCATCCTTCAGCAAGTCATCTGGTACCACACTGAGGACGTTAACAGGCAGCTAAAAAGGAAGGTAAAATCATCTACTGTCTTTCCTTTGGCCTGAGAGAAAAAGGTCAGGGGCAACTTAGTTAAGACATAAACCCAGAAAGCAATACTACCTTAAATTCTATATGTCAAAGAATGTTCTTTATCCAGAACTCTCAGTGAATCACTTTACTAGTCCTTAGATTTGTTTTATATTTTTAAGTGCAGAAGGATCCCAATAACCCATGAGAAAATGACAGTGTTGAAGTATGTATGTAACTCTTCAGTTGGATTCAATCGGATTTGAAATCCCATGTCCCCTGATAAAAGAGCCGAGGGCTTCTCTCCTAAGACTGGAACTAGGTGACCTTCTCTATCCTGCTGTACACCTGGAATGTTCTCTTTGCTGAGGCACTGTGACTAGGGAATCTGGGAGGAGAGAGGGAAGGGCCTGGGATGTATGACAGCTCCTCCACCCATATATAAACCCATGATGGAAAAGAGGCACATAACAGAGTAGAAAGATTAGAGATTGAGAGGAAAAAAAAGAAAGTGGAAGATAAGTCAAGAGATGTGCCCACACAATGAGCAGATGGCACACAGCTGACAGCAGGGACTCCCGGCAAAAACTTGGTACAAAACATGCCTCAAATCAGGGAACTCCCACTACATTTCAATGGCCCAAATGTTCTCAACAGGGCAGCATACCAGAACACCATCACAGCACACTAGTATGGTCTTGCACACAACAGGGGCTCAAAACAAGTTTGTATACAGCCAGAAACATGACTCGAACACTGTCAGCCACTGGGTTAAATTTGTTCCCTCTCCCCAGTAGTCTACTCTAAACATGATTAACGTGGAATCCAACAGAAGGAAACGATCACATGGCCTTGGGAGTCTTGGAAGTATATTGCTTACAAAAATTAGGGGATATTTCAAAATGAAGCAATAAAATATCGCCTAATTTTTGTGAGCAGTGTAGAATGATGCTGCCTGAACAGGCAGGCCGTGGTGCAGTAGATAGCATGTAAGCCTGGGATGCTGAGGACTCAGGTTCGAAACCCTAAGGTCACCAGTTTGAGCCCTCCAGTCAAGGCACCTATGAGAGTAATCAATGAACTAAGGCACCACATCTATGAGTTGATGCTTCTCATTTCCCTTCCTGTCTGTCTGTCCCTCTCTTGCTTGCTTAAAAAAAAAAAAAAAAAAAAAAAAAAAAGATGCCATTAGCAAACAAGTGTGGAGAGAAAGAGTGCTCCTTAAACTAAAACTTGTTAGTAAACCCCAACTCCTGATTAAAGCATAAGGTAGAAGTATCACCCTGGTAACCACTATGGTTTCTATACTGAAGTGTATCACCAATGCTATCACAGCACTGTCTCACTTTTCACATCTCAAACACTTGACAATTTGCTTCTTCTCCAAGTTCTCTCAAACGGAAGAAAGTGGAATTAGTGAGTGTTATCCTTTTTTTAATTGCTTTTATTCTTTTTCTTTTTTTTTAGATTTTATTTATTCATTTTAGAGAGAGGAGACAGAGAGAGAGAGAGAAGGGGGGAGGAGCAGAAAGCATCAACTCTTATATGTGCCTTGACCAGGCAAGCCTGGGGTTTCGAACCGGTGACCTCAGCGTTCCAGGTCAACACTTTACCTACTGTGCCACCACAGGTCAGGCAGTGAGTGTTATCTTTGAAAGTTAGCCTCCTTGTCTACGGCCATACCGCCCTGAACGCGCCCGATCTCGTCTGAAAGTTAGCCTCCTTCCCAGCTGTTATTTTGTCAGCAAAGTTCTGTTTTGTATCTATGGATACAAAACCCAAGAAAAACAACCATTTTTTAAGCAAATGAAGTCCACTGCTATACTTTATGAATTAACAGAGGTCAAGTCCATCAACAGGACATAGCAGAAAAACACCACTCCGTCACCACCACCAATTCAGTAAGGAAAGGCAACACCAAGAGAAAACAGCCAAGTGCAGGTAAGGACGTTACCCATGATGCAGCTGTGAAATTATGTATCTTAAGAAAGTCTAAAGAAGGCTGAATTATAGGAAGACTCTAAAACAGAGAACTTGAAAATTTAAGCTGCAAGGAAGAAAAGTGTGTGCTTTCTAACGCAGAGCCACAGGAGCTCACACCACATCCATCTAGGCTCTTATAGTTATAAGAACAAATGCTCGTATATAAGAGCAAAGTGGCCATATTTCTACCTTCAATCAATCAACAGTTTCCCAGCAGAACACCCAATCAATACAAGGCACTATTTTGAGAGGACCTTTGCCAATCCCCCAAACTTCCTGCTACAGTAAAAGTAAAGGCAGTTGGCGGTTTCAGGCAGGGCCGTGTAGGGTGGCTGCACATTGTGAGACCAGGACAATCCCAGGTCTGGTCCTCAGGTTTCACAGGTTCAGAAACTCCATTTCAACAGTTCACCTATGGGAGATTAAACCCTAGATACTGACTACCACTAACCAAACTCACAACAGTCTGAGTCATAAACCAGAATGCCAATTTATTAATTTACAGTGAGGACTATAACTGCCAAGAAGACTGGAATACTTGTGTTGGCTGGTCAGTACACTCTCTTCCCAGTAGAAAAGCCTAGCTAGGAAACCAAATCAGTTACAGAAAGAAGTAAGGTGCACTTAAGGGACACCAGTGTTGAGCTAAGGTAGTAGGATGCAGCTTTCTTTAATAATGGAAAGTACCTAGTTGCCAAGCAGACTAAAATACTCAGTTACTGAAAAGGCATCCCTGGATAATGATGGAGAAATATTGTTGAATTGTCATTCTCCAGCACTTCTTTTGGTTAACTCCGTACAGGGCACCCTTCAAATCTAGGTTTAGGACACTATTACAGCCATCTTTATATGCTTACTTACATTTTAAAGTGGCTCCTCAATGTATAGACAAGTACTCCTACAATTAAGTCTATTCACTATACACCGATTTTTAAAAATAGAAACACACAATGTACAAGGGACAGGAACTTTAAACATCACCTTTCCAGTTCAGATGAGGAAATAAGCCCAAGAGAAAAGTGACTTGGCCAAGGTCATGTGACTTCGTGGCAGACTCAAACTATAACCTGAACCTATCCGACTCCCAGCAGTGTTCTTGTACTCAAGCCTTGTTTGGGCCAACCTACTGATCATGCCACCACCCACAACCACTACCACCCTGAAATTCCTCCACGCTGTAGGCTGAGCCTACACCACAGAAAACAAATCCAGACTTCCCCCCTTCATACAGATGGTCTCCACGTACCCCCTCTTGGGACTCGGACGCACTCACGTTTCCGAGCCTGTGCCTCAAATTGTGACAGGTTCTGCCTGTTGGCTGGCCTCACGTCTACTTTTTCTCCATTAAGAACTTTTCCTGGCAAGAGTTCCAACAATTTGTGGACAGAGTTTTCAGAGGCTACCACCACCTCAGCATACCTTGAGAAAGAAAAATTAAAAACGAGGAAAAAAGTGAGTGAGATCTACTACACAGAGAGGAACAAAGAAGTTCTCTTTCACTTTTGGTGAAACTGGTAAAGCAAAAGATATCTTCCTATTATTAAACACATGCACACACGTGCGCACACCCATGTTCACACACACAAAACAAAATTGTGTCAATCTATAATCTCCCTACTTCAAAATAAAGTGCAGACCGGTTATCTCAACGGTTACAAACTAAAAGGGGCTTCTCCAATCCAGACCTCACCCTTTGGACTGGCCATTTGCTCGATTCTCTGCAAATTTCAGCTCCACCACATCATAGACTCCGATGGAGCGGATAACCTGGATCAGCTGCTGGTCTGTGGTCCACTGGGGCCGGCAGGATGGAAAAGGAAGACATGTCAGGAGCTACCCCGCCCCTCCAACCCAGAATGTCCCAAACCCTTCCCCCGAACCTAGGATTCTAGTCCCAGCCGTGACCTCCCATAGGAAACCCACAAGCCCATCAATGTGTCACTTAGTGCAGGCTTTTCTTACTGTCCTCAGCCACACAGAACTCCAAAACCACCCACCTCTCCATAATCCCCATCTTTAGAGACTAAGAATATTAAAACCTATTGTAACTTTGACAGCCATTTGGGCTGGCTGGTCATCAGTTCAAACACTGATTATTAGCAGCTTTTAATTACAGATATGACAGTTCCCATTGTCGGGAACTTTCCCCTCAGTATATACACTTCCTATTTTAGAAAACACCCCCCTACCAGCCCCAAAACATGTCACACAATAACTTGCAGAACAACAATCACCACCTACCCCAAGTGTACTAGAGCTATCAAGGTCTTTGATCCCTGTCACCCATCATTATCACAGGACCATCTAATGACCACCAAGAGTTCAAGGTATTCACTCTGAAATCTCATCCCACAGATGACCCTGCTAGACATAAAGCCCCAGGGTCAGGGGTGGTAACAAGATGGCAGAAAAAGCAACTACCCACTCAATCATTGCTTTCTTCGGCACCAGAACGTCCTCAGGATAGTTCTCTTTCAGAGATCAATCCAACCTGATCCCAGGAAAAAGAAATCCAACCCCATCAGAGCACAAAACAGTGCAACATCGGTTTTTGAAAATGCCATCACCTCCCAGTGCTCTCCCTCCAGCCCTCCCATAAGCCTTTTTGGTTACCCATGCTCACCCAGGAGAAGCTGCCCACATAAACGGCAGCTCGCCTATTACGCAGGCCACTGTAGGTGTACAGAATTGCAGGGGTCTTGTTATTGGGCTTGGGAGATGGCTCCTGGCGAACAGGAGGAGGTGGCTCAGTGCTGCTGCTTCTGTCATCTGAGGGCTGTGAGGTGGCTGTCAACACGTCATCATACAGGTCAATCTGATCTGTATTGTTGAACTCTGGGTCCTAAGAGATGAGGCGTCGGCAAAGGTGGGTTTGCAAACCTTTCATGTGTTCATTCTATTTCATTCTAGTTTTCTTAGAATCCATAGCCAGGTACTTTATAAAACGTACTAAACTTCCATGTCCTACTCTAGGAAACTAGGTAAGGAAAACTTCCTCATTTAAAACTATTTCCCTTAATCATGTCCATGTAGGTTTTTCTCCCAAGACCCTGTTACTAGTCTGCAACGTTTCTAGCTCCAGTCACCTGTGAGAATTAAAGGCACGTGATGATAAAATTACAATGTAAACTAAGAACGCATAGAGATGCATTTATTACTGTTATCAATGAGGTTAGCTTCTAAAGACCACATCTCAGATACACTAATGAACACTTCATTTCTATCTTATGCATTTTCAAAATCAAGAGTTACATAAAACTATTCTATTTAATAAGAAAAAGTATATTTATTCAGAAATAGAAAGCAGGGGAAAGGCATGTTAAAATGAGAAACAAAATGCAAAAAAAGGGAGATGTAGGTTTAAATTATTTGATTTACACAAATGATTTAGGGAAGCTAAAACTCATAGTACACAATCCCATTTTTCCAATATCCATCAAAGAAACATTTTAACAAATAAAAGGGAAGGTAATAATTCTGGGGGATTTTCCCTTACTAAGTTCTCAAGTGACATGGAGATCCAATATTATCACAACCCAAATAAGAGACAGCTATGAGCAATACCAGAGAAGTTTACTGATAAACAATGAAAAGTTCTCTACAATACAAGGGTCAGGAAACAGGAGACGTTCCCTTATCATAAACTATGTCACAGTGAGCGCTCACAATATAAATGTTTATTCTGGAAAATATTCAAAAGATAACTTTTGCCTGTGATATAATAGTGCATGGACTGAATATTTGTGCCCCCCCCCCCGCATATGTTGAAACTCTACTCCACAATGTGATGGTATCAGGAGGTGGGGCCTTTGGGAGGTAATTAGGATTAAATGAGGTCTTGAGGGTGAAGCTCTCATATATGAGATTAGTGCCCTTACAAGAGTTAAGTGAGACTGCTTGGTCTCCTCTGCTCTCCGTCACATGAGAACATAAGAAACTGCCAGTCTACAACCCAGAAGAGGGCCCTCACCAGACCCCAAACCTGATTTTGACCTTCTAAACTCCAGAACTACGAGAAATAAATATCCGAAGTTCAAAAGCCACCCTACTTAGTTTTGTTACAGAAGCCCGAGCTCACTAATGCTATGTACCAAAAATCCTGAAACCACAAGAACTACTATCGAGGGACCTTCATGTTTCAGATTTTGCAATGTCATTAGCTCAAGTCTTTTTCTCAGCTGAAACTCTTAACATTCAGACAATGCTAAAGATAAGATGGTGCCAATATAACAGAGACAGGGAGAAGTCAAAGTGTTTTAGGGGCACCACAGCTCATTCATGTCATTGTTGGCTTTTTAAAAGAGGAATAAAGGAAAGACCTACATTAGATAACTTGTCGAGTGCCCTGAAGAGTCATTTCCACCTCTAAAGAACTTAGGACAGGAAGCTCCAATGACCTTCTCCCCTTCAATACCATCACAAGCACTGCTCATTCCAAAGTGAAACTAGAGAGGAGAGACTCACTACAAAATTCATTCATAGACCTACATCCCATCACAAACTTTTGGAAACAATCTTTTAGTTTCTCAGCTTACCTGAAGTATAACGGAAGAACATGCATACAAACATATTACTGGATTGTTTTGCTAGTAAAGGGGAAAGGATTCTACTTCTTAAGGCCCTGGTCGGCAAACTGCAGCTGGCAATCCACATGTGGCTCTTTGGACCCTTGAGTGTGGCTCTTCCACAAAATACCACGTATGAGCGCTACCTCAATAAGCAATGTATCTACCTATACAGTTTAAGTTTAAAAATTTGGCCCCCAAAAGAAATTTCAATTGTTGTACTGTTGATATTTGGCTCTGCTGACTAATGAGTTTGCCGACCACTATTCTAAGGCATAGAAGTAATTCCAAAGGTCATGACTATTCTAAGAAACCCCACAAGGGAGGAGTTTAAAACTTGTAAAAATGTCAGAAAGAGAACGGCAAAAAGAGAAATTTTTTAGGGGCAGCTTAAAAACAAGACTAGTGGTAGCACAGTGGATCGAGTTGACCTGATATGCTGATGTCCCAGGTTCAAAACCCCAAGGTCACCAGTACGGGATCATCGACATGATTCCATGGTCACTGGCTTGAACAAGAGGTCACTGGTTTCCATCAAGACATGCATGAGGCCCTGGCTGGTTGGCTCAGCGGTAGAGCGTCGGCCTGGCGTGCGGGGGACCCAGGTTCGATTCCCAGCCAGGGCACATAGGAGAAGCGCCCATTTGCTTCTCCACCCCCGCCCCCCCTCCTTCCTCTCTGTCTCTCTCTTCCCCTCCCGCAGCCAAGGCCCCATTGGAGCAAAAGATGGCCCGGGCGCTGGGGATGGCTCCTTGGCCTCTGCCCCAGGCGCTAGAGTGGCTCTGGTCGCGGCAGAGCGACGCCCCCGGAGGGGCAGAGCATCGCCCCCTGGTGGGCAGAGCCTCGCCCCTGGTGGGCGTGTCGGGTGGATCCCGGTCGGGCGCATGCGGGAGTCTGTCTGACTGTCTCTCCCCGTTTCCAGCTTCAGAAAAATACAAAAAATAAAAATTAAAAAAAAAAAAAAAAAAAAAAGACATGCATGAGAAGCAATAAATGAATCATGAAGGCAAATAAGCAATGGAAGACTGTTCTAGGTAGGCAAACCTATAAAGATCTTGCATAAAAATGGGTGAGTGTGTAAAGAACAGAGGCTAACAGTGCAGGGTGGATAATAAATTAAATATGGTGTAAACAAAGCTAGGATTAACTTGACAAGCAGGTTGTGTGTAAAATATTTCATAGCCCTTATGTTTCAAACGAATGCAACTCTAGATAAGTCACTTATTTATTCACATACCAGCTATGGTGATTTACCCTTGAGGTTCAAGGTAGAGAAAGCGCTTGGTCCTCTCCAATGATCTAATCTTGGAGAGCACTACTTCACACCAGGTTGCTTTTTTAATTTTTTTAAATCAAGGATTTTGACATGGAACTTAAAGGGAATACGGAAAAACATCACCTTGGCTAGTCAGTGAAATCAAACTGGGATTCCTTTCATGCAGTATCTGTGATTCAGAGATGTGTGTCTCATAAAAATTACCACTGATGGCCCTGGCTGGCTAGCTTGGTTGGTTAGAGCGTCATCTGGAAACACCAAGCTTGTGGGTTCAATCCCCGGTCAGGACACAAGTGGGAAGTGAACAATGAATGCACAATTAAGTGGAACAACAAATGAATGCCCTACCCCTCTGTCTCTCTCCCTAAAATCAGTCAATAAAAAGAAAATTATCACTGATAATTGGATACCAAATTAACATGCAGACTTGGACAGCTGAGGGAGCAAATGCATCACCAGGAAGCCCCCACAGCATAAGCCTACGCAAACCATTTACTCTTTCAAGTACCTTAGAATGATAGACTCAATCCTGGAAGACCCTACTGTATGGATTACCTAAGAAACACAGAAGAATTCAGTGCAAAATGGTCACAAGATTCAAACGGTGTCTGGGAGATACAGAGCCTCTGTTCAAAGCAGCTGATGGGAACTGCTCTAATGCACAGGGCAGGCCTATTGAGGATTGTGTTGAGGTAAAATTTTATTGAAGAAACAAAGTATCAATTTGTGTTCAGATTTAAACCAGCTAATACCAATTCATTTTATTTCTTCCTTTGGTAAGACAAAAAGCAGGTAAGGGCCTGAAGTTTTTCTGATTACCAAATAAACTGATGATTTATGCAGTGATGGATTAGGTTAAGGCAAAACCTAATTCTACAAATTAAGTGAATAAAAATTTTACTTAAAGGAAAAACAAAAAAAAAGAAAAAATCAAAACAAAACAAAAAATATTTTACTTAAAAAGTATGTATTTTATACTCAATGACTATCTCACAAAGAAGTTTGTGTTTCACAGCATAGAACTGTGACTGTGTCATGAAGTTTCTTGGTTAACAAGAGAACTTGGAGAATTTTGAATTTATATAACAATTCCTCACCTGCATGCTTACCTCCAGGCCTCTTTCCCTGATATCTGAGGGGGAAAATTCTAGGATTTATTTTTCTCAAGACAACATAGTTGATAATGTTTCTTTTAATTATAAACAAAGCTAAAACTTTTGGTTTTATAATTACCATCTGCACAGTTCTCAGTCCACAGCCTCCTCCGGTCACTGAGAATTGCCCTCAACCACCAGAACATCTCTTCTGAGCACATGAATGCTTTTTCCCCCCTTTACCTCACCAGGCCCATCACAGTGCCTAGCAAACAGAAGTAACTCAATCAACACTTGTTGATGGAAGAGAACTGGGCAGACCGTGCAAAGTGCCTACCTATCTTGCACAAGGAACAGAGGCAAAACACTCAGGAGAGAGGCAACCACCTCTCAGTTGCTGTTACGGAGTTCTCCCCTGGCCAAGAGAGCAGCTGTGAGTCTCAAACTCCCTATGTAACGGAGTAAAGTAGCTCTAAAGGCCTTTACAGCACATGTAAGAGACCAGAGAGTCAGCCCCATAGGGTCCCATCTAGGAAATGCAGTTTTCCCTGGGGAGCAAAGTACACGTGACGGAATTTTTGTGCATGGGTCAGTTTGGGGTGAATCAATAACATTCTTAAAACATTCTAAAGCACTGTCTTGAGTGCCTTCAGTCTAAGCCTGCTTCTAACAATCCTAGCCAAACAAAGCTTTTATCATAGCTTTAGCAGCCTCCAAATTCCACTAAAACCAGCCTTACCAAAAATTAACTCACTGATGAGGGGGCAAAAAGTACTTCTCCCCCAACCTTTTTTTTTTTTTTTTGTGGGAGAGACAGCGAGAGTCAGAGAGAGGGACAGATAGGAACAGACAGACAGGAAGGGAGAGAGATGAGAAACATCAATTCTTTGTTGTAATTCCTTAGTTGTTCATTGATTGATTTCTCATATGTGCCTTGACCGGGGGGCTACAGCAGACCAAGTGACCCCTTGCTCGAGCCAGCGACCTTGGGCTCAAGCTGGCGACCTCGGGGTCTTGAACCTGGGTTCTCCACATCCCAGTCTGACTCTTTATCCACTGCGCCACTGCCTGGTCAGGCCCAAATTTCTACAAGACATTCAAAATCTATTCTTTCTTCAACTCGCTAAGCATCAAATATTGCCTGTTTGGTATAAATTTTTACTCGATCCCACACCCCATCTTTGACCTATTTCAGATCCATTTAAAAATCCTTTTTAACAAGAGACCAGAGGATTCAAATTGTTGAAGCCAATGACTTCTACTCTGACAAAGCAGTGACCTCTGGACAAGGCCTGTGTCTTGTCCATGACCTACAACTTATACTGCTTAAGAAATAATAAAATCTCACCTGACCTATAGTGGCGCAGTGGATAGAACGTTGACCTGAAACACTGAGGTCACTGGTTTAAAACCCCAGGCTTGCCCAGTAAGGGCACATACGAGAAGCAACCAATAAACAACTAAAGTGAAGCAACTATGATCTCACTCCCTCTGTCTCTAAAATCAATAAGTAAAATCTTAAAAAATAATGAAATAAAAAATAATAATAATGAAATCTCACTGTTAGACCAAAATGTGGCTAGACCAATAGTAGTCAAGGCCCCTGTTTTGCCCATTTTCCAAAGAAGTGCTTGTATCCACCTATAGAAGAGAGCCAACTCCACCAAGGGAGTCTTGTTGCTATCTTGTAGCTAAAAAACTAACAAACCATAGCTTGCTGAAAAGTAGTAAAAGTCTGATTCAAGGTAACATGAAAATCTCCAGAAATAAATGGTTTTTAACTAATATATTAAACCTTTCTTCTTATCCATAAATGTTTGACTTGTTTGAAATTAAAAAAAAGAAACTTTTGGCCCTGGCCGGTGGCTAAGTGGATAGAGCTTCGGCCCATATGAACATCTGAGATTCAATCCCCAGTCAAGGCACACAGGAGAAGGGACCATCTGCTTCTCTCCCTCTTTCTCTCCCACAGCCAGTGGCTTCATTGGTTCAAGCGTGTCCCTGGGCACTGAAGACAGTTAGGTTGGTCCAAGCATCAGGTGCTAAAAATAGCTTGGTACTCTCGCATCAGGCCTAGACAGGGTGCTGGTGGATCTTAGGGTGCATGCAGGAGAGGTCTCACTACCCCCCCATTCTCACTTAAAAATTTTTTTTTCATGTATTTAAGTCAATCAACAGTCACATATAGATGCATCTAGTTAACCTGTGAAGCTGTATAATGGGTACAAGGTCATTACACTATTCTAATTTTGTGTTTTAAAAGCTCCATGTTAAAAAGGCATAGTGCATTAAAGTTTTTTTTTAATGTAAACTTATGTCAAGTGGAAGAAACAGCATGTATTTCAACCTCTTCTGTTGCCTCATATTAATCAGAGTTCAAGCAGTGTACCTCCCTTCTCTGGTTTGTTTTATCCTTTCTCCAAGTCCTAATATACATCCATTAAAAGATGCCAACGGGAAAAACCCACTTACTCAAGTAGAATGGTGCTGAAAACAATCCAGGCAAGATATTATTAAGTTTTAAAGAAACTTTGGAACATTCTTGAGATACGACCCCAAGAGCTCAGAAACAAACTGTATATGAGATTCTGTTTCAAGGGAAATCCTTGTATAACGGTCCTTGACATAACAGAAAGTGAAAGGCACCAGCAAATCCAACTTAGGGCACACAGGTAGGTCTACGCTTGCTTTTTAACTGGTTTGTCCAAAACTTTTATCTCTCCCGTCATCCCCCAATTAGATTCATCTATAAAATGTATTACACGAAAATGCCTATGGACTTAAGACTGGAGTCAAGCTAATTATAGAAGATGTGAAACAATCAGAACGGCACTAAAGTTAAGTGTTAGAGTATCTTTTTACTGTGCCTTCGCAGTGCCTTATGGGCGAGGGGACTGACAACATTTTCCAGCTGCAGTTTGAAAGAATCAGGAAGAAACCGGTATTAACATTGTTCTCATAAATATTACAGCAAACATAATTCGGACTTATAAGTGGTTAGTCTTTGAAAGGACGGGCATCCAACTTTTGGCTTCCTGGGGCAGTTACATTCCACAGGTTGATTAACCGTTCCATAAACCTGATTTTTATTTGCTCTTAAATCAAAGCCTTTAAAATTAAGCGTGGAGGCTTGTATTAACATAAAGCAGAATGGTCAGAAGTCTTGAACGTCTATGCTAGAGGAACAATTTTAGACAAGACAGAGGCGTGTTCAGGCCTAGCAAATCCTCAAGGACTGGCATAACTTGGAACCACCTCAAGTATGCTGGAAGTGATTCCTCAGCTGATCCAGGAAAATCCCAGTGCTCTCCATGACCCCTCACCTGATTGAACTCCTCGTCGGCGTATATATCAATCAAGTCCACTCCTTCTGACATGGCTCCGGAGGGCAGATCGCGAGCCCGAAAAACGGACAAAGTAAGAAAGATGCCACTGCGATATCCAGAAAGAGGCAAGGGTTAGATGGCATGTGGGTCCCGGGTCGGAAGGAGGGTAATGGTTGCCAACCTTCCATCTCCAAAGACGCAGCCTGCCGGCAGCCCAGGTTCAGCCCCACCCGCTCCGCCCCGCCCCCGGCCTCGCGCCGCCCCTCGCTCTCCCAGGCCGCTCAGGCTCGCGGGGCTCGCTACCCATCACCCTCGGGCCGGAGCCGAGCTGCGCCGCGGCTGGCTGTGGCGCGGCGGCGAAGTCCAGGCCTCTGCGCCGAGGGGCCCTCGGACGGCGCTGCGAACGCCCGAGGCAAAACCCGCAGCCCCAGCATGGCCCACCTGTCTAGGCCCCAAGGCGACCCAGCCAGAGTCCCCGCGGGTCGCGGAGCTCCAGCCGCCCCCACCCAGCCCCAGTCCTTGCCCCCAGCTAGGCCCGCCCCGCTCCCTCCCCGCAGACCCGGCCCAGTGCCCTCGGCCCCCTCCCACAAAGGCCCGCGCCTCCCTCCGTCCGCCGACTCGGGCTGCCCTTAACTCAACCGACCCCCTCCCAGCCTCAGCGCAGGCCCCGAGCCCTCTTCCGGCCCAGCCGGCCCCCGGCCGCGCGCCCCCGTTACCGGGAATATGGCGGCGGAGGCGGCGAGTCCGGACTAGGCCCGAAGCGCGCGAACCGCTCTCGGCCCCCAGATCCCGCCTTCCCCCCCCTATTCAGCCACGGGCGTCATACGCACAGCCACTTCCGCCATACGCAGGGAAGTGTTTTCCGGCTCAGGACGCATCTTCCGTAAGGTCGGCATCCGGAAGTTCCCGGAAGTGGCTGGGCCGCAGGTTTCCGGTACAGGTCGGGAAAAATGGCGGTGGCTGTCATGTTCCCGGCTCTGACGCGGGTGAGGAGACTGAAAGGTCTAGGGTCCTAGGCGGACCACAGTGGAAACTGAGTCTCGTCTTCCTCTGCAGTCTTGGAGACCGCGAGGAGCATCCAAAAAGCCTGATAGTCCAGGGCAAGGGCAGACCGAAGGAGAGGTCGATCTTGCAAAATTTGGATATTCAAGTCGCTTCCCCCTTTCCTGTGTGCATGTCTTGTAGTATAGTTGAACAGTTAGTCTTCCTGCGAGACCCAGTTCAGATTTCAGCTATTGCCTCTGGGAGTTGGCCCGACCGCCCCTGGGAGCCCCAAATCTCCGTTCTTAAGTCTTTCTGTTCCAAGGTCTTCTCTAATATATCATTTCACATCGCATCATAAGGTCTTCTTTTTCATTGTAGATGTTTATCACTATGTACTTCTCTCTTAGTACTACTTTTTGCTTTCATCTAATAATGTTTTGTATGCTGTGTCTTTAGTCTCATGATAATTTCCAATTTCCCTTTTGATTTCTTTGACTCATTTGCATCATTGGTTAAGTGTGTTATTTAATTTAGCATATTTGTAAATTTTCCAATTTTCCTTTTGCTATTAATTTCTAGTTTCACCCCATTATGGTCAGAAAATATCTCATATAATTTCAGTATTCTTAGACTTGTTTTGTAACTTAACATGTGATCTGTCCTGGAGAAAGTTCTCAGCGTGCTGGAGAAGAATATTTAGTCTTGCTGCTGCTATTGGGTGGAATGTTCTGCGTATGTCTGTCTGATTAATTGGGAATGAAGTCTTGTTCTAATCCTCTATGTTTCATTATTGTTCTTCTGTCTGGAGGTTCTGTTCATTATTGGAAGTTATGAAATGAAATCTATTATCGTGTTGCTATTTCTCTCTTCAATGCTGTCAATGTTTGCTTCATATATTGAGTGCTCTGATGTTGATTGCATATATATTTATAATTTTTCTATCTTTCTGGTGAATTGACCTTTTTTATCATTATGTAGTGTACTTTGTCTTATGACAGTTTTTGACTTAAAGTCTATTTTGTCTGGTATGAGTAGGGGCTTTCTGCTGTTTTTGGTTACCATTTTCATCCTTTTACTTTCAGCCTATGTATATCCTTAGGTCTAAAGCAAGTCTTTTGAAACAGAGTATAGTTGGATCTCTTTTTTCTTTTTTTAATCCATTCAGCCACTCTGTGTATTTTGGTTGGGGACTTACATTTATATTTAAAATAATTACTGGTAGAGAAAGATTTACCGTTGCCATTTTGTTCATTGTTTTCTGTTTGTCTTGTAGCTTCTGTGTCTCTCTTTTCCTCTAGTCATCTTTTGTGTTTCATTGCTTTATTTTTTTTTTATAGAACCATACTTTGATTCCTTTCTAATTTTTTATTGTGTATCTGCTATAGGTATTTCCTTTGTGGTTATTGTGGGACTTACACAAAAATATTATAATTTATTCTAAACTGGTAACAATTTAACTTTAATCTCATACAAAATTCTATTCTTCTATTTCTTCCTACTTCATTTTATTGATGTCACAGTTCCATACGTTATATTGTGTGTTTATAAACATACTCTTAAGAAATGTTTTTGCCTTTTAACTTCTATGCCAGAATTAAAAGTGATTTATGTACCACTGTTACAGTATTGAAGTATTCTGTATTTGTTATACATTTACTTTTGCTGGTGAGCTTTATACTTTCATACGCTTTTGTTTTGCTGTCCACTGTGCTTTAGATCCTTTGGCCTTCTTGAATTTGTTTTTTTTTTTTTTTGCATTTTTCTGAAGCTGGAAACAGGGAGAGACAGTCAGACAGACTCCCGCATGCGCCCCACCGGGATCCACCCGGCACGCCCACCAGGGGGCGACGCTCTGCCCACCAGGGGGCGACGCTCTGCCCATCCTGGGCGTCGCCATGTTGCGACCAGAGCCACTCTAGCGCCTGGGGCAGAGGCCACAGAGCCATCCCCAGCGCCCGGGCCATCTTTGCTCCAATGGAGCCTTGGCTGCGGGAGGGGAAGAGAGAGACAGAGAGGAAGGCGCGGCGGAGGGGTGGAGAAGCAAATGGGTGCTTCTCCTATGTGCCCTGGCCGGGAATCGAACTCGGGTCCTCCGCACGCTAGGCCGACGCTCTACCGCTGAGCCAACCGGCCAGGGCCATCCTTCTTGAATTTGAATGTTCATTTCCCTTCCCGAATTTGCGAAGTTGTAGCCATTATTACTTCAAATGAGCTTTCTGTTCCTTCTTCTTTTCTTCTCTGGGATTCCATGATGTGTGTAGTGTTTTGCTTGTTGATGTCCCATGAGTCTCTTAAGTGTACTTTTCTTTCTTCTTTATTTTTCTTCCTTTGGGTAAGTTAAAATAACCTATATTAGAGTTCTTTCTTTCTTTTAAAAGATTTTACTTATTGAATTTGTAGAGGCAGGGGTAATAGAAAGTATTGACTTCACTTTAGTTGTTCATTGGTTGCTTGTTGTATGTGCCTTGATCAGGCAAGCCAGGGTTTTGAACCAGCGACCTCAGCATCCCAGGTCAATGCTCTATCCACTGTTCCACCTCAGGCCAGGCTACTGTTTTTTTCTTGTGATTGATGAGTCTGCTGTTTAACCCCTATAGTGAATTTTTCAATTCATTTATTGTAGCCTTCAGTTCTAAAAGTTCTTTTTGGTTCTTTTAAGTGTTTCTCTTTGTTGATACTCTCTTTTTGTACAACACTCAAGCCATTGTTTTGAGGTCATTGAACATTTTGATGACAGTTATTTTGGATTCTTTGTCATGTAATTCACATTCCTGTTTCTTTAGGGTTGATTTCTCAAGATTTGGTTTGTTTGTTTGTTTGTTTTTGATTGGACCATGTTTCCTTGTTTTATCTCATCCTGTGCACCTTTGTGTTGGGATTCATGCCTTTGAAAGAATAGCCATCTCTCATAGTCATTTTAGACTGACTGTACAAGGAAAGACTTCACCAACCAGCCCTACTGGAGATTCTGGTGGGGGTGGGGGTGGCTCTCAAGTCTTTAGTGTAGATAGATTCTCTCTGGGTTTGTGCATTCCCACCAGGGGGATTTGCTGGCTTTTTTTCAGGAGCTCATAATCTCTTCCTCCCTCTGGTGTCTGGCTACGGTACTGCAGGTTCTCTGGAGCTACCACAAGCTTCCTAGTTCTCTTGGTCTCAGTAGCCCCTAGGCTTCTAGAGTATCGCAGATTCTACTAAAACTGCAAGGTGGCCAAGACAAAAACCAGTTTCTTGAGCAGCTCCTTGGAAGGCAGGAATTTTGGATGCATGCTCCACTTTTCTTTCCCTCTCAGGGGAGAAGCTGCCAAGCTGTGTTGTCCTCTGTCTACTGTACCATGGGTCCTCTGGAGCATGGTCAAGCCATCCAGCTCTCTTCTGTTTTCAGAGTCCCCCCAGGCGGCTAGAGTATGCTGGGTCCTGTCAGTGCTCTGAGACGGTGAGACAGAAACCATTCTCCTGACACCTCCCCAGACAGCTGGAACTTTAGGCGGACATTCCAACTCTTACCTCCCCAGGGAGAAGCCAGGAGTTGGAGGTGTTCTGTGCTGAGCCAGGGATAGGGACCATGGTGAATGGCTGTGCTAGAATGCCTTTGTTCTCAGCAGCACCCAACCTGGCAGCCTTTCCTGTCAGCACTGACATTCAGAGAGGACAGAAACTGGCCGGTTGGGCAGCCCCCTGAGAAGTCTGCATGTCAGACACGTGTTTCAGGCTTCTCCTCCTCCAGGGAGAAACCGGGAGCTGAGAATCTTCTTCGGTTGCACTGGACTGAGCCAGGGGGAGGGACTGTGATGAATGATGATCATGAATTTTCCTTCCAGCTTTGACGCAGCTGCCTTTGTGCTTGCCTGGGGTTTAGGACCCTTTAACTGGTTTCTGGATTTCTCATAAAGGTGACTGGCCTGTGTGTTGTGGAGTTGGAAGTCTGCAGGCGAAGGAGAGTGTGGGGCTTCCTGTTCTGCTGACATGCTAACGTTACCTTCGCATCGCATCTTGATAGTTTTTGCCCTTCTCTAGATTGAGGGCCCTCAAAGGATTAGGGTCCATGCCATCACTGTCTGCTCAGATTTTAACACAGTCCGGTGACTACAGTATAAACCATACCAACCATACCATAAGGGAATGCAAAGGAAAGAGGAAATATTTCTGCTGAAGAATTTCCGGAAGGACAGTGGTTAAGAACCTGTTTGCAATTAGAGCTAGTTTTCAATTCCAACTACAGTTACTACAGACATGGGCAAAAGTAGGTTTACAGCTGTTCTATGGAAAGAGACATCAGGTTATGATTGTTACAATAGCTTTATTTATTTATATAGTGACGGAGACAAAGAGAGGCAGAGGGACAGACAGATAGGGGCAGACAGACAGGAAGGGAGAGAGATGAGAAGCATCAGTTCTTCATTACAGCACCTTAGTTATCCATTGATCACTTTCCTATATGTACCTTTATGGGGGGGCTACAGCAAAGCGAGTGACCCCTTGCTTAAGCCAGTGACCCTGGGCTCGAGCCATTGACCTTAGGCTTCAAGCCAGCAACCTTTGGGCTCATGCCAGTGACCATAGGGTCATGTCTATGATCCCACACTCAAGCCAGCGACCTTGCCCTCAAGCTAGTGAGCCCTCACTCAAGCCGGATGAGTCCATGCTCAAGCCAGCGACCTCGGGGTTTTGATTCTGGGTCCTCCACATCCCAGTCTGATTCTCTATCCACTGCGCCACCACCTGGTCAGGCGTACAATAGCTTTATTAACTCAAAGGAATGTTACAATGCAACTGGAAGCCTCCTTTGCCCACCCCTGTATTTAGGTGGCCTTGGTAAGTTTTTTTTAACCTCTCAAGCCTCATCTTCTTAAGCTGTAAAGTGGGATCCATATCAGAATAACTTCTTAAGGACTAAATGAGAGCAAATGCATTTAGCACCAAGTAAGTATTGAATGGATGACAGTGGTGTTATTTGATGTTGTTAAAAAATGTGGTTTATTTGTTTCAGATGCTTGCTCTGTCAAGGCACCACCTAGTGTCTCCTTTGCTCAGCATGACATCATTCAGCCGTTTCTACAGAGGTGACAGCCCGACAGATTCTCAGAAAGATATGATTGAAATCCCTCTGCCTCCATGGGAGGAGCGAACTGACGAATCCATAGAAACCAAAAGAGCCCGCCTGCTGTACGAGAGCAGGAAAAGGGGGATGTTGGAAAACTGCATTCTGCTCAGGTAGGGAGACGGTCTCAGCGTCACTTCTCCTTGACTGGAAATGGCCCTGTAACTTCTTTCTTTCTCACTTTTTAGCCTCTTTGCTAAAGAATATCTGCACCGCATGACAGAGCGTCAGCTGAACCTGTATGACCGCCTGATTAACGAGCCCAGTAACGACTGGGATATTTACTACTGGGCTACAGGTACTGGGCATGAGAAGCAGCAGCATGGGACAAACAGGGTGACTGGGGCTGATCTGAGTCTGGAATGGTGTCCAAGGCAATTTTCTTTTACTCATGCAGATAGACGCTCAAACACTTCTCAAATGTTTGCAAAATGTACAAAAATTTGTTTGATTAGTTAGGATTCTTTGTTTGCAGACAATAGAAACCTCTCCTGTGTAACTTAAGCAAAAAGGAAATGTAGAGACGTTGGACAGGGGTCAGAGGAAGGTTGGAGAAAAAGGAGGCTGAGAATGGAGTAGATTCAGACGGCTCGATAACTGCGCAGCAAGAGTTCCTCAGTAGCCTCAGTCCGGCCCGGCCTTTGTGAGGAGCAGGATGTCACTGGGTAGAGTTAGGGTTAGTAATGGCTGTGAGTCCGAGGGGTCCGCCCTGGCTGGGTGGCTCGGTTGGTTAGAGCATCGTCCCAATATGCAAAGGTTGCCAGTTCGCTCCCCAGTCAGGGAACATACAAAACAGATCGATATTTCTCTCTCTCTCTCTGTCTCTTTTTCTTTTTTCTCTCTCTTCCTCTCGCTCCCTTTCCCTTCCCCTCCCTCTTCCCCCCCTAAAATCAATAAATAAAAATTTTAAAAGTCCAAAACAATAATGGCTTAAGCAACACCGAGCTCTGTTTTCCTTTCTCATAACAGAAATTCAGGGCAGTCACATAGAGGGTTTTTCTTTTTTAATGTGGACACATTTGTTTGACTTCCTTAAAACCCCACCTCCCCCGGGCCAACATAGTGGGGTTCTTCTTTTTTTAATTTTTTTTATTTATTCATTTTAGAGAGGAGAAGGAGAGACAGAGAGAGAGAGAGAGAGAGAGAGAGAGGAGAGACAGAGAAGGGGGGAGGAGCTGGAAGCATCAACTCTCATGTGTGCCTTGACCAGGCAAGCCCAGGGTTTCGAACCGGCGACCTCAGCATTTCCAGGTCGATGCTTTTATCCACTGCGCCACCACAGGTCAGGCCATAGCGGGGTTCTGAAAGGTCACCAAGTCGAGTCCTCTTGATTTGCTACTCCTTCACCCTCAGCGCATGTCGTCTACCTTCCGATCCCAGACGGCTGCGGAGGCTGTCTGTCATGCCCGTATTTCCCCAGGAAAAAGTTCCGCGTTCTTCATAGAGCCTTCTCAGGCAATTAGACACTGTACTTCCACTTATTTTCCATTGGCCACAATGTAGTCACATGTCCGGACTTTGCCGTAAAGAAGAAATAATACAGTCTATTCCATGTGTCCAACTAAATTGGGATTGTATTATGAAGGAAAAATGAGAGAGGGGTATAGGGGACATCTCACCCATTTCTCTCACACTCTGGGGCTTCTCTTTTTGTGTTTCCACTCAGTACGCACCATAAAACAAGCCATTCTGTAGGTTCCGAGATAAAATGTGATAACGGATTGTGCCTTTGGTTCTGTGTCAGAGAAGTTGCCTGATGTGAAGTCATAAAGCTTTTCTCTCTTCTACGAATTTTATAGTTTTATTTTTATTTATGTTTTATTTTTTCCTTTCTTGATTTCAGAGAGAGAGAAACATTGATTTCTTGTTCCACTTATTTATGCATTCCTTGGTTGATTCTTATACGTGCCCTGACCAGGCGCACAACTTCGGCATATCTGGAAGACACTCTAACAAACTGAGCTATCCAGCCAGGCCTTCACGTCTTCTATATTCTGACAGGTTTTCTCTGTACTTGTTCTGTCAACAAGAGCAGGTGTTGATATCTCCATCTATAATTGTAGATTTTTTATTACTCCTTTCAGTTCTCTCAGTTTTTTGCTTCCTATGTTTTGAAGCTTTGTTATTATATGAAGAAATATTAGGACTGTTATAGCTTCTTGGTGAATTGAGTCCTTTAGCATTTATAATGTCTGTCTTTATTGCTGATAATATTCCTTGATCCAAAGTGTCTGATTATAATTTAGACACTCCAGCATTCTTTTGATTAGTGTTTGCAAGATGTGTGTTTTTGCACCTGTATAGCTTTCTACTGCTACATAATTAATGACCACAAACTGAGTGACTTTATACACCTGTTTGTTAGCCCATTGCTCTAGATCAGACAGAAGCTGTGCCCACATCTCACAGTCTGAAATCAGAGTCGGCCGTTTTTCATTCCTGCCTGGAAACTAACTTCAGGCTGTCAGAATGAGTTGTAGGACTGAGATCCCGCTTGCCATATTAGCTGTTGATCTCTTTCAGCCCCGATGAAGCCCCTCTCAGATCTTTGCCCTATGGCCCCGGCCATCTCAGCAGGAGAGATCCTTCCTCACGTGGAGTCCTTCTCACGCTTCAGATGTGTCTGATTCCCCCTGTGTGTCTCCTGCTGCAGAAAGCTCTGCTTCTGTGGAGCTTATGTGATGAGATCAAAATCACCTGGATGATTTCCCTGTGCTCGGCCGCCTGTGCTGTAGTAACATATCCTGATCGTGGGAGGGAATACCATCGTGTCTGCAGTCCTGGGGATTACACAAGGCGTGTATGCCTGGGGAGTGGAAACACTGGGCCCACCTGGCCGTCTGCCTGCCACACCGTTCTTTTGCTTGAAATTGAGCTTCTTGTAGACAGCATATGTAGTCTTTATTTTTTGTCCAATCTTATGGTTTCTACCTTTTCCTTGGTGTGTTTTAGCCACTTACATATAGTTATCAATGTGATTTTATTAAAATCTGCCATCTTTTTGTTTCCTATTTCTTCCATCTATCCTTTGTTTCTTTTCCTCCCTGTTTCCATGGGGTTTTTTAATTGAGTATTTTAAACTTCATTTTACTCCACTGGTAATTTATTATTTATACCTCTCTTTATAATTTTTTTAGTGATTGCCCTAGGGTTTGCAGTATGCATCTTTAATCACAGCCTACCTTCAAGTAATATTATACTGCTTCATATATAATGTAAGAACGTCACAATAGCACACTCCGTTTCTTCCCGTCTTTTGTGCTATTGTCATAATTTCTGTTTTTACTTATGCTGTGAGCCTACACTACCTTTGTATTGTTTTACCTTAGAGTTATCTTTAGAGCAATTTAAAATAAGGAAAAGAATACTTTATGAATTATAACATATATAGCATATATAAATACACAGGTAACATAATATATAACATTGTGATGTATAAAGTACATTATATTTTATATTTAACTTCATTTTGTCTTATGAGACCTTCATTTCTTTATGTAGATCCATTTTTTTTTATCTGGTATCATATTCCTGAAGAATTTCCTTTAATATTTCCTGTAGTTCAGGTCTGCTGTTAGAAATTCTCTCAGCTTTTGTCTCTTTTTTATTTTATTTTTTTACAGAGACAGAGAGTCAGAGAGAGGGATAGATAGGGACAGACAGACAGCAATGGAGAAAGATGAGAAGCATCAATCATTAGTTTTTTGTTGCGACACCCATTGATTGCTTTCTCATATGTGCCTTGACCGCGGGCCTTCAGCAGACCGAGTAACCCCTTGCTGGAGCCAGCGACCTTGGGTCCTCGCTGGTGAGCTTTGCTCAAACCAGATGAGCCCGCGCTCAAGCTGGCGACCTCAGGGTCTCAAACCTGGGTCCTCGGCATCCCAGTCCGACGCTCTATCCACTGCGCCACCGCCTAGTCAGGCAGCTTTTGTCATTTTTGAAGGATATTTTCTCTGGGTATGGAATTACAGGTTCACAGTCTTTCTTTCAGCACCGGATACTCAGGGGCACTTTTGTTCCTTTGCTAGGCTGTTAGTACAGAGAATTGAGTCAGTCTGGTTAGGAACTGAGCTGGATTTGGGTTTGTTGCTTTGGTTACCTGCACTGTACCACCAGCTTCACAACCCTCAGGTGCTACCATGTGCAGTTTTGTGGCTTGCCTAGTTTCTGAGAAGAGGTCGCCATATCTTTGTTCCTTTCTATGCACTGCATCTTTTCATTCTGAATGTTTTCACCAGTTTATGTTTGGTGTCTGGCGTTCTGAATATGATGTGTCTGGCGTTCTGAATATGATGTGTCTGGACGCTTGGTTTTGGTACTTGCTCTGCTTAGGGTTCTCTGGGCGTGTTGGGTCCAGTGACACTTAGGTTACACTGTCATTTCATAGCGTTTGCATTCTGTTTTGTGTTTTTTATTCTTTTTTCTTTATAAATCAGTTTTGGTAATTTGTGTTGGATAATATCTATTGCCTTATCTTCAGTTCCCTAATTTTTTCCTTGACTTTAGGTCTTATAGTAGAACTGTTGAGGTCATTCTGCTTCTTTGCTTATTTTTGTTTTTAGCATTTCCATTGGACTTTTACAGTTTCTAACTCTCTGCTAGAATTCCTCACCTGTTCATATATTTTGTTTTATTCTTCTACTCAGGTCTTTAGCATATTAGTCAGTTACTTTAAATTTCCTAATAGCCTAACACCTGGGTCATCCCTTAGTCTGTTTCTGTTGATTGCTTTACCTCATCATGGTGTATGTGTGTGTGTGTCATAATTTTTGATTGAATGTTAGGCATATGAGGAAGACAGTAAAGACAGAGGTGAGTAGTATTTATGCCTAGAAACTGGCATGCTTCTGTTGGGCTGCTGGGTGGCGGTCAGGTCAGTGCAGTTAGGAGTAGGCGCGCTTTGTTTCTGTTACTGCTTTCCTTCCCTTCAGCGCCCCAGCCTCTGAGGTTACCATGTGCTTAGGGAGGGGCCGAGTTTCCCAAGTTGTTTCTCCATGTTCCTGTTTTACCCTCAGCTTTTGGCCTTCCTGTATTTCTGTGCCCGGAAGGGAATCTCTCTCCCTGCTTTTACCATCTCCCAGTTGTAGATTCTTGTTGTTTTTTACTTGGTGCGTGTCAGTTTGGGGAGGGGAGGTTGGGAGAGCATTCTCCGTGATCCTGGGCCAGCGTCAGTCCCTGCGGCCCTGGGTCTCAGAGGTGGGCCTTCTCAGTGACCTTGCCCACCCCACAGGGGAGAGGATAGATTTTTCTTCTACCAGCTCAAATGGGTCCTCAGATGTGCCCTGTAAGATACATGATTTGCTGTCCCACTTGCAGTCACTGGTGGCTTTTGTTCTGAGGAAGGAAAGGGCTGGACTGGGCTTTATACTTTGCAGTGTTTTCTACTCCCCTCCTCCTGGCCTGACTGCTGACAGCGCTTTCTGCAGCCTCCTGTTCTGAACCGTGTCTTTGTCAGGAACATATTCAGTGAAAGTTTGTTGAGAAGAACCTGTAGGTGGGTGTGAACTCACCTGTCTGTGGCTATTCCATACTTGGCTTTTCATTAAAAATTTTATTCATTAAAAATTTTAGCCGAGCCTGACCAGGTGGAGGCGCAGTGGATTGAATGTCAGCCTGGGACGCTGAGGACCCAGGTTTGAAACCCTGAGGTTGCAGCTTCAGCATGGGCACACCAGCTTGAGCACGGGGTCACTGGCTTGAGTGTGTGGTCACCGACTTGAGCGTGGGATCATAGACATGACCCCATGGTCGCTGGCTTGAGCCCAAAGGTCGCTGCCTTAAAGCCCAAGGTTGCTGGCTTGAGCAAGGGATCACTGGCTCAGCTGGTCAAGGCACATATGAGAAAGCAATCAATGAACAACCAAAGTGTCACAACTACCAGTTGATGCTTCTCATCTCTCTCCCTTCCTGTCAGTCCCCCCTAACCTCCCTTGCAAAAAAAAAAAAAAAAAAAAATGTAGCTGAATCTTTTTCTCTGCCTGTGTCCTGCCCAGTGTCTCTTCCTGTGCTCTGTCTCTCTCAGGTGAGCAAGTGCTCATGTCGTTTCTCCTTGGAGTCCTTAGATTTTATTCTACGTGGTTGCCCTGTGACCTCAGCTCTCTGATGACTTCAAGAACACTCATGATGTTTGTAGTGTATCTGGCTTTTTGTTGTTGGAATGAGAAGTGTTCTTTCCCACTTCCAGCATCCTCTGAAGCTGGAAACCGGGAGAGACAGTCAGACACACTCCCGCATGCGCCCGACTGGGATCCACCCGGCACACCACTATGGGGCGATGCTCTGCCCACCAGGGGGCGATGCTCTGCCCCTCCAGGGGTTCGCTCTGCCGAGACCGTAGCCACTCTAGCGCCTGGGGCAGAGGCCAAGGATCCATCCCCAGCGCCCGGGCCATCTTTGCTCCAATGGAGCCTTGGCTGCGGGAGGGGAAGAGAGAGACAGAGAGGAAGGGGGGGGGGTGGAGAAGCAAATGGGCGCTTCTCCTATGTGCCCTGGCCGGAATCGAACCCGGATACCCCCGCACGCCAGGCCGACGCTCTACCGCTGAGCCAACTGGCCAGAGCCGGAGGAAGCTGAATCTTGATCTTATTTTGATCATTACAAAGAAACAGGTGCCTGGTGCCTGGTCCGCTGGACGCTAGGCCCCATGCTGAGTGAAGGGGAAGTCAGACTTGGTATTGAGGAATTCCCCTCCTGGCCCTCCATTTAGTCTTGACAGGCGGGTAGTTCCAGAATAGGTTTCCTAGCGGGAGGTCTCAGGGAGGAGAGAAGGCCAGAGGCAGCAGCACGCTGCCAGACCCCGCCCCGCCCAAGGCGAGCAGCACGCTGCCGACCCCGCCCCGCCCGAGGCAAGCAGCCGCTGCTGACCCCGCCCCGCCCAAGGCGAGCAGCACGCTGCCGGACCCCGCCCCGCTGCCGGACCCCGCCCCGCCGGAGGCGAGCAGTACGCTGCCGACCCCGCCCCGCCCCGCCCGAGGCTGGCGTTCTCCCGGCTGTGCTCTCGGTCCTTTGTCCGTCCAGATCTGCTTCCTTAGGGTCATGTCGCTGTTGTGGACTCTAATAGCCTTCCAATAAATTCCTTTTTGCTGAAGTTTACTTGCGTTACTAATTTCTGTCACTTAGAACCAAGGACTTTTGCCCCAGGAAATTTATAGACTAGAAGGGGAAACATAATGCCTAGAAAAGAACTGAAATCCTAAATGCAGAGCAGGATAGTACAGCCGAGGTGGGACAGGCCAGAGGTCAGTGCACTTGTTTGTAAAAGACCGGACAGGACATTTCAGTCTTGTGGCCATATGTTCTCCGCTGCACTCCGCTGCTGTGGCACACAGGCAACCGTGCCCGATCTGAGCCAGCGGAGCAGCTGTCCCAGTAAAACTAGTTCCAGACACGGCTGCCATTGTTTGCCCGCTCCGGGTTTCAGGTAGAGGCTGCTGTGTGTATTTAGAGGAAGAATAGACACAGTCTGTGTCTGCCGAGGCTCTGGCCAAGGCCAGAGTTTCCAGTTTCAAGAGCCTTTTGCCTAAATATTGACTGATTGACATAATTCTTTCTGTCCATTCTTCCTTTGCAGAAGCAAAACCAGCCCCGGAGATATTTGAAAACGAAGTCATGGCACTGCTGAGGGAATTTGCTAAGAACAAAAACAAAGAGCAGAGACTGCGTGCTCCAGATCTCGAATACCTCTTCGAAAAGCCGCGTTGAGCTGCGCACACTTCCTGCCGTAGGGGCTCAGTCCACGGACCCTCGCTGCTTGTGACGGGTACTGGCTTGGGCGCCCTGCCTTCCCTTCGCGCTCAGCTCACCCGGCCCGTCCAGCCTGCCCCACGTGACGGGCCCACGTCTCTCCCAGGACATGGAAGTGCTCCGTGTCTCATTCTAACACCTTTTTCCGCTCTAGGCCTCAGAAGGGGTTTAGAAGTGTGAGGGCTTCCTCTAGCCACCCAGATATGTGTGAAATCATCTTTAAGATTAAGTCACCTACAAATAACAGTGCTGAATTTACTTCCACTAGTTTCTTTCTGAAATCAAGAATTTAAAAAGGAAGCAGATTTTCTGTTATTTCATAAATGTGTATCCATTTTCCCTATAGAAAAAGTGATTAAAGAAAAATTGCAAACATTAATCATTTTTGTTATTACTCCTTCCACTTAAAAATTTTACATGCCCAATAACTGCTTTGAAAATTGGCTAATTAATTTAAAACATCTTTTAAAAGAAAAGAAAGAAAAAGCGGTTTGTCAGCGTTGCGGCCCCGCTGGTCTGGTCCCTGGCTGGCCTCTGCCACAGGAGGGCGCTGTGGGAAAGCTAATGTGGCCGCTGGCGCTTCAGCGGGAGGCGTGCTGGGCGCAGAGAGGCAGCCAACTGCTCCTGCTGCTGCACGGACAGCTTCCCCGGGCAGCCGGGGCTTTGTTCAAGTGCCAGTCTCCCTTCCCAACCCAGGAAGGTTCTTCCTGCCCTTGCCGAGGGAAGCTGACCCAGGAGCCCTGACCCGACTCTTGCAAAGACACAGCTGGCAGGATGAGGGTGCACGCAGGAGTGAGGTGTGCGATGCTGCTTAACAGCCCACTTCCTCATCACGTTTTCTCCAAAATGTTCGCTCTGTAAACTGATGGTAACGGGATGTTAAAGAGTGTTTTGAAAAAGAAAATCATAGTGCCCAACCCTCACACAATTACTTAATTTTGTCTAGTCCCATATAATCCTCAGACATGATTATGGAGTTTACAAGGTCACAATCGTAGGTTTCATTTCCATGTAACAGTTTAGCAACTTTTTTTTATATTTCTACAGTGTCCACAGTTATTTTCGTTGGTAAAAGAACACAAAACTATGTAGACTGAATTAGTTTAAAGTGTTTGGCTCCAGGGAAGACTTCGAGGTTGCAAGGGGCGGCCTCCCTGGAGGGCGGTCCCCTCAGAGCTGCGGTCCGGTCAGAAGGGCCAGCACCAGACTGGGCCAGCACCGCCCGAAGGTGAGGCCTTAGGAAGGCAGGCCGGACTGACCGGAGGCGGTTGACTGGCCATCAGAGCTGTGCGTGCGGGGAAGTCCACGTTTCGGGCGCTGTTGAGCCACGAGGGTCCTGTCCGCCCCTCGGTGCCCTGGCTAAGGGGAAAGAGGGGAGACCTGGCCTGGACTGACCCGGCCCTCAAAGCGCCACAGCGCCCCCGCAGACCAGTGGGGCTGTGCCTATTTTGTAGATGAGAAAGGGGCCTCGGAGAGTAATCTGTCCAAGGTCAAGCAGCTGTTCCGTCAAAAAGCCAGACTCTCATTTAGTTCGGTCTGCCTCCAAAGCTCGTGAACTTTCTACTAGAACACACTACCTCCCTGCTGGAAACTCAGTAAAAACCTACGCTTTTAAAAATGATGGCAAAGAAACTCCACGGTTCTCAGGCGTGTCCTGTGTGTCACACAGGGCAGGAAGCTGCCAGACGCTTACCCTCGTTGGCCCTTAGTCACCCAGGCTAGCTCTCGTCAAGCGAGGAAGCAGTGCAGGCCCTGGTTACAGGTTCAGGTCCTGACTGCACTGCTTGCTGCATAAATGAATTGGCTTGAGCCTCAGTAATGGGGACAGCGACACTCTTTATCTTAAGCAGTGGTGAAGGTCAGATGAGAAAGGGATGAAGCATGTGCAGCTCTTGCATGAACCCCAACACACGTTAGGCTCTCAGGACTTAGCAAGTGTCAGCGTTGGATCACAGCCTCAGCCCAAGACGTAAAACCTGTCTCCTAACCCAGTGGTCCCCAACCTTTCTTGGGCCACGGATCGGTTTAATGTCAGAAAATATTTTCACGGACCGGCCTTTAGGGTGGGACGGATAAATGTATCACGTGACCGAGACAAGCGTCAAGCGTGAGTCTTAGATGGATGTAACAGAGGGAATCCAGTCATTTTTAAAAAATAAAACTTCTGCCTGACCAGGCAGTGGCGCAGTGGATAGAGCGTCGGACTGGGATGCGGAGGACCCAGGTTTGAGACCCCGAGGTCGCCAGCTTGAGCACGGTCTCATCTGGTTTGAACAAAGCTTGGACCAGGGTCGCTGGCTTGAGCAAGGGATTACTCGGTCTGCTGAAGGCCCGCGGTCAAGGCACATATGAGAAAGCAATCAATGAGCAACTAAGGTGTCGCAACGAAAAACTGATGATTGATACTTCTCATCTCTCTTCGTTCCTGTCTGTCCCTGTCTATCCCTCTTTCTGATTCTCTCTCTGTCTCTGGAAAAAGTAAATAAATAAATAAAACCATTCAGACTTAAATATAAATAAAATGGAAATAGTGTAAGTTATTTATTCTTTCTCTGCAGACCGGTACCAAATGGCCCATGGACTGGTACCGGTCCGCGGCCCAGGGATTGGGGACCACTGTCCTAACCAATAGCCTGGCGTGTCAGGAAGGTCACCAGAGCCACACGCGGGGCAGGCTCATCTGCAGCTAGAAAGCTGAGCCTATTAACCATGGGGTGTCTGCCCAGCCAGTGAAGACCAGAGAGAAAACAGACCCTGGCAACGAGACGTCTGATGGAAAAATCTGCAGCACTCACCTCAGCAGGGAGTGGGAGGGAGACTTAGAAGGCAGAAAGAGCCAAGGCACGAGGGGAAGATGGATGTCACCTGGGGCACGCATGGCAGCCTCTGGCCATTGTCTTGGGCCTCCCTTGATGTACGGTGGGGAGCAGGCTAAGCAGGCAGCGTTTATAGAGAGAGCGGTATCTGGACTGTAAGAAGTGCATGTGAACTGGGCAGCGACTGGCCCATCTAGCTTGGGCACTTATGCAATAAACTCCGGTAGCCAAGCACGCCGTCGGCGTTTTGATCCCACGCGGTTTGATCTTCCTTATTCTGATTTTGTCTTATTTCACATACTGTTCAGCCGCTGCCACTTTCACCTGGGAATGCCATGCTTCTAAAGGAGTTGTTTTCTTCCGCGGCTGCTGGCTTGTGTCATCTATGAAAGTGAAGGATCTTGCTAACTCCAGCTGCTCAGTGTCAGACCCAGGGGTGCTATGTAAACAGTTTTTCCCTTTATTGGGCATTAAGTAAAACTAGGCCGGCCACAGTGCATTAAAATTTTTTTTTTTTTTAATAAACATATATCAAGGGCCAGCAGCCCCCCAAGGGTCCGTGGCGAACAGAAGCTAGATTCTTTCCTCTCAGTTTGACGCATTGCTGCTCGCTGACCTCATTCAAAGCCTGCGCCGGGCCGATGAGCGTCTGGCCCTGCCCTGACCCATCAACCGCGGTCTCCCGAGTCCTGTCTCCAGGCTCCCACGTGACGCATCAAACTGGGTCAGCAACGGCTGTTCTCTTCCCAACATTTTCTCACTGAATCATTTTAAGTCTTCAAAATCCATAAGCCAAACACCTTTTGCCCAAGTTCGGCGCCTTTGGCGGAGCGCATCTGTTGCAGGTCATGTGGAGGCACCTCTTGCTGGCTTTGGGCATTATCTGGAGGTCATCTGGTCTGTCTCCTCAGCCCCAGCCAGGGCGGCACTGGCACAAACCTGGCTCCTATTTTAAATATCATCAGGGAAAGAGATTCCTCTGGGAGAGGTGAGAGCCTCACATTTATCCTTCAACTCATCTGCTGCTCCTGTGGCTAGACAGGAAGATTCCATGATACGGAGGCTCCGGCAGCCTTAAATGGCAAGTAAGCCTGGCAGGCTGTGAGCTGACAGCCCCCTTTATTACTATAGCCTGTCGTGTCTGGGGACGGTGGGCCTGCCATCCTGCAGCTGTCAGGGTGACGATGCTGATCAGCTGCTAGTTAAGCCACCTTGTGACACCTCAATTTCCTACTGAACCCCCTGAGCGGTGTTAGACTCTGCCCCAGCCAGGGAGAATGGCATTGGTGGGGGACAAGATGCCTCAGGCAAGGACTGCTCTTCGACTCTAAGAAACCAAGGTCTGTTAGCAGTCAGACATTTCGGAGAGATGGTAGGAAAGGTGGAGGATCCAAGACAACATCAGGCTTCAGAGGAGAAGGCACGCAGAGACATCTGGGAACCTGGGTCCACGAGAGGAGAGTGTAAGTCTTTGGCTGGGTCCCAGCTCTTGCCTGAACCCAGACACTGCTGCCAAGGAGAAGAATGTTCTTTCCAAAGGGCGATGGAAACACATTTTACAGGACCACACATCACAGCATGTCGTTTTAAAAAGCAAATGATAATCTGACCTGTGGTGGTGCAGTGGATAAAGCATCAACCTGGAATGCTGAGGTCTCCAGTTCAAAACCCTGGGCTTAGCCTGGTCAAGGCACATATGAGAGTTGATGCTTCCTGCTCCTCCCTCCTTCTTTCTGTCTCTCTCTCCTCTATCTCTAAAAATGAATAAATAAAATATAAAAAATTTTTTTAAAGCAAATGATAACATTAAGATGTACATTTTATTTCCCTCCAGGCTGGGTAGCTCTGTTGGTTAGAATGTCATCTGATTCGCCGAAGTTGCAGTTCTGTCCTGGGCAGGACACACACACGGATCAACCAATGAACGTACACGTGGAACAACAAATCAATGTTTCTCTCACTCTCTCTCTCTTTCTCCCTTCCTTCTTCCCTCTAAAAGATGTACATTGTCTTTCCCAGTGGATTTCAGTGTAATTAGGATGTAATGAAATGTTCACATTTGGTGTTGCCCTGGTTCACATGTTGGAGGGAAATGGACCAGAACAGTTAAGGACTGCTGCTTGGGAATCAGACCCAAGTTAGCGTCCTGGCTTTACCATTTGTAGCTGGGTGACCCTGGGCCAGCTCTTTAAGCTCGCCACACTTCTGCATCTCACCTGCAAAAAAAACAAGAAAAAGCCCCTCACCTCGTGTGGGCATGAGGACTAGATGAAGTCGTGCATGCAGAGTGCTTAGCACAGACCTGACGCCCTATCAACACGCCGTAGTACTAACAGCCACGGCATTGTTCTCCGTACTAACAGCCACGGCATTGTTCTCCGTACTAACAGCCACGGCATTGCTCTCCGTACTAACAGCCATGACATTGCTCTCCGATGGTGTGCCCGTTGCTAAGAGCTTTACACGGATTTCGTCACTCACTGCCTGCAGCAGTAACACGAGACACAGGTACAGCGATGTTCACCTTCTACAGATGAGGAAAGCCAGGCTTGATGAGAGTAAGCTTGCTCCAAGTCGCAGGTGGGAAGTGGTGGAACGAGACCTGGAAGCCAGGCAGCGGGCCCCCAGCGCCTGTGTGCTTAGGCACCGTGTGCTCCACTGCCTCAAAACCCAAAGCCATCGTCACTGCTGCGCCGCGGGGGTCCTCACCCTGGGTCTTTCCTTGGTCTGTGGAGCTCTGAGGTGCCGAGAACTCTGCAGAGACCCTCTTTCGGTTCCCTCTAGGACCCCCGGGACCGTGACTCTCACAGAGACGACACCACAACCTCAGCAGCTCCACCTGAACCACCTGAGTCCTCCAAGCAGGACAAGAGACGGCTTTCCAGGTGACGGTTGGAGTTCAGGGAGATTTCCTTTGGATTTGGAGGCCAGGAGGCGAAGGGCAGGGCCCTGTCTTCCCATCAGTGTTTGTCCTTTCCTTCCGGGTTGCACGCTGGTTCTGAGAGCTGGGTGTAGCTAGTTGGGAAGGCCACGTGACCTCCAGCACAGGGTCCCACGGTGACTTGCACAGACAGCCTCCGTTGCACCTGCCGGGCCCCAGCGCTGTTTCCGACCAGCCAGTGCCAATTCCGCCTAAGGCCAGAGGCTCTGACGCCAGGCCCCATGTGACTTGGACCCTCACTTCCCTCCTGCTCCAACCCCCTCGCCAGGGTCGCCCAGAGGGGAGGAGGTTTTAGTAGATGCTGCAGTGGCTACTGTGTTTCTGGCACAGGTAGAAACAGGCAGCCGGTTTGGTCCACATAGGAAAAGTGGTGCTCAGCAGTCTAATCTGAAAGACACGACTGAGGGAAAGCCCCCGATGTCTAAATTCAGGATCGATCCTGAAGAACTGACATGTAGCCTTTTCCAACTTTATAAGAGCTTTAATAGAAGAAATAGCAGCTGCTTTCTCCTGGTGGTGGTGGACTAGAAAAAAAATCCACACCCCTCCCAAAATGAGGTCCCTTTTTTACAGGGGGTTAATAGCAAAACCATACGGTCGGTAGGTAGCCACATAGCCCAGCAGAAAGAACAATGCATTTTGAAGTTAAAAGAGAACATCAGGTGGTTGTTACTCTCTATATATTCATTAGCCTTCCTCCTGGGACATGATGTGTGTGCTTGGATGGCAGATTGTGAGCAGCCAGCCCGGCGTGAGGTTGCAGAGAGTCACAGAGGGCACTCACTGGCAGCGTCGTATTTCCCAGACGCCTCTGCAGCGGGAGCCGTATTGCATCTCTACAGTGAGTTCCCCAACAGATACTCTGTGATGGCCTTCACTAGATGCTGGGGGTCAGAGAAGAATGCGTCTTGTCTGTCCTGAGGAATTCACTGTTTATTCTCTCACTCTTGATTCCACTGATTTGCCAGCAGAGGTTGTCTGCACTAGCATTAGGCGGTGGGTCCAGTGCCAGACCCAGAAGACACAGAGATGAATGGGATCTAGCCCAGGCCCCGGAGAACCTCTGAAGAAGGGACAGTGAACAGAAGAGAAGTGAGGATTGGTCCATGTGTCTCAGGCCCCGACCTGAGTACAGGCCACGCATGGACATCCAGCCTTGGATGGCTCCTCTATCCCCACGGTAAGGCAAGGGGGCTCTGACATACCTACTTTTTTGTGTGTGTGATTCAGTAAAAGGAGGGGAGGCAGAGATAGACTCTTGCATGCGCCCTGACCGGATCCACCCAGCAAGTTCACTAGGAAGAGATGCTCTGCTCATCGGGGGCATTGCTCCATTGCTCAGCAACTGGGCCCTTCCTAGCTCCTGAGGCAGAGGTTCCTGGGACCAACTCACTCCAATCGAGGCATGGCTGCAGGAGGGGAAAAGAGAGAGAGAAGTAAGAGGGGGTATGGAGAAGCAGACAGGCTATTCTCCTGTGTGCCCTGATCGGGAACCAAACACAAGACATCCACACTCCAGATTGCTCAACAGGCTAGGCACACCTACTTTGTGTGTGTGTGTGTGTGTGTGTGTGTGTGTGTGACAGAGACAGAGAGAGAGACATAGAGGGGGACAGATAGGTACAGATAGACAGTAAGGGAGAGAGATAAGAAGCATCAATTCTTTGTTGTGGCACCTCAGTTATTCATTGGTTGCTTTCTCATATGTGCCTTGACGGGGAGGGGGACACTATAGCAGAGCGAGTGACCCTTTGCTCAAGCCAGTGACCTTGGGCTTCAAGCCAGCGACCTTTGGGCTCAGGCAAGCGACCTTGGGTTTCAAGCCAGTGACGTTTTGGGCTCAAGCCAGAGACCATGGGATCATGTCTATGATCCCATACTCAAGCCAGCAACCTCACACTCAAGCCAGCAACCTCGGGGTTTTGAACCTGGGTCCTCTGCATCCCAGTTTGATGCTCTATCCACTGCGCCACCGCCTGGTCAGGCCACACCACACCTACTTTTAATGTCGTGGAAATAACTTACCTTGCTCTGAATTCATACTCACCAACCAATTTTATAATTGTCTGGTAGATTCTTAGCCCATTGTCATGCAATTTTGCAGGTCCTCCCCTGTGACTCTAGAGTCAGCCAAGGGCCCTGCTTGGCCAATGGGATGCCTGTAATCACAGAGCAAGCAGAGCCTGGAAACGCGTTGGCACAGGTGGGCTTGCCCTAGCCCTTGTATTCTGAAAACCTGCCCAGGTGAGCTCGCAGGAGGGATGAGAGACATGTTCAAGTCATCCCTGTCACCTCAGCCAAAGTCAGCCGATAAGAAAGTGGGCCCAGGCAAGACAAGAAGAATTACGCAGCCAAGCCCAGTCCAAATGGCAAATCACTGACCTTTAAGCTAAATAAGTGTTTATTATTTTAAACCACCAAGATTTGGGATGATTTGGTAGGCAGCATTACTGTAGCAGTCGGTAACTGATAAAGATGGTAATTAGGCTTCCCAAATAGATTTGCTAATAGAGAAAAAAAAATTGCTGGTCAGCATGAGTGAGTATCCTATCCCCTGAAGAAGTGAACCTCTCATTTTAATATTTTTCAAAACGTGCCTGCTTAGGACATCAGACTGGTGAACTGGGCATGTTAGTCTCATATGAACACATATGAGACACATATAATTCCTCTTCCACTGTGTGGAACAGCGGCAGCGACGCTGACATTTACTGAGGGCTTCTTCCAGACCACACGCCGGGCTAACATTGGACAGGCATCGACCTGCTCAGTTGGCGGCAGCTCTGTGAAACAGGGCGTACTGTTGTTACCTTCATGTTGCCAATGAGGAAACAGGCTCGGAGGAATCGAGTTACTCTCCCGTGGTGACGCTGACTGAACGCTGGAGTGGAAGTGAACAAAGAAACTGAAAGGACCCTCAAAAAAGTAAGAGATCTGTGTTAAGCACTAGCAAAGGGTATGGCAAAGCTATTGCCTGCTCGAAGCGGGAAGGTGCCCCACGTGCTGTCCAAGCTGGCAGCCCACGGGAAGAGGCAGGAAAGCCGGCAAGCAGTCATCTCTGTTGGCTGCTGTCATCTGCAGCTGGTGAGGACTCACCAAGAAGGCATGCGCTTGGGAGATAATTACCCGGTGTTTGGGGAGCAGTGAATGGAAACAGGATGCAGAAATCCCAGGCCTCCCAGGGTTGAAAATCCTGCTGCACCCTAAGTAGAAAAAGATGAGATATAAAAAGGGCCCAGTAAAACTCTCCTCTTGGATAAAGTGACTCAGGACAGGATCAGATTGGAGGCGTGTTCTCCCTCTGCTTTACGGTTCCAAAAGGCTTCGGGATAGTCGTGGAGGAGAAAGGTGAGGTGTGGAGGCAAACCAGCAAAACAAGTTAGGCTCCGGAACCTGTCCAGGGTGAGTGTAGCTGCAGGCACACAAAACTGACTAGAAACAGACAGGTTAGAAGCCAAGTCTGTGAAGAATTGTATTGCCAAGGGAACCAGGAAGAGGAGGGGTATTTCCCCCACAAATAAAGGTCCTGGACTGTTTTCAGCTGTGAAACCACCTGCGGATCTCCAACCACCCACGAGCAGTAGAGAGAGAGAGGTCTGCCTCCAAGGGCCACGCCCATTTCGAGGTAGCCAAGGAGGGTGACGGCCAAGGAGGAAGCTCTGTAGAGAAGGACCAGGGCCAAGGTGAAGAGCAGGTGGCATGGGAGGGTCTACCTGGGGCGGAGCAGAGTCAGGGAAGGAGGCGGCTCGGAGTTTTGTCCCCAGTCCTCGGCCTATGGCGCAGGGTGAGGGGGCAGCTTCCCTGTCTTTTCATGGGTCCCCTGACGGGGAAGAGCCTCACTGGAGGGTCCAGATGCAGGGACTGGACGGGACTTCAGGGGGCTGTTCCTGGAGGAGAGAGCGAGCGTGTGCCACGTGTGAGAAGAATAACTTGCTGCTTTGGCAAACTGGAGGGCGGATTGTGGCGGAGACGATGGCAGGCGCCCACCGCACCGTCTCTTCTTCCTGAGCACAGAGGAGAGCAGCATCCTCCCAGCCTCCCTCATAGTAAGGCTGGCGCTCTGTGAAGGAGACCGGCCAACAGAATGTGCGTGCAGGTCAGGGAAGCGCTTTCAGGCCTGGCCCCGAGAAACATCCTGAGTGATCCCCAGCCCACTGTTACTGGGCTGCAGATGGTCAGAGGGCTGCCTGCCTACACAGAGGAGGGCCACCTAGACTCTTTCAGATTGTGTGAATGAGACATAAACCTTTACTGTACCAAGTCCAGGGGATTTCAGGCTTGACCCGTTTCCTCATCGGTCTCTGTGCGCCAACCTCCACAACACTCTTCAACCTCTCACCCGCTCCATGACTCCTCCTGCCACAGGGCCTTTGCACATGTGGTTTTCTCTGCCCAGGATGTTCTTTCCTCCCTTTCCCTCTTCACCCCACCCTCCTCTCGTTCAGATCTCAACTCAGGGGCCACTTCCTTGAGAATTCTTTTCTAATCTCTCAATTTAAAACCTGTCTGGTGCCTGACCTGTGGTGGCGCAGTGGATAAAGTATCAACCTGGAAATGCTGAGGTTGCCGGTTCGAAACCCTGGGCTTGCCTGGTCAAGGCACATATGGGAGTTGATGCTTCCAGCTCCTCCCCCCTGACTCTCTCTCCTCTCTCTCTCTCTCCCTCTCTCTCCTCTATAAAATAAATAAATAAAATTTAAAAAAAAAACAAAAACAAAAAAAAACCTGTCTGGTGATTCTTTGATTAAATCCCGTCTCCTCACTGGACTTTAAGTTCCACCAGGATGAGGAATCGATTTTTGTTCACCTTTATATTTCTAATGCCTGGCACATTGCTTGGCACTCAGAAGGTGTTTCTAATTATTTAAAAGGTGAGTAAAAATAAAAACTGATGTGTCAGTCTGATTACAGATCGTGAAGTAAACCTTCCCAACAGTGAGAGCTGTGGGTTTGCAGGAGTCAGAGACCTCTTGAGTCTCCTGCTCTGATGAGATTTCCCCCACCCCCGTCTCGTTCCAAAGGTTCAGTGTGCTCGAAGGATTGATCCCCAGCTTTCCAGGTGGCTGGATGCCCTCGGACTGGAGCGAAGGGTTTTAATTAATTAGATATGTCTCTCTCACCATGGAGAGTTCTCGGTTCTCTGCCCAGGCCTCTGGAAGGCCTGGCATGTTAAAAGAAGCAAAGTCCCAACTCCAGGCGTCCTTCAGGAAATGGACACTGCACCCAAAGTCCCTGGAGCCCAGGGCACGAGGGTCCACCCACCCCCGCCGAAGGGGGCATCGCATTTTCCCCAGGAGGATGTGCTGGAGAAGCAGAAATAGCTGAGAGTCGTGTCTGTGTGGGCGCTCAGTACCGGCTCCCTCTCGGCTTTCTCCTCCCCACTCAGCCTGGTGGGCTGTCTTAGAATCCCGCCCCAGCGGGTGCATGCCACTCCTTGCCCCAGCGTGTCCTTCCCACAGGTGTCCCAGATAGCAATGTCCTCTGCCCTTGTCATGTGCAAGGAGGAGGGTGATAGGTGGCCTCCCAAGCTGTTCTTTCCCTGGTCTGTCCCATGTGTACTCAGCAAGCCTCCCTCCAGAGGAGGTTGCATTACCCCGTTTCTACATGAGGAAACCAAAACCCCGAGAGGCTTGGCCACGCGCGCAGCTGGGAAGCAGCAAGACAGGCTCCTGGCCAGGCTCCTCTGGGACCCGTGTGCTCCAACTCCCCTGGCCAGGCTCCTCTGGGACCCGTGTGCTCCAACTCCCCTGTCCAGGCTCCTCTGGGGCCCGTGTGCTCCAACTCCCCTGTCCAGGCTCCTCTGGGGCCCGTGTGCTCCAACTCCCCTGCCCAGGCTCCTCTGGGACCCGTGTGCTCCAACTCCCCTGCCCAGGCTCCTCTGGGACCCGTGTGCTCCAACTCCCCTGGCCAGGCTCCTCTGGGGCCCGTGTGCTCCAACTCCCCTGCCCAGGCTCCTCTGGGACCCGTGTGCTCCAACTCCCCTGTCCAGGCTCCTCTGGGGCCCGTGTGCTCCAACTCCCCTGGCCAGGCTCCTCTGGGGCCCGTGTGCTCCTACTCCCCCTTGTCCCCGGCTGATCCCCTTCACTCCTCGCCACTCTGCGCTCCAACTCTGCTAATGCTTACTGTCTTTCTTAAACTGAGTCCCTATTAATTCTATTTATTTATTTATTTATTTATTTATTTATTTATTTATTTATTTTACAGAGTCAGAGAGGGATAGATGGGGACAGACAGGAACGGAGAGATGAGAAGCATCAATCATCAGTTTTTCCTTGCGATACCTTAGTTGTTTATTGATTGCTTTCTCATATGTGCTTTGACCGTGGGGCTACAGCAGACCGCGTAACCCCTTGCTCGAGCCAGCGACCTTGGGTCCAAGCTGGAGAGCTTTTGCTCAAACCAGACGAGCCCGCACTCAAGCTGGCGACCTCGGGGTCTCGAACCTGGGTCATCCGCATCCTAGTCCGACGCTCTATCCACTGCGCCACTGCCTGGTCAGGCTGAGTCCCTATTCATTTTAAAAGGAAATTGTTCATCATAACTGTAAATGGAAAAAAATGTGTCAATTGCTGTCACTTGCCAAAATTAAAAAGGTAACAATGTTGAAAGATTTTTACAGTGACTACCCATATATCTAGCACTGAGTTTCTGCTGATAACTTTTTATTTTATTTTTATTTTTTACAGAGACAGAGAGTGAGTCAGAGAGAGATAGACAGGGACAGACAGACAGAAACAGAGAGAGATGAGAAGCATCAATCATTAGTTTTTCATTGCCCGTTGCAACACCTTAGTTGTTCATTGATTGCTTTCTCATATGTGCCTTGACCATGGGCAGGCCTTCAGCAGACCGAGTAGCCCCCCGCTGGAGCCAGCAACCTTGGGTTCAAGCTGGTGGGCTTTTTTGCTCGAACCAGATGAGCCCGCGCTCAAACTGGCAACCTCGGAGTCTCGAACCTGGGTCCTCCGCATCCCAGTCCAACGCTCTATCCACTGCGCCACCGCCTGGTCAGGCTCTGCTGTTAACTTTTAACTCTGACTTGCTCCACTGCACATCTGTCTGTCTTCCATCTCTCTCTCCAGCTATTGAACCATCTACTTTTTGATGCATTTCAGAGAAAATTACAGGCATCTAAACGCTTCTTCTAAATATTTCAGAATGCAGATTATGAACTAGACTTTCACATTTATTTACACTTTTTGTCTTTCGCTGTAAAATGTACATACAATGACATGCACAAATCTTGCGTGTACACTTGCTGAGTTTTGACCCAAACAGTACACTTCTGACAACCAACTCCTATTAAGATACAGAAATTACCATCACCCTAGAAAGTTCCCTCACGCACCATCCCAGTCGATCCCAAGAGCACACCTCCCCACACCCCCAGGGGACGCAATCTTTGATTTTGTTTTTCCACCATAGAATAGTTTGATCTGTTCTAGAATTTCATGTAGACCAGGGGTAGTCAACCTTTTTATACCTACCGCCCACTATTGTATCTCTGTTAGTAGTAAAATTTTCTAACCGCCTACTAGTTCCACAGTAATGGTGATTTATAAAGTAGGGAAGTAACTTTACTTTATAAAATTTATAAAGCAGAGTTACAGCAAGTTAAAGCATAATAATAATAATTACCAGGTACTTTAGGTCGGATTTCCACTAAGTTTGGCAGAATAAATCTTTCTAAAACAACTTACTATAGTTAAATCTATCTTTTTATTTATACTTTGGTTGCTCCGCTACCGCCCACCATGAAAGCTGGAACGCCCACTAGGGGGCGGTAGGGACCAGGTTGACTACCACTGATGTCGACGGACTCATTCAATATGGACTGTTTTGTGTGTGCCTACTTTCACTCAGCAAAATATTTTTGAGACTCGTCCGCGTCATTGCACACGTCAGCATTTGTCTCCATCTATTGTTTATTCCGTCGTCTGACTCTACCACGCTTAGTCTATCCATTCTCCCATTGGTGGACACCAGAGCTTATTTTTTGGTATCTAGAAATGGAATTTCTGGGTCATAGGTAGATATATGTCTAGTTTAAAATCAGCTGCCAGCAGTTTTTCCAAAGGAGATGTACCATTGTACACTCCCACCAACAGTGTCCGACAGAGCCACTGCTCCTTGGCCGTTTCAGCAGTTCACGTTGTCAGCCCTTCAAATTTCAGGCAATCTGGTGGGTAGGTACTGGTGCCTTGTTGTGGTTTTATTTTATTTTATTTTTTAAGATTTTATTTATTCATTTTAGAGAGGAGAGAGAGACAGAAAGGGAGGACAGGCAGGAAACATGAACTCCCATATGTGCCTTGACCAGGGAAACCAGGGTTTTGAACCGGCGACCTCGGAGTTCCAGGTCGATGCTTTATCCACTGCGCCACCACAAGGTCGGGCGCCTCATTGTGGTTTTAATTTGCATTTCCCTGATGGTTGATGATGTTGAATTCTTTTTCACATGTTTATTGGCTTAAGGAAGATTAAGTTCAAATAAAAGTAGTCCAATTGAATTACAAAAAGAATTCATATTTAAAAGTAAGTTCCTCACCGAGAAAAAAATGGAACTGGTTAGGACTAGTCTGTCATAAGAAGATATTTGGATTAATGTCATTTATATCTAAGATGAAGATGAAGTTCTCCATCAAAAAGCAATCCTCTCTTTTTTTTTTTTTTTTTACTCTGTGATATTTACCAGCATTAAGAGTGCCAGCAGCCATCTGCATGTAGGAGGAGAGCACAGAGGGCTGTAGCTGCCTTCTCTGATACAATTGTTTATCAGTTTGTCACATAAGAAATGGTGGTCAGCATGCAGGAGGGAACGTTTGCTGTGGCGGTGGGTGTGCAAATTCAGTGCTTGAAAACGCACACCAGCGATTCCTTCCACCTGCACTGTCCCTGGACCAGGTGGCAGGAGGTTCACGTGGTCCTGCGGTCAACATCCTGGCCAATGTCCGAAGACAGTCAAGACCACGCTTCTTTTAGCTTTATCCTGAGACTAATAATAGTGAGATGAGTTTATGGCACGCCTCTAAAGGAGCTCATTTATTTCTCATAAGGAAACGTAGAGGCCCCTTGATCCTTCCCACTCTAACTGGGAAACTAGGGTGCAGAAATATTGTGCCGCTTGCCCGGGGTCACTGTGCTGGTGAGTCGGCGGAGGTGGGACAGGAAGCCAGGCAGCCTGGCTCCCCGCCAGCCCTCCCGGCCCCTCGGTACTAAGGCATTCTCGTAAGAACTGTACTGTTGCCATTACTAAGTAATTGTAGTGTATAAATTGGGGGAAACCTGCTCGTCTCCATCCCTCCTAAAACATCACCGGGGAGTGTGTCCCACACTGCGCTTTGGGGCCTGCTGCCTGTGTCCTCCCGCTCACCTCTTCTCAGGACACCGTGAGAGCCTGAGAGCCGCAGCAGCTCAGCACTGGGCCGTCCTCCCCACCCCCGGCCCTCCCCCCCACCACCCCGCCACACGCACCCTGGGCCCTGTTACCTGCCTTGCATCTGGTTGTGGTAACAGAGAAGATCCCTCCTAATAAAATGGACCATGAAAATGAAACCCTCTGATTCAGCTCGAGAATGAGCTTCTCAGATGTTTCTCCCAACTGTCAGAGAGCTTTCAGCAGCGAGGTGACTTCGGAAGACACGGTGGAAGGGAAAAGGTGATCGGGTGGCAAAGGCCAGGAGGTGAGACTCGCGGGGCCTGCTCGGGGCCTGCTCAGGGAGGCTGGCAATGGTTCTGTGGGTGAGGCCGGAACACAGGGGACCTGGCGAGAAAGTGCTCACCAGGGATGAGGCTCGGAAGGGAGGGTGGCGGATTTCCGTTGACGCTAAAACTTTTGCACTTAATTCTGAAATAAAATAATATGATTTTTTTTTATAATTATGTTTTAAAATGATAATGATTGAAAGTTAGGACGGGCTAGGTTGTGCTGTGGTAACAACCAGCCCCACCCAGCTCTTTGTGGATCCAAATAGCACAAGTTTATTTCTTCCTCACACTGGGGGCACAGGCTCTGCCCTCCATGACATCCACCAATAGCCACTTGGGCAGTTTCCATGTCTTGGCTCTCGGAAATAACGCCACAATGAACACGAGAGCTCAGCCGTGTTTTCCAGCTGGTGTGTGCCCTTGGGAAATGCACACAGAACGGAGTTGCTGGAGCACGTGGTAGTTCCAGTTTTCATTTTGTTGAGGAACCTTTTCACTGCTGCCAATCGTGCACAAGGGTTCCCTTTTCTCCGCAGCCCTGTCACACTCATCTCTTGTCTTTTTGGTGACAGACATGCTGACAGGTGAGAGGTGATATAGCTCACTGTGGTTTTGATTGGCATTTCCTTGACGATTGGTGATGTTGAGCACCTTTTCGTGTACCTGTTGGCCATTTGTATATATTCCTTGGCAAAATGTCTCTTAGTGTCCCTTGCCCATTTTTAACCTGGGTTGTATGCCTTTTTGTTAGTGAGTTGCACGAGTCCCTTATATGTTTTGGCTCTTAACCCCTTTTCTGATGTGATTTTCAAATATGTCCTCCCATTCCATCGGTTCCCCTTTCACTCTGTGGATGGTTTCCTTTGCTGGGCTTCCAGAAGCTTTTTTGTTTGATGTGGCCCTACTATTTTTATTGGCTTTTGTTGCGTGTGCTTTTCATGCCATATTCACAGACTCATTGCCAAGATCAATGTCAAGGAGCTCTTCTTCCCAATGTGTTCTTTCAGGAACTTCACCAATTTAGGTCTATAAGCTTTTAACCCACTCGTCCAGCGCTAAGCTGTTTAAAGACCAGGTCATGGTTTCCTTGGCATTACTATTCTCTCAAAATTTCAGTAGCTTTCTCATCTGTCTGCTTCCCATACCACAAAATGCAATGGTTAATTTTAGTTGTCAACCTGACTGGTCCACAGGGTACTCAGCTATTTGACCAATCGTGATTCTGAGTGTTTCTGTAAGGGTGTTTTTGGACGAGATTAACATTTAAATCCATAGACTGAATAAAGCAGATTGCCCTGCCCAGAGTGGATGGGCTTTGTCCAATCAGTTGAGGGCCTGAAAGACTGATTCTTCATGAACAGGACAGAAGTGTTTCTGCTTGTCTGACTCAGAACTGGGATGTTGGCTCATTTTCTGCCTCTGGATTCAGGTGGAAACACTGGCTTTTCCAGGGTCTCAAGCCTCTTTAGCCTCAGATGGGAACTATACCATCGGCCCCCTGGTTCTCAGGCTTTCGGTTGCAGATGGGAAGTAAATCACCAGCTCTCCTGGGTCTCCAGCTTACTGACTCACCCTACAGATACTGGGAGTTGCCCACCTCCACAATCACATGAGCCAACTTCTTTATAATAAATCTATTTCTATTTCTTTCTATATATACATTGTATTGTTCTGTTTCTCTAGAGAACCCTGACTAATAGATGCACAGAATCACACCTAAAGCTCTTTCCCAAGAAGTCCTCAGATCTATAGTCCTTCGCTTAGGCTGCAGTAACAAACAAAATCTCAGACCTCAGGGGCTTGTAGCCGCATGGTTATTCTCTCCATCACATCCCATCTGCGGAGGGAAGTGCAACTCTCCAGGGCAGCTGGGCTCCATGTGGTGACTCAGTGATCCAGGCTGCTTCCATCTTTTAGTTCTTCTGTGCCAGTATGGGGTCCCCACCCACAGAGGGTGGGGAACTCACAGCTACTCCTACCCATCTCATACTGGGAGTGGCACCCTTCAATTCTTCACACAGTGCATTGGCCAGAACTGGCCACATGGCCCTTATCTGATTGCAAAGGAGGCTGGGAAATGTAAAATAATCATAAACATTTACTGAGTGATTTTTCTCTGCCAGGCTTGTGGTAAGCTCTTAAGTATTATTGTTTTCTTCTTTCTGAATCCTCAGCCTAACTGCATGAGCTATACTGTGACCTTGTTGTACAGCTAAGGAAACGGGGTTCGAGAAGTTAAAGAAGTCCAAGCACGCTACCTCGCGAGGGCTGCATGCTCGAACCCAGGCCTCTGCGCGCCCAGAACCCACCCTCTTGACCCCTGACCTGGGTTTCATGCTCATTGCTGCCAAAATGATCTCCATCCCATTGGAGAACTGGGATTGAGTTCTTATTTTCCATTTCATCTCATTTCATCTTCCCCAGAAGTCATGAATTTTTAAACCTTGTTCAAGATCCACCAGTTCCCCCAGAGGAGACGGTAAAAGAACAGAACAGGCAGAAACAGAACGGCCATCAAAGACGCACAATAGAGTCCTTCCAGGAAACGTCCGCCGAGGGGGGAAATGAACTGGAAGAAACTATGCTCGTGTGGTGGGAGGCGGGGAGAGAGCGCTCAGACCCTTTGTCCGGGGAGTCATTTTCTTTCAGGAGCAACAGACAGAGAGAGGGAGTCAGCAGTTAGACGCGGGCCATTTCAGTTCCTGGCGGTGCTGCTAGTGCCGTGAGCAGAATCAGGGGTGCTGTCACAGGTGGGGGCTCTCGGAGCCCAGCCCCCCGCAGCCCGCCTGCCTCAGAAAGGCAGCGGTCCCTCCTGCAGGCCCCAGTCACACTGCGCAGAAGCTGGAAACGGGCAGAATTTGCAGTCATCTGAAGTCGTCTGCCTGTCTGCGGGCTCTCTCCCTGGACACAGTCTACGTCCATAATAATCACATCACTGTCACTTGTCACTGCCTGTTGCGCAGGTACCGCGCCGCACACCTTAGTATGGTCCTCATTTCATTGTCACAACAGCCCAGGAGCAGGCCTGGGGATGCTGTCTTTGACGGAGCCAGGACTGGAATGCGGGTTGGCGAGGTCTCCAGCTCTCCTACCCTCTCTGACCCAGTAGCCTCTGGATCCACTTCCCACGACCTGGGTACCTGGCCGCCCCTGAGGCCGCCGAAGCCCCGCTACCTAAGGCCTGCCCGACAAGTGGGAATCCAGCCCACCATATCCCCCAACGCCGTGGACAAAAGGGTCTCATGGGCTTGGCACTGCCCCAGTCACCTTCCTGCCATGAGCTTCTGTATGCCATGTCCCAGCTTCAAACTGCTCTGCCTCACAGGGTGGCTCAGGGCGGTGGGGATGCAGGTGCCCATGCCGTGGGGGCACCTGGCCGGGGGAGGTCTGTCAGGTGGCCTTCGAAGACTCTGTGCTCAGAAACCACATCCCCTCTGCAGGAGGGAGGTGGTGAGCTCTGTTCCGTGGTCCCTGTGGCCTCTGTGGACATGCATGTGGGTCTGGGCTGGAGAGACCGCCAGTGCGGGTCCCGGGGCCCAGAGGACCAGACCACGCTAACCTGTGACAAGGCACAGGGGAAGGACTTTGAAAGAGGGTGGGCTGGGTCTGCTGCCTCGTGGATGAGGCGGGGACAGCCATCATTTCAATATCTGTTTGAAGAAAAAGTTCCAAGGCCTGAGGCCAAACAACACATCTCAAACTAAAATAATAATAATAATAATTATAATTAGCCAAACCTTCCATTCAGGACCAGACTCTTCTTTTCACAGGCAGCAGGACCAGAGAGGGTGGATTAAAAAAGGGAAGTCACACAGCACTATTTGTGCCAGAGCCAAATGTCAAACCCAAGTTTTAGAATAGTCTCAGAAAGGAGCAGGGATTTGACTTGGGTTCACCTGAGACATGACCACCCTTGCCTGTCCTCTCCAGGCTAAAGGGGGCTCAGCTCAGGCCTTACCTGGCAGGAACACCTGGTCTCATCCCTCCTCCCCAGCACCCCTTGTCTCAGGGCCCAGAAAACATTACCATCTCTGCCTGTTTCAGCCTCCAAAACAGAAACTTCAAAACTATAATATGAACCAGCAATTCCATTTCCGGCTACATACCCCAAAGACTGGAAAGCAGGGACTCAAGAGATGCTTGTGCACCTGTGTTCATGGCAGGATTACTCACCATAGCCTAGAGGCGGATATCACCCAAGTGTCCATCTGGGGATGGATGGATAAACAACGTGGTATATGCACAGAGTGGAATGTTATTCAGCCTTAAAAAAGAAGGAGATTCTGACACCTGCTACAATGTGAATGAACCTTGAGGCCGTTATGCAAAGTGAATTAACCCCACTCAAAAGAACAGATATTATATGATTCCTCTTATATGAGTAGAACAGTCACATTCATGGAGACGGAAAGTCGCGTGGTGGTTGCCAGGGGCCGAGGGTGAGGGGAGAAGGGCAGTCTGTGTTTTGTGGGCACAGAATTTGAACTTGGGGAGGTGAAAGAGTTCTGAGGTGGATGGCGATGATGGTTGTGCAATATTATGATTGTATCAATGCCACAGAACTGTGGGACACTTTCAAATGGCTATAATGGTAAATTTTATGCTATGTATCTTTACCACAAGTTTTTAAAAAGTACAGCTGGAACCAAGTCCTCTCTCCCCATCACTTCAAGCCTCCTGCTCCGGGAGGACTCAGTTCCCTCAGCAGCGTCCCGGCATCCTTCTTCCCGCTCTTTAATCATCTTGGCCAATTTGGATGATTTTAGACCTTTGTTCCGTGGATCTTTGCCCGGCGGCGCCCAGCATAGACCAAGGAGCTGGGTGCAGGAGAGAGTGTACGGGAGGATGAGTTTTGTTTTTTTTTTTCTTTTTCATTTTTCTGAAGCTGGAAACGGGGAGAGACAGTCAGACAGACTCCCGCATGCGCCCGACCGGGATCCACCCGGCACGCCCACCAGGGGCGACGCTCTGCCCACCAGGGGCGATGCTCTGCCCATCCTGGGTGTCGCCATGTTGCGACCAGAGCCACTCTAGCGCCTGGGGCAGAGGCCACAGAGCCATCCCCAGCGCCCGGGCCATCTTTGCTCCAATGGAGCCTCGGCTGCGGGAGGGGAAGAGAGAGACAGAGAGGAAAGCGCGGCGGAGGGGTGGAGAAGCAAATGGGCGCTTCTCCTGTGTGCCCTGTCCGGGAATCGAACCCGGGTCCTCCGCACGCTAGGCCGACGCTCTACCGCTGAGCCAACCGGCCAGGGCCGGGAGGATGAGTTTTTAAAAAGGATGAAAGAAAGACCTGTCATTGAAGGTCAGATTTTGAAAATAACCTGAAGAGCCTTTAGCTCAACCCACAAGGCAATATCAAAGTCGTAACCAGTGTGACCTCTTGGAGCCAGCTTGTTTGGATTCACACAATAACCCTTCCCCTAGTTCGTTAGCTGGAGAAGTTACACAGCCTTTCCGTGTCTCAGTTTCTTCATCTATAAAATGAAGGTGCTTAAACTGCCCACCGCATAGGAACACACCGTACCATGGTGAGGGTTAAATGTGTTCACAGGTGGGAAGTTTGGAACAGTGCCTGGCACCTCATGAAGCCTGAGTAAGAGCTTGCTATGATTGTGACCCAGATTCAAGCAGATTCAAACTTCTGTTTCCTAGATGGAGACCTCACTGCCCCAACCCCCAGCCTGCTCCCGTTAGAAAGTTAGATGTGGTTGGAAGATTTCCCCTCCTTTAACCTGTCTCTTCCGGATAAGAGCCCTGGCACTGCCCCCTGAGGCCAGCCATGAAGACACGTGTCACCCGCAGCAACATGCTTCTTCGCCCGAGTTGACCCTCCTTTGGGGGCCCGATGCTCACGTAGCCCGGAACACAGTGCAGATGTCTGTCCCTGTCCAGGACTGAGCAGTCACAGGGTGGTGTATAGTGGCCTCGGATGCCTGCCAGGGCCTGTCCCCACTGGTCCCAGCTAAGGAGTTCCATGGGCCAACGCCCCCAATTGTCCTCCTGCTGGTTTCTGAGGCTCCATCTTCTGGGCTTCAGAGGGGAGTCAACTGCTGGTGTCAGGGCCAGCCTCTGTTTCTCCGTAGCCCTGCCTTCTCAATTTTCCTGCTCAGGACTGGGCAAGTCTAGAAAAAAGAAAGAGGTCATCCATCTAGCCAGGAAGGTCTGCCCTTTTGGAATCAAGTGATGTTGAGCCCACGGCTACAGTCTCAGCACTTTACAGAGAATTTGCCAGCACACCCAGCAGGCTTGATGCAATTCCTGAGTCCAAGCTGGCTCCACCCCAGCCTGTGTCTGAAGCAAGCTAGTCACTTAAAAGTTCCCTCCTAGTGTAGCTCCAGAAGTCCCCCAGCCTTTGAAGGCAGCGCCTGCTGCATCTTCTGCAGTTCCAAGTTACAGCCGCTAGGTGCCGCTACACAGCAAAGAAACCGCCACAGGCTGCCAAGGAAGCCCGCAACTGGTGGCCTTGAGGGGAGTTCAGACTGGGGAGGCCTCCGCCTCTGGAATTCCTGCCCAAGTCTTATAGTTATTAAGTGGCAGAGCCAGGGCTCATGCAGCTGGCTTTGGAGTCTGAGCCTTGCTTGTGACCACTTCTCTGCAGACACTTTGAGGAGAGCCTCTCCTTCCCTTCGCCCTGAGGGAGCCCCTGCCCCGGGCACCCTACCTTGTGCTTCATGGGTGGAGCTCATATAAGCCTCTGCCATCAGACCGGGACCTCCTCGCTGGAGGGCAGGGCTGTGTGCATTCCCTTCTGACCTTGCAGCTCCCGGCCCCTAAACAGCATTATACCGCTGGCGGGTAAGCGCCTGCCACCCCCCCATCCCTGGGCCCTGGACCCCTCAGAGTTCAGGGCCTCTCTGTGGGGGTCAGGTGCAGTAGACACAGGCTTGCTCCCTGGCAGGCCCCGTCACCTTAGAGGGTGCCAGAGCCAGACTATCCTCCCCACCCCCTTCATTCACACCTCACTCTCCCTTAAGGATGGGGTGCTCAGGCCAAGTATGGGAACTGAAAGCAAATTTCCATGAAACTTACACTCTGATTGTTGAACTCAGCCATTGCTAAAAATTCATTCTATAAACCTAGAATTGAGTCAATTATATTAAAAATGAAGGTAACCAGTACTGCGAAGTCATTACCTCCTTGTGATGTTACTCATTTTCTGTTACTCGTAAGTGAGGTTGAGGCGACTCTGCTCTCTGGTAGCTGTACGGTGGAAATACCGGATTGCGGCGGGCGGGCTAACGAGCGCGTCCGCCCAGCTCCCTGGTCAGTGATATTGCCTGGGTGGCTTGAAAGCTGTCGTGATGGGAAACTGGCAAACGTCACAGATCAGGACTCTCCTGCCCTCCCCCACCTCCCCAGAGAGCCAACTGTTTAACATTTACAGGCCATTAACGTAGGAGCAGGAACTTCAGGCTTGGCTCACTCCCGATATAGTCCGCCCTCTGCCCTCCGCCAACTGTGAGGCCCTGGGCGGTTTGTCCTTGGCCCTCACCTTTTCCCGTCAGCAAAATAAGGCTGAGAAGAGCAGCTTGAGAAACTGAGCCTTGCCTGACCTGTGGTGGCTCAGTGGCCAGTTTGAAACCCCAGGCACATATATAAGAGGAGTTGATGCATATCAACTCCGAGTTGATGCTTCCTATTCCTCCCCTCTCCCCTTTCTCTCTCTCTTTCTCTCTCTCTCGTCTAAAATCAATAAATAACACCTTTAAAAAATAAAGTAAAACTCAGCATCAATTACCTGTCAGGGGCTGAGTCCCTGTTCTCACCAAATCTGCCAACAGTCTGGCCAGTGGCGGCCCTGGGTGAAGATGAGGAAATGGGGGCGTTGCGAGAAGAAAACCTCATCAAAGGCTATGGGTCCGGTTTGAACCACACTCCCAACTGCTGTGGTTTATTGGGCCTGTCAACACAGAACCCGGCTCACAGGGCTGTTTGGGGAGGATGAGAGGAGGCAGTGTGTGCAGAGGAGCTTGGCACAGATTCGGCTCTAGGAGAACACAACAAACATTGACCGAGAGGCTCAGAGTGGGGTCTGGACCCACCCACGTCTGAATTATCAGCTCTATTTTCTGATTGCAAGCTCTCTGGCCACTTAGTGTGTCTAAACCTCATTTCCCCTGTGTGGCAAGAGGGATAATAATAGTTACCTGGAAGAGCCACTGAGAGCCCTGGAGATAAAGGATGTAAAGTGTCTGTTGAGAAGTGGATACTCAATAAATGAAAGTGATTGTTTGGGATTATCTTTTATTTCGTGTCATTCAGACAATAGCTCTCTGCCCAGCCCTGGTGTGGAAGGCTGGTGATGGGAGCCAGAGCCCTGGAGGCCAGATCTTGCTTGGGCAGCTCCTAGCACCCCCTGCTGGCCGGGTCAGCCCCTCAGTGGGCTCTGGCCCTAGAAGGGCTTCAGAGGCTGGGACGCCGTTGCTAGGCTCCGGTTGCTAGGCAACGCACTGTTTCTTCTAGCCTGGCCAACGCCCTGAGGGCCGTAGCTGCTCTGGAGTAGCTCCGGCCTCCTGCAGCCTCTCTCGCAGACCTCAGAGCCACTGCGGAGGGCAGGTGAGGGTGGGACCAGTTGCAGTTGGGCCCCAGAGGTGGTTGGGAGTAGAGCCATGTTCTGTTGGGAGGTAGGCAAGGCCCAAGGAGCGGAGGGAGAGATAAGGAGTCTGACTCTGGGAGTGAGGGTGTGGCTAAAGAAGCTCAGAATTCCTGACTGGCCATCAGTCCCCAGAGGTGGCCTGCGGGGTTAGGACGGGGAGAGGGGGGCAAGGAGTCAGGTACCCTGGGCCTGAGTCCTGGTTCTACCCTATTATGAGCCAATCCTCCGTCGTTTAGAAGTTCAGTTTCCAAGCTATAAAATGGGGAGTTCATAATAAGGTGTGGAAAGGCGAGCTGAGACAAGCTTACGAGAGATAAGTGTTGACGATGACCAGTCCGGCCTTCAGTTTGAGGGGTGGGTGTTGGGGGAGAGGGCCGGCCCAGGGCCTGGGGCCGCTGCCCTGTCCAGGCTCTCTCTTCCTTCCTAGGCCTCCTGGGGCCTGCCCCACAGCACCATGATGGGGAAGCTCCCCCTGGGGGGGGTCTCCCCTTATGTGAAGATAAGTTCGGGGGGCTGTACGGACCCCCTGAAATTCTACGCTACCACCTACTGCACAGCCTACGGTGAGGTCATCTCTGTGCGGGAGTCACCCCCAGGACACAGGCAGGACTGGGGGGGGGGGCGTTCCTGCTGGGAGAGAAGGGGCCTTTCTGGCCTGTCACACACTCAGGGCGACCCCAGCATACTGAACTGATCGGTCCCCTGAGCCGCTGGATGATGGTGGCCACACCCATACTGTCGGGCCAGCCCCGCCCTGTCGTCCCTGTGAGTCTGTCCTGTGATTCTGTCACACTGACCTTGTCCCCATCTGATGGACTATTCTCGCTGCCAGAGTCCCAAAGGGCCGGACATTCAAGGCTCTAGCACACGTGTTCCTGCCCCTGGCTCTGGGCCCCTTGGGGGAAGGGGTGCTGGCCTTGCCTCTGCCCTCTGCTCTCCCACTCTGCTGACCTTGGGCCCTGCCTCCTTGCTTCCCCTCTGGCAGGTCGGGAGGAGTTCAAGCCCCGCCTAGGCACTCATAAAGGCACCGGCTACATATCAAATTACCGGCCTGTGGTCTCCTCCCAAGCCAGCCTCAATGTCCTGAATCATCCAGCCATGGGGTACGGTCTGTATACCCGCTTCTCAACCTCTGCCCTGCAGGGCCATAGTGCTCATGGACATCCATGCATGAGGACCCTGAGCCTTGCCCGCCTAGGTCTGGGGCCCTGGGGGGCTCAGGACATAGGCCTAGCCTGGAGCCCAAAGGGCTTTTGAGGCCTCTGTGGGAGGTTTGAGGGAGGCTGAGAGATAAGCATTACAAGCCCTGGTGGTCACCACTCCACTCCTGCCTTCAGGGAACAAGGCCGGGACAATTTCCAGACGGTGACAAGTCAGAATTACTGCCCCCTGGAGGTGCCTGATGGCAAATACCCACTGCCCTGTAACTTGTACCAGACCAACTCTGGCTACTCACTGGAGAAGGCCAACTTGGCACCCTCCACCAATGAGGTCAGTGCTGGGCCAGGGCCAGGGCCAGGGCCAGGAGAGAGGGGAACGCTAAGCTGGGGTGGAGGAAGAGCTGGGATGGGAAGAGTGGGGATTCCTCCAGCAGAGTGGGACTGCCCTAGCAAGAAGCGGTCAAGGCTGAGACACCTGGGGATGAAGGAGCCACAGTGTGGGCTTGGGGAGCCACTCACCTTTATCACCTTTTCCTTCATCCCCGTCCCCATCATCACCACCTTTCCTACCATCCCCACCATCACCCCATCCAGGTCTGTCCCAGGGCCCATCTCCAGTCCTATTTCCCAGCCCCAGGGTCTCCACCCCAGGATCTCCACCCCAGGGTCTCCACCCCAGGCTCTCCACCCCAGGGTCTCCACCCCAGGATCTCCACCCCAGGCTCTCCACCCCAGGGTCTCCACCCCAGGATCTCCACCCCAGGGTCTCCACCCCAGGGTCTCCACCCCAGGATCTCCACCCCAGGGTCTCCACCCCAGGGTCTCCACCCCAGGATCTCCACCCCAGGGTCTCCACCCCAGGGTCTCCACCCCAGGACCTCCACCCCAGGGTCTCCACCCCAGGACCTCCACCCCAGGGTCTCCACCCCAGGACCTCCACCCCAGGACCTCCACCCCAGGACCTCCACCCCAGGCTCTCCACCCCAGGGTCTCCACCCCAGGCTCTCCACCCCAGGGTCTCCACCCCAGGCTCTCCACCCCAGGGTCTCCACCCCAGGGTCTCCACCCCAGGACCTCCACCCCAGGCTCTCCACCCCAGGGTCTCCACCCCAGGGTCTCCACCCCAGGACCTCCACCCCGGACCTCCACCCCAGGGTCTCCACCCCAGGACCTCCACCCCAGGGTCTCCACCCCAGGACCTCCACCCCAGGACCTCCACCCCAGGGTCTCCACCCCAGGACCTCCACCCCAGGGTCTCCACCCCAGGCTCTCCACCCCAGGGTCTCCACCCCAGGACCTCCACCCCAGGCTCTCCACCCCAGGGTCTCCACCCCAGGACCTCCACCCCAGGACCTCCACCCCAGGGTCTCCACCCCAGGGTCTCCACCCCAGGACCTCCACCCCAGGGTCTCCACCCCAGGACCTCCACCCCAGGGTCTCCACCCCAGGACCTCCACCCCAGGACCTCCACCCCAGGACCTCCACCCCAGGCTCTCCACCCCAGGGTCTCCACCCCAGGACCTCCACCCCAGGACCTCCACCCCAGGGTCTCCACCCCAGGACCTCCACCCCAGGACCTCCACCCCAGGCTCTCCACCCCAGGGTCTCCACCCCAGGGTCTCCACCCCAGGACCTCCACCCCAGGGTCTCCACCCCAGGACCTCCACCCCAGGACCTCCACCCCAGGGTCTCCACCCCAGGCTCTCCACCCCAGGGTCTCCACCCCAGGACCTCCACCCCAGGCTCTCCACCCCAGGGTCTCCACCCCAGGACCTCCACCCCAGGACCTCCACCCCAGGGTCTCCACCCCAGGCTCTCCACCCCAGGACCTCCACCCCAGGGTCTCCACCCCAGGACCTCCACCCCAGGACCTCCACCCCAGGGTCTCCACCCCAGGACCTCCACCCCAGGACCTCCACCCCAGGGTCTCCACCCCAGGACCTCCACCCCAGGACCTGCACCCCGGGACCTCCACCCCAGGGTCTCCACCCCAGGACCTCCACCCCAGGACCTCCACCCCAGGACCTGCACCCCGGGACCTCCACCATCCCACCCACATCTCCAAGCCCACATCACCGTTCTCACCATTGTTGTCACATTTGCTTTTGTCATTATCATCCCCATTTGTCTGTCTGCCCATCATTCTTATCATCACCATCACCAGCAGATATTCATTCATTCATTCATTTATTCATTCATTCATTCATTCATTCATTCATTCATTCATTGAAACAATGTTCTGAGCATCTCTTCCATATTTGAAGGTGATAAATACCAGGGAAAAAACTACAACAGGGAAGAGGCAGGAGGTGAAGCAGAAGTGAAGGGGTTGGAACTGCAAATCAGGAGGGTCAGGAAAGGTTGCTATGGAGACATTAGACAAAGACTTGGGGAAGGTTAGTGTTCTCCTCAAATGCAACAGTGTGAGGGAGGAGTGTTTCAGGTCAAGCAGACAGCAAGTGCAAAGGCCCTGAGGTGTGATGCGGAGGGGGAGGTTGTCTGATATGAGGAGGTACAGCAAAGAGGCAGGTACTAGAAAGCAGTGGGGAGCTGGGGGGCCTTGAGAATGGCTATCAGGACTTGGGATTCTACTCTGAGAGTTCTATGAATACTGCAGGGCTCTGAGCACAGGAGGGAGAGGACCTGACCTCACTGGAAAGGGACCCCTTAGCTCTGTGCAGATACTCTGTAAGGGTCAAGCGCAGACTCAGAGTCAGGAAGTGATTGTCATTCCCTCACCAGGTGGGTAATTGGTCGCTTCCTCCTCCCAGGTCAGGAAGGTCCATTTTGACACCCAGGACTACGGGCCCCAGGCCATCACAGGGCTGGAGCCCAAGCACATGCCCCTGCTCCACCAGCAGCAGAACAAGGGCTCACTGGAGTGGGAGAATGCCCGCCATGTGAGTGGGCGGGCCCCAAGACAGGCCTGGACTGGACAGAGGGGCTGACCTGACCCACCTCTTTCTCCTTCTTCTGCTCTGACTCACCCAAGAAGCCAACTAAGTGTGGGTTCAGGGCACCTAGAAAAACTGGAGGGAGCGAAGGGTTTGCTATTTCTAAGGCAGCATCAAAGTGGTCCTATGGATACCTTAGGATTTAACCCTGGCTCCCTTCGTCCTTCTCCCCTGTCCAGACACCTTGAGTCTGGGCACTGAACTGTGAAGCGAGCGCCCCTTTTTTTCATCACTCTTTCTTCTCTCAGTGGAGACTCCGGGCCCCCCTGTCACTGCCAGGAGTCCAGTGCGGGATACGCCTTCGTTTCCATTGTCACAGGGGACCCGAGGACTTCTGGCACTGGGATGCCTGGTCAGGGAGGAGTCTGTGTCAGGGATGTCACCAGGGGTGTCACACTGGCCCTCACCTCTCAGACCGTATCACACAGGTCTGCTCAGGGCACAGATTTGAGAGTGGCTACCGCCACTGGCCACCTTCCAGGCCCCAGCCTGTGTCCTCCACTGCTCCACCCTCTGTGTTCCAGGGCCCACGCTTCATGACTTCTGAGTATAATTCCAAGTATCTCAAGGAGCCTTCAAACCAGACAGGTGGGCAGTTGTCTGAGCTCACACGTCCCTACCCCTGACTCCAGCAGAGACCCCTGGGGGACCGTAGCCAGCACAGCACTAACACTGGTGGAAAAAAGGAGGACATACCGGCAGCGTGGGGGAACCATCTCCCGGGGGTTAACCTGAGTGCCTTAGGCCTACCAAACCCCAAGGGACAGCTCCCTCACCCTGCGGAGCTGATGGAGCCTGGCCACAGTGACCCAATGGCCGACAGGCCTTGCCCTCCCTCCTGCTCCTCACTCCTTCTCTGCTCCGGATTCTGGATTCCTTCTGGTGCCCACGGTCCTGGGGGTTCAAGACTCCGGGTCCTTGGAGCCCGCTCCTGCCCCACCCGCTGGGATTCTGAGCCTCTGGGGGCCCCGTGAGGAGGGGCAGGTGGCTGGGGAGCCCAGCGTGGCTGTCTTTTACAGATCTCTTGCAGAAGAACTCAATTGGTGCCAAGGAGGAGACTGGCTTCACTGAGGAATCCACCAAGAACCCCATAGTCTCCCAGCCGCCCTCCCAGGCTCTCCCTGCGGACCCAGTAAGTCAGGCTGGGCCCCTCTAGAATCCCAGGGAGATTGAAACCATCCAGGCTGGTAATTCCTAGTTTAAAAAAAAAAAAGTAGAGCTGCAGAACCTTTTGTTCAAACAAAGATAAAAGAGCTTGGGTGAAACCTACTTCTTTGGCCCAATATACCCATTTTATTGATGAGAAGACTAAGGTCTCAAGGAGAAGTCATGGAGCTGAGGTCACTCAGTATTCAGACAAGAGCTCTGCCTACTGGTGCCCGCTCAATGCCATGGCCTCCTCCCAGTTCCCCCCAATCTCTTCCCGCTCCTTGACCACCCGGTGACACCGTTTGTGCTGAGCCCCCTCTGTGCTCAGGACAAGGGAGCAGCTACCTATGTTGGGCTGACACTCCTCTGTCGGCCTCTTTCCAGGTCCCACTTCCCGGCCAGAGTGTCACCAAGTCAGACTTTCTCCCCGTGGGTCGCCTTCATGTAAGCGGGGCCAGGGGAGGGATGCCTGTCCTCGCAGCTAGGTGCTCTGTGGGACAGTTGGGACGTGGGCTGGAAGGTGCAGCAGGGCCCACACTCCGTGCCAGCGGCCGCTTTGCCGCCTTAGGGCGCTGCGCCCCTGCCCCAGCTGGCCAGAGGCTCCGAGCGGGAGACGAGCTACAGCCGAGTGAATGGGAGGATTCTCGGCTCTGGAGTAAGTGGCCTCGGGGCCCCATCAGAGGAGGGTCACTCCAGAGGGAAAGGGACAGAAGTTTCTTGGACCTAGGGTAGTCCAGAAGGATGGGAGGAGAATCAGGACATTTGGCCCCGTGGAGGATAAAGGCCGGGGGGCTGGAAAGGGAGGGCGCTTTAGAAAGATTGAATTTGGCGTGGCTGGAGGGGAAGGTCGCAGTCACAGGTCCCGGGCGGGTTGTGGCTACAGGTGCCTCTGCCTGACCTCCCTCCATCCGTGCTACCTCAGCCTGGTCACCCAGCTACCCTTCTTGCGGTTCTGTCGCCTGCAGGTGGCCCCTCCTGGCCCAGAACTCAGCAGCACGAGCCACTGGCAATTCCAGCACCCCCAGCGGGTACAGCAGACGAATGTCAGCCTCCTCGGCCGGGAGAGCCTGGGGAACAAGGTGAGGCCTGGGCGACCCACCGCCACCCCCACCATCTCCCCTCCTGATCTGACAGGTCCCCCCTCTCTATCACGCTTTTGCAGGAGCCCACAGGGTACAGCCTTAACAACACTAGCTACGTACAGCGCCCCTCGGACCCCGACAGGGATCATCGCTACCTGACCACCTACAACCAAGGGTGAGCCCCTTCCCTGCCCAGAGCTGGGGCTGAGAAGCTGGCACTAGAGAGGGAGACCGGAACAAGTAATGAGCTCACAGCCTATGAGGGAAACCGACACGGAGGCCGCCTGTGCTCTGTTGGAGCCAACACGCCTGGGGGGAAGGGCAGGGAGGTGGGGGAAGGGCAGGGAGGCCGCAGAGGCCCCCCCCACTGCCCGCCTACGACCCCGCCCACGACCCCTCCCGTGCGGCAGGTACTTCGAGAACATCCCCAAGGGTCTAGACCGGGAAGGCTGGACTCAAGGTGGAATCCAGCCCCAGAAGCCTGGAGGCTACGCCCTCAACCAGCCAGTCACCCGCATGGAGGCCCCCTCCAACCCCACGGAGAACCCGAGGCTCCTGCACCCCTACGCGGGAAGGTAGCTGCCCTCCTTCCCACCGTCCCTCCCTCCCTCCTGCTCCACTTCACTGTCCTCCGCTGGTTCCGGGCCTTTCCCCAGCCCCTCCTCCCTTGCTCTGTCTGTCTGTCTGTCCTTCTGAGATGCCCATTTCCTCTCTCTGGCTGGTTCACTGCTTCTCCTGCCCACACGTGTCCCCCCTCTCCCCAGTGGCCCAGAAGCCAGTTCCACACCTGCCCCCAGCCAGGCTGCGTGGGGGCGGGAGGCAGGGCACACAAAGCTGAAGGGACTGTGGTTGTGCCTCACTGTGATGCCTTTCTGCTCAACTCAGTCCCTCAAAAATTACATTTATACCGATGGCGGCCGAGTTGGCGGGCAAAGAATGTCTGTGGCTTGGCTGCTCTGTCGGCATGCTGGCCCCTCGGGGTCAGGCAGGCGGAAGAAAAGGCCCCGCTCACTGCCCCAGCCCTCCCTCGTCTTGTCCCCTTCCTCCCTGCAGAGGCGTGGTCTCAGCGGACCCCTTCTACGGCTCCATACCTCACAGCAGCCGCTTCCACGGGCCCTACTGAGCCCGAGGCCTGGGTAAGGCCTGGGGACTCCACCTGCAGCTGCTCACCGTTTGGGGGTAGCTATTGAGGGCCAGCCTCGCCCCCAAGCCCTGAGTCAAGGGAGCCCTGCTTGGGGACCCCAACCCCAGAGTGGGCGGTGGGCGAGTGCACAGAACCACCCAGAGCCCTCAGGCTTCGTGTCCCTTCCCCACAGGTCTGCCAACCCAAGGGGACAAGAGCCGGCTACTGTCCCTATTCCCACCCCAGTGTCTCTGAGTCTCCCCAGTTACTTTCCTAATGAAATAAAGAGCAGCGATGCAGAGCAGTGCGACCGTCGCTGTCGGGGGAGCTGGGAAAGGAAAGGTGAAGATGGGGTGGGGTGCAGGGGTGGAGGGGTGAGGGCCAGCTGTGGAGACAGGGAGGTCCGCTTGGACTCACTGTGACACTATGGACAAGGCCCTTGGTTCTCCAGGCTCAGTTTCCTTCCCTGTCAAGGGGGTCTCTTATGCACTGTGCTACATGCTCTGTCAAGCATGGGAGGGAGGAAGCCCCAGGGAGAGGGCCAGGGAGGAGGGGAGGCAGCGGTGTGTGGGGGTGGTTGAGAGGCCTCAGATGCCTGGTCTATAAAATGAGGATGGAGTTCTGGACAGGACTTCTGGGCCTTTCTGGGTCCCGCACTGGGTGGTTTAAAGGAGAGGGGAGGCCCTGGCTGGTGGCTCAGTTGGTTAGAGCATCATCCAGAAACGCCAAGGCCGTGGGTGCAATACCCAGTCAGGACATATACCAAAACCAACCAATGACTGCATGACTGATTGGAACAACAAATGCATGCTTCTCTTTTTCTCTGTCTCTGCTAATATCAATCAATAAACTTTTTTAAAAATGGAGAGGGGAGGATGACGCAAGAGGAGTCCCAGAGATCTCTCTCCGGAGACAGAGGGAGGAGAGTCCATAATAGACGGACACCTGGACACCAGCACAGGGAGGAACGGGCACTGGCGGAAAGGGCTGGGGCCTTCGGGCGGCCCTTTGTGAGACCTGGGACAAGGCAGCCGTAGGCGGTCGCTTGACACCAGGCCTTCAGCCTGCAAGGCAGAACCTGGGCTGCCGCTGGCGCCTGTCACCTCTCCAGGAGCTCTGTGCAGCGTACAGCTCTACAAATGTGTGCCATGGCCCTGCTGCCACCAGCTTCCTGTTTCATCAGTGAGGAAGCTGGACCCAGAGCGGGTGCATGAGCTGCTCAAGGTCACCAGGGACAGAAAGGCGACAGCAGCCCGTGGTTGAGGATGTCCCCTGCACCTTGCAGCCCAGCCCAGCACGCAGAGGGTGACTCGGTGGTCCACCAGTTGCTCCTGCACTGCCCTGCAGTGGGTGTGGGAACCAGCCTACGGCCCCGGGCCTGGATGTCCCCTGCACCTTGCAGCCCAGCCCAGCACGCAGAGGGTGACTCGGTGGTGCACCAGCTGCTGCTGCACTGCCCTGCAGTGGGTGTGGGAACCAGCGCTACGGCTCAGGCCTGGATGTGCCCTGCACCTTGCAGCCCAGCCCAGCCCAGCCCAGCACGCAGAGGGTGACTCAGTGGTGCGCCAGCTGCTCCTGCACTGCCCTGCAGTGGGTGTGGGAGCCAGCTGCTGCTGCACTGCCCTGCAGTGGGTGTGGGAGCCAGCTGCTGCTGCACTGCCCTGCAGTGGGTGTGGGAGCCAGCGCTACGGCCCCGGGCCTGGATGTCCCCAGCACTCTGGAGAGGGGCAGGCTGGGGGCTGTCTCTGGCCTGGCTGGGGCTCCATGTGGAATGTGGGCGGCTCCAGTTGGCTCCGGCACTGGAGGAGGGGAGGCGGGGGACACAGAGTCTCTCAGCTACAAAGCCAGCCAGTCTCAGGACTCAGGGACAGCCCCACACACTGTGGTTGGGACCACCTGCTGGTCCATAGTCCTCACTCAACAGTAGGATGAGTCACCAAATGAGAGATTTGTCACCTGGGCTGGACCCCAACCTAGGCCTGGCCACAGTGAGCTGGGAAGAGGTGGAGGTCAGCCAACCTTGCCCACGCACAGTCACACGCACACACCACCAAAGCACACACAAACACAAGAGGCACACAGACCCTTGAAGACACGCACATACAAACACGTGTGGATACAAAAATCCAGCAGGCAAGTACATGAAGACTCACTAACAACCACACATGAAAACATATGGAAACACAAATGCACACAAACACAGTTCTTCATATAAACACCCAAGATGCTTCTGCATGCAGAGACACACACACACACACACATACACACACACACACGCAGACCTAGAGACACATCAACACACAGACAGACACAGACACAGAAGAGCGATGGAGGGACAGAGACTCATAGGCTTGGCCGCCCCCCACTTCTCCATTCCCGCCCCCCCCCCCCCCCCCGGGTCAGCATGTGCTTGTAGCTCAGGTTTCCTGCTTAGCCTCCCTCTCTCCAGCTCTGTGGGAGATAAGGTATCAGGGACACTGGAGCCGATTACACCTTCCCTCTGTCGCTCCCCCCCCCCCCATCGTCCTGTACTCAGTTTCCAGGCCACGTGAGCTGGGGCTTCGGACTCCACCCAGGATCGGGTGCTGAGCGCCCCCTGCGATCCCTCAGCCCTTGCCTTCCCCCCTGTAGCCTCTCTTCAGGCAGCTCATTCCGGCCTCCCTGCTAGGGTCCTGGGCCCCAGCCCAAGGGGCTGTGTGAAGACAGGGTGGCCTGGGGGTGGGATGGCAGGAAGGGGATCTAGGAGGGGCCAACGGCAAGCCTGGGTCATTCTGGAGCCTCCACTTGGGGCAGGGCCTGGGTTTCCCACCTCCCAGATGAGGAGACAGCCGAGGAGAGGTGGAGCCACTCACCCAGGTCACAGCCAGTGAGGACAGTGGTGGGGGCCTGCTGGTGAGGGGTGGACGGGGAGCCCGGAGTAGTAGTGCCTAGTGGGAGCTGGAGCGGACCCCAAGTCTCACCTGGCTTCCTAGCCTTTGCCCACCCACTGAGTTACTCAGGGCAGGCCCCTGGCGGCAGACCTTGAATGAAATGGGCAGAGTGGTCAGTCTGGGGCCCTGAGGGAGGCAAGACTGTGGGCAAGGACGCAGAGGAGGGAAGCCTGAGGCTTGGCCAGAGGAAGGGGCAGCAGGCGAGTGTGGCTGAGAAGGGGGCAGCCCTGGGGGAAGGGGGCTGGCCAGGTTTCAGAGGCCTTGTCAGCCGTGCTAAGGAGCCTCTCTCTGTCCCTGTCCTCGATGATGGGACTCGGCAGGGCACCGGCCATGTCTGTCTGGTTCACAGCTCAAATTCAACGCCCAGGACAGCGCCTGGCCCTTGTGTAGGTGCTCAGTAATTGTTAGATGAATGAATGAATGAATGAACTTTGCCTGCCAGCAGGGCCACCAAACGTGGGCCCTGCTTCTGGGTGTCACTTGCCCTCGCCCCAGGGTGGCAGCCACCCAAGCACCCTGCACCTGTGCACCCCCCCCACACACCTGGAAGCCATGGCTGTGGCCCCTCAGAACGGCTCTGATTTGCCCACCAGGCTGCTCCTTTTCTCTCTGTGAGTGCCTCTTTGTTCTCTGCTCACGCTGTGCCCAGCTTCTGGCCAATCCCAACTAAGCTCCCATGTGGTGGCCTGAGGGCCTCACATTCCAAGCTTGACCCCCACTTGGCCCCAAAGCCAATGTTGGGCCAGTGCCCGGCAGTCCTCTGTGTCTGTGTCACTGGGCAGGAGGGGTGAACCGTTCCTATCCTGTGACTACTCAGGTTACTGAAACTTTCGAAGAGACCGGCCTTTGCCGTGTCCCTCCCTCTCTGTGCTGTCAGGTGAGTGTGGGCGCTGACAATGTGGCTTCATTTTGGGGGTGCCTGTCCCTCTGTCCCTCTGAGACTTGAGTCTCGGGTCTGGCCCAGACCAGCATCAGCCCGGCACCCTTCCCTTGCCTGGGCCCCAGCTGCCAGGCCTGAGATCTGCAGTCAGATATCCTGGGTTCAAATCCCAGCTCTTCCCACTGGAGACGGCTCCCTGCCACTAGCCATGGAGGCCGCCGGCCCGTGCTGAGCCGAAGCCAATAGCAGTACCCACCTCGTGCGCTAAGCGAGATGGCATGTGAAGTGCTCAGCTCACAAACGGTGGCTGCCTTTGTGTTGGAACAGAGGACACAGAGGCCTCAGTAGGAGTGGGGGCTTGAGCAAGGCCACACTGCAGTCAGTCACGGGGCCTGGCCTTTGTCTCCTCCTGCTCGGCCCTGGACAGGGCCCCTGGGGACCCTTCTCTGGAAGCACGCTCTCTCTGGTTCTGAGGAGCATGGGGTGACCCCCCTGCACAGCCTGACCGGCATGGCCTCACCCGGAGACCCACGCTCCCTGCCTGAGGCCAACCTCCTGCAGGGCCCTTTGGAAGCTGCCTGCCCCTCCCTCACCTGCAAACCAGGGTTTATGGTTCAGGCAATCACTCCTTCCAGCGCCAATTGTAGCTGCTGCCAAAAGCTCCTTGCCCCTCCCCACGGATATTCTAGAAACTGTTCTGAGGTGTACAATGACGACGATTAACCTTTATTAAGCCCCCACAGCCTGCTGGGTGCCAGGAATTTTCCGTGGGCCTTCATCTTTTCAACAAGAACACAGAGGGACCTCCCTCTGGGGGAAGTTTGGGGACACAGCTGGGTGCTGTGTTGACGGCATGGCTGTGGGGGTGTGGAGCCCCAAGGGCTGATGGGACAGCAGGATGGGCACAGACAGTGGGTGCCACACGATCGGGCCCCACTTCTGACGTGCACGGACATGTGTGAGGCTGCTGCTCGTCATGGTGCAGGGCAGCTGATGTTGACAAGGTACCATCTGGCCTGGGTCACATGGTGACATGCAGAGCCACCAGCTCACGGACTTGACATCTAGCCAGCTGGGAAAAGGCATCTATCTGCCCATGGGAACTGGAGGCCAGGGGGTGGCGGGAAGCCCTAAGTGGGGAGGCTGCAGGAGGGTGGGGATGCTACACGCAGACAGATGGAGGGCCTGGAACTTGGAATCCGATCGCCAGTTTCCTCTCTGACCATCTGGAGGGCCACCCATTCCCATAGAAATGTTCCCCAAACAGCCAGATAGGCAAGAACAGCAGAGGCATCAGACCTGGGAACGCCCCAGCCATGACCTCTGTTGAAGGTCAGAGGAGGGTCTGTCGGGGTCTCCCAGGAGTGCCGATACTTTTGCTTCTCAGAATGTTGCTTGGCTCTGCCAAGAAAGCCCTTTGAGTCGTACAACCGTCCTGGCAGGAACCTTGTGAGAACCAGGTCAAGCCGAGCCAGAGAGATGGAGCAACCTCCCCGAGCCACCCAGTTCAGCGCCCACACGTGGGCTTCTCTGCTCCGAGCACAGGCCTCTCCCACCACAGAACCAGACCGGGGCCTCGGGTGGGCAGACGTGGGGCCTGCAGCTTCCCGGGAGAGCCAGGCATCGCATCTGCAGCCGGTGATAAGCATGCAGGTTCGTTTTCGTATGAGTGTGGGTGTGAGTCTGTGTGTGTGCATCTTCAGAGGGCCCCGGTAAAGAGACGGGCCAGGAGGGCATTTGTCTCGCTCACCTATCCTTAGAGAGAGGTTGGATGAGATGCTGAAGGAACTGTACTCGGGAAAGACCTCATGAGATCTGGAACCAAACAGCTTCGCTACGGGCCCAATGACAAGGTGTGGTCCCCCTGGCCGCTTCAGGTCCCTATGGTAAGAACACTGCAGCAGGTGGGCTCTGGCACCGGGGGCAGAAGGCTGGCGTTGGAGAACATGGGCGAACTTATGAGCACATACAAGGCAGCTGGCAGTGTGTGGATTCCTGGGTATGACAGTGAAGGCCCTGGGGACATGGAACAGAGGTCCCTCTCCTGTGATCACGTGACTCCTGAGTGATCACCAGCTGAAGTCCTGCCACGTGGGCAGTCAGAGCTCTTTGCAAGCTACGGAAACCACCTCTGGCTACTTCGAGCAGAAGGTGACTTTGTTAAAAGGATTCTGGCGATCATAAAACCTTCAGGTGGACCTAAGAACAAAGCTTAGAGGCTACGCAGCCAGGAACCAGGGTCAAAATTGCCCTGTGGGCTTGGGCCCATGGAGACAGCGTGCCTCTCGCATTGGTAGGCCCGGCTCACTGCTCCTCCAGTCACTGTAACACCTGTCCCCGAGAAGGGGTCCTGCCTGGTCTCTTCTGCTCTGCATTTCTCATGTTCAATACAAAATCAGGGCTCGGTGCACCCAGGTCACATGCCTGCATCCAACTCGCAGAGAAAGCTGCAGAGGGGAGGCCAGCAATTTCAGCTTCCACAGGATAAGCGGGTTCTGTTTCGTTAGGCAGCTGGAATTCTTTAACATAGGAGAATGCTGAGTGGCCCCGAGAATTCAATGTCCCTCACATGCGGGTGACTATTAGGAAGGAAGCGAGCCCACACGGAAAGCCTCCTGCAAGCCAGTCCTCACAGAGCTGGTCGGGATGTGCCAGCCTTTAGTGAGACATGGGAAAGGGTGCCCTTCAAGTGCCCTAGCGGTGTACCATCTACAAGGTCCCTAATGTGAACGGGGCCCCCTGGACGTGGTTCCATTGTGCACCACTCCCCCTGCTAAGCGATGTGCTCCGCAGGCGTGGACCTCACAGGCACACAGGCGCTCAGAAATGTCCCTCGGTCTCTCTGTAACTGAAAGACATCCATCTGGTCGTTTCCAGTTCAGCTCAGTCCCCTTTGAAATGAACTTTGTCCATTTGGGACTCAAATTCAATCAGGCCAGGAATTCTACCCCTTCTCTCTCTCATTATCTTCTCCTGGGAGTGTGTATATGCTCATGGGGCTTGCTGTTGAAGGAGAGGCATCCATCCACGTTCACTCCCTCCGAGCATGTGATCTCTGAGGGCTTTCACCATCCACACCTGTCTTTTCTGCACCTGCCTGGAAACAGCCATGGCACTCTGACCTCTGGATGCTGCCTTACCTGTACCACTCACGCAGCCCCTCCAGGTCCGCCAGCCTGCCCTCAGCCGCACCTCTGCACACACCCCCTCCAGGATGTGTAGAGGCGGAATGCTGGTGGCCAAGGCCAGGACAGTTCACATTGGATTTGGACACACGGCAGAGGAACTGCAGAGCTGGAAAGCGCTCCACCATTCCTGATTATTAGATTCTTGCGATGGGAGGTGAGCACACAGGCAGGGGAAAACCCACTTCCTGTGGCAGCAGCTGGCCTCTCACAGTGGCGGGCAAGCAATCTGCCCAGTGGGAAAGAAAGTACTCGTAGCCTTATATAGGCTAACACAAGTGTCTTTCTGCCACGTGCTCACGCATTAATCACGCAAAGTTCAAGCGAGCAAGCCTAACACAGCTGTTTGCCCAACAAGAGGATTCAGGGGAAGGGCTAGCTCACCTCCCTTTTGACTCTGCTGAGGATTCTCTAGAACAGGGGTCCCCAAACTTTTTACACAGGGGGCCAGTTCACTGTCCCTCAGACCGTTGGAGGGCCGGACTATAAAAAAAACTATAAACAAATCCCTATGCACACTGCACATATCTTATTTTAAAGTAAAAAACAAAACGGGAACAAATATAATATTTAAAATAAAGAACAATAAATTTAAATCAACAAACTGACCAGTATTTCAATGGGAACTATGCTCCTCTCACTGACCACCAATGAAAAAGGTGCCCCTTCCGGAAGTGCAGTGGGGGCCCGATAAATGGCCTAAGGGGGTCGCATGTGGCCCGCGGGCTGTAGTTTGGGGACCCCTGCTCTAGAAAGTTAGGGAAGGGAAGCTTTTGGGAGGCCTGTTGCATACTCAGGCCACCCCTCATAAGAAATGCAGGTCTCTTCTCCACTGGTGTCCCCCAAATATGCCTGGGACATTCTCATGCCACACTCGGGCTCAACCCAGAGCAGGCAGGGCTGGGGGCTCCTTCCTTTGCTCAGCCCAGAGCAGGCAGGGCTGGGGGCTCCTTCTTTTGCTCAGCCCAGAGCAGGCAGGGCTGGGGGCTCCTTCCTTTGCTCAGCCCAGAGCAGGCAGGGCTGGGGGTTCCTTCCTTTGCTCAGCCCAGAGCAGGCAGGGTTGGGGGCATCCTTCCTTTGCTCAGCCCAGAGCAGGCAGGGCTGGGGACTCCTTCCTTTGCTCAGCCCAGAGCAGGCAGGGCTGGGGGTTCCTTCCTTTGCTCAGCCCAGAGCAGGCAGGGCTGGGGGCTCCTTCCTTTGCTCAGCCCAGAGCAGGCAGGGCTGGGGACTCCTTCCTTTGCTCAGCCCAGAGCAGGCAGGGCTGGGGGCTCCTTCCTTTGCTCAGCCCAGAGCAGGCAGGGCTGGGGGCTCCTTCCTTTGCTCAGCCCAGAGCAGGCAGGGCTGGGGGCTCCTTCCTTTGCTCAGCCCAGAGCAGGCAGGGCTGGGGGCATCCTTCCTTTGCTCAGCCCAGAGCAGGAGGGCTGGGGACTCCTTCCTTTGCTCAGCCCAGAGCAGGCAGGGCTGGGGGCTCCTTCCTTTGCTCAGCCCAGAGCAGGCAGGGCTGGGGGCATCCTGTTGAGGGACGCTGCTCTGCCTGTTCTCTCCCACCTGCTGGAGGAGCCCTTATTTCCTTCTGGGTAGGATCGCTGCTTCCTTGATGAGGCATGCTTCCCCACTCCAGGGCTTAGAGCACCGGCTCCCTGTTATGCAAGCTCAAAGCCAAGCCTTTGGACCTACAAAAACATTTTCTCTCTCAAAACTCAGCTCTTGCAAGGTTATAGTCTCAGCTCTGGGTTTCAAAGCCTCTTTTGCAACTCAAAGCCAATGATTCGATGTTTGTTTTGAGTTTCCCTTGGAGAGCCGGAATATAAGCACAATGGAGGGGAATGCATACCAGGACATTATCTACAGTGGAGCATCAGTTAATATCTCAGAATGAGAATACCCAGCTCCCTGTTATCTCAGGGATGCTTCCCGATAACCCAATAACCCTTGGAGGAGAGAGTGGTTGCGTCCACTCCAGGGCCAGGGCGAGGGCGAGGTGAGGGAGCAAAGGCACTTCCCCAGCCACCAAATTTAAAGTGCCAAAGCCCGAGTAATCTTGATTTTTAAAAAGTTAATGCAATCATTTTTTTAAAAATTCAAAATTAGTGCAAAACATCCATGATGAACAAAATATTAAAAAATTTAAATACAGACAGGATTAGTACTAACTGATCTTTCCTTTTGCAGCGGGCTCCAATATGGTTCATCACAGAGCTGGTACTGGCCCATCTTAATTGCATTAAGTGATTATTTATCTTGATTACTGGTTTTGGTTTGGTTTTTTTGGTGTTTTTTTTTTTTTTTTTTTTTTTTTGTCACTCCCTTAAATTTTATATCTGGGGCAAGTGCCTTGCTCAGCTAACCCTAGTCCCAGTTCAGACTCATTCCTTAGATGTGAGAATTGAGGTTCAGAGATTGTGAGTAGTTCAAGTGGAACAGATGGCCCCAGGGAGCCTGTGGGACAGAGGCTCCCTGTTCGCTCATTCAACACGTATTTGTTAAGTAGGTATAATGCAGCAGGCATGGGTTTGAGGACTACGGAACATCATCGGATAAGGTCCCTACACTCACGGAGCTTGTGTCTTAGTACAGAGGAAACCAACTTCAAATAATTTGAAGTTACTTATTTAACTGGAATTAGAATAAGTACTTTGAAGGGAAAATGTGGGAGTTTAAAAATGTATAACATGGGAGCTTGACATGCTCTGGAAGGATTCTCTGAGAGGGGAGGTTTCAGCTGAAACCTTCAGGGATAAGCACTGTGAGCCAAATAGAGTGGGAAGAAGAGGAAACAGCATGTGCAAAGATCCTGGGGTGGAAAGAAGCTGGTGCATTTGAGAGACTGAGAAGATATGTGAGTCAGTCCAGGCTGATTCTGTAATAAATGACCCTTAAGTCTAAATGGCTAATATTTCTCATTTGCTTCACAGTCTAATATGGATCAGATAACTCATCTTCACATGATGACTCGGGGATCCAGTTCCTTTCCACTTTTTTTTAAAATTTATTAACTTTAGCAAGAGAGGAAGAGACACACACACACACACACACAGAAACATAGATCTGTTCCTGTATGTGCCCTGACTGGGGATTGAACTGACAACCTCTGCACTTTGGGATGATGCTCCAACCAACTGAGCTATCTGGCCAGGGCTCCTTTCCACTTTCAACGATACAGAAAATAAAAGCATGGAAGATTTTATATGAATCAGTGTCACCCCAATAAAATGCAATTTAAAAAGAGTGGGAGATTGTGTATGGGTGTGGCCTATTACTGCTGCCCACATCTGTGGGCCCAGTGCTCACTCCAGGGTCCTGCCCCATCAGCCTGTGGAGCGCTCAGGAAGAAAGGGGGAAACAGAAGTTCGTGTCGCTTGGCTTCCCCTACCATTGGGGGGGGGGGTCGATGCCGGACAAGTCCTTGGCAGTCATGGCCAGGAGCCAGGTCTGTAGTCTTTGAACAGAAGATCCAACTTGAACTTGGCCGCAGGTCTAGGAAGGTATTAACGTAAGGGCAGCTGGCAGTTGTGACGACTGTGATCTCATCCAGCAGAAAGGAGCCCTCACGTGGGAACCCACTCCGTTAGGATGGTCAGGTTCTGGTCCACTAGGATGGTCAGGCATGGAGGCCTGTGTCCGGCACCAAGTCAGCTTCACTCCCCTGGCCTCTGCTGCTCCGGTTCTTGTGCTCCTGGGAGGGACGGGAGGCCTCTCTGCTTTCAGCTGACCAGCCAGGCCGCTCTCCAGAGCTCTGGTTTCGGGGAATGTGATCCCTGGGGTGTATCTAGGCTCCAGTTTCTAGGGGGTCTGGGGAGCCGGGTGGCAGTGGCTGAGCCAGCTTCATGGGTTTGGCTATACAATGAAGGACTCTGGGCCAATGGTGACATTGCCTGAAATTTGCTAATGGGCAAACCCTGAGCCCAGATCACAGCCCCAGGCTGACCCTGCACTTGAGGGCCTCTTGGTCTGCCTTCTTGGTCTGTTTTGGGGTTCCTAAGCCTTGCCCTGTAGGTTCTAGAATACCTCCACGTGGGCAAACCTCTGAGCCTTGGGGCCCTGGGTCAAAATCTCCAAGAAGAGCAGTTCTGGCAATCTAGCTGTTTGCAGGATGGGGGCAAGCATTTGGGCCTCCTGGCTGGTTCCTCTCGTTTTCCCAGCTGAGAGGGGCAGTAAGCTAGAGTACAATCCAGGCTTTGCAATAATACAAATTGGGTTTGAGTCCTGGCCTTGCCCTTACCAGCTGCGTGAACTTGATCAAGCTACTGACTTTCTTTGGATCTGTCTTCTCATCTGTGAAGCAGGGGAATTTAGTACCCACCTGGCAAAACTGTGGTGAAAGGTAAACGAGATAAACTGAAGGTGGTCAGGAAATGATAGGCAGCATTAGTTATTGTGTGGACGAGCGCCCAGATGAGAGGCAGACGAGTTATACACCCCCCCCCACACACACACACACTGGCTGCCAGGCTCCCTTGCTTCCTGGCTCCTTGCTGCTCCGGGGCGCCCCGCACTCTCCCGCCCACCCGGGGTCTCAGCATGCATGGCTTGCTTCCTCTCCTCTCTTCCATCTTTGCTTAAATGCCATCCTGTCAATGAGGACTCCTGGACCGCTCCATTTCATGTAGGTCCTCAGTCCTCCTCTCTCTCCCTTGCTGTATTTCCTCCATGGCCTGATCATCACCTGGCACACTGTGAACTGCCTTTTGCTGAGGACCTCCACTCACAAGAATATAAGTCCCACAAAGGCAGGGTTTGGGTTTTTTTGTTGTTGCCTTTTGGTCTGCTAATATGTTTGCCCACCTGGAGGTATTCTAGAACCTACAGGGCAAGGCTTAGGAACCCCAAAACAGACCAAGCTAACATGTTCACATAATCTACAGTGCCTAGGCATATGAGTAGAAACATAATGTTTGTGAATAAAAACCTGAATGAAGGCAAAGACTGGAGTTCGGGGGGTGGGGGAGGCGTGCAGGTAAGAGGAGTGGGCCACGGCCTGACGAACACTGTCACTTTCATTTTTGCCAAATGAGGGAGTTAAAGTAGGTCCCAAGAGACCGTGAATCCAAGGGAACTGTGTATATCACTGGGTGAGTTCCTGCCTGCCCGGGTTTTTCTGGGATGAGGGTGCCCAGCTTCCTGCAGACATCTGGCAGAGCCTGGGATCTCCCAGGGGAGCTAAGCACCCTCCCTGCTCTGACATTTCATGATTGGCTCTAACAAACAGGTCCTTGCTTTCGAAGGACCTGTGATGCTTAACATTCCAGGATCTTATTCGTCTCAGCAGCCACAGGGGTCCTGGCCCCAAAGAGGAGAGAGGGACCCAAAGGGGGCGTTGGCAGGGTCAGCGTGGTGAGGGAGGGGCCTGTGAGGACGCGGGAGGGAAGACAAAGGAGACTTCTATATCATGCATGCTGTCTTCTTCCTTTTATGTAAAAGCAATTGAGTTTAAAGCAAGTATGACACAATGTGTGCAGTCGTCAATGCTGGGTATCAGGTACAGGAGTGTTTATCGCAGAAAGCTTTGTCTTTTTCTGCATGTCAAAAATTTCTTTAAAAAATATAGATTTGGAGGGGGGCAGGACAGTTATAGCTTCTGATTAGGAATGGAGAGGCTGTTTCTGGGACCGGAGGAACCGGGACCTCGGGCGTTTTCCCAGCGTGTGTGTGGGCAGAAGGGAAGGCTGCAGTCTGGGCCCGTCCTCTCCTCCTCGCCCCCCTCTCCCAGGTCTCAGTTTCCTGCCTTCCCGGGGAGCGGGGAAAAGCTGAGAGGCCCCGTGCTGGGGGTGAAGCTAATTCATTAGTGACGCCTCAACAAGGACTGGGCGCCCGCAGTGCCAGCGTGATTCATCAACATGATTGCCCGCTGCCAGCCTGCGTGGGCCCAGAACGCCAGCGCATTTTACCTGTACCCACTGAGAAGGACCTGGTGGGAGGTAAAGGTACAGCGTCTCCCGAGAGCAAGAAGAGACCTGAAGAAAGGAGAGGGCTGGTCCCCTGTGCCCTTGAGCCCAGGAAGCTCTGCCAGGCTGGTGCTGGAGTCGCAAGGGCGCATGTGACTCCTGCCAGTGCAGGCAGAGCCCAGGAGGACCGCCTGCTGCTGGAGCGCCAGCTCCCAGCATGTGGCGAGGAGGGCGGGCGGGGCCTCCTCCTCCACAGCGACTGTTCCCCTGGGGAAACTGCCTGAGGGGCGGCAGGGGATGGGGGTGGGGCAAGTACTCATCCTTATCCATCCGCCTGCTCGGGTTTTCCTCAGCTTTCGGGTCTTTGTGGTATCACTTCTTCCAGGAAGTTTTCCCGAATGTGTAGAAGGGAGAGCATTGGGTTGGGGATTGGGTGAGGTCTGGAAGGAGCTGGAGCCCCTCGGGCCAGGGCTCAGATCCTTCAATACGCCACGGTCTGGTGTCTGGGCTCCACGTCTCTCTGCCTGGGTCCCCCACCTCCTCTGCAGTGCTGTCCGTGTCTCGTCAGTCTCTATCCTAAGACACGGGGGTACATGGCTGGTTTCTGGATCAGAGTAATACCTGCCTCTGTGCCCCCCCCCCCAATCTCAGGACATCCCTTTGACCGCTTACAACTGCTATTGTTCCTTTGTCCCACACATCTATATGGTGTCTCTGAGCAAAAGAGGCACACAGTGAATAATTTCATTTATATGAAATTCAAGAACAGGCAAAACTGATCCATGATGACAGAGGTCAGGATCATAGTTGCCCCTGGAAGGGGGGAACTGACCGAAAGAGGCAGGAGGGAACTATGAGTGCTGGAAATACTACGTGGATGTTCACATTTGCCAAAACTCAAACTGTCTACTTACACTGTCTATGCATTTCGCTGTATGTAAAGTTTGCTTTCGTTTTTTTAAAAGTTTAAAAAATTTCATTGTATAACTGCAACGTGTCAGACCCTGCGCCAGCAGGGGAGACAAAATTGCCTGCCCTGTGGAGCTGGTAGGACAGGGAGTGTGGTTCTTAGCCTGACCTTGCATTGGCCAGTGCTCTCTGCTGGTGGGCGTGATCTTAGGCAAGTCACTCAGCTCAAGTTAAACTTCTCAGAGCTTCATTTCTTCACCGTTAAAATTGAGATACCGAGGGTACCTACCCCATAGGCACCTACCTCGCAAGGATTCAACCCAATGCTCTCCGGATAGGGTGGGGCACAAGGTAGGCTCACAATAAATGGGAGCGAGTCTTTCTGCCAGGAGTTTTGACTGGAGGGCTCTGAATGGGAGGGGGGCAGGCAGGGGCACACAGCTGGGCTGTTTGTGGGAGCATGCGCAACAGGAAGAGTCAAGGACTGAAAGTCGTCATCGTTGGTGGCGCTCAAAGGCGCTTAAGTGTCTCAGTTCCTCTGTCCACTGCAACCACACACAGGCCTACTTTGAGCATAGTTGGAAGGACAAGGCAGATTAGTGTGTGAGTGCGCTAACGAGGAACCGGTCGGGCAATGAGGGTGTCCCGGGCGGGGAGGGGGAGGAGCCAGGCTCTGAGTCCCCGAGAGTCTTTCGATGTGACCCACCCTGAAAACGGCCAGACAGTAACACTGCGCCGAATTACTATCCTGAAGTGACCCTGGGGGGGGGGGGGGCACTAGTCGCGTGCCGCTGGACACAAGTGGCTGGCGGTGGCCGCAACCCTCAGTCTCTCCTTGAGAACCCTGTGTCCAGAGTCCTGGGTCACGCGCCGGCGTTGCGGTCTTCAGTCCCTTCTTGGACTCGCCGATCTGGGTGCACACGACCGCATACCAAACGGCTCGTAGTGACTGGAGGTGTGGTGGACAGCTCGGACGTCGGATCTGTGTTGGCATAACACCAAGCTTACGAAGCGCGGACCTTGGGTTCTCTAGGCGGGAGCTGGCTTCTGGCGGGACCAATTGGCCGGTGCGGGGCGGGCCCCGGCTTTGGGACCCCCTAGCCTGGCAGCACTGTGGCCCCGCCCCACTCCGCCCTTCCTCCGCCTCATTGGCAGCCGCGTCGGGGGTTGCCAGGGCGACGGGTCGCTTAGCTGCGAGTCAGTGCGAACCGAAGCCAGTCGGCCCGCGTAGGGAGCCTGGGAGGCCAGAGGGCTAGCGGCGGAGCGCAGCGGCGGGCGGCGGAGCTCCAAGCGGGCGCCTCCTCTCGGCCCCGCACGGCCCCCCTCCCGGCGCAGGGGCAGGCCGGGGCGGGGGGCCTCGGACCCGAGGCGGTCTCGGCCCCGTCGGGGAGACAAGGGGGTGGCCAGGGCGGAGCGATGCCGGGCAGCGGCGGCGGCGGCAGCGGCCCCGGTCGGGGCCCGTGACCATGGGCATCGCGGAGTCTACGCTGGACGAGCTGCCGTCGGACGCGGAGGAGCAGTTGCGCCACGGCGAGCAGCAACTAGAGCTGAGCGGGAGGCGGCTGCGGCGCCTTCCCAGCGCCGTGTGCGCGCTGAGCCGCCTGGAGAAGCTGTACGTGAGCGGCACCGGTCTGCGCGAGCTGCCGGAGGAGATCGAGGAGCTGCGTGAGCTGCGGATTCTGGCGCTGGACTTCAACAAACTCGAACGCCTGCCCGACGGCCTGTGTCGCCTGCCGCGTCTTACGCGCCTCTACCTGGGTGGCAACCGGCTGGTGGCGCTGCCCAACGACTTCGCGCAGCTGCAGAGCCTGCGCTGCCTCTGGATCGAGGGCAACTTCCTGCGGCGCTTCCCGCGACCGCTGCTGCGCCTGGTGGCGCTGCAGTCGCTGCAGATGGGCGACAACCGGCTGCGCGCGCTGCCCGCCGAACTGCCGCGCATGACGGGCCTGCGCGGCCTCTGGCTCTACGGTAACCGGTTCGAGGTGTTCCCGTCCGCGCTGTTGCGCATGGGCCGCCTGCACATTCTCGACATGGACCGCAACCGCCTGGGCGGCTTCCCCGACCTGCACCCGCTGCGCGCCCTGCGTGTCTTCTCCTACGACCACAACCCGGTCACTGGGCCCCCGCGCGTCGCCGACACCGTCTTCCTCGTAGGCGAGGGCGCTATAGAGCGCATGGCCGAGCGCGACGAGCCCATTCCCCGGCCGCCCCCCAGGCGCCCAGTACGGGCCTTTGAGGATGAGGAGGAAGAAGACCTGCTCATAGGGGGCGGTGCCCCCCGGGCTCTGGGACCCCCCGGGGGCAGCCTCCACGTCCTGGAAGCCTCTCCAGGACTGGGCACCTGAGCCTGTGTTCTGGGTGATGGACTTTGGCCACTCTGGGAGGAGGGGCTCTGGGAAAGTCCGAGGGAGTGGTGGGCAGAGGAGGGGCCACTTTGGGGGAGTTGCTGGGAACAGGCAGGCCTGGGGCCATCTTCAGTCCTTACTGGGTAGTAAGAAGACTGCCTTCTGACTGGTTGCTGGGCAGTCGTCAGACCAAGTTATATGGGCTCCATCCAGTCCACTGTATCTCTGCCCTGTCCCTGGTAGCATCACTGACAGACCACACAGTACAGGTGCCAGCTTCCTCCTGGAACCCGGGTCACCACTGTCTGTGGAATCATCACCTTGGTTGAGTCTGAATGCCCAGGGTGCCCACCTGGGTACCTCCCTCCTCCTGGAGTTTGGACCTCCTAGGCCCACCGTTTCTGGTGCATGAGCCACTGCCTCTGGACAGCCACATGCCTCTGAGGCAAGACTGCTCGTGGAGGAGGGCCTGGCCCAGGGGCAGGGGCTTGGAGGGGCCAGTGCCCAGGACAGAAGTGGGAAACTGGGGTCGGGGCCCTAACACCACAGCTGCCCTTGCCTTTCCACTGGGGCTCATTGTACATCCCTCCCCAGAACCCCAAAAATTCATGTGGGGAAGGGGGGGACTCAGGAGGCAGCGTCTCCACCTCTGCCTTTATCCAGGTCTCTTCTCCCAGCTTGTGCCTGGAATCCTGCTGGGAAACAAGCTCCGCCTCCCTCCCCCCTGCCTGAACCTTCCAGCTGTCAGTTTTGAGAAGAAGCCACTGTGCCTCCAGGCCTCCTGCACTGAAGAGTGGCTCTCTGCTCGGGGAGGCTGCCTGGAGCCTCTCCCACTGCCCGCACTCTCCATTCCCTTAAATGGGCACAGTTGGGGTGGCTGGCAGGGTGTGGGGCATGGGACGAGCACTGTGTGCCTCCACTCCGTCACCAGGGACAGCCTCAAGTGGGTGAGGAGGGGTGCCTCACTCTGCCATTCCCAGGGCCAGATCTTTCCCACTCAAGCAATAATGGTAGGAAGGGGCCAAGGCCAGGGACACTCAGGGACACTGTCAGGGGCAGGAGCCCCACATGGTAATGTTTTCTTTAGGAAGAAAAAAAACAACACTGGCTGTAAACATAAATTACATTTCTTGGAGAAAGAATGTGTGTTTCCCTGATGCCTGTTTATTTATAAGCCCTGGGAGCACTGAGTCCCATTGCTGTGGGGACCCTGGGCTCCCTCTGGCACTGGCCTCTGTCCATGTGCCCCAGATCTGCATCAGACCGGTCCGGCCAACTTGTCTTTCCTGGGGAACAAGGAGGCTGGTCTCAGCCTGCTGTATCTTACTGTCTGCCTCCAGCCCCCGCTGCACCCTCTCCCTGTTCTCCAGAGCAGTACTCAGGTTCCTGACTCTTAACATGTTTCTGAATCTCCCTCAAGCTGGGCCGACCTTTCTCTCTTCCAGAGGACGTCCCCTCCTCTGTGACTCTATTCTTTCCTTTCCATCTCCCTTTCTCTGTTTTCCTCTGTCTCTCCCCCTTAGTTTCTTTTCATTCAGTTATGGCATTACTTTCTCCCTTCATTGTTCGGGAGGAAAAAGTATTAAGGATTTAAAGAAAGGAAGAAAATTGTAAACCTCAAGTCTAGAGACCCATTTCCCATGAGATGCTGCTAGGTCACCATCACTATGGCAACAGGGCTGATGTCATACAAGGCCCAAAGGTCAGGCCTGGCCCAGCAGCTCTGCGGGCCACGGGGCTGGGCCCAGGTTAGGAGGAGGCTGGGAATGCTCTGGAGCAGTCAGCTTGCAAGTGAGAGGGAAGGCTTCGAATGGACAGAGCTTGTGGGTGGGGGAGTCGGGGCTGCCTCCTCCTCCAGGGGGCAGAGGGGTCTGGGGCTGCTGCAGACTGCCCCTCCCAGAGCTCCTCCGGTGCCCACGCTCACTGCTGTGGCTGTCAGGGCCGGTGGCCTTCCTGGGGTCTGGGAACCTAGAGGAAGGAACTGAGATGTCACATCGCACAGGGTCGGTAGGAGTGACAGTTGACCAGAATGTCCTCTGACCCCGTGACTCATGTCATGGCATGGGGGAAATATTCCTGGTTCTGGGTTCCAGTTGTAGCTCTATTGACGGAGTGACCTTGAATAAGTCATGACACCCTTCCCCCGGGCCTCAGGTTTTCCATCTGCACACAAGGAGTTGAGTTTATTTAGATATGATGCTGCAACCCAGTGTTTGTCTACCTTTCCTTCAGGCAAATCTTAGAGGGGAAGAGGGGGAGCCACGCTCACCCTGGAATAGCTGTTGGCACTGGAAGCCCAGGTGTTCGTGCTCTCTGGTCAGTTTCCCTGCAACTCTCTCTGCCCCCCCCCCCCAGCGTTCCGGGATGGGGCAGGGCCCTGTGACGAGACCCCTGGGCCATCCTGAGGCCAGGTCCCCGGCTTTGCTACTTGATTGCTCTCCATCAGGAGCCAGTTTTTACAGGGAAATTAGAGAATTTGCTTAAAGTGGTTGTGGACGCCTGGCTAGACAGTGCTACTAGGGTCTGTCGTCTTGCAGAAATGGGGCAGACCAGGGTGAGAAGGGGGCTGTTGCCAAGGACAGGTGGGCATTACGGCTCCCCTTGGTGATAAAGAGAGCACTGTATGAAGAGTCCTAGCACCCCTCCCCCACAACCAACTGCCTGTGACTCCCTCAGGGGAGCAGGGAGAAGGGGAAAGGATTTGGAGGGCCACAAGTCATTGTGCAAGTTGTGCGGAGGCAGCCAGCGCTGAGTGGGCCGTGGGGGGCTTGAGCAGGAGGGGCTTGGAGTTGTGTTTATGCTAGACACACAGGGCAGAGGCCAGGGGAAGCGGCATCGGAGCAGGAAGGCAGGCAGTAGGTACTGGGAGGACCAGAGCCGAGGCTGCAGCAGGGCAAGAAGCAGGCCCAGGGAGGAGTGATTTGCCCATACATGGGTGTTGGGCCTCTTAAACCAGCGCCCAGTGCACGCGGAGGAGGCCCCTCTGTCCCTGGCTGGCTGGCAGGTCTGGGTGTGGAATGAGTGGTAGTTGTTAGTAACCTGCTCCTCCTCCCTCCTGGAGCCTCCTGCAGCCAGACCTCCTGGGGGGCAGAACAGCAGAGATGCGGGAAGGGTTGGACCTTGTCTGGGTTGGACCTTGTCTAGCTTTATTACTGCCGTGCCCCTCTCCCTATCCACCCTCAGGGCCTTGGGAGCTGGGGCCCCTGCCCAGAAGGAGCCCCTGCCTCCAGTGCCACCACATGGGCCGTCCCAAAGCTTCCTTAAGACAGCTGAGCACTCTCGTTCTGAGGATGGATGTTTATTAGCACAGCCAGGTGGGCCGCGTGGAACATGTATTCAGACAGGGACCCCTGCCGAGGGGGCTCACAGTCTAAAGGAGATGCAGTACATACACACAGACACAAACACAGGAAGTGGGGCGTCATCAAAGGGTACAGGTGGTCAGGGGAGCCATGGGCTGGGGCATTCAGCCGTCCGAGCCTTGTCCTTCTGGGTGTTTTTTTTGGGGGGGGAGAAAGGAGAGCAGAACATGGCCCAGGATGGTCTTCCAGCAAGCGGCAGATCCCAGGCAGGACGTCTGGAGAAAGAGAACCCCAGAGAGCAGTGGTTCCAGGCGCAGGGGAGAGGGGGCGAACCTCAGTGGGATGATGGAGGCAGAGAGAGAACTGACGAAGGAGAATGAGGCAACAAGTCCAGGAGAAGGTCCCAAGCCCACGGCAAGAGGCTGTCACCTCTGCTGGGCCAAGCTGTCCCTGCTTTCAGGCCGTTTCCCAGAGCCACTTTCCCAGAGAAAGCTGGATCGTAGATTCTTGAAAGGGACCCACTTGAGGCTACTTACCTGGCCCTCGGGCTCCCTCCAATCTCTGGGTCAGAGATCAGAAGACAAAAGAGATAACTACCTTTAACTGGAAATCTTACACCAGGTTGTTGAGAAACAGAAGGGGCAGGAAGGGAGAGGGTGGGCAGCTCCAGGTGGCAGTACTTTGTGTTGCGTGAGGAGGAAGCTGCCAGCCAGATGCTGGGAGCAGGAGGCATGATGGCCCCCTCACTCTGGAGCGTGGCAGGAGCCAGCAGGTGGACACATGACAACAGAGGGTACTCATTCTTTCTGAAGTACCCTGAGAGCTGCCAGGCCGCGGCTTCCCCCGGCGGCGTGTGGGACGGGGAGGGAACAGGGCTGGATGCTTATTGCTGCACTGTGGTTTGAGACGGGAGGAAGGGAATAGATTACCCAGGGCTACAGCCTGTTTTGAGACGGAGAGATTTTTCTAACCTTAAAGGGTTAAACCCAGAACAGGTGCAGAGAAGTCACAGGTCCAGCCGATAGTGCTGGAGGTCCTCAGGGACCAGGAAGGAGAAACTGACCTGAAACCACAGTGGCCAACAAGAGACTTCGGATGGGGGTGCAGAGGGGAGCGTCCCCCTTTGGCTTGTCTGACTTGCCTTGGAGGGAGGTGAGGGTCCACTGGGAACTGAGGGAGGGGGGAATGTTGGACTGGGTGAGCTACAGGAGTACCCTCAGACCCCGTCTACTCCCAACAAGCCTTCAGGTCTGATCCCTGCTTTCTGGGCAGCTGGTGGGTTTAGAGTCTAGAGCTGAGGATGGAGTGGAAGGGCCTCATCCCCAGTGAAGACATGTCTCCAAGGTGACAAGCTGAGGGGAGACTCGGCCCCAGGCTCCCCATCACCCTCACCCCACTGCCTCTTCCCCTGGGAGGTGAGGGAGGGCTGGGCCCCATGGAGGAAACAGCCAAGGCCCCACTTTTCCATGATCCTTTATTAATCAGAACGGGCCTCGCCACAAAAAGCAGGGCCCACTCCCACAAAAATATGATTTGCAAAGAGGAAATCTTGCTGGCTTAGAGGGTATGTGTAGTGGAAAGTTTTTTGTATGGTTCTTTTTTTCCTTTTTCTCTTCAGTTTTTCTCATGTCTCTTCGCTGCAATTTTTTTTTTTTGTGACAGTAGGTTTTTGTTTTGTTTTTATAAAACACTTGCGCTCAAGGACTCAAACACAATACAAACAACGGCCACCGACCCCCATCCCCGGGGCCCCAGCCGGGTTGGCTTTTTTTGTAGCTGTATCCCTGGTGTCTGGCACCGGCGGGCAGGCGCGGGGTCCTGGGGTGCTGGGATTTGTACAGCAGTTCCCTGGGGAGATGGTCACAAGAAAGGGTACCTGAACAAGATGACGACTAAGTCTAGGGCACCCACAAGACAGCAGATGATGCTCATGAGGGGCCTGGGACACAGTGAAGAGACAGATGGGCCCAGGCCGGCCTTGGCTATCCCTTGGAGGCTCTGTGGGGGGGAGAGGCAGGTGGGCCTTGCTTTCAGGTTACAATAACAATACTTTGCTCACGGGTAGCACCTTCAGAATTCTCCTGCCTTGACCCCCTGCCCTCCCAGGTCAGCTGACGGCGGCCTCACAACCTCCCCTATGAGGTAGGTGAAGTATTATTACCATCATTTTACAGATGAAGAAACTGAGGCCCCGGGAGTGTGGGTGATTTGCCCAAGGTCTTGGGATGGCGTCAGGGCTCTGGTGCCCACCTCCACCCTCGTTTCCCCATTCCCTGTTCGCCTACAGGCCCAGATCACCTGCGCCCTCCAATGTGCCTGGGTGGGGTCAGACTGGGTACAGACCTCATGGAGATAGATGCTCTCTGCATATGATTGGCTAAGAACCCCGTGGGCGGGGCTCGAAAAATGGGCTGCAGTTGCCGGCTTCACTCCTTGCAAACTGGTGCAATACCCCGAGGGCTTTGCAGTAGTGGGGGCCTGGGGCGGGGCTCGCTCACTCGCTGGCCTCCCACTGAGTGGAGGGGTACGGGATCCCCTCCATCTCTCGAGACAGCGCAGTCTCTTCGTTTCCCTACAGCCTCGGAGTCCCTGCCCTTCTGTCCCCACAGGGGGGTGGTCCCCAGCCGGCTTGATTAGGACGGTGCAGTTGGGGGAAGACTCCCATTTTAAGCAAAGTTACAATAGAGAAAACTGGATTTACAAGGAATGGGGGTGACTATTTGCTGCACATTAGCACTTCTCACTCTACAAAATGATTCACCTACTTAGTATGATATCCTCCAGATCCAAGGGGGCGTGTGGGGGCGGGAGTGTGAGATTCAATGTCAGAAAATTTTGATACGGGCAAATATGTGACCCGTCTACTGCATAGGGCAGAATGCTCAGCTCAAGGGGAAGCCTACTGAAGGTGAATGGTTCCCAAATGCCCATGCTTTTGCCATGCTCTGCAAATGGAGACTTCGTCCAGAGTGTCCTTTCCTGGGGTGTCAGCCCCATCTGGGGTAGAACTGTGGTCCGAGACCGCGGTCACCGACTGCGGTTTCCGGGCGCCATCTGGCGGTGTGTACTGGCAATGTCAGGTCCAGGCTCGCGGACCCCTGGACTCGAGGCTGTCACCAAGCTGTCTTGTATCAAATACCAAAGACCCGCATGGGGGTGAGCAGGCTTAAGCAGGGATCATCCTGAAATCTGCTGTCTCCAAGGGGAAGCCAGTGAGGCGGACAAACGACCACTTCTTTGTGTGGGGCAACCTCAGAACTCACAAAATCCTGGAGTTCTCCCTGCTTCCTTGACCTGAACTGAGAGGGGCAGAGGAGTTGCTCTGAAGGACCGGGAGCAGTGGGGAAGGTGAGAAGACATTCCTGGAGCAGGTTAGGTGATGCTGATGCAGGATCCGAGATCAAGACAGGAATGAAATGAAAATGAAAGGGAAGGTCTGAAGCATGGAGGCTGAAAGGGGAGGGAGGACGTGTGTGGGGGGGAGTGTCTGCACAGACAGGGGGAGATGAGGGAGGTGAAGGACGCTGGGATGAGGGAGGTGAAGGACGCTGGGGTGAGGGAGGTGAAGGACGCTGGGATGAGGGAGGTGAAGGACGCTGGGATGAGGGAGGTGAAGGACGCTGGGGTGAGGGAGGTGAAGGAAGCTGGGGTGAGGGAGGTGAAGGAAGCTGGGAATCATGTGGAATATTGCCATCGGGGTTGGGATATGAGATCTGGGACGAATAAGGGTGTCCCTGGATGAGGCTGTCAGGGGAGAAAGCTAGTGGGTGCTTGGGACCCTGAGAAGGAAGGGAGTAGTTGGGTCCTGGTGGAATGTGATACACACAGTAGGTGCCTAAAGGGCGTGAAACAATGTTCAAGAGATAAAATCACTGGGGAAGGAGCTACTGGAGAATGAGGGGGGGGGGGAGACAGGAGGGGGAACAGCGGGAGGCAGCCCAGTTCTCAGCCCAGCTCACATCTACCCCTCTCCCCCCACCCTCCACTCACCCTCTACCTCCTCTCCTCTCCTGTCCCCTGGCTCAGTGACCTGCCCTCTCCGGGGCCTCCAGCCCAGCCTCACTCCACGAAGCCCTGTGCTCTCTGCACAGTCTTCGGCACTGCTGGCCCCAGGGGGACAGGGAGTGAGCCCCCCACTGCATACACACACACGCGCGCGCACACACACACATACACACAAACACGGTGGACACAACACAAGTACACAGGGCTGCGGCTCCAGGACCCCAGAGGGGGCTATATACTATCCTTGGCATTCAGGGCCCAGCTGGCACCTGAAACCACCCTGGGTCTGGCCTCTCCTGGCCAGGCCGGGGCCAAACGCCTCGACCTCCCCTCTCCTGGGCCCAGACCAGGGGCTGGGGAGGGGGCAGCTTCTCTCCACTCCAGGCACTGCCTTAAAGAAAATGGGGGACCTTGCCCACCTGGCGGGCCTCTGGAGGGGTCTGCCTGTCTGCCCATCTGGCTCTCATGGCCTCCCCCACTTCTTTAGTATCAGCAAGTCAGGAAGGAAAGGGGCAAAGCAGGAAGATGGCTCCCAGAGCCCCCCCTCCAGAGCTGGACTGGTGGAGGACGGGGCTGGTGTTTCCTAGAAACGGGGCCCGAGTGATTTCTGGGTCCCTTCTCTGGCCAAGCTGTCAGGGTCCTCCCCTCACCCCTGGCAGGGGGCCAGGCCGGGCGTTGTGCATAAAGTGGTGAGGGCATGATGGGGACCCGGTCCCTTGACCCCCGGGGCCGCCTTTGGCCTGCTCAGGCCTTCAGCTGGTGCCACTGGGCCACAGGCTGCCGGGGGCGGGCAATCATGTCTTTCCAGTGTTTCACCTCCCCAGGCCCGCTCTTCCAGGACAGGTAGATCTAAGGAGAGAGGGAAGAGGGCAGCGTTAGCGGCAAACGGAGGCACTGTCCTCTGTCCCCACGAGGGGGGAACACTCCATCTCCACTTAGGATCGTGGGGACCAAGGGGCCCCCTCAGGCAGTGACAACCGACCTTACAGAGGCCCCTCCTCCCTTCCCCTGCCAGCCTGACCTATTTTCCTTTGTGAGCCTGGGCAGGCCTGGCCCTTCTGAACTAGACTCCAGACCTGTTCTGCAGTGGGGGGGGATTGAAGATGGGGGTGGGGATGTTGGCTTCCATACTCTTCCCTGTCCTACATGTTGGGCACTATCTCTCCTTAATTATGACCACTCCCATCTCCTGGGCACTTACTACACATCAGGCACTGAGCTAGGGGCTTTCCACACACAGGTCATCAAATCATCCAATCCTGCCCTGGGAGACAGGTATAGTATCCCCATTTTACAGATGAGAAACTCGGTGCAGAGTTGAGAGACTCGCCGGAATTTATAAGTGGTACAGAGGGATTTAAACCAGGTCTGTGTTCTGCACGCCCAGCCCGATCCTGCCGGCCTGGGCAAGGGGTTCACGGCCTCGTGGGGCTGCTCACACATGCTCCCTCGCCTGCTGGTGGGTGGCCGGCTAAGAGCACAGGGCTACCTAAGCTACCCAGGCTGAAGCCAGAACAAATTCCGTCTGCCTCACTCAGTCAACAGAACACAAGACTGTTCCACAAGCAGCTCTAACTGGCATCTGGGGAACTCCAGACTCCAAAGGGCTGTTTCAGAAAAGCTTAGAAGCAGGTACAGTTACTTGGCCCTTGGCCCGAGCAGGTCAAAGAGGCCCCAGCCTCGCTCGGAACACACAGTCCTGCTGTGGTGTGGGTGACGCAGTCCTGGGGAACTGTCTCCCCTGTGACCACAGGTGACCGACCGTGCCCCCTGGGCCTTGCTGGACGGCAGGCAAGGCCAGCACCCCGCCCTGCAGCAGCCACTTCCCCCGCCCCCGCCAACGGCTACGTTCCCCACCCCCCTCCACCTAGGCCCCCTTCCTTGTGGGGGCCCTTTCTTGTTTCCCCCACAGGGTAATGCCCCAGGAGACCCCCTGTCTCTGCTGGCTTGCTCCTGGCACCTACCCTTCCTCTCTGCCTGCCTGGGTCAAACCTCCATGTCTGAATGAACACACATGCCCTTAGTAGGGGCGTCTCAAAAATAACTTTTCTCTTAATAGTAGCTAATATGCACGTTCTAAGTTCTGTGCTAAGCATCTCATCTGTGTTACTGAACCCTCCCAGCGCACTGAGGTTGGGGCTGTCTTACTCATTTTAAGGGGGGGAAATGGGGCTCAGAAAGGTTATAACGGCCTGACCAGGTGGTGGCGCAGTGGATAGAGCATTGAACTGGGATGCGGAGGACCCAGGTTTGAGACCCCGAGGTCTCTAGGTTGAGTGCGGGCTCATCTGGTTTAAGCAAAAAAAAAAAAAAAAAAAAAAAAAAAAAAAGCTCACCAGCTTGAGCCCAAGGTCACTGGCTCAAGCAAGGGGTTACTCGGTTTGCTGTAGCCCCACGGTCAAGGCACATATGAGAAAGCAATCAATGAATAACTAAGGTGTTGCAACGAAAAACTGATGATTGATGTTTCTCATCTCTCTCTGTTCCTATCTGTCTGTCCCTATCTATCCTTCTCTCTGACTCTCTCTCTGTCTCTGTAAAAAAAAAAAAGAAAAAAGAAAAAAAGAAAAAAAAAAAGAAAGGTTATGACTATTAAGGGTTAGGGCTGGGACCTGGACGCGGCAGTCTAACTTCCAAGCCCATAGTCTTTTCATAAAAATCATAAGGAGACACAGGAACAGATGTTTCAGAGTAGAAAAATGGACGGGTATATGTCATAGAAGCAAAATCTGGAAAAACTCAAGGCTAGGCATGGCTCTCTCGGCTAATAAATGATGTTTTACAAGAACATGTACATATGTCAGGCCATTTTTACCCCACCCTGTGAAGTGCTGTAGGGTCAGCATTAGTAGCTCCATTTTACAAACGAGAGAGCTGAAGCTCAGAGACCTGCCCAAGGTCACACAGCCGTTTAGCGGGACATGAGGTAGGAAGTGAAACCAGGTTATTGGAATCTGACTGCCCCACACAGCTCGCCCTTTGCAGATGGGACCCTGGACGACCCTGCTATGCAGTCCTTACGCTGAACGTCTTTTGGGGGACCCTGGGCAAGTCTTCCTCCCACTTTCTTTCCCCCCCTCTCTTTCCAGCAGTCTGTCCTCAGCTGAATGACCCGCAGGCTGACACTTTGGGAGAATCCCGTCCAATCCCCTCATTTTCGAAGATCCAGAGAAGGGAAGGGGCGGAGCCTCTCTCTCCCGCTGTCCAGCCCTGTGCCTGCCCACTGCCCCTCTTGCTTCGTGGACGGACAGACCCTTGCCAGGCGCCCGCTGGTGGCCGCTCCACCCGCCTCACCCCTACCTTGCCAATGACGTCGTTGCGGCTGAGCTTGTCCTTGTCCATGACAGTGATGATGATGGTCGTCTCCCTCAGCTTCTCCGTGGGGATATCGAAGGCAAAGGACTCGTTGAAGATGGGGTTCAGGTTCCTCTTCATCGTCACCGTCTTCTTCTTCTCCACCCTCTTGTCCTTGTACATCAGCCACACCTTCACGTAGGGGTCTGGGGACGAGATGCGGAAGAGTCAGCGGGGCAGGGGGCGGCTTTCCAGGACGCCCTTCTCCCCCGGGGTGGGGGGAGGCTGGCGCAGGTGAGGCTGTGTGCTTTCTGCAGAGGGTCAGGGAAGCCCCAGGCAGGAGGGGGATCAGCAGATGGGGGAGCTGGAAGGGACTTTCACCACCACTATTGCCCTCCCTGAACACGAGTGAGGAAACCGAGTCCCGCAGAGGCCGGGTCTCTCCCGAGGTCACAGACAGCAGTGCTGGAGCTGGGGCCAGAAGAAGGGCCTCCCTAATACAGTGTCCCCTTCTTCATGATTCTGGGAAGGACAGGGTCTAAGAGGCCAGCCCAGGCACTGCCCCACAGGGGCCGCCCGCAGCTCTAGCGTTGAGGAGCTGAGACTGGGGGTGGGGTGTGGGAGTCAGGGGTGATGTGAATAGCACTGTCCACACCCAGCATGACCCCTATGTTCCCAGAACCTCCGCGGCCCATCTGCCCTCCCTCAAGAAGCCCCCAAACCTGATGTGCCCCCGATGTCCATGGCTTTGAGGTTGCGGGCTTTGATGATGTTGACAATGATGGAGTTGGCAGAGGGGTTGTAGCAGAGAGACAAGAGTAGCTCCCCTCGGCTCCCCTAGGAGGGACAAGGAGAGGGGTGAGGCTGGGGCGCTACTCCCCTGGGAGGGGTAAGGGAAGGGGCGAGGCTGGGCGCGGCTCCCCTGGGAGGGGCGAGGGGAGGGGCGAGGCCGGGGCGCGGCTCCCCTGGGAGGGGCGAGGCAGGGGCGCGGCTCCCCTGGGAGGGGCGAGGGGAGGGGCGAGGCCGGGGCGCGGCTCCCCTGGGAGGGGCGAGGGGAGGGGCGAGGCTGGGGCGCGGCTCCCCTGGGAGGGGCGAGGGGAGGGGCGAGGCTGGGCACGGCTCCCCTGGGAGGGGCGAGGGGAGGGGCGAGGCCGGGGCGCGGCTCCCCTGGGAGGGGCGAGGGGAGGGGCGAGGCCGGGGCGCGGCTCCCCTGGGAGGGGCGAGGGGAGGGGCGAGGCCGGGGCGCGGCTCCCCTGGGAGGGGCGAGGGGAGGGGCGAGGCTGGGCACGGCTCCCCTGGGAGGGGCGAGGCCGGGGCGCGGCTCCCCTGGGAGGGGCGAGGGGAGGGGCGAGGCCGGGGCGCGGCTCCCCTGGGAGGGGCGAGGGGAGGGGCGAGGCTGGGGCGCGGCTCCCCTGGGAGGGGTGAGGGGAGGGGCGAGGCTGGGGTGCGGCCCCCCTGGGAGGGGCGAGGCAGGGGCGCGGCTCCCCTGGGAGGGGCGAGGGGAGGGGCGAGGCTGGGGCGCGGCTCCCCTCAAAGGGAGAGTGAGAGAGAGGGCTGTGGGGACCAGGGGGAGGAAATGGTGATTGGGCTCCCTGGCCGGCCTCCTGGCCCCTAGCCCTCTCCACCCTGACCTGTCTACCATACAGGTCACGCTTGGTCTCCCCCCCTGGCAGGTCTGTGTGCTGGCCCCATGTCGCCCCTCCCTGAACACAACACCAGAATTTTTTTTATCACAGCTCAGCTGAGCGCCCCTGTGCCCACGTCCCATCGAAGCCCAGCTGCACCCGCTCCCCACAGCTCTCCTGACCCAACAGCCCCCAGCCAGGGGCCCGCAACTGCGGCCTTACACTCCCATCGCTGCATGGCTTCAGATCCTTCCAGAAGGTCTGCATCTGGGTCAGGTCCACCTTGTTGAGAGGGATGGACACCTCCCCAATGGGGTCGTTGCGGCTGAAGCGGTCATAGTCCAGGACCTGGAGGTAGAGGACCCTCTGCACCACTTTCTCGTAGGGGAAACCTGGGGACAGAGAGCACAGGGGAAGAGTGGGACAGATGGGCCACACGGGGCCTGGGCAGGAAGGCCGGTGAGGAGCAGAGATGGTCTTGTCACTTCTTGCTGCCACCCCACCTAGGTACAGCAGGCCACAACCCCATTCAGACCTTCCTGACAACATAGCAAGAACTGTCATTGTTTCATTTGTTTCCAGCGACAATTCTCCGAGGTGGATGGCTTCTTGTCCCTTTTACAGATGAGGAGACTGAGGTTCAGGTGGCTTAAATCACTTGCCCCGAGTCCTGCAGCTAATACAGAGCAGACCTGGGGCCATTCATTCATTTACTCATTCATGCTGTATCCGTCTTGGTGACCAGGCTGTGGTCCTCCTGCTCTGCGGGCAGCCCTGCCACTGTCGGTCACCCTGAGGCAAGTCTGGGCAAGCGGCCCCGCCTGAGATGGTGGCAGCTGCCACAAAGGAAGACCAAGAGGACCCGGCAGAGGGAAATGCCAGAGGCACAGAAGGCGGAGAGGATGCTTGTCCTAGGACTCTGCATATACCCCGTGCCTGCTTCCAGTGCACCAGCCCATCCTTCCACCCTTCCTCCACCCACAGCTGTCCCTCTCCACCGTGCCCTCCCTCAGCCGCCCCACCGGCGCCCTGTGCCTAGACAGTCACAAGAGTCTCCACGCCGCCCTCCCCATTCGCTCCCTTTCTCCACAGTCCACTCTCACCACAGCGGCCAGAGCAGGCTTTAAAAATAGCAATCACATCATAATACTCTCGCTCAAAGCCTTTCAGTGGCTCCCAGTGCACTTAGAATAAAAGTCGTGCGCCCTGTCTTGGCTTCAAATCCTTCCACAGCTTGGCCCGCTGTCCTCTCCCTGCTGGTGTCGTGACCACTCTTCACTCAATGACCGGCCCGGCCCTTCCTGCCAAGGCAGCCCGAGCAGGCCCCACCCACCACGCTGCCCCTCCGAGTCTCCACCTTCTCTCCTGACCTCCCAGATGGGGTCATCTCTCCGGTCCTACACTCAGCACTTTCCTCTCGCAGCCCGGATCACAGGCTGTGACAGAGATCTATCTGTCTGTCTCTCTCACCAGGAAGGCTAAGATTTCCAGGAAGGCATTTCCATCCTCAATCACCGGATCCTGGCGCCTAACACAGTTTCTGGCACGTAGTAGGCACTCGATAAATATTTGTTAAGTGAATCAATAACTGAACAAGTGAACAAGCGCCGGTGAGATGGCCCAATGGGGCTGCCAGGGCAGAGGCAGGGCGGAGGCCGGAGGGAACTGGGGGGCGGGGAGCTCGGATGGACGGGATGGACAGGTACCAGGAAGCCAGGGGAAGGTCTGAAGCTGCCGTCACTGGACCGTGGAGGCTTAGTCCGAGGAGGGGCGGACCTGGGAGATGTAGGGGGCTCAGAGCAGCGGGGAGGACTGAGGGGATCGGATCCCGAGCCAGGGTGTGAGCAGGAAGGAGAGAGGACACACACCTTAGCCTGACTCATGGAGAAGATGAAGATCCCAGGAGGATTCTAGAGCCTTCAGCCAGAGAGGCTAGAAGCACAGAGAAGCCTGGGACAGGAACAGGTGCACTAGGAGATGAAATCCTATGTTCCTTGAACCTCCAGCCTCTGAATTCCTCTGGAGCCTCTCATATTGAGGGGGGCTAAATCTGTTTTGGTTCATTTTGGAGTACCCCATGGACCTTGCCCAGGTGACCCTTGGCATCTATTTAGGTGAAATGCATGACAAGTGTTCTGGAAATGCTGTAGGTTCCAAGAAGTCCTTACACCTGACCTCCAACATCAGAGGAAGCAGTCTTCTATTTGGCAAACTCCTATTCATCCATCACAACCCATCTCGAATGGCCCTTCTTCTCGGAAATGTTCTTCAACACCACCAAGGGGAGCTCATACCAGGTTCCTGCAGCATCTGTCATGCAGTGCATGGCTTAATTATTTTCACATCTATGCCCTCTATAACAGAAGTGTCTTGAGGGTCATAATTCTGTACTGCACCCCTGGTGCCCAGGAAAGTGCCTAGTTCTTCACTAATGCTAGAGGGCCGGTGGATTGAGGCTCTGCCTATAACCCTTGGCCCCCTAACTGGCTCCACACACTTCCAGGCAGCTGAGCCTCTTGCTGGTTGTACCATTTCTAAACCGACCCTCATGCTGACCAGGTGAGGAAGAGGGTCCAGAAATAGACACACCCATTAGCTCATCCTCGATTTACTTATGGGTGAGCTGGCTGCCACTTTGCGGAAGTGGTGGGGTGCCAGATGGCTGGGACACAGATGGGAGAGAGTCCCTAGGGAGCACACGGCAGGTTCTGGGCAGCCAGGCCACCGGGGTGTGTTCTCACTGGTCGAAGAGGCTGTGGGGAAAGGGTTATGGCTTCTCTAAGTCAGGTCCGGGCACCCAAAGGACCTGGCACTGAAATCACTCTCTAATCACACACCAGCTTCCTGGTTACCTTGCGTCCTCAGAGACAAGAGATAAAGAGGGCCTGTAGGACAGAGGAAGGACATCTGCCCTGCCAGGGGCATGGCTCCGAGCCACAGTTCCTGTGCGTCCAGGGGCACTGTTGTAAGTGCTTTTACTCTCTGCTGGGTTACTGATTTCAAACCAAGGCACAGAGAGGCTCAGGAGCCTGCCTCAGGCCCACAGCTAGCAGGTGGGAGAGCTGGGATTCAAACTCAGGAAGCCTGGCCACTACACGCGGTCACTCCAGATGCTCCACCTCTGGGTCCAGTGGGCACCTCCCTGCCTCCTGCCCTCCTCAGGGTGAGTTTTGCGTTGGGGCTGAAGGCCCAGTGGCGGCCCCGCTTCCCTCCTCGGCCTCTGGCCATGATGCGGGCCCTACTCGGCGCTGTAGCCTAATCCCAGCTAGACACAAACTGCAGCAGGTTAGCTGGGTAAGACGCGTGCTGTGTGGGCGCATGCACGTGCACTTGTGTGTGAATGTGTGAGTGCGTGTCTGAGCGTGCCTGTGGTCACATGTGTACAAGCAGGCGCGTGGCTGGGTGGGGTGACTGTGGAGGGGACAGAGGCTCTGGGCGGGCGGCACCGGCCTCACCTTCAAAGAGGAAGGTCTCGTTCCAGTGGGGGTTCAGGTTCTTCCTCTTCACCTTGGTCTCCAGCTTGTGCTTCTTGTCCGGCAGCAGGTAGATCTTGACAAAGGGGTCGCTGGTGCCGCTGAAGTCCTTGGCCGGCAGCTCCTGAGCCTTCATGATCTTCACAGTGAGCGTGGACTCCTGGAAGTTGTAGCCGACACTGAACTGGATCCGGCCCAGGTTCTCTCGGCTGCAGCCCTCGTGGGCCTCGTCCTCCTCGGAGCCTGGGGAGAGCTGGGGGCGGGGCAGAGGCCAGTGGGGTTGGGGGTCGGCCAGGGTTCCGCTTCCCCAAAGCCCCCCTGCAGCCCGGCGAGGTTACAGGTCGCTCTGTGCCTGCGGCCAGTCCCGCGTCGGAGAGCTGCGCCCTCCCTCTGGTCACCAGGTGGAGCTGGTGGGGCCGCCCCACCTTCAACACCCAGGTGAGAATGACCAGACAGAGGCCCAGAGCCTGGGGCAGTCACACAGGAAGGGAGGGAGAGCAGAGCCGGGACAGCCTGCCTCCTGGACTCCAGGGCCGTGTGCACCCCACCCCCGCCTCCCCTGGACGCCCCGGGTCTGCTGCTCTCTCTGCTCCCCCACCAGCTGCCCTCGCCTCCCCTGGTCACCGCTGTGCTGGCTCGCCCTGGTCCTGGGCTCCCTCCTCCAGCCTCCCAGCCTCCCACAGCCCCGTGGAGAATTTCTGTGTACTTTGTGAAACACATCAACATAAAAACCTGGGCTTCCCATCAGACAAGGGAGATTATTCACATCTCAAAAGAGCACACCGTGATTTTCCTTTGGAAAGTGACTTTCTGGAGTTCTGAGGATGATGTGATTTACAAAATGAGAGAGGCGAGTTTTCAGGAGCAACGACTATTTGTGTGAGACAAGGACACTAAAAACACAGATCCCAGGCCCGGGGCCCTGGGAGCCTGAGGTGATGGGCTTGGGAGGACCTGGAGGCTGGGCAGCAGAGGTTCCAAAGGGGTCTCAGACGACGGTACTACACACCGGGCTGAGGACCACTGGAAGGGAGGACTACCCCTGCCCGGTTCAGTCCCCATCTCTAGGGGTGGCACGTGGGCCGACCCAGCAACTGACAGAGGCGTGGAGGGCGGCCTGGGTGTCCCGTGCCCAGGCTGACGCTGAAACGGGAAGTACTTGGGGGAGGGTCTTCCAGCCAAGTCTTCCCAGCTGTGGCTGTTTATTGGGAATATATGGGTTGGTTTCAGACTATTGCCCACTCCTAGCCACCTAGGTCCCACCCTCATGCCCCACCCCCAAACACAGGGGGTCCCTGTGGCTCAAGCATCCCCGTACTAAAAGCTCCTCAGGTGACTGGATGAGAGCCAGGGCTGGGCTCGGGATACCACGTTTAAGATGAAACTGCTGGTCCCTGTTTTCTCTCCCTACTTCTCCCATAGGAGCCCTCTCTGTGGCCCTCTGTCCTCCGGGAGAAGTGGCCCCAAGCTCTGAAATACTAAGTACACTAGGCGATAAGAACACGTATAGGGTGCACCTACCATGGCAGAAGACTCTTACATCACCTTCTTACCGATTCCTGACAACAGCGGGCAAGGCAGTTATCACCACTCTAGTGGAGGAGACTGGCCCAGAGAGGTTAAGTCACACGCCCAAGATTGCACAGCAATACGAACCCTCTCTGTCTTGAAAGCCCGCTCTTTCCACCACAGCAGGCCCACATCCCAAGCAATGTTGAGATTTCCCCCCAGGCCAGCGAGGACTCATCTGCCCAGGCGAGAAGCACCCAAGTCACATGAATACAGTAATCGCCAGGCGCATGGCCCTGCCCTATGCAGGGTGCTTGGCCCTCATTCTCCTGCAACGTCCCGAGGAGGCAGGCACGGCTGTGTTCCCGTTTGGTCTGAGGCACAGATGAATTAGTAACTTGCATCAGGTCACCTGTGACTAGGTGGTGAGTGGAAGCTCAAACCCAGGTGAGTGCCACCGTGAGCACCCCTCCCCGTGGCCCTCACTTTCACACTCAGGTCCGTGTCTGGGCCTCACCAGCCACACCCTTATCCTGCCTGCAGCCAGACGGGGGGCGGAGCTGCCTCCCCTGCTTCTCCTCACAGTGGACCGGGCTCCCTCCAGTCCCTGCCCACCTGCTGCATCCACACAGCCTTGCAAGCTCCACCCCAGGTCCCCTGAGTGTGGCTTCTCTACCCAGATCCAGTTTTCCCCTGGTGCTCCTTCCCTCTCCCTTTGAACCTGTTTCTGCATCTGCAGAATGGGACTGTGAGACCAAGCCTGCAGGGTTCCTGGGGAGGTTAAACGGGTTTAGGGCCCTTCCACAGTCCTGCTCTGCAATCTGGCCCCTGCCACTGCTGCCCTGGGGCCTGCAAAGACCTCTTGCCCCTTCCTGTTTCTCCAAAAGTTGAAGTGGAGTCCCTGGTAATGAGTCCAGGTGGCCCCAGCCCCACCTGAGGTCCCTCTGGTCATTTGGCTCTTGACTCCTAAATAAGGTGGTCGTGTGTGTGTGTGTGTGTGTGTGTGTGTGTGTAGCAAGTGGCCTTCACCATGGAAGCAAGCCTGCTTTTGTGCCTGCTCCCAGCCTTTCAGAACCACAGCCTTGAGCCCTAATTAACCAGCTGGGACAGCTCCAGGAGTTGTTTCTATAGTAACTGGGCTGGCCACCCCCACCACACCCCCGGTGGTGGTGGTGGGGTGATGCTGCTTGAGCCCCTGCTCAAACTGAAGCATCAGAAAGCGTCTGGGCAGTACCAGGGCGGGTGACTCCGGTGGGGGTGTGGCCCTGCCTCCTCTCTGGTCCTTCCTCTGGCCAGCTATGGGTGTCTCCCTCCCTCCCCTGACCCCAGCTTCTGACAGTCTGGGGCCCCAGGATCAAACAGTGGCTTACTTCTCCCCTGCTCATCCTCATCCTCACTGTTGATACTAATGACCTGCCTTTGGCCCTGGGCTGGGCAATTAGAGCCTGCCCACCCTGCTCCGAGGGTCTGCTGAGCCTGTGCGGGGCACTGAGGCCTGCACTTCCTCCCTCTGCCTGCTGCTGTCTGCCCTCCCTGGGAGCAGCAGGGGCCAGAAAACGGACCGGGAAAGGGCTGTCCCTTCTGGGAACCTGGCTACTGGGAAGCTGGAACCAATTAAGAGACTGTACAGGGAGACAGGACGGATGGTGGCGATGGCCTGTCCAGAGATGATGGCCGGGCCATCTACATGGGTGGGGGAGGACAGGCGTGGGGGTGGTGGGGGGCCACCGGGCGGGGCAAAGGGAAAGGTGGTGAGGCCCAAGGGAGGCCAGATCAGGAACAGGGAAAATCTGACGCTCTAATCCGCATTTTAACCAGATCCCCAGGCTGGGCTAGAGTGGGGCAGTGGGGATGAATGGTTAGAGCCAACCCAAACCCTCAGTGGCCGAGGGCAGAGCCTAGAGGACTCAGGGAAGGTGGCACTGGAATTCTGAATTGAATGATGTCAGCCCTGGCGAGGGCCTGAGAGCCCAAGCACCTTCCTTCTCTCCACAGGAGGGAGGGAGGAGGGGACCTAGTCCAGGGAGGGAAGCACTGTGTCCCAGGTCATGTCCAGTAGGAACACAGCTGGCAGTGGGCTCCCATCCTCATACCCTCCGGAAACCTTCCTGGGGCTTCTGAGCTGCCAAAGCTTGTACTGGCTCCTGCCAGGCCACCTCTGTTCTTTGGGAAGCGTAGGTGGGGCAAATGGCTGTGACTTGCCAACGCTGCCACCAGGGGGTGCTATGTGAAGCCACAGCCTCTGCCTTGGTGAAAAATTCCGCAGAACCACAGGGCTGGGGTCCTGGTGGGGTGGGGGGTGGACAGGAGTACCCTGGCACAGCAGTCCCCTCATAGGGATCAGGACCAGGGCTCTCCTGTTCTCTTTGGACCTCAGCTGGCCCCCCAGCAGTGGGAGTTGGGGACGGTCTCTGGGATGCAGACCTGCTCCACAGGGGGTGGTGGATGGGGACTCTGCCTCAGACCTCTACTCAGTGGGATGCCACCCAGAGAAAGGGGAGACACCTTCGGTCGCAAGTCCTCTGTCCACTAGCCTTTCCTTCTAGGACCATAACAATATCTCCCACGAATGGGTTTCCTTAGGCCCCTATTCAAACCGGAGAGACTGGAGGAGGACAGGCACTCTTATTCTCGCTTGACAAATGAGGAAACTGAGGCACAAGAGCCTGTTTTGATGAGAGAGCTCATCACTGTGCTGGTTTCCCTGCCTGAGTGGACGAATCCACACTGTCACCAATTTCCACATGTGCCCTCCCCCCTCCCCGGGTCACCTAGCCCAGCTCCTGCGTGCGCACTGGGCCTCCCGTCCGTCTCACCATAAGCATCTCGCTGGTGAGGGAGTTGACGAGGTCCGAGACGGAGGAGCGTGGCTCTGTCCGACGGTCCGACTCATCGTGAGGCGTCTGGCTGGGCACCGGAGCCGTGTTCACCACCTTCCCTCCTGTAGGCAACCTGGGGGCAGCGGGGTCCAAATGAGCATGGTCGAAGGTGGGTGGGGCTGGGCGGGGCGCCGTGCGCCTGGGCGGGGCACCGTGCACCTGGGCGGCATCAGGACCTTTTCTGAAACCTCCCGCAGGCCAGTAGCAACCATGAGCTCGTTCACGGGGAGGTCTGGTTCTCTTCCCCGCACCGCTCCAGTGTGGATCTGCCTTGACTGCCTCTGTGGGTGCTGGGGTTTTTTTTGGGGGGGGGAATACTCCCACTCTACCTGTTCCCCAGAAAACTTCCCCCTCTCCGGTCACTGCCTGCATGGTGGTCTCTGAGCATGCCTCCCTCCTCAGAGGCCCCCGCACCCCGGTCGCCCTAGCTTGGGAGGGGAGGCTCCCCGGTGGCGTGTCCAGGTCGTCTCTCCGCATCATTACCCTCTGCAAACACACCCAGAGTGCTCAATCTCCCGGCCGCCCCACCTGCGTTTGTTCGGGCTCAGAGAGAACACAGGTGCCCTTCAGACATGAGGCTGACTAGGTGAGGTCAGGACCAATGTCCACACAGCTCTGTCCATAGAACTTTCTATGATGACAGAAGTGTTCTATATCTGCACTGTCTATGTGTGGCTACTGAGCATTTGACACGTGGCCAGTGTGGCTGAGAACTTAAATCTTAATTTTGTTTGACTTAAACTCATTTAAATAGCCACCTATTGGATAGGGCAAGTTGTCACCCCTTAGGTCTCCAGTCCCCGCCCTTCCCCCACTCTGAGGACTGCACTTTTGAGAAGGCTCCCCCAGCGTCAGAGATAGATGGGGTACCACCAAGAAGCCCCGACCTGACCGTTCCACAAGAGGCCCTGTCTGCGCCCCAACTCCATGCTGTTTCCAAGGAGCCAGGCTCTCTGGCCCAGCAGCTCAGTGGAGAGCCCAGGCTCCGTCTAGCTGGAGCTCTGGACGGGGACTGAGCCTGTCCGGGGACCAGGCTGGAACATCCCATGAGGAGGCGGTAGGGGCAGGCAGCATGGAGGAGACGGGGAGACTGGCAGCATGGGGCTCGGGACAGGCTGCAACAGAACCGCTGAGAGAGCACCAGAGCCAGACGTGGAGACCACACAGGCTGGACACAAGCCATGGCCCTCGGTATGGACCAGCCACCAGCACACAACTGGCCACGACAGGCACAGACGACATGCGTGGAATATGCCAGGTCTTGGAGGGGAGACACCAGGATCCAACAGCAGGGTGTGCGCACGCACACACACACACTCTCTCTCTCTCACACACACACACACACACACACACTCTCTCTCTCTCTCTCTCTCTCTCACACACACACACACACACACTCTCTCTCTCTCTCTCTCTCTCACACACACACACACACACACACACACACACACACACACACGTGCACATAAGCCCAACAGACACCCAGGGAAATGGGGAGAGAAGAGCACAGGCGACAGGCAGGTTGACCAGAGCAGCAAGATGACACACATACAGGGATGTACACACTCTGGTCCCGAGAGGAAACACATTTGGGGAGACCCAGGCATGCCAAGGTGTGCTGGTGAATTGGGACGAACTGAAACAGAAAAAAGCAGGGAGCAGGCTCAGGGACAGACACCTGAGAATCAGACACACGACACACCTGCCATGAGAACTCGGCCTTGCCCAGACAGCATAAAACTACCCCCACCCCACCTGGGGACACAAGGGCGCCCCTCCCAGAGGCGCGGCCACAGCAGAGCACGCACGCACACGGACACAGATGCACGGGCGCGCACACGAACACACGCGCGGACACGTGCTCACGCAGGCAAGCACAGGGAGGAAGAGGAGACTGAAATAGCTGGAGAGGTAAAGTCAGGTTAAAAATAGAGGGGGAGAGGAGGAGAGAGCAGAGATTGACGGCTGAAGGTATGAGAAAGTCAGAGTTATTTTGGCCACACCACAGCATCAGCACAGCTGCAAAGCAGCCTGGGAAAAGATGGTCAGTGCCACGGAAGCTACTGGAGGTTAAAGAACAGAGAGAGACAGACAAGTGCAGGGAGAGGCAGAGGGAGAGGCGGAGGGGCCCGGCACCGGCCCAGGGGCATCCCTGTGAGGAGCAGATGGGAGGAAGGAGAGGGGGGAAGAGAGAGAGAGGCCAAGAAAGGTTAGTTGGAGACGAGTGAAGGCTGCAGGATGCACAAGGGGACAAAGAGGAGCGAGGCGAGGAGCGAGGCGGCCAAGAGGAGAGGCCGAGAGGAGGCGGGGACACACACCGTGACAGCAGAAACATGGTGGCTTTGGGGCAAGGAGAGCGATGGGGTTGGCCAGGTCCTGGCCCTGTCCCGTGCCCCACGCAGGTGCGGGCGGGGCCATGGTGGAAACCATTTGGATCCCAAGAAGCAGTGGTGAAAGGGGTGGCCGAGAGCATGAGTAGGGTATGGGTGCAGGGCAGATGGGGAAGGCGAGATGCAGGGCCTGGGAGCCAGGGGCAGCCTCGGCCTCCCCACCCCTCCCTCCCTCCCGGCTCGAGAGCACTCTGAAGTTCTTGAGCGCGTTGTGCTGAGGCCCAGGGGCTGGGGGTCCTGGATCAGGGGCTTCCCAGCCACCAAGAATCCCAGTAGGGGCAGCGACCACCCCTATGTGTCTCGGGACTTGGAGTGGCCACTCCTCTTCCCAGGATCCTCTTGTCTTCCAGGAGCCTGGCACTAACAAACTCTGGGGGCTGCGTGTCCTCCCCAACCACAGCCGAGTTCCTACTGTTACCCCTGGAGACATCTGGCCAAGGGGTCAGCTGGGTGGAAAATGGGGCACCAGGTCTGGAGGCAGACACTAAAGAAGAAGGGACAGATGACCTAAGCCTACCATGCCAAGGTCCAAGGAGCCAGGAGCCCAGAGGGTCGTGGAGCCCTAAGGGGCGTGGTGCCCAGGGCGGGGTGCCAGTGCCAAGCTTGGGGGGGGAGAATGCTGGGAAGGAAGTGCTAGGCTCTGGACACCCTTGTAAACACCCCAGAGACCATGAGCGATGAGTGTGCAGGATGGGGTGGGTGTGAGCGGGTGGGAATGGCGAGGGTTCACTTGGAAATTCTGGCCGGGTTGCGGCGAGGGCCCGTGGCCTCCACCTCCCCACCCGGCTTTCCCAGGAGGGCAGGGGTGGGCTGATGTGATGATCAGAAGGAAGGGGTGTATGAAAATATGGAGTGAGACCTGAGCGGCAAAGAGGTAAAAATAGGCTGTTGGTGAAAATGGAGCCAGCCAATCCCCACATGAGCGATGTGAAATCTCGTTTCCAGCCTGCCTCCGCCCCCTACGCTTCCCACCTCACCAGGTAAGGGGCGCGGGTACTGAGCGGGCTTCCCGAGGTCTCTGGCCCCGCACCTGCAGCCCCTGACCTTCGGCTTGGCCCGTAGCCCCAGCCAGGAAGCCGGGACGCCCACCCGTAGCACCAGGTGAGTTGGAGGGGGCAGGCTCTGTTCCTCCTGCACCCGTGGACTTGGGCTCAGGGTGTGACATCATCTGTGTCACCAAGGGGAAGAACTGGCCCTGCGTCCCCTCCCACTCTGGGGGGACTTCCAGCTTTGCCCGCTTGGACTGGAATACCGGAGGGGCCTGGTCTCCAGAAGCCTCCGGAGGGGCAGGCAGGTCAGCTGTCGAGCGTGGCCGTCCTTTCCTAACCCACCGGCCCTTGGCAGCAGCTTGGGACAGTCCCTTCCTGTGCCGAAGGGCCTCTTAATGAGCAAGCATCAGGGTCCCTGACCAGCTGACAGGATCTGACAAATGCCCCAGCCCGAGGGATTGTTTGTTCATTAGGAGCTTAGCATGTCCGAGCTGGAAGGGATGCTGTCCAATCCCTCATTTGACAGACAAGGAAACAGAGGCCCAGGAGGGGTGTGCCATGCCCAAGGTTGAAGCACAGCTAGGTGGCAGCCTGGCTGCCGGACACGTGCTCTCCTGTAGTGTTGGGCTTTGGTCTGATCAGAAGTCAGACCTGACCCAAGTGATAAGCCCTCCTCCCATGAGTACAGGTCTGAGGCCGTCCCAGCCTAAGGCCAGGTGAGAGGAGGCGGCCAGACCTGGCACAGGGTCACCCCGCCTTTGTGATGCTGCCAGAGCCCTGGGAACCCCGTCCTCTTCCCCAGGAGAGTGCTCCACGTCCTCCCGGACACGGGGCATCAGGAGACGCTTCCCTGAGATCCTGATGGCTGAGGTTGTGGGCAGTTCCGTGCCCCGCCCTCTGTTCAGCCCGTGCTATGGCCACACGGGCTACTCCCTGAGGGCCGGCAGCAGGGCTCCCAGGGACAGGTCACTCTCGGTCCCTCACCCTGTTCCCTCCACTTGGTACCTCTGGCTCAGGGGCTGCCTTTCTGGTTCTTTCTGGTCACCAGGCCTCTCCCTTGCCCCAGACCCTCCCCACCAGCGGAGTAGCCAGTCCCACCTCTGCAGTGGAGCATCACCCCAGCAGGACCTCCAGGCCAGAGGGGGGTTGAGGTGGCAGGGATGAGGGAGAACGGGCTGGCGCCCCTTCCCTAACATCCCTCCCACCACCAACCACCGGAGAAACCGGGATTTCTGGGTCGGGGCAGAGATGAAAGATGAGGGGGCAGCAGGGAGAGCCAAGCAGGAGGATGGGGCAGAAAGGCTGGCTTGCTCCGGGCGAGGGCAGGCATGCCCGGGCAGCAGGCTTGATCCAGAATGGTCCCAGGACGGCCGCACTGGCCTCAGACCCGAGGGACACCACCAGGGTGGCCACGTGGGAGGGCACCGACTGGGGAGGGGGCAGTCCTCCCGCTCCAGCGTCCTCTGAAGGCACCGCCGCCCGTCCAGCAGCCTGGCTGGTTGAGGCGGGCAGCCTCTCCACGCCTCCTCCTCTGCCGCCGTCGCGGGCCCTCGCCTGAGCTCGTACCTCTTGTCCCCCTGAGCGTTCTGGTTCTGCTGGGTTCCTGGGTTTTGCAGGTCAGGGATATTGGCAAAGTCATCCTGTTCCGAAAGCCCTAAGACCAAGGATAGCACCACCATCCGGCCTTCCCTGCCCGGGGTGGGCGGCCCACCAGCCGGGGGAGAGGAGGAGGCCCCGTGGGGGGGCGGGGCAGGGCGGGGGAGGAGACAGAGACAGAGACAGAGACAAAAAGAGAAGAAACAAGCGTAAGAAACTGGCCCTGCAGGAGAGAAACCACACTTAGCACTGTCAACAGTTGTCGAGTAGGGTGCAGGCAGGGGGAGGCAGGGGCGGGCAGTGGGGGGAGGTGACCACGGTCTGAGACTCAGCTCGCCAGGGGGCCAGAGCAAGATTCTCTGAAGAAGGGGGGGCAGAGGCCTACTGCGACGGCGTGTGACTGGGGCTTCCCGAGGGGACACTGGACGAAGGCCAAGGGAAGTGGAGCCCTGAACATGGCAGACTTCCAGAGGCTAATTCACCTCCAACTGAACCAAGGCCCGGCGCTAGGGCTGACCCTTTGGGCCCCTAGGAGGGGAGGGAGGAGCGCTGCTGCCCTCTTGCTTCAGGACTGTGAGGGCAGATTGGCTCCAGCTGGGAGGCTCTTAGAGAGTTTGAGGTCGGTGGGCACTGTATCCTGTGCTGATGGAAGTCCCTTGTTAGGACAGGTCTTGGTCATGGTCAGCGAGGCGTGCTTGATGCCAGGAGGGGTCTTAGGAGAGAGGTCTTCCTCTCCTGGGTCCCCAGACACATAGCCCATCAGAGAGAAATAGAAGCCCCTTCTGGACATGGTATATCGGCCATTGTGGACCTTCTCCTGTGGGCCCTTCCTGGAGATCCAGGGAGTGCCAGCCAAGGCCATTCCCTGGAGAGGCCGTCCAGAAGGCACCGAAAAGCAAAGACGGAGCTTGAGAAAGTGCAGGAACTTGGCAAGCCCAGAGAGGTCCAGGCAGGGCTCGTGGGAGCCTCTGTCTGCAGGGACGAGTCTGGAGAACGCTGGACGGTCCGGGCAGAGCCCCGTGAGCAGACAGGGAGGAAGCAAGAACCTCTTGGGGCTGACACGTGGGCAGCAGCCTGGAGCCCGACGTCAGGGTGGAGCTCCCCTGGTCTGGCGCATTCTCAGAGGACCACTGAGCTCCTGCGGGGCCGCCCGCCATTTCCAGGGAGGAAGTGGCCCGCGGAGTGTGCAGGCGTCTTCTGGGTGCTCTGTGGAGCTCACGCAGTGCTGGGCGTCTCATCCACCAAGGGAGGGGGTTCTCCGATGGGGCAGGCATGAACGCAGCTCAGGAAGCTCTCATGGAAAGATGATTAGCCGGCAGAATGTTCCGGAGGAGGGCGGGATCCTGGGTCAGGAAGTCCACCCCTTCCACCGCCACCCGGGAGAAACAGCTGGCTCTGGCTGGGCCCCAGCAAGGGCACTCCAGCAGGTGAGAAACGGCCCCCGGAGGGAGGGTGGGGCACAGAGTCCGAAAATGGGAGCTGGCTACGTGGTCACACGGCCTTCTCTGTCTCCGTGTCTCTGACCTGGACGTGACCACTCCAGACTGACACTCACGCCTTGCGGACACACCCTCATTTCCTTTGTTCCCGGCCCACTGGTACTGTTTTAGAATTGGTAACATTCCGTTTGGCTGCTTGGGAGCTGGTTGAGCTGGGGGAAGGCGAACCCAGTGAAAACAACATGTTTTTCCCTGGCTAATGCATTTTTCAGATATTCCCTTTGCTCGTTAACAACAAAACGGCTCCTCTGCACAAATCCTCGATCTGCCATTCTCTCTGGACTGCAGGCCAGGCCGCAAGGGCGAGAATGGGGGGCTTGAGGGGGGAGTTGGGGGGCGAGCTGGTAGTGTTGGGCAGTCTCACCCATTCAGCAGGAGGAAGGCCTCCCTCTGTGGGAGGGGGTGGGATCTTGGGGAGCTGGCCCTCTCTAGCCCTCTCATCCTGACCACTTACCTTGCCCACCAGCGTTTGGGCCAGTGAAGGGCCTCAGAAACTGTAAGGCAGGGGCAGGGGTCGGCAAACTACAGCTGGTGGCCTGTTTGTACAGCTCACAAACCAGGAATGGTTTGTACATTTTAAAATGTGATCAAGACTACATGTGTCCGGCAGAAACGAAAATATATACAACCCATTCTTTACAGAACTGGCGCCCCCTGCTGGGAGGGGCTAGCTGCTGGGGCGTGGCTGGTTTCAGTTCTGTTCAAGCCATAAAAACACAATTCCCTTGAGTCTTCGAATCCATGCCAGTGTCACAGCGTGTCTCAACACAGACCGCAACCTGCAAACCAGCAGGCTGGGCTGGGCCTCTTGTCTCACGCAGGTGTTCAGCGGGATTCCCAAGGGTCCTTAGGTGGGAGAGAGCCCCAGCGGGCGCACGGCCCAGAGCGGCCGGGCGGAGTCACAGGAAGCACGTCCACCACCGGGCTGGGGCCACAGGCCGCTTGCACACATGCGGGCAGCTGACATGGCGGAGCCTCTTCTGGTGGGTGCCTCTGCCAGGAACAGCACTTCTGTCTGCCCTGGAAGTCTGGGGTCTGGCCGGAGGGGCAGAATGCCCTGAGGGACCTGCTTGCCTTCAGAATCCCCACTTCTTGCCTATGAGCTGGGTGGGGCCTTGAGCTTGGCCTTCCCCTTCCTCCTCCCTTTCTCTTCTCCCAGGCCTGTTGTGCTTGTCTCCTGCTCATGAAAAGTGCTCCCAGGAAAGACCTGGGAGGTGAATAATCCCCAGAGCCCAGAAGGAAGGTCATGTTAGGCCCAGGAAGGTGGTGATAGCAGGGGTGGAAGCCCAGATCTGCCCTAGGCTCTGAGAGTGAGCACAGGTGCCCAGAGGGGTGCTGGGAGAGGGTGCCCTGAGTGGGTGGGGTGGGGGGTGGGCATGTGGCTGGGGGAACTGCTAAGGTTAGATACCAATGATAGTAGGTTGTTACTTTTCAGAGCTGGACACTGGAAAGAAGGCTCTGATTTGGAAAGAACGTTCTCTAAAGCTTTGGGAGGAACATCCGGAGTCTGTCCTCAGGGGGTGGGTCATTACAGGAGGCTAGAGAAGGTGGAGAGGCAGAGGACAGAGCCCACCGCAGGGACCAGGGACTGGGAAGTGAGGGGGAGGGAGGAGGTGCTGGACAGGAAGGGAAGCCGAGTGGAGTTACAGGGAAGAAGTAAACTGGAGGGGAGGAGGCAGCGCCTGGGAGATGGAGGGGAAGGAGACCACTTTGGGAGGAGGGGAGGAAAGAGGTCCCAGGAGGAGAGGGTGAGTGAGGCTGGCAGGGAGGCCCTGAGCAGCTGGGGACTAGCCCAGGAGAGGAGACAGAGCTGGGGACCTCAGTAGCTTCTCTAGTGTCTCCACTGACTTTTAGGGGGAAGCTTCTCTGAGCCCCGAGACACCAGGGTCCTAAGAGGGGTGGCTCAGCTATGACTCTTCCACAGGGGGCTTCAGGCGTGAGCAGCGAGCCCCAGGAGCCTGGAGAGGGGGTGGCTGGGTCTGCTCGGCACCCTGCCCTGGAGATGGAGGGCCAGCAGTTCCCAAGGAGATGTGGGGGGAAGCGGCTGGGTCAGGGACGTGGGGGGCAGCTGGCTCGGGGGGGGGGACTTACAGGAAGGATTTCATGTCCAAGCCTCGGTTTCGAATCTGCCCCACCACGTGGTCCCAGCTGCCCGGGTTGGAGCGGCTGCGGCCAGCGGCCGCCCGGTACTTGGAGCCGGCCGAGGTGCCCTGCCGAGCCTGGCCCCTGCCATAGGCCCGGGGGTTGGGGCCGGCCCCCGAGGCCGCGTGGGCCTGCAGCTGGCCCAGGCTCTGGCTGGTGGTGGGCTGGCTGGGCTGCCGGCCCCGCTGGTGCTGGCTCAGTGGCTGCTGCAGGCTCTGCTGCCGCATCAGAGTGCGGGGTCGCTGGCATTTCGGCTCTCCCGTGGAGCTGGGGATAGACTCAAGGGTAGTGGCCGTGGACAGGGTGGAGTCCTCGAAACTTGGGGTGGGTGGAGGGGAGGAGAGAAAGGAGAAGCAGGTGAAGGGCTCACAGTAGAGAAGAAAGAAGCCTAGAGCCAGGACTGGGAGGCCCAAGTGCAGGGCGCATTCTGCCGGACCTCGCCAGGCCTCCATCACGGTTGTCGCCGCTGCTGTCTGTCTGTCGCTGCCACCGCCTTGCCCAGGAGGCCGTGAAGGCCCCACCCACCCTGAGGCCCCTGGGTCGGCCCCGCCCAGCCTGCCCTCCGGCCTTGGCTCAGTTTAGTGCTCAGATACCTCCTGTCTGAGCAGACCTCTGGGCTGGTCTGAGGAGGCCACGGAAGCTTCGGAGGCTGCCGCGTGGTGAAGGCGGGTCCCCAAGGCCCTGTGGCTGCCTGTCCTGTCAGAATGTCAGAATGGGAGGGGGTGGGGAGAGCTGCTGCCGCCCCCTCCCACAGTCTCGCTGGGGGACTCCTGGAAAGTCTGCCTCTGAGTTCTGAGGCCTCCTGGCCGTTGGAGACCTGAGGAAATCCAGGCCAGCGCAGAGCTGGCCTAGGAACGCGCGGCGAGCCAGGGAAGGTGGCGGTTCTCCTGCTGATCTCAGAGGCCGGAGTGTCCTCAGGCCCCCATGGCCGGGGCTGCCTAAGGATTCAGGCTCTGGCACAAATCTTCACCCTCCTTCCCGGATGACTGTTTCTGTGGCTAAGTGTCCCCCTTGAATATCTTGGCGACTGGCTCCTACTCAGAGGTGGGAAAACCCAGGAAAGGGGCAGGTGAGGTGGGAGCCCCAGGAACCCACTTGACTGGCCATTTTGCCATAATTCTGGTGGAAAACAGGATGACTATCTTAGTCGCTATGCATTTGAAAGAGGGTGCCTCACAGCCCACCAGCCTCTCAGAAAATTGCTGGGGGTGGGGTGGGCAGGGGGCAGGGATAGACAGGAGACAGGACATGGCTGATCAGAGGCAGTATGAGGTCAGAGACCCAGGTTTAAACCCCATCTCTGCCGCTTCCTAACTTTGGGACTTTGGGAAAGTGAGTCCACCTCTCAGTTCTTCATCTGTAAAATGGGAGTGAAATCCAAGCTGCCCCTGTCACAGGACCTAATGAGATCGGACACAGGGATGTGTGGTACAGGCAACGACAGTAACAGCTGCCCATGTCTCCGGAGACGGAGGTAGGAAGGAGCCAGAGCCTCCCCTGGGCCACCTGCCTGCTTCGTACCCTGGCTAGAGTGCAGCACGTCCAACAGGCAGGGCCGGAGCCTCAGAGGCCCCAATCTCTTCCTCTGTCCCTTCCCTCTGGATCCCAACCCAGCAGTGTTGGGAAGAAGTTGGCAAGATATGGGCCCTTAGGCCACTTGTTTTTGTAAATAAAATTTTACTGGAACACCGCCACTGCCGTGAATTGATAGGCACCCCTCATTTTACTGCGCTTGGCTTGATTGCGCGTCACATCTACTGTGCTTTTTGCAAATGGATGGTTTGCGACAACCTTGGGTTGAGCAAGTCTATCAGTGCCATTTTTAGCAACAAAGTATTTTTTAATGAAGGTATGTACATTTTCTTTTGACATACTGCTATTGCACGCTTAATAGACTATGGTATAGCAGGAATGTAACTTTTATACGCACTGGGACACCAGAATGTTCGTACGGCCCGCTCGATTGCGACACTTGCTTTATTGCGGTGGTCTAGGATGGGCCTTGAGCTATCTCCAAGGGGTGCCTGTGCCTCCTCTCTACGGCTGCTTGAGGGCTACAACGGCAGGGCTGAGCTGTTGAAAGACAGACTCTTGTGACTCGCAAAGCCTAACTACTTCCTTTCTGGCCCTTTACAGAGAAAGCTGGCCAGCTCCTGGTCGAGGGACACAGGGCAGCCACGGACCCTGGCACTGCCTGAGGGAGGGGGCCCCAGGCCCTTGGAGCCGCTTTCACCACTGCAATCAGACCTCAGCTCTGCTCCTGCCCTGAGCCTACCCCGGGAAGCAAAGGACAACAGTTAGGCTGCCCCTGTGGGCTGAGAGAGAGCGAGAGAGAGAAAGAGGGAAAGTTAGAGAATAGTAAAGAGAGAAAGAAAAAGAAAGAAAGAAACAGAAAGAAAGAAAGAAAAAGAGAAAAGAGCAAAACGTGACTTCGGCTGGGGTGTTGGGGGCGCAGCAGCCTGGCCTGGCTCAGGCCTGGGGTCGGGGCTGGCAGCAGGGGCAGGCCCAGGCCTGGCCGGCCAGGCAGGCCTACGGTTCCCTGGGGGCAGGCAGAGGCGGCCGGGAGGACGGCACCTGGTGGCCGCCTCCTCCTCCTCGCTGACCTCATTTTGGTTTCCTATCATATCCAAAATTAGTCCAATTTACAACCTCTCTCTCAGTCACAGGAAACTAAAATTGGTTCCCCCAGGCCTGGAGCCAGCGGATGGCACGGGGGCCTCAGCCAGCCTGGAGGCTGTGGCCGGAGCGGCCTGAGAGGGTGAGCGCTGGGCCTGGCTCTCCAGAGGGGTGTGTGGCTTCCCTCCGGACTCTCCTGGGCACCGATGTCAGCAGGGGAAACTGGCCTGTGTTCCCTCGGCCAAAAAAGCAAACGAGACCTCGGGATAGTGGGCCTCAGCGGTCCCAATGGCAGGCAGGAGTCACCGGCCTTGTGAAAAGAACCAGGAGGACCCCGAATTGAGAAAACAGGATAGCCCAGCCGCTGAGGAGTCCGGGCCGACTGGCCTGCTAAGCAAGACTACTCCGTTAGCTGGGAACAAAGCAGTTCTAACAGCTGAAATTAGAACCTATGTCCCAATGGGCGAGAAGGATCCTAGTTCAAAGGATTTGGCCTTGGGGGAAACAAAATTCTAAAAGCCAAGATGAGAACAAGGCTACCCATGGTGGGAGAAAGGGGAATATACCATCTGCTGAGAGTAGGGGCCAGCCCCACATCTATCGCCCAAAAGAGGGGCTGATGGTCTGACAGGCTCAGACAGCTATTAAAAGGGACGTGGCAACTCTGTCTGACGTGCAGACTACCTTGACAGAAGAGAAGCTAGCTGGGGCTCTGCAACCCAACCTCCGAGAACACACAACCCCAAGAGCTGGCAGCCTGCGGACCAAGAGTAGGGCAGCCAGTGGGGATGGCCGAGATGAGGACGAACCAATAACGGGGACAGCCCGGCTGCTCGTGGCGGGCCGGCAGAACACATGGTGTTATGGGGCGAGCCGGACTGAGACGAGCCAATGGAGTCACCAGATGGTCGAAAATGGCATGGCTCAACCTCTGGGTCTAGAGCCATCTGCTGGCTGTAAGAGGGAAGGCCCGGTGGCAGATGAGTGGCATAAAAACACAGGCTGAGAGTGGGCCAGCCCCCCAGGGATGGGATGGCCCAATGGCTGAACAGCCGCAGGCCTGCTGCCCACGGAGGGGAGACCTGGCGGCTGGAATGGGGCGGCGGTCAAAGAGGATGGGATGGCCCAAGGGCTGAAATGAGGTTGCCCCGGGGGCAGAAAATGAAATGACTTGGTCACTGGGCAAAGGAAGAGACTGATGGGGCAGCCGCCAGAGGCGGAGATGCGACACTGGATGGCTGTTCGTTGTGCTGGATGGCGAGGACGATGGGAGTCTCATGGAGGAATGGAGTGAGCCAGGGGCCAAGGACGGCACCTCTGGGGGCAGCAGCGGGCATGCCAGGGGTCCCGCTGTCCACCCTGGTGGGGGCAGGCCGGAGCTCACAGCTCTGGTGGCCACGGGGCCATCACTCACTTGGACAAGTTGAGCTTCCCTGCGGCCAGGTGGCTCTGCACCATCCGCCAGCGGCCTCTCCCCGCCTTGCCACCGCCGCCCGGCTCGCTGGGGGCAGCACCGCCGCTTCTCAAGGCGTCCTCTCCGGGTGGCGGCACCGGTGCCGGCTTCTCCCCCAGCCGGCCTTCCCGCTCCACCGCCAGCCCCGCTGCTGCGGCCACTCTGGCGCCCGACAGGAGGGTGCCACTGGAGGCACACAGGAGGCGGCCAGGCCGAGGGGCGCCGGGGGTGGCGGTGGGGGAGAGAGGGCAGGCCGCACATGGGGGTGGGGGGGAGAGGAGGAAAAACAATCACAGAGAAAAGGAAGAAAGAGACAGTGAGAGAGGAGGAGGAGAGAGACAGACGGACAAGAGACAGACAGAGAGAGAGAGAGAGAGAGACATCAGCACTGCAAATGGGTTAACAGCAGAGCCTGCGGAGAGGAGAGAGGGAGACCGGCGGGCTGGGGGTTGGAGAACAACGCACCACGACAATGGAGGGGGGCCCCTCCCCGCCGCCTGGGCAGGGGCGGCGGGGGTGGGGGGAGGGCAGCCGCCTCCAACTCTATCCCACAGGACAACGAAGGGTTAACGACGGAGGAAGAGCGGGCTGTCCAGGCCAGGAGGCCCCCAGGCAGGGAGAGAGAGAAAGCCATGTTAGTCAGTTCATCACGACCACCATCACCGCCATCACCGCCACCACCTCCGCAACCGACCACCGACCACCACCACCGAGCAGCCAGGGCAGCAGCACACAGCGGGGAGGAAAGCTGAGCCACACCGAGAAGGAGGGACCAAAACGGGCAACCCCATCCTGACTGCACAGAGGGGGCGGGGCCGCCAGGACCGGCTGGGGGCCGGTGTGGCTGCGGAGCGGGCTCTCCTGCGCGGCTGGCCCTGGGGGTGGGGACAGGAGAGGGGCAGGCAGGCGAGAGGGGGGCAGGAGGGGTTGCTCGTCTCCATGGTCAGCCTGCCCATGGGGTGCAGGGTAAGGAGTGGGGGAGGGGAGCAGGAGGAGGAGAAGTGAGGGACCGGATGGGGAGGAGGGCGTGCGCGGATACTCAATACTGGGTACATATGATGAAACCAGGTAAAGTCACTCACTTGAGGGACAGTCGTGGGTCGCCATAAGGGGCGTAGGGTGAAATGTTTAGAATAAACTCCTTGGGAGGGTAGGAGCTCCATTTCTGCTGCACTGTGCTCTCATTGTTATTCCAAAAGTCTCTGTCTAGATCGCTGGAGGGGCAGAGAGAGAGGGGAGAAAACAGGGAAATACAAGAAGAAACAAGAACCACCAGTCCTGCGGGGCAGAGGGGCCAGTCTGGGCACACAGAGGGCAGGGTGGGCGGGGCTCGGCTCCTGCGGGAGGAAGAGAGGCAGGCGGGCTCCCAGCCGGTGCCCCTTGCACACACACACACACACACACACACACACGCGCGCGCGACACACACACACACCCTTGAGGGCGGGAAAAGCTGTGCAGAGAGGAAGTGAGCTTCAGGAGGGTGACTGGAGCTTCGCACCCTGGGAAACTGGTGGGAGAGAGAAAGATGGTGAGAGGAGGAGAGAGGGGAGGAGGCTGGGGAGAAGGCCCCGTGGGATGCAGTGGGGGATGGGAGGAGGATAGGGTGCTGGCTTCTGGCTCGAAAGTGCTGAAAGGCAGATCAGACCCTGCTGTCTACTTCCTGGGCCCCATCTCTTCTGGCCTCAGTTTCCCTGCCTGTCAAACCAGAGCTTGGCTGTAACTCCTTAGTCATAAGCTACCCCAGGGTGGAGTGGAGGCCCCAATTCTGGCACCAGACCTGCTCCCTGCATTCACCCACGCCCACTGAGCCGCCCCGGGGGCAGGCCGCCCAGCCCCCTGCCCCCCTTTCTGTTTCCTCCGCCTTGCCCTGAGGTCTCAGCCTCCTCTGCTCTCTCCCTCCTGGGAAAGGGCTGAGATGCAGCTTTCACACGAGACGGGTGGGATCTCAGCTGACCTGAAGACCCTCTCTGCTCATTGCAAATGTGGTGGTTGGGTTACTCCCCAGAACTGGGAAGCGTCTCCAGGCCTCTGACCTTGCTGAGGGAGGAGCAGGGCCCTTCAGGTCCTCGGTGCTGGGGCGTGGGTGAGAGAACCTGCCTTTCTCCGAGGGGATGACGGGCAGACTCAGCCTTGGGCCCTTGGCATACACCCGGTCAGGCAGCCCCACCCTGTGCCTCTGCCCCTTCCCAAGGCGGAGCTGCTTGGCCTGGATGGGAGCCTCCGCCCCAGCCTCCCCACTCCCTCCTGTTCCGCGGCATATCCCGTGGGAGCAGACACGCTGGAAGCACAGAGAATTTGGGGACTTCCACGGGAGGCAGGCGGCAGAAGCCTCAGCTACCGGAAGGCATGGCCTGGAAACCCCAGGAGCCAATGACAAGTGTGACCTTGGCCTTGGCTCTCAACCTCAGACTCAAAAACAGAAGACAGAAAGACAGAGAGAAGCTGAGCTGCCACCACGGGACCCCTGGGGTCTCCCTGGTGTGGACACAGCATCCACAGTGCACCCTGGAAACGTCTCACAGGGACCCTGTGATCAGGGTTCAAAGACAAAGCCCCGAGCAGCTCACAGGGAGTGGGGGCCCATAGTGGGTGAGGCAGGGCAGGCCCTCAGCAGCGGGGGGCCCCTCCTGGGCAGAAGACCCAATTCTTACTAGAGATGCCCTTTGCTCCCCCTTCTGGAGTTGACAGAGAGATGGAGCAGTTGGAAGTTCTCCCTCCCCTTAACCCCTTCAGGTCTCCAACCCTCGGTCCCGGTCCCGGAGGAGACCCGCCCAGGGGGCCCGCGTTCTCGCCGCTGTGCCCCAGGAGCTCCACGGTCCCTCCGGTTATCGCTGTAGTCCCGAGGGAGGGTCTTCACATCAGTCTGTGAAACACTGGCTCCTCCAACATAGGACTGCTCAGAGCCTTTAAGGTGCCAATGAATATACTGTGCTGTGTTTCCCAAACTGGACACTCTGTGGTCATGGAACGCTTGATTTGTGGAATAACTATTAGTAATTTATGAGGCACAAGTGTTCTCAGGAACACAGTTTGGGAAGCACTGCTAAAGAAAGCACCTTCACAGAATGTTGACGAGCTGATCCCTTCAAAGAGGGTCCTAGCCCTGGAGCGGTTGTGCCATGGGTAAGCCCGGCTTCATGCGCTCCCCTGGCTCTGGGCCGCTGGGAAAGGGGTGCCATGGGTAAGCCCGGCTTCATGCGCTCCCCTGGCTCTGGGCCGCTGGGGAAGGGGTGCCATGGGTAAGCCCGGCTTCACGCGCTCCCCTGGCTCTGGGCCGCTGGGGAAGAGGCGCCATGGGTAAGCCCGGCTTCATGCGCTCCCCTGGCTCTGGGCCGCTGGGAAAGAGGCGCCATGGGTAAGCCCGGCTTCATGCCGTCCCCTGGCTCTGGGCCCCTGGGGAAGAGGCGCCATGGGTAAGCCCGGCTTCATGCCGTCCCCTGGCTCTGGGCCCCTGGGGAAGAGGCGCCATGGGTAAGCCCGGCTTCATGCCGTCCCCTGGCTCTGGGCCCCTGGGGAAGAGGCGCCATGGGTAAGCCCGGCTTCATGCCGTCCCCTGGCTCTGGGCCCCTGGGGAAGAGGCGCCATGGGTAAGCCCGGCTTCATGCCGTCCCCTGGCTCTGGGCCCCTGGGGAAGAGGCGCCATGGGTAAGCCCGGCTTCATGCCGTCCCCTGGCTCTGGGCCCCTGGGGAAGAGGCGCCATGGGTAAGCCCGGCTTCATGCCGTCCCCTGGCTCTGGGCCCCTGGGGAAGAGGCGCCATGGGTAAGCCCGGCTTCATGCCGTCCCCTGGCTCTGGACCCCTGGGGAAGAGGCGCCATGGGTAAGCCCGGCTTCATGCCGTCCCCTGGCTCTGGGCCGCTGGGGAAGAGGCGCCATGGGTAAGCCCCGCTTCATGCCGTCCCCTGGCTCTGGGCCGCTGGGGAAGGGGTGCCATGGGTAAGCCCGGCTTCATGCCGTCCCCTGGCTCTGGGCCGCTGGGGAAGGGGTGCCATGGGTAAGCCCCGCTTCATGCCGTCCCCTGGCTCTGGGCCGCTGGGGAAGGGGCGCCATGGGTAAGCCCCGCTTCATGCCGTCCCCTGGCTCTGGGCCGCTGGGGAAGGGGCGCCATGGGTAAGCCCGGCTTCATGCCGTCCCCTGGCTCTGGGCCCCTGGGGAAGAGGCCAAGGCCTAGGAACCTGGGGGCGTGCAGGAAGGAACGGTGGCCTCCTTCCCCTGGGGCAGAGGGTCTGACAGCTCAGCAGGGGGAGGCTTGGGCTGCAGAGAGGTGGGGGACAGCCCACTGTTACCCTTACTTGTCTTTGAGAGCCCTCACAATGTTGACCCAGCCCGCAGGGCCTGCTACCCACCCTGCTACCCACCCCGCTGCCCCCCCAGCCCCTTGTGGAAAATCCCCTCTCCTCTCGTGGACTCTTTCCCGGGCTTGGTCCTGCCACACACTCTCCTGTCCAGGACGGTTATGGTCACCTGGCAGAGGCAGGCCCCTTGGCCCAGGCCGTGGCTGCAAACGCAGGGGCCTGGCCTGAAGGTGGCACAGGTGCCGAGCTGGCCCGGGCTCCTCTCATGTGGTCCCTCTGCCTTCAGAAAGCCAGGAGCCCGGCTCTGCCGCAGCCCCTGAGACCTGTCGGCTCTGGCTTTGAAGACTAGAGAGTGTGCAAGCGAACGTGGCTTCAAAGGCTTCCTGAGGCCTCCTCTAGAGCCTCCTCCCCACCCCCAGCCGTGGCCTGGCCCACCCCTCCACTAACCCACCCCCCGCAGACACACACCCCGCAGCTCTGGGAAGGTCCCAAACAGGGTCAGAGCAAGAGATGAAAAGAGAGGAGGGGGTAAGGAGGGGCAGAGAGGGAAGCCCTCAGGATCGGGGAGAGGAAGAAGGGAAGGAGGAGAAGGAGGAGGGAAGGAGGAGGAGAGAACGGGAGAAAGACTGACAAGGGAGGGCAGAGGAGCCTAGGCAGTGGGAAAGGGGCAGGAGACAAGGGTGGGGGCAGGACAGGCTGGGGGCGGCTCGGCCCTTAGCTGGCGGGCTAAGGTGGAGGGGCCCTCCGCCCTACAGCCGCACAGCCTCCCAGTGAAGGGCTGAGCTCAGCAGAGGAAGGAGCCAGGGCTACTGGCCAGAGGACACGGAGCCCCCTAGAGAGAGCCCCTCATTCCCACTGCCCCTGAGCAGGCAGGGCAGGGGGCTTCTCGTGCTGTCTTCCAGGGACCCTCAGCAGTGGGCTGGCCCAGCCGGCCCACAGGGAAAGGCAGACCTGCCTACTCAAAAGGCCTCTTAGAGCAAAATGGGGAAACCCAGACAAGTCGGAGGTAGCAAGGCATCAGGTGGGGCTGGGAGTGATGGGAGGAGGGCATCTCCCCGTTACTAGCTTCCTCTGAGCAGCCCCCACGGGGCTGCACCCCTCTGGGTCACCCGGAGAACACGGCTGGGGGGTGGGCAAGGAGTGTGTTATGTGAGGGTGGGATGGAGGAACCAGAAACCGGGGCTGAGGGAGGAGGCACACAGTGGCCCCGGAACATTGGGAGGGTCGGGGGGGTACAGGCGGAGAAGGGGGAGCCCTAGAGCCACCCTGAGGTGCAGGGGGTGTGCGGGGTGAAGGGAGAACGGCACGAGGTTGTGAGGGGGAACAGTGTGTGTGTGGCCAAGTCCGTGGAGGGGCAGGGGCTCCCCCCGCCTGGGCGGCCTGCGCACCCCCAGCCCAAACTCCCCGGCTGGCACCTACTTGATGGCCTTCTTCTCACTGCGCCCACGCCCTGAGTCTGGCGTGCCCACCGTCTCCAGGGAGTTCTTGTAGCGTTTGCCCTATGGAGAGAGCACCACGTTACTCCGGGGACCCAGGGCTGCACCCTCCCTGCCTCCCCCAAACGGGCTCCCCCTGGAGAAGGGGGATAAGCGGAGCTCAGCCTTGGCAACAAGGCCAGGGGCCAAGGTGTGAGGGTGTCACCAACTGTGGGGTGCCTGCTGCATAGCTACTTGCTCTTTTGTCTGCAGAGCCTGGGCCCTAAGACCTGCCCCACCCCCGGGACCTGTACCCCATCCCTGACCCCAGGACTGGGGCCTCTCCTGTCCTTCTGTTTCCTGAGGCTCTGGCCAGGATCCCAGAATCATATCTCCCTCTGCCACAGACAGATGGCTCTCAGGCGCCTGGCCACGTCACACTGGCCACGTCACACTGGCCACGTCACTGCCCCCAGATGGTGGGGGTGGCGTCCTGCAGGGCAAGGTTGGCAGCAGCCAGTGCCGGGAGCCACGGGGGCAGGGAGAGGACCTGTGCCCAGTCTTGCCCAGGCTGAGTCCCTCACTGTCCGGGGGCTCCCTGGGGTCCCCATGCCCTGGCCTGAGGCAGGGCAGGGCCGAGCCCTGTCCTTAGTAAGAAGGCAGCCTCCAGAAGAGGGGTGCCCACTGACTCTGCAGCGGGGGACAGCCCCCAGAGTGTCTCACGCCCGCGTGAGTCAGGGGAGGAGAGGGCCAGGGCAGAGTGGGGTGGGCACGCCAGCTCCCTGGCTAGCAGAAAGGCCATGGTGGCGGCAGCCGCTGGGCCTGCTGCCCGGAAGGTGAGCACCATTCACCTTCTTGGTTTGGGTTTCTAAATTTAGCTCAAGCAGAGCCCGGCACCATTAACATTCCTGGCTGCCACCGAGCGTCCTCAGTGCACCCACGGGCCACAGGCCTGGGCTAGGCCCAGGGCTGATGTGGGTGGCAGTGGGGTGGGGGTTGTGCAGGGGCTGAGGCTGCCCCCACAGACCCTTCCCCCACTGGGCACTGGCCCGCCCCTGCCCAGCGAGGGCGCGCACGTGCACGCGCGCACACACACACACATTTCCCCAACACCCAGTCATATGCACCAATATCACAGCCACAACAGTCAATTATTCCATTTTCCCTAAAGCAAAATAAAAGCCGCACAGCCGTGTTCCCTGGCACTCCTGCCAGCTACAGCCCCTTTCTGGGCATAGGGCCACCTGTTTAGGGATAGTGGCAGCAGAGCTCTCTGGAAGGGTGTGTGTGAGGTCAGGGTTGGGCCCTCATTCCACCTTCAGTGCCTCTCTGTCTCAGGGGCACCAGGATCCTGGTCCCAGCAGTGCCCCACATTCTCCATGTCACTCTGGTCAAGTCCCTGGCCCTCTTTGGCCTCTTCTTCCTCCTTCCTGAAAAGGTGTGGTGTCACGGGGTGAGCCCCATGCTTCAAGCCTCTTATTACAGATACTATTATGTCTCTCCTTATTTACTTTGACTCCCGCCCCTGAGAGCATCACCCCGATGGCCCCTAGTACTTGGTGTGGAACCTGGTACCCAGCAGTTCTCAAAACCATCAGTTGGAAGTGCCCTTCTCACCCGCCCTGAGGTCCAAGCCCCAGGCTGTTGCCTCTGAGCCAGAACTTTAAGAATTAAAAAAAAAAAAAAAAAAAGCTGCTGGATCCTACGGGTCCACAAAAGCTGCCCTTTCTCAGCTCTATCTCTGATCCTCCCATCATTACCCAGAAGTTTAAATCCCAAACAATTCCTAGTTCCAGCTGGGATAATCAGAGCTGAGAGCCGCTTCATGGTGGCCAAGGACCCCTCTGGGGTGACCCTCAGGCAGGAGCCTCGCTCCATTCTCTAGCACTTCAGGCAGTGTGGGGCCCCTCACCTCCTCTCCTCTTTCTTCCCAGTCTTGGCAGGGAAGCTGCCCCGTAAACACCACCATCTGAGGCTGCTTAGCTGTCTTTCCCGGAGGCCGGGCATGGATGGGTGGGCTAGTCCCCAGTTCACCCAGGGCTGCCCCTCCCCTTCCACAGCTCAGAGAACCTTCCTCTCACGCTGCAACTCTCACTGCAGCAACGCTGGGGTGCTGTGAGGGACAGGGATCCGGAAAGGGTTTGATTTGGAGGACAGGAACCCCAGGCAGGGCCCAGGAGACATCAGGTGGCTACGAAGGAGCCTGTGCCACCAGCCTGCTCCTCAGGGCGGGGGTTGGCTGGCGGATCTGGAAAAAGCCAGCAAAAGATTAAGGAAGTTATTAATGTTTGGAAATGGGATCTGGGCTCTCAGGGTATCACGTCACTGCTGCTGAGGGGACAGGAGGTCAAGGAGAGCCCAGCAACAGCAGGGGGGCATTTTAAAGCCCCTTCCATGAAGCACAGAGACAGCCTGGGCAAAAGCTCCCTGGCTTCTGCAACCCGGGGGCAGAGGAGGGGTGATGGCAGGGTGGAGGGCTCGGGCAGCCCAGAGGAGCAAGTAAAAAAGGACAGACTGGTCTGGACCCCTGGGAAATTTCCTCAGGCTGGGGGTAGGGGCCGAGGCCTGGGAAGGTTCTGCATCTCTCAGCTGCCCACCTGCTACAAAAGCTGTTATCTTTGAACTCCTGTCCCCAGGTGAGCAGGGTGAGGGTGAAGCATGCGCGTGCGCGCGCGCGCGCGCACACACACACACACACACACACTGCAGCACTTACCAGGGGAAGCTGGGACAGTGGGGCAGATGTATGCATCGGCGCACTCAGGGATCTGATGAGATTGTCCACATCTCACCATGCAGAATGAACAGACACACACACTGCACCAATCCCCTCAAAGTCAACACACTCAGCACAAAGGCCCCCCACTGAAGGTCACCAGCAGTACCTGCTCATACATCTTCACTTGCCTTCCTATACAGACAGAGAGACATTCCAGTGCCGGCAGACGGCCTAACGGGCCCAACAAGACACAGGGCTGCAGTGCGTGCTCCGCCACTCCCACAGCCTCTGAGAACACCCGTGCATACATGGGCACATGGCCAGACCCCACCCTCACCTCCCCTGAAATTCTGAGACAGACGCAGCCACGGGAGATCCAGGAACAATGCAGGGCAGCCAGCCTGGCTCCACCTGCCCGCACAGAGCAGCCTGGTCCCGCAACCACTCACACACACTTGCACGTGGGGCAGGGCTGGCCTTCTCCATGGCTGCTCCTCACAGGAAGGAGCTGCCTGAAGCTGTTTATCTCAGCATGGAGAGTCACATTCCCAATTTCTGACTGGGCCTTTCCTGAAGGAAGCACGCTGGGTCCTCCCAAGGACATTGCCCCTCTCTTTCCTAGCAGTGGGCGAAGCCCCCGCCCACAGAGCGCCCATGGCCACAGCCTCCCCTTTGTTTTTAAGGCCCCTCTGTGGCTGGGCAGGGAGAGAATGGAGTTCCCAGCGACCCTTCTAGGCCCCATGGGATGCCTCCCCGCCCACCGCCCGAGGGTATCCCCCTGCAGTCCCCTTAAGTTGCCACCGCACTTTTGGGCTGGGGCGGCAGGATAGGGAATGAGTGAGGGTCTCGCGGGGCAGCCTCTCTCCCGGAGCCGCGGGCTGCGGGACGGCGGCTCAGACCAGCGCCCCTCCCCGGCGCCCTGGGTGATGAATGTCCCTCCTGACGGTCTCGTTACTTATTGATGGTCTAATCCTGCTCGTTATTTCTCCAGCCCTCGTTAAAAATGAAAAGAAGCCGTTTGTGCTTGTACAAACCTGGAGAACCAGGATGAATGTGCGGGCGCTGGGGGTGGGGCGGGGCGGGCGCGGCCGCCTCATTGGCCAGGATACCCGGCTTGGCCACGCCCATCCCTGGGGGAGGGCAGCGGGTGGAGGGGAGGGGTCTTCAATTCTCAGTCAGCGCGTGTGTGCCTGCGGCTCTTTCTGTGGGAGGTGGGGCGTGTGTGCGAGGAGTGGGGCGCATAAGAAGGCCCGTGAGACCCACGTCTACCCACGAATGTCCCTAGGTGTGTGGCTCCAGGTGTACACACAGACATACTGAGCCAACCCCCAGGCAAACGCAGTGCGTGTATGTGATGTGAATTTCTACGCAAGTGTGCCTGCCTACGTGGGCAGGTGGATCAGCTGCACGCGCCCTTGAGAGCGTTCACGAGCCTGTAATTGTGAGGGGCGGGGGGGGGGCCCTCAGGAGCCTCACCAGTTTGCGCTGACACCAGTGGCAGAGGCCGCAGAGGATGACAGTGAAGCTAAGGCTGACGGTGATGATAGCGGAGACCAGCAGGACATCGCGGGTGGGCGCCCCTGGGGAGGACACGCACAGGTCAGACCCTCATTGGCCAGCCACTCTCCCTCAGCCCAGAGCCCCCAGAACAACCTTGCCCTTCCACCTGGCCCCCACACTAGGAGCTTTCAGTCCCAAATTTTACCCACAGCTCTGCCTGACAGCCTGACCCTGGGAAGCCTCTTCCCCTCACTGTGCCTCAGCTTTCTCATCTGTAAAATGGGGGAATTGTGTCGGTTGACATCCCTCCTGGTCTGTCCCTGCACACGCCCTGTGTGAGCCCATGGGAACTGTACCGTCACCACCAAACTCGACATTCTTAAAGGGAGAAGCCAGAGTGCCCCTGGCCCAGCCTTCGCAGGCCTTCAAACCCCTCTAAAGCAGCCACTGCCTCTACGAGGCCCTCCTGCTCAGCATTCTTTTCCCTACTCCCATACTCAGAGCCATAACTCCAGCCACATTTGCCCAAAGGATTATTATTAGCTCTGCAATCCCTCTGAGGAAAATCCCTGTGAGCACTAACAGACCCTCTTTGATCTCTGGCTAAGACTCAACAGCCACATGTAGAGTCAAAAAGGAAATCTCTGGAACCCTCTGATCAGCCCCCACCCCCTTTAGCCAGCTTTTCTTGAGCTGGAAGCCCACCCAGCTGGCTTCTGCACACCCTGCGGTCCCAGCCCTTAGTCCCTGAGCATGTTGGGTGCAATCTAAATGCTCACAGTGCCCACCCAGCAGCTTCCATTCCAAGAGCTCAGGGGTCCCATACTTCAGGAAAGGAAATCTTCATGGACTTGCTCAGGGAGGAAAATTCTAGGTTCCTGTGCAAATCCTGCCTCTTGCTCACTGTGTGACTCTGGACGAGTCACATAACCACTCAGTTTTCTTTCCTGCAGTGTGGATTAAACCTCCTCCCTGCCTTCTCACAGGTGATTGCAAACATGAGCCCAAACCAAACACAAGGAAGGCAAAACTCGATCAGAGATGATCATGTGGGGGAGGCAGGCGAGTGGGAACAGCATAGATCACACGTGCTCTGTAAACATGTGTGCACGGGATGCAGCCTGAAGTCAAGGAGACGCTGTTTATTTGCAAAGGAGCCTGCGTAGGCTTTTCGGTGCCAGTGATGATGGTAATTAAGAGTTGACGATGGCTGTCTGGTCCAGGTTCCTGTGGTTTTCGCTTCTGGGCTCCAGTCTCTGTCGCTGTGCTGCTAGCCTCAAGAGGAGGGCCCAAAGGTCATCCTCAGCGCTCAGGGCCCTCGGGGCTCCCTCCCGTCACTGCTCTGGTGCCCTGGACACCTGCTTCTCCACCTGCTCTCCCTAGAATACTGCTTGGGCCCCCCCTCATTTCCCAATTTCCTGAGCCTCCCAGCTATGGGAAAAGGCCACTCACCTGTCCCCCATCTATCTATATGCTGGGTTAACTAAACTTTGTCTTGTCCTGAGCCCACAGCCTCGGCACCCAGGAAGCCCCTGTCAACCTCAGGATCCATAGCACCTGGGAGCTTGGACCTGAACAACCTGCAGACACCAAAGAAGTGGCCCTGCCTTTCCCTCTCGCTAGTGGAGGGGCACATTTGCCAAATTTCTCAGGCTAAATGGGAGGCTTCCATCTTTAACCTCTGGGGCGGGGGAACAAGCGGGAGAATGACAGCCCGAATTCCACAGGGTAGTTAGCCACTAGGGGCCCAAGACTCAGGGCTGTGGCAAGGAGATGGGCAAGTGCGCCTATCGGGAAGGGGGCCTACATTTCCCCCCTCTCTGCAGGAACTGCCCCTGCCCACTGGAAGGCTCTGCAGGGGCCAGGTGTGGGTTGGGAAAGCTGGTGACCCCACACCTTCCTTTGTTGAACTCCCTTTTCAATAAAGTAAATTCTGTTATTGGGCTGAGCGTTCTTCAACCACTATCGATTGAGAATCTGCCATGAGACACTGGGGACAGGTAAGAATCTAACTAATTATTTCGTAGCATGCCGGGTGCCTCAGAACCAGCAAACGGCAGGACACCAGCCTGGGGCTCCAGGCTCCAAAATACCCGAGGAGACCCAAGTGTGAGTGTATCCTCTGTCTCTTTAAAAAAAAAATTAACATATATTCTTATAAATGTATTTTTCCTTTCTTAAGTCATTTTTTTTTATTTTTCAATTATGGTTGACATACAATATTATATTAGTTCCAGATGTACAACCCAGTAATTAGACATTATATAACTTACGAGACTTAAATTTATTTTTCAATTATAATTGACAACCCTCTGCCTCTTAATAGCTATGTGGCGTTGGACAAGTATCTTATCCACTGTGTCTCCATTTTCTCCTGTATAAAGTGAAGATAAAATAGCATACAATCCGTGGGTTGTTGTTAGCACTCAATAGATGGGTACGAATACTAGGGCTGTCGGTGTTAGTTTTGTCTCGGGTGTAAACAGAGGGCTCTGGGAGCACAGGTGAGGAAGTGCTTGCTGGACCGGGAGCTCTCTGTGAAGGCTTACCTGAGGTGGTGTTAGGTGTGGTCTGGGGGGGGGGGAGGAGAGGGCAGGACAGTCTGGGCAGAGGGAACAGCAAGAGCAAACGGAAGGAGGCATGTTGTCCGAGGAGTTGGACTAGGGTACGGGTAGGGAAGTGTGGAGACCAGGCTGGAAATGAGAGTGGGGCCCAATGGGAAAAGGGCCTGTCTTTCAGGCCCTTGTTGTGTCCTATCGGCCATAGGAGCCGTGGAATGTCTGTGAGCAGGGGAGGGGCAGGGTCAGAGGGGGTGTGAGCAACCGCATGATCTGATAGGCTGCACTCTGGATGGGTTCCCCTACACACACACACACACACACACACACACACACACACCTCCTGGCCATGGGACAGTTCTCCAAGGGGTCACCTCCCTGGAGTTCCCTACTCTCTTTGACAAACAAGGTCCTTTTTAAAAGCTGCTCCTCAAGCTCCTCTGTAAGCAGAAGAGACCCTCAGGACAGAGCCTGCCAATCCCAGAAGCCAGTGAGCACCCTCTGAATGGTCTCCAGAAAACTCCCATTTAGGCAATTAGCATTCTGTGGCATGCAGAATGAGCACCGCGCTGGGAGTCTAGGAGAACTAGCAGAGGCCCTACTCTGGCCACTGTCAGTGCTGTGGCCTTGGGCAAAGCACTCAACCTTTCGGAGGTCAGTGCCTTCATCTGTGCAAGAGCTGACCCTTCCTCGCTCTGATGACAAGCGGGTGTTCTAGGTGTTCCACGTGAGGTAACAAAGTTCTCACAACAACTGAAGAAAGCATGACGATTATCCTCAATTTACAAATGGGGAAACTGAGGCACAGAGGGGTCAAGCACCTTGACTGATGTCATTCAGATAGTAGGTGGTAGAGCCAGGGTTGGAACCCAGGCAGCCTGGCTCAGAGTCTATGCTCTTTGCTTTGTGGGCTTTGGGGAACACCTAGGGTCTCCAGAAATTTCTCAAGGGATTTAGAGGTGGGTGCTGAGTAGATGAGGCTGTGGTCCCACAAATCCTCTTCAGCCAAAGCAGCATCGTTTCCGTTTCACACCTTGAACTTTTGCAGACAATTGAGAAAAGGAACGTGTTGCTAAGGAACACTGAGCGCCCACCCTTGGGGTCAGTGATCCCAGGGTCCCCTGCAGTATGGGTGGCTGCCATCATCTGTCAGGCAGCCGGCCCTCCCCCCGGGCCCCCCAGCATCTCCTGGACAGCCCTTGAAGCTAGGGTGAAACAAACGCTTGCCTTTGCCAATTGCGTCGATGCTGTGAATAAAAGTGACACGATGTCCTTAGCCAACACATGATGTTGCCATCAAGGGGAACAAGCATGTTCTCACCTGCCAGCCACAGTGAAACCATTCCCAGAGCACAGAGTCACTGAGTCTTGGGCTGGAAGAGACCTCGGAAGTCAGGGGGTCAGGCCCCATCAACGCACAACCCCCCAGGTGGCCCTGTTGGTGACAGGAAGCTGCTTCTGCAGGAGACGGGCCCTCCATGAGTGGGCATTGTTAGGGAGGGCTGCTGTGCCTTGTGCTGAGCAAAGTCTGTCTCCCTAGAACTCCCCCTCGTGGGCCTGAGTTTGCCCTCCAGAGCTGCTGGAAACAAGTTGGCTCCCTCTGCCACATGACAGGCCTTCAAATCCTTGCCGACAGCTCTCATGTCCCCTCCTAGTCTTCTCCAGGCAAAGCCGCCCATGCCCTTCTAAACCCTTCCTCCGATGACATACATGGTTTCAAGTCCCCTTAGCGTCAGCATATTAACATTTGGGGAAATAAAATATTACAGCCCTAGTCAGCCTTTTGACAGAGCTGAGTGCCACGACCTATCCTTGGGCAGAGGAGACATCCTGGGTCCCAGAGGGCGAGACACAGACAAGGGCAGACAGATGACATCGGGAGACCTGGGAGGCAGGGTGAGCCAGGAGCGAGGAGAGCCAGGGCCCCTGGGTCTAATCCCAGGGGTGTCCTGGGAGGGAGGTGTGAACGCAGGCACATCACTGCCCCTGCGCCCAGGCCCGTGGTGGCTATGTCAGCTGATTAGAGCTCAGGATTAGTAACAATCTGACAGTCGTGGAGGCATTGCAGGTCCCCTGGACAGACCCTGTGCTCCTGACCACTCCACTCCCCAGAGAGCTCTCAGAGTAAAGCCTTTGTGCCCCAAAAGGCAGCCCACGTCCGAGGGTGGACAAGATGTTCACGCACAGTCTTCCCCTCTACTATGTCTGCTCTGTGGGGGCAGGGCTTGCTCTCCTGGTCACCGCTGTGCCGGCACCAAGGACAGAGCCAAGTGTATAGAGGGTCCTTAACACATGCTTGTTGAAAGGATAGTGAGGAGGAATCTCAGGCCTCCAGGATAAAGATAATAATAGAGGCTACCATTTATTGAGCACCTACTATATACCTGACTACAGGGTCCATGAAAGCAGGGCTATATCTGCTTTGCTTATTCCAGGATCATCTGTGACAGGCTGTACATAGGAGGCACTCAGTAAATATTTATTGAATGTTCAACGCTTGTGTTTGTTATCTCAGTTGTCACCCAACCAAGTTGGGAGAGATTGTAGCGATAGATTTTAAGGACCTCTCTTACACACACACACACACACACACACACACACACACCACACATACCAGGACCTCTTCCTCTCTTCCCTCATGCCCATCTTTGCCTGACAATTCCTGAATTTTCTAGATCCAGAGGAAAAGCACCTCCTTCAGGAAGCCTTCCATAATCTCCCCAATAGAAATTAACTTCTGCCTCTGAGTACCCCTTACACTATGCCTGCCCTTCTCTCAGGGTGCAGTGATCAAGCGCCAGGGCTCTGGAGCCAGATTCTCTGGGCTCAAATTCTGGCTCTCATTCTTCCAAGCCATGCGGCAAAATCTCTGCATGCCTTGGTTTCCCTATCCGTGAATAATAATAGTGCAGGCCTCACAGGACTGCTGTGAGGTTTGAATGAGTTAGCCCACAAATGTGCTTAGCACAGCGCCTAGCCCAGAATAGGCAATAGGTGCTAGCGATGATGGCATCCCCCCATCTCACTAGGTATGAGGTACCTGGGGCAGAGTTGGTGCTCAATGAGTGTTGAATGAAATACTGAACTAGATACACATCTAGCTTTCCGCACAGCACAGCAGAGGCCAGGGGTAACGTCTTACTCAATTCTGTGCACCTCCGCCTCCCCCAAACCCACCCAGTCCCTGCTTCATGACCCAGCCCAGGGCTTGACCGAGAGCAAGCAAGCATCAGAGAAAGCCGATGGCAAGGAGTGGGGAGGGCTGAGGCACGGGGGTTGGGGGTGGGGGTGACAGCTGGAGGCCGGGCTGGGCTTCAGGTAGGAACTGAAGGAACTGAAGGCCTGACCCTGTCCCTTGCCAGGGATCTGCCCCCACTCTCAATTTCTTCTCATCTCCTCAGCACGTCATGATTTATGGATGAACAGAATCAAACAGGGCTGCTGGCTACTGAGATGCCCCGGGGAGCTGCTGGAGGGGGAGGGACTTCTGAGAGCCAGCTCACCAGCTCCCGGGGGGGATGGGAGGGGAGCCAGAGGGGCACAGGTGCACATGCGCAGGCCACAGACACCTATGGCGCTCTCTCTCTCTCTCTCTCTCTCTCTCACACACACACACACACACACACACACACGTGTGCATGCACCATGGAGGCTCACCCTTGGCACAGACACCCATGCCCACACTCACACACATACACATGCATGGACACCCATGCATGCACACATACACACATGAGTCATGGAGACTCACTCTTTGCACAAACACCCGTGCTCACATTCACACATGTCCGGCCACCCATAGGCATGGCTATAAGCAGATGCCCGGCCCACTCTGCCATCCACGGGCTCTAGGTACGCATGTACTTCCTCTAGCCTGGAATTTTCTCCCTATGCCCACTATTTGTCCACTCAAATGCTGTCTGTCCTTCTGAGGCAGAGCCGTGGGGGCAGATGGCCTGGATTCAAGTCCCCCCCCCCATTTTTATATGATAATTACCCCTGACTTCCCCTGCTGGATAAAGTAACAGTTCACATTAATTGAGCACATGCCTTTTGTGCCAAGAAGTTTGTAAGCACCATCTTATATGACCTCCACAACCTTGTGTCATTATTATTCACAGAGGAAGGAACAGGCAGAGAGAACTAAGGCAACTCGAGCCTGTCCTTTACCACAGTTACAGTGCTTCCTCTGAGCTGAAGGATGTGCCAACATTCTGTAAGACGCTACACTGCACAGCCTAGCCACACCCAATTCTTCTCCTTCCTCCGAGAAGGCCAACATCTTTTACACCCGAAGCTTTGCATATGCTGTTCCCTCTGCCTGGAATGTCCTTCTACTGTCTACCCTCCAGATCTCTAGACAAAGATGGTTTCCATTCCCTCCCACATTTCTTTCTGCTTCCCCTGTAACTACGGCAATTCTTCCTTGAATTAGTTCTTTCGATGTCTTTCCCCCACTGGGAGCACCTAGAGGGCTGAGACCCCAGGTCACTCATCTCTGTAGCCCAAGGTCTGATATACAGGAGAGGCTAGATAAGTAAGCACTGAGCAAATGCATGAAATTATTCAAGGCCCCAGGTAAGCCCACCTCTTCCAGGAAGCCCTCCCCGATGACATGCGCTCAAAGCAGTCTCTTCCCCTCCAGAAGTGAATGAACTGACCTTCTGTCCACCCTCCTCTTTTCTTGGGGGTAGTCCTGTTCCCCAAGCAGGGCCAATGGGAGAAGACCCAGTATCCCCATTGCTTGGGGTTTCCTATAGCCCACAGCCCAGGATACAACATGGCAAAGCTGCTGGACATGCACACAGGCTCTTTTCCCCAGAGTTAACTGGCTCTCATACTTTCAGATGGTGACATGAAAGCTCCCCAGATCTAGCCCTTCCAAAGTTGTCCCATCATCCCACACCCTCTAGACTGCTCTCCCTTTGGGGCACACCCAGACCCCAGGCCCTCGCTCACCTTCCCAGGTGCCTTTAGTCATAGTAACTAATGTACACTTAACACTGAATCATGTTTACAGTCCTCCACACCCTTCTGAAGGCAAATACTCTTATGCTCACTTTACAAAGAAGCATACTGAGGCTCAGAAGGGTTCAAGATTTGTCCAAGAGCACACAGCAGAAGAGAGACAAAGCCAGGATTGAACTCGGAGTCTGTAAGACCTCAAACCCTGCAGCTCTCACTGTGTTCCACCCCCTGGGAGCTAAGCCTTGAAACAAGGTGCTCCGAGGATAGCAGGACAAAACGAAAAAAACTGATGAACCCTAAATAAAGAGCAGCAGGAGAAAGGGCTTCCACTTCCCCAAGAATTTTACCAGAGAGCCACTCCCCAGTTACCCCAAGCATTTCAGAGACCCCACACACACCTTTCCCGGGGCTCTTTCCTCCCTCCACCGGCCCAGCCCTCGGCCTCCGCAAAGCGCTCTCAGTGGACAAAGGCTCAGTCTACCTAAAGGTCTCAGAAGAGGCTGGGGGTTAAGCACCTGCAGCTGGACAGCGTGGGAGCAGAAGAGGAGGGTGGGGTACCTGAGGACTGGCCCAGGGCCCTGTCTCTGCTGTGCTGACTGGGGGGGGGGGGGGCAACTACTATTTCAGAGAGAAAGCCAAGCGACGTTGGAGGTTGGCTTTATCTACCCGCGCTACCTATGCCAGCGCGGCCCCAGGCTGATCCCGCCTCCTCCCACCTGGTCTGCACCAGGAAGTATTATTGCCCAGCAGCGCCCCGCCCATCCTCTGGCGGCTGCAGGACCATGGGTCAGGCGGAAAGCCGTGGAAGCCGGAGGCGCAGGTTTCCAGAGAAAGCACCCTTGGTGAGCTCGCTGAGCAGCTGAATCGGAGTGCGGAGCGAGGGCACTGGCAGGTGCAGAGCCTGGCAGCCCCGGGGCTTTTGGGCGTGGGGAGGGGGGGCATTTTTGGTGTGTATCATACCTCCCTACCTCCTACCAACCCAACACATACAGACACACACACACACACACACACACACACACACGGGCGCGGCCAGAAAAAGGCAGAGTTGGGAGGCCCTGGCCGGTTGGCTCAGTGGTAGAGCATCGGCCTGGCGTGCGGAAGTCCTGGGCTCGATTCCCGGCCAGGGCACACAGGAGAAGCGCCCATTTGCTTCTCCACCCCACCCCCTCCTTCCTCTCTGTCTCTCTCTTCCCCTCCTGCAGCCGAGGCTCCATTGGAGCAAAAAGTTGGCCCAGGCACTGGGGATGGCTCCTTGGCCTCTGCCCCAGGCGCTGGAGTGGCTCTGGTCGCAACAGAGCGACGAGTGGATCCCGGTCGGGCGCATGTGGGAGTCTGTCTGACTGCCTCCCCGTTTCCAGCTTCAGAAAAATACAAAGAAAAAGAAAAAGAAAAAAAAAAGCAGAGTTGGGAGATAGCAACAGAAAACCAATGGGCTAAACTCTGAACCCCGGACAGCCAGGCAAAGCACCAGGCCTTTGTCACGATGAATTTTCTGCCCTCTCTCCATATTAAAGCTCCCCGCTCCAGGCCACCCACCTTGGGAATGGGGGCAGCTCATTTCTTGCTACAGGAAAGAAGAAAATGAGATGGGCGATAGAAGAAAAAGAAGAGAAAGAGAGCCAGGAGCTGGTTTCCTAGGAAAGCTGAGCCTCGGCCCTACCCCCAGCCCTCCCGACGGTCTCTCTGAGTGTCCTTCAGAGAGCAGCAGAGGCGCCCACAGCCCCTGCGGCCTCAGCCGGGGTGGGAACAGGGCTGGCAAAAGAGGAGGCCCGAGAGGAGTTGTTTTGGAAAGTTCTAAGTAGCTGAAAATAGGGGCTTAGCACGAGCAAGCCTCCTCAACCTTGACTGTAATAAAAACAGATAATGCGTGCGCGAGCTGGGGAGAGGGCCAGCAGGGGCCGCAGGGCCAGCTGGATGCAGACAGTTTAGAATTCAGAGGAGATGCCAAGTGAGTAAACAGCGAATGAAGGATTATCTGGATGGGCCAGGAGCTGTTCCAGCAAGAAATTGGACAGGGACACGTCAGGATCCACAAGCACTCTGACTCCTCATCAGAGAGCAAGGCCTGGCAAGCGACGAGGGCCTCTTCTACCCCCTTTCCTCCCTCTGCTCTTTCTCTTCCAGCCGAGAGCACGGCCTTGGTAATAATGGCTCACATTTGTTCAGTGTGGAACAGTTTACAAAGTGCTCCCAAGTTTACCGAGGGCTTCACACTCATTGTTACATTTAATGGAGGCGATGGGGGTATCATCTCCCTGGTGACCTCCTCCCTTCTGCACAGCCACTCCCCACCTTCCACAGTTCCTGGCTTCGGGAAGCCTGAGCACCTGACTTCCCTCCAAAGAGGAGGAGAGGGAGACAGGCTCTCTGCAGACCCCAGAAAGTTTCTTAAGTCTGGAAGTCATCGGGGTCAAAGCCACTCAGGATGAACAGGGCCAGCTGCGGTGCCAGCTCTGAGCAGGGAGCCGAGGCTGAAGCGTGTCCAGCTAGAAGTTAGACTGGAACCTGCAATCTTCCCACTGACTCCTATCCCAAAGCTGATGATCTGTCTGGGCACTCATGAAAATGATCACATCCATCAGAGCATAAGGACCCCAGGAAAGGAGGAGCTCAGATGAAGGGCCCCTCCATCAGGAGTGTGGAGCGGGGGCAGGATCAGGGACGTGTGATGATTAAATGCAGGCCTTGACCACTAGTTACTTTTATGAATAATACATTGTTGTGCCTTGGCCTAAATCAGCATCTTATTGTTATTAATAATACACGGCTGCAAAGAATCTGGGGTGGGAATGGTGAGCAATATTTTATTCAGGGATCTCAGAGCACTTAAGAGCTCCTTATGCTTGATGACTCAATGTTACCTCTCCAAGTCACAGGTCGGGTCACCTGTCTTGCCCTGACACCCTCCCACCTGAGGCTCGGAGTCATGAAAGCCATAGGGACTAGGAATCCCCTGTCTTGAGATTCAGATTCTTGACCTGGGGTTTTGACGGGGGCGGAGCACACTTCATATTTGTCAGCTCGAGAGCTCTTAGGGATGCAACATAGCGCGAAGCTGCTCCCAGAGGTGTTTAGGAGGGAGGGGGATAACTAGTGGAAATTTGGTTGTGGGAGTAACGGATGGAAAGAGAACCCTGGGAATCTGAGTCCAGTTCTGCCATCCACTGTGATACTATGGCTGTGTGACCTTAGGCAACTAATTCAGTTCTCTGGTCCTAAATCACCTTGTTAGAATATAAGGGTGTCTGAGATTCCCTATCAGAGGTGCCATTCTACCATATTCAGGGTATTATTTGCATCACAAATATTAGGACAGAGGCACGGAGCACGAGCCCGAACTCTGTCCATGGTGTTGAAAGCGGTGTCAACCATCTGCCGCTGTCCTTGGTGCTGAAACAGGACTCAGTCCTGGGACTGAGCCCTCCGTCAGCCCACTCTTTGCATTGCCCCTGGGCGGGATCCAACCAACCGGAATAAGGACTGCAGCATAGCGGTCCCACCTTCTGCTGTCAATTTCTCCCTGGTCATCCTTAAGCTGAAACTCTACCAGCGACCAACTGACCTTAAAAGCTCCCTTTCCCCCTTGAGGTCCCCACTCAGCAGTTTACTCCCCGCCATTGTAAATGCCATATCCCATTCCCTCAAGGGGGCCTGCCACACTGCCTCCTGGAGGCTGGCGTTGGTACTGTGCTTAGAGAGGGCGCACAGAAGGTCCCCAGTGGGGGCGCTGGGAGAATGGGGAGGGAGTAGCAGGCTGGCCGGTTCCCACTGCCCCCTCACCCCTTTGGGGCCAATCTGGTGCTTTGAACTTGCAGTGCTGCCCAACACCCGTGCTCCAGGTTGTCTGACTGTGTTCCAGTGGTTTTGCCCAGTTCACAGCAAAGATTCAATCCAGATGGCCAACCCGGGCAGGTGAAACTTCTTGCTCCCTCCTCCAAAGGTGAGTGGGGTACACCCGTTTAAACAGATACAAGCTCACCTCCTACTGCAGGGTCAGTCCTACCAAGATGAACACAAAGACCTGTAATATCTCTTCCACGGGATAGAGGCTCCTTACCTCACATCCACCCAAATAAGAAACTTGTCCCATGCCCCCACCTAGGGAAAAGTGGGGGTCAGAGAAGGCCACAGCTACAACCCACTCCCATCCCCCACCCCAAAGATAGGGGCTCTTTGGGAAGCAGATCTGTTTGTTGTTTGTAGGAATTGATTGATATTAGCGTCACTGGGTGTAAAAATTCTCCTCCTTAAAAAAAAAAGCAAAACAAATAAAACCACCTGAAAGATAACACTCAAAATCACAGCTTCTCTGGATCTAGGCAGGGAGTAAAGATAATAGCCTTTAATTACATAGATACTATAGCCAACGTCATTTATTGAGTACTTACTATCGGATAAGCAAGCACTTAGCCTTTCAGTTAGCCTTCCCACCCCCCAGGAGGAAATATGATCGGCATCCTACAGATGATGAAAGTGGGGTTCAGAGAGGGAAGGGGACCACTCCGGGTGGTGCAGTGGGTTAAGTGCTGAGACTCGCACGGGAAACAACATCTGTCTGCCTTTAATCTGGCAGCGTGGCTGGGTCCACCTGCCCTGGAAGCCTGGCTGCCCCTTCGGTGTCCCCGAGACCGCCTCCTCACCACCTCCACATCCTAGCTGAGAGCCCGTGGAGGAAGACAGCAAGACCTCTAACTCCCGCAGCACTTTACAGCCTGCAAAGTGCTTTTATAGCCACTGTCCAAGTCAACCCCCATGGTACTGAGGACCTCGTCTGATTTTATAGGAGAGAAAACCAAGGCTTAAAGGAGTAAGCGGTTTTGCCCCATCACACAGCGAGTAGTGAATCTAGAACTCAGAGGAAGATGGTGGGACTCCCAGCCCAGTGATACCTGCCCTCCTTCCGAAGGTTAGAGTCCTGGGAGCAAGCCAGGGAGGGGTCCTATGGTTCTTCGTCTCCTGAGGGGCTTCTTGAGGCCCTGGCTTGGGCTACTTCCCTTCTCCTGCTCCCTAGGGGCCACCAGTGGGCTCAGCTCTAACTTGAAGTCTTGATTTCTCATTCTAAATGAAATTTTTTTCTAGCCAATTACTTCCTGCTAATTAGGAGGCAACGCTGCCTGTCCCTGGGCCCTGAGCTGACCCTGTTTTTTGGGTTTTTGTTTTTTTTTTACTCACATGGCTCAGGGGTTGTTGAGGTACAGGGTAGCAGCACCAGCCATAGAAACGGCCTGGATTGGCCCCATCAGCTGAAGGAGGCCAGAAAACTTTTGAGGCTGGGTAGGGGAGGGCTGGTGGAGGAGTAAGGAGCAACAAGGGACTGGCAGAAGGGAGGTGAGATGCTGGAGAGGGAGGGATTCTGAAGTGAGAGAACCAGGGGACAAGAAGCTGGAAGGAGCCTAGACGGGCCACGCTGAGTCAGGGGGGGACCTGGGCTCCGAAGCAGCAGGGGAAGCCAGGAAGATCCAGAGAATGGGAGCACGCATCATGTCGTAGGAAGGAAAGAGGAGGAACCTCAGGAAGCAGAGAGACGGAGGAGGGGGAATCTCCCCTCTGCAGAGGGAGAGAGAGAAAGAAAGCTCCCTGGAAGATGGTCAAGATGACAGAAGTCGGGGAGGCAGAGAGGGGGAGATACTGGGAGAAGTATCCAGGAAGGGGAAGGAGGGAAGGACAGGAAGAGAGGAGGAATTGCTGGAGCAAAGCCTTGAGGAGAAGGGGAGGAGAGCAGAGGAGGACGGCTGGAGTGGAAGCTCCCAGAGCCTCAAGAAGGGCTCTCTCTACGTCACTGTCCTTGAGCCTGCCCCAATGTCAGTGCCCAGCCAGTCAGGCCTGGACACCCTCCTACGCACCCACAGGTACAGGCGGGCGTGATGGCAGGCCACCAGCCAGCTCAGGCCTCAGACGCCCCAGTCACCCAGGGAAGCCAGACCTCCTCTCTCCTTGCCAAATGGCCACCCTCCAGTGGGCTGAGCCAGGGACCCTCCCGGGTCACACAGCAACATGACTAGGATGCTCTGGGACTATGTGATACTGCCTTTCCCACTTTATAAAGGGAGGATCAAGGCCCACAGAGGAAGTGATGCTTGTCCAAGGTCATGTAGCAAGTGAGTGGTGAGAGCTCAGTCCCAGTGGTGGGTCCTATTCCCTCCTGGGCAAAGCCAGGAACAGAAAACAAAGACAGGTCTTGGTTACCAGCAAGGCAGTCCCTAATCAGTTTAAGCCCTGCAGAGTATGGGGTAGCAGGTGGAAAGGGGTCAGGGTATCCAGGGGCTGGAGTAGAAGCACAGGAAGTCACCATTTACAGAGCATTGGGTGGGATGGTTCCACTTTGGTTATAATTGCAGCTGACCTTATTGAGTACTTACCAGCCACTTACAATATTACCTGCAGGTTCTCATTTAACCCCCGTAATAGCTCCATAAAGTATGTATTACTGTTATTCCATTAGAGGGAAGACACTGAGACTCAGGAGGGTTGAGTAATTGGCCAAGTCCACAGGCTAACCAGTGCCATGTTTCTAACTCGGACAGCTGGCTGCGGGCCTGAAGACCCCTAAGTTCCTAAGACCCCAGGCCAGCACTGACAGAAGCTAGGCCCCAGATGCCAGTGGGGTTACAATCCTGTGTCGTGGGAGCTTCTTGTGGCTGAATGGGTCCAGTTTTGAACAAACCCTGTCTTAAGGCACTGAAGTCTGAGTTCTAGTCCTGGCTCGGCCCACTAACTTCCTGTGTGACTTTGGGCAGGTCATTTGCCCTCTCTGAACCTGGTGCTCCCAGCTATATCATCAAAGGAGAAGATCAGATAATAAGAGCTAGTCTACATATGGCGGTAACTCTGTGACAGGCCTGGTTGTAGGCAGTTTACATACATTAGCTCATCAAATCCTCCCATCTGCCCACTGAAGTAGGTGCTATTATTGTCTCAATTTTACAGACGGGGAAATGCATCAATGGAAGGTAAATTAACTCACCCAGCGTCACAAAGCTCAGCGACGCATGGCGAGTCTGGGGTTGGATCCCCGTTACCTCTCCTCCAGAGCCCTGCTCCGCTGTCACTCCACACTACTCGCCTAATGACTCTCTCCGCCCTTGCTTGGTGCCCCAGAGAGCTGTGTCTGTGTCCCTCTGCACAGGCCCACGTGCCAACATGTTTCCACATGAGAAGCACACACCATCACGTGTCTATATGACATGACACGTGTTTGCTTCCGCACCTGCTCCCATGCTTCCACGCGACTGCTGTCTGGCATAGCCACTCTCGATCACACACTGCCACAAGCATTCTAGCACCAAGAACAGGTCAACCCCAGCAGGTCCCCATGCACGCGCACACACACGTCCACATCCCCCTCTCTGGGCACTGGCTGACTCGCAGGGGGCCACGCCATGCCTCAGCACACAGCCACATGGCAGTGACGTGGGCTACCACACCCCTTCTCCTCTGCCCCCTCTGGCGCCCAGGTGACTCACACGTCACAGCTCACACCTGCCGGCACCTCTGTCCACGCTGCCTTCCTCACACCTCTCCCCTAACAATAGCGGGCACCTTCTCCAGGAAGGAGTCAGTCACATGCCCAGCACTCACAGCCTGAAGATGCCGGCCGACCTGGGGGGGGTGGAGAGGGGGAAAGAGGCACTTCCTGGAGGTCCTGGGGCCCTGGGGTCCACAGCGCCTGTCTGATGCCGAGCCCTCCTCTAGGTCTGAGCGCCCGAGCTGAGTTCTCAAGACCCTAGAGATAGCCCCCTTCATCATGGCCAGATGTGGGACTGTACAGGGGGCCTGGGGGGGGTGGAGAGGGAGGAAGAGGCACTGCCTGGAGGTCCTGGGGCCCTGGGGTCCACAGCTCCTGTCTGATGCCGAGCCCTCCTCTAGGTCTGAGCGCCCGAGCTGAGTTCTCAGGACCCCAGCGATAGCCCCCCTTCATCATTGCCAGATGTGGGACTGTCCAGGGGGCCTGGGGACCTCTGCCCATCCCTCCTGAGCAGGACTATGGTGCTGCAAGGGTTTCTTTGGCCAAGTTATCGTTGCACCCCTGCCCCCCATCCCTGGTCCTGCTCTCTCCTCCCCCTGCCCAAGCATCTTGGAGTTCTGGGTATTTTTAGGCCTCAGCTGACAGGCTGTGAAATCGCTCCCTTCGCACCTCCCCAGCCAGGCGGGGGCTGGAGAGGAGGAATGGGGTTGGGGGGGGGCACACAGCCAATTCATCAAGCTTCTCCAGGGCTGGCAGGTGCCAAGCAGGGAGTGAGGGGTGCCTCCCTGAGTGCAGGGTCCTTCCACAGGGCTGTAGAGAGAGGAGACAGGGCGGGACGGAGGCTCTCCCCCACTCCAGGGACTGGAAAACAATGGTTTCAGGGGACATCTTGAGCACTGACGGAGGCGCTGGGGACACCCTCTGAGCCCAGCTCTGCAGCCACTACCAGTTTCCAGCACTTCCTTCCAAGCGATGGGCTGAGAGACAGCCTGGCTTGGATCCTAGTGGGGTAAGAGAGGTGCCAGGCAGTGTGGGCCAGTGGTTACAATGGAGGCTGACCTGAAATCTCATCCCTGTTCTCCTGAGTGACCTAGTGAGACACTCCACCTCTTTAGGCCTCAGTTTCCTCGTCTGCACAACAATGATAATGACACCTCTCTGACAGGACTGCTGTGAAGATGCAATGGAGTGATGTGTGTGAGGAACGCTGTGGGCTGAAGACCACCAGGCCCGGCTGGGACGTTCTCCCTTGCCACTGCTGTGACCTGCACACCCTCCTGACCTCTCCTTCCCTAGGCTGCTTTCCTTCCTGTGAAGGGGCCTGTCGTTCTTCCTGGCGTCAGGCTCTCCGGCGCTCACCTGAGCCTGTCCCCCACAGGAACAGATCCTCAGCTCAGGTGGGGAGGTGACGTAGGCCATTCCCACCTCCCTGCTTCCTGCTGCAGGGCGTACATACGCACTATACGTGCGCACGCTGTGAGGCACTTACCCAGGGACGGCCCCTAGGGAAGTGAGAAGACACACCCAGGCCCTGCTGGGAATGGGCCCCTGTGCCAGGGGCCAAGGGCACAGAATGAGGACGGCCACCTAGTTGCTGTGGAAACAGATTGGCTCTGGTGGGGCCCTGGAACTCAGGCCTGGCAGGGCAGTGTGAGTGGTGTAGGCTGGGGCGGGGATGAAGGTCCAATCCTCAGGAGCATCAGCTGTGTCCCTGGGTCCTGGGCCTGCCCACCTCGGCTCCACATCCCTCCTGAGAAGGCTTTCTCTGATGCCCCCGCTCTCTAGGGAAGCGCCTGTGGGTATCCATTCATGGCCACCTGTACCAGGCTGCTGCCTGGTCGCCCATTATCCACCGCGAGCTTCCAAAGGGCAGGGCCTCAGTCCAGCTAGATGCTGCGGACCTCCCCCTGTGGGCGTCCTGGACTCAGCCCTGTGCAGGTGAGAGGCGGTCCACCCTGTCACCGCATTAAAGTTCACAGAGAGCTGCTTGAATCACGGCTCTCCATTGCTCTATTTTAAAAAAATCCAATTTTTCTATTTCAGAATGCCAAGACTTTCCTAACCTGGCCCATCCTACCTTCCCCAAGCCCCAACTCCTACAAGTACCCCCAAAGGCCCCCCTTCCAGCCCCATTCAAACACTCCTTGCTGCCTCAGCTGGCCAAGACGTGTCACAGCTCCAGGCCGCTGTGTGTGCCGTCCCCGCCACCCTGAACGCCTCGCTCCTGCTTGCTCACGTGGCATACTCTTACTCTGCCTTCAAGAACCAAGGCCGTGGACCCAAAGCTCACCCTTAGGTCGGGCAGTGTGGCTGGAATCTCAAATCGACTTTTGACTGCGAGTCCCCCCTCCGGCTGCTCTGATGGTAAGTGACTGACACTGGCTAAGTGAAGCCCTCCCCTGCTCCTCCTCCAGCAGGGCTGAAGCCAGGCTTGTCCTCCTCGGAGCTTCTGGAACCCCCATCCCACACGTCAATCGCCTGGGTCAGGATAATGCTAACAGTTGCTGTCGGCTGCGTGTTGTTATGTGCTGGGCTCTCTGCTAAAGATGTTTCCTGCCTTATCTTCCCTCATTCTCCAACCCTATGGAGGTAAGAACCATCATCATACCCATTTAACAGAGGAAGAAACTGAGGCCAGAGTGGCAGAGTAACTTGCTTCAGGGACACAGCAGCGAGTATCTCTGCCAGGACTTAAACAAACAGCTGTTTGACCCCAGAGACCTAGCTTAAGTAAGCCAACCCCTGCCGCACCGATGTAAGTGCTTACTTAGCACATACTGAGCGCTCCACAAATCAGAACTTGCTATTATTCCTGTGCTCTTGTTATCATCAGGAGAGGAAATGGGTATGCATGTAACCTGAGAGGGTTCACGTGGGCTGCCCCTGTACAAAGCACGAAGTCCCCATCCCTGGAGAAAGGCATAAGGGCTCAGAGGAGCCCTTGAGCTGCCATGGGGGTCAGGATGGTACAGAGGTGTGCAGGGAGCCCCACTGTCTGGACCCGGTGGACCCGGAGACCCCAAGGGGATGAGCAAATGCTCCAAGGGGCCTCAGTGGGCCCAGGCTGGGCAAAGTGGGAGAGGGTCCTGTGTGCCAGCTGGAGCTGGCCCTGCTCTCTGGCCCTGCTGACACCACCCTCTGGTAATGAGACGGATCCAATTTGTACCCAGGGCCCCGCCGGGAGCAGCTGCCGTGGCAGGGTTTGAAGTAATTTAATTGGACATATTAGCCACACAGCTCTCTCCTCCGCTGCCCTCGTGCAGGGCCTCACGCAGGCGCCCCTCACGGCCTCCCACGGCTCGTGCCCCCCACCCTGTCTGGGGGCAGGGTGAGTCCTCGACCTACTGGCACCAACCTCTTGGCACCCCTCCTTTTTCATTCCCGGGGCTTCTGGGGCTCCAGAACCGGAGGGCTGCCTGGGCTCTGCAGGCCCCTAGCTCTCTCTCCCCTTTCCCTGCTGCTACAGGAGACCCTGGGCTGCAGCTCGGACCCCTCCCTCCTGTCTCTGACAGGCAGATGGGCCGCTTCTCTCCCAGCCAGGCTGAGAGCCCCCAGCTCCCCGTGGGCCCCAGAGGGCAGGAACGGAGCAGGGCCCCGGAGAGGGGGGCAGTCTCCCTCCCAGAGCTCTGAGGGCGGGGTGCGCGCGCGCGCGCACACACACACACACACACACGCACACGCACACGTGCACATGCACGCTCACTGACTGACTCACACACTGTCGTGGAAATGCCCATATCCGTACACACCAGAGCTTCAACACCCGTGTCCACACTCCCGCGTGCCCACAGCCAGGTGAGGCCCTGTTCCCAGCAAATGGAGGCCTCGGAAGCAGCCAAGCTGGCAGGTGGGAGGGTGTGGCAGGGGACAGGCAGGGCCCCTGGGAGGGACAGGGACCCAGGGCCAGGAGGCGCTCCCCTCCCCGGTGCTTCCGACAGAGCTCCCTGCACACCTCGGCACCTCACTACGAACCCACTCATTAGCTGCTGTTTGCAGCAGGGACGGCACTCAGAGGAGCACAGTACCACAGTGGCCGTCCGCTGCCACCCACGCCACACCGCAGGCAGGTACATCCACCACACCGTGCTTCTCCCCGCAGGCCCCGCCTCCCCTGCCCCCGCTTTGGGGCCCCACTAGTGTCAACCATGACACTAGTGGGCTCCGAGCCCCGCCCAGCAGGGGAGACACCTTCCCAAGTGGCCCTACCGGGTAGAAGCTGCAGAGCCCCCAGAGAAGGCCCAACATGCCGGCCCACATTCCGACCAGCTGGGTCCAGAATCCCAGGCGCCAGCTCTGGGCGCCATCCAGCCCCTTCCACAGGTCCTATGCCGTCTGCCAACTCCATTCCAACCCCTGGGGACTTCTGCTGGGTGAGACCGAACCCTGTCTTCCAGACACAAGCTGGACAGGGCCCAGACGGCTGCCCCCGCTGCCTGGAAGGTCAGAGATGTCCATGTCCATGGAACCGACCCAGTCCGCCTGGCACCATTGGCTGGGGTTCCCTGGCAAGGCGGGCAGGCACCCGGGCTTGGCCTGGCACAGGGTGGCTCTGGCACCAAGCCAGACCGGTGACTGCCCCGATAGAGAGCTGACCTCACCAGCTGTATGTGCCACCTGCAGGGCACTGCCCATGGAGCAGGGGTGCCGGTGCCCACCTGGGAGGCCTTGATGCCCTTGAGCAGCCTGCGCGGTGGAGCCCTCTTCCAGCCAACAGTCTCCGGGAGGCCCCTCACCACGCTCCTCCCTGCTGTTCCGGCCTCACTCCCCTGGGGGAAGCAGTTACTGAAAATGGTCCATCAGATTCAATAAGGATTCAAAGTCCCTGAGAGAATAGGGGATGGGCAGGGAGTGGGGGCGGAGGGAAGGGAGGGGAGCCACCCACTCCTCCTCTGCTTTTCCCTGAAGACCTCCTGCAACGGTAAGGCTCCAGGGGGTGAGGGAGACGGCCCTCCTCGGGCGCTCTGTTGCCTTCCATGCCCCCTGACTTCCAGCTGTCCCTCGCCTGTCACCTGCTGGCCTGTGTGTTCCCACCTTGATCAAGCCTGTTCCAGCCCCTCCTACCCAGCTAAGGTGGGCTTCAAGGCTGTCTTCCTCCCCTCCATCCCACAGTCCTTTAGCACTGAGCCTATTGGTCAAGCTGTCCCCACGAGGCCACTGAACAGCATGAACCAAGGCCAAGGGGGTCCTGTCTCCACGGGAAACTCTATAGCTTGGGAGCACTGACTCCCCTGACCCAAGTCCCACGGAAGTCATCCCTTCCTGCCTGCATTTCACACCTGCTCAGCCGCAGGTGCCCCTCTAGGTCACGGCCTGTTGGAAGACCCTTTGATCTTCAGTCCTAGGCTCTGACCCGAGGCCGGATACAGGGCAGGGAGGTCTGGGAGTGTGCAGAGGGCACAGGTAAGGGGTGGGGGGTGTATGGGTAGATGAAGGTGGGGGAGAACTTGTCAGTGAAATGGTTACACAGAGTCAGGTGTCCTTGGACCGTCCCACACTGCAGCCCTGGTCCCCGAGCCTCCAGCCCTCACAGCATACCGCTGACCTGTTCTTTCAGCCATACTCCTAATTCTTGCTCCACACATCACCCAAATAGCCACTGCCCTCAGCGTGCCCAGAAGGTGCCCATTGGCCCGGGCAATCTCATGGATTCTTCTGCCTTGAGAGAGGAGGCCCGTACAGTGTGCCCTCCACACTCCCTAAGAATGACCTGCAGGCAGAGCTGCTGTAGGGGGCAGAGCCCACTAACAGGTGGAACAGATGAGACTGCAAGTACTGCTTCCCCCAGGGGCAAGCTTGCGGAGGGCCGGGCAGGCCAGGCCAGGCCACCCTCAGGACCTCACCTCTCTGCTCGCACTGCTGTACAGGTTCAGATTTTCCCTCTCTGGCCCTGATCACTCGCTCACTACAAGGTCACCTCTCCCTCCCTCCCTTCCCACTGCCATCCTGCCTGCCCACTGCAACGCTGACCCCTGCAGGCCTGCTGAGGCCCTGCCTGGCCTGGGGACAGGCATCTGAGGGGCCCAGGAAGGCCTGGCCAGGTCAGCCTGGGGGTGGGCAGAAGAAAACTGAGAACACGGAGAGGGCCACATGTCTAGGGGAGGTGGCAGAGGTGAGTTTGCAGGCATAGCTGGGGAAGGCCAGGCAGAGTTTAGAGCAGAAGCTGATGGGAGTCTTCGTTCTTTACTGGGTTCTGGCTTTTTCCCATAGTCCCTTGCTTCAGCCTTGATAGATCTGGGAGAGAACTGCCTGGGTGGGAAGGGAACTGTGCCTGTCCTGTCAAGTAAGGATCTTAGCAGTAGGCTGAGCCCTATGGGCACATGCTGAGTGAGTGGGCTGAGGAAGGGGGTACCACAGAAATCCTCTGGAACCAGCTTGGGAGATGGGAGAACAGGAAATTAAAAAAATCTTAAAGGACTGGGCCGCAGGTGTTCCTGGGAGTAGGTTGAAAGGATTGGGATATAAAAGGTTCTGGCCCCTGGGAGACCAGAGACTAGCTTGAATCACACAGGAATTAATTTGCATGCCTCACTCCCACCTGGTGCCAAGCACAGGAAAGATGGGGACACAGAAGTGGGGGACACATAGCCCTGGCTGGAGGAGCAGAGTCTTGGGGGCCTGAGAAAGCTGGGAGGAAGTCTAGCTTGGAACTGTAGGCTTTATAGGAGGTAGGCAGAGATGCCAGGGGCACAGAGGCTAGAGTGAGGTCTCTGGTCCCTCAGAGATCCCCAGGGGACTAGGAGAAAAGCAGACCCTGCTATCTCCAACCCAATACTGATCCCACCCAGCCCAGTGCCCACATCAGAGAGAAGTAGAGTGCAGGCTGGTCTGCTTCCCAGAGCTGGCCCTGCCATGGCACTGGTGGGTCCGGCAGCTGCAGTGGGAGTGGGCAAGGCCGGCGTCCACACCAGAGAGGGAGGCCCATTGGTGGGGGGGGGCGACTCGAGGGGCTGCCAGCGCTGGGTCCTAGGCCCTTTGTATAGAAGATGCCAAACATGTAAAGTTGGACTCCATGGAGAGGCCAGAGGTGCTTGAAGGTGGGGTGATGTCATGGTGCCCAGGCCTGGGAGGAAAGAGAAGGGTTGGAGAGGAGAAGGCACAGCTCCAGGCCACTAACATAACAGGAGAGCGGGTGAGCAGGGGAAGGAAAGTGTCCTCACTGCATCTCCCCTTCCATTCTCACATCCCAGAGCTGGTCTCTGAACTAAGCTATTGGCTTCTGAGAGGGTGATCCAACCAGGAGAATGCCTCTGCCCTTGGTCCAGGTGCTGGAAGCTGGCTGCCTCTTGGGGGAAGATGCCAGGGTAAGTAACCTGGGTCCAGATAGATGAAGGGAGGAATCTTCAAAGTCAATGTCCCTTCAGCCATAACCTAGAGGACATTCACAGATGGGCACGAGGTTCCAGAAAGGGAGACTGAGTCTCTTTCACTGTTATACCTGAGCACCGAGTGAGCAATGGCTGGCCCAGTGAATCTCCCTCAGTTAGAGTCAGCTGCAATGACTAGATGGTGGTGAGCAGACTCTTCAGGAGGCAAGGACAGGCTCAGGCCGCCCCAGAGGGAAGAGCAAAGTGGAGCCCGGACAAACGCAGAAAAGCAGGCGTCCACTGGACAGCCCTCAAAAGCCTTGGGGTCCTAGGTCCCTTCTGTGGAGGGTCATCCTAGAGCTGGTCCCTCCCCCAGACCTCCACCCTCAGGATACCGGAGTCAGGAAGCCCAGGGACTCTCTTCTGGGTGCAAGTCCTCAGGCTGGGGGGTTGGTGCTTTAAGCATCAGAGAGAAACCCAGGAACTGAGACCCTGCTGCCAGAACTGGCAGAGTGGGAGCGCTGGCCTGGGGCGGGCACCCCCGGAGGGAGCTGAGACCAGCCTGGGCAAGAACTGCAGGGGACCTGCCTACAGGTGGGCACTGCACAAGGAGGCATCCAGAGCCCGAGGAAATGGCAGAACCAACTGCCCAGGAAAGGAAGACAGGTTCTGGGCTTGGCTGCCAGGACGCCAGGCTTCCAGGATGCCGAGCAGACGTGGGCTCCAGGCCACTCCCCGGGCTCCAGCTCGGGAGAAATGCAGAGGAGCAGGCCCCTCCCCCTCCGTCTCCGACAAGACTGGAGTGAGTTTGGGGTTCTCGGCTTCCCCCCTCCCCAAGCCCGGGAGAACATTCCCCTGGCACCCCCATGCTCATGGATGTCGGCTCTCCTTCCCTCGGGTCCTCCTGCCTCCCTCCTCACCGCTCTGCGGCTCCCCATCAGCCCCATCCCCTGCTGCTGCACCAGATTCCCACCTGCCCCCTGGCACCCTCTCAATTCACAGTTGGCACTGCCGATGTCACTTCGCTCCCCAGTGCCTGCAACCTTGGTCAAAGCTTCCCGGGATCCCTGTCCTGGGGTCCCCCAACGTTGGCATCTCCCCTTTCATGACACTGGTGCTGGGGACCCGGGCATGCCTGAGGGCACCGGCCGGCTCCTGCGGGGGCAGCGGCTCTTCGCTCCGCCACACACGTTGTCCTTGGGCAGCTGGGGCCGGGGGGTGGTGGCGGTGGGAGGAGGTCCTTGTGGGGATACTGCGAAGCCGGCGCCGGGCACTCAGCCCGGCGGTGCTCAGACTACGGGGGTCCGGGGTCCGATCCGCGGTCGCTCCAGCCCGCGCCCCCGGGCTGCGATGACCCCGGGGGTAAGTCTCCGCGGCTCTGGCGGCCCAGGGACGGGGCTCCGAGACGGCGCCCCGCGCTGCCGCCGTCCTGCCCACCGGCGTAGGGCGCCCAGCCCGCGCGGGGCCGCGCTTACCTGGGCTGGCTGCCTCCGGGTCCCGGTACATGGTCCCCTCGTCGCCGGCTCCCTCCGGGCTCCTCAGAGCCGCCCGTAGCCGCGCGCTGCTCCGCCGCCGCCGCAGGGCATGGGGCCCGGCGACCCCCGGGGGCGGGTCCGAGGGCGGGGGCCGCGCGGGCTGCACCGAGCCGCGGAGCCGGGGAGCGGGGGCCGCCCGCCAGCCCTCCCGCCCGCCCTCCGAGCACGCTGCCGCCGCCGAGCCGCCGCCGAGCCGCGCCGAGCCTCCTCCCTCCGGCCTGCGCGCCGCGTGTGCGCGCCGGAGCGTGTGTGTGTGTGTGTGTACGAGGCCGTGCGTTTGTGTGTGTGTATACGAGGCCGTGCGTGCGTGTGTGTGTGTGTGTGTGTGTGCGCGCGTGTGTGTGTGAGAGCGCGTGTGTGAGCGCGCCTGGGGCACCGCCGGCGCCGCCCGCCCGCTGCTGCCCGCTGCCGGCCGCGCGCCGCACTGCAGCCCGCGCCCGCCGCCGCCCGGAGCCGCCCCGAGGGCACCGCCGCCGCCCCGCGTCCCGCCTGCCTGCAGCCCCCGTGGGGAGGGCACGGCGCACTCCGGCTGCGTTCTTCGAGCCTGCGGGTCCCGTCGCACTGCGCGGCCCACTCGGCCGGTGCGTTCCTGATAGCAGCGGCTTCGAATCCGGCAGGGCCGCGGAGCCCGCCACCTCCTCCGAGGTGTTTTTTGACTCCGCTTCAAAAGGCGTGGAAATCCTGTCCAGGTTTTCCACTTGGTGACGGCTCGAGGGCGTCAGCTCGGGCCTCCAAACCGCGACGGTCCGAGGGAGACGGGCTGGTGTGTGCAAAAACGAGGAGTGGAATTTTTGCCAGGCTGAGCCTGGATCCTCTACTCTGGCCACCTCTCAAGCTTGCACACATATGGAACCGAAAAGTCTAGGATCGCCCTAGACTAGACCTAGTGACTCGCCACTTAACCCAGTCTAAGGCTTAGAAGAAGAAAACAAACCTTACAGCCTGTGCTCATCTACCCGCCCCGCCCTTATTTTCCTTGACATTGCTTCCGTGTGTAGGAAGGAAATCTCTCCTTGCCCTTACAAACCTGGGACTCTCTCGGTCCTCTCTGCCCCCCTGTCAGCTCAGCTCAGTCCCAATCAGATGAACCCTGGTTCTTCTTTCTCTGCAGAACTGGAACTGTTTGATTCTGTGGCAGAGAAGAGAAGGGCCCTTTCCCTTAGCATTTGAGGGGCCCTAACCAAACCTATCGGTGGTTTCAGGTACAGAGACCTCCCTGCGCACACCTACACACCTGATTAACGACACCACCACCACCCCACGCAAGGCACACAAACACACCTCCCACACCAGCAGCTAGACGCTGAGGCGGCACACAGCCTGCCCCCACCCTGAATTGGAGGGGGTCAGCAGGAAGGTGTGATCCCAGGTCTGCTACAGCATCCGCCCTTCCCTCCACTGTGAAAGCAGTTCACAGATGAGCCAAGCTTTCCAGAGTCAAGGCTTCCTCCTCCCACCCTGAGAAATCCACTGAACTGATTTTATACTGCACAGCTCACACCCAGCCACACCTCCACCTTCCCACAGCGCAGCGGGCAGCCAGCACCCACGGGGACAAACCTCAGCTCCAGTCTCCCC